>NC_071500.1:91250000-91875000 GCF_028408465.1 Anastrepha ludens
GATAGACACGACAAAGTTATTTTGCAACATGACAATGCTCGGCCACATGTTGCACAAGTGGTCAAAACATACTTAGAAACGCTCAAATGGGATGTCCTACCCCACCCGCCGTATAGTCCAGACCTTGCGCCATCCGATTACTATCTCTTCCGATCGATGCAACATGGCCTGGCTGACCAGCACTTCCGTAATTACGATGAAGTCAAAAAATGGATCGATTCGTGGATTGCGGCAAAACCGACCGAATTTTTCACAAAGGGAATCCGTGAATTGCCAGAAAGATGGGAAAAAGTAGTAGTAAGCGATGGACAATATTTTGAATATTAAATTTTTAACCATTTTACGTCAATAAAGTTTCAAATTTCGAAAAAAAACCGCACGAACTTATTCATAGTCCATGTTTATCATCGGAAGCCGCCGTATTCCCCGGCTTTAGCCTCGTGTGACTTTTTCTTTTCCCAAAACTTAAATTGCGTATTTAAAAATTAATTGCTCCACAGATGTCGCTTTCAGTCGATAAAGGGCAATAATGAGAATTAGCTGAAGGTGCTGAAGAAGATCACTTCAAACGCGTTGAAAAAGTGCTTTGATGACTGGACAAATCGCTGGCATTTGGCGTTGGTGTATTGCTTCGAATGGAGCCTATTTTGAAGGCGATCAAATAAATTTTGGGGATTAAAGAAGGCGGCCGCCGTAGCCGAATGGGTTGGTGCGTGATTACCATTCGGAATTCACAAAGAGAACGTTGGTTCGAATCTTGGTGAAACATCAAAATTAAGAAAAACATTTTTCTAATAGCGGTCGCCCCTCGGCAGGCAATGGCAAACCTCCGAGTGTATTTCTGCCATGAAAAAGCTCCTCATAAGAACATCTGCCGTTTGGAGTCGGCTTGAAACTGTAGGTCCCTCCATTTGTGGAACAACATCAAGTCGCACACCGCAAATAGGAGGAGGAGCTCGGCCAAATACCCAAAAAGGGTGTACGCGCCAATTATATATATATGTATTAAAGAATTATTTTGCGTTCTATTGAACAATGCCCGGTACTTTTTCGGCAGAAGACATATTCAGAAAATTCAAAATGCAATGTATTCCTCCTGGAACGCATTTATGGCAGCGTTTGATTCAGCTCTCGAAACATAACCAGATAGGAACTTTATTTTTAGTATAGCCATCAGAGCCGTTTCCGCTTCTTCCATGATTTCTGTCACCTCATTCCTTTCGGCTGTTAAGACGACTTTCCCGCAGTGATTTTTTGATTTTAACTTTTTACTTGTAGGGAATTCATAATACGCGCCACCTTGTACACACTTAAACAATATGTATTCATGTATGGGTATGAATTTATATAGCATACGCTTGTCAAGACATATCGGACGGTCTACATATTTTATAATTTTTTTTGTAATGTTTTTTTTTTTGTTGACTTATTACGACAATGATGCACACGCAAAGACGGCATATATCATAATTTTATGTAGTAGTGCTTTAAAATGTGTCTACTGCGATAAGGAGGAAATTACATAAATACAGAAGCATTTCTAGTTCATACTCAAATAGTATATAAACATGCGAATAAGTGTTTAATAAAATGAATTTATTAAAAAAGGTACAACGTATCAGAAATAGCTCAGAAGATATCTGTTGTTATGGCAATGCAACTGTGTAAATATTATCACTCGCACTTTCCAGGTCCGATGTTTCTACAGGTAGTGAAATTATGCGCCAAACTTTGAACACAAAAGTTGTTGCATAAGTTGAATATTTCATTTTTGAAGTGAATTTTAGACAGACAAGTTTGCTATACGTTTTCTAATTTTTCCTATACTAATTTGCTCACACACATTTGTTTCGCAAATCGATACAAGTCGAGCTTCTGCTAGTATTTAGTTAAATGACACTAAGCATTGGCTCTGGTTAATCACAAAGCGGCAAGAAATTTACCAATGAAGTTTGTTGTTGCTACAACTGCATACGCATTTTTCAATAACTTTAAAATGAGGTCTCGAGTGCTGCTGCGTCAATGCTTCATTCGATGTGAGACATATTTTCGTATGCACAACCTGTTTATTTTTGGTTCCGAAAACTTATAGTGAAAAAGAAACAACCATTTCATGCATTGCATACTGCATACCTCATTGTGAAAAGAAAGTTTCTCCAGGCTAGCGTTCGCTTTAACCAGCTCAAGTGAATAATCGTTATTTTACAAACATACGTACTGTATATACATACATACATATGTAATATTTTGTTCGTCACATTCGTACGTGCTAATTGATATATTTATACTAATCAAAAATTAAAATAACAACCAAAGTTTTGAGTAAAAAGAAACTGGTTATATGAAGTGAATCTTGTATTTTAACTGCTTTTTTACTAAATAAAAAAATTATGTTTAGTCGTGCAGTAATAACTAAAGGTGATTAAAGGTGTCTAATTTTAATTTTTAATTTTTATTTAGTTTATTGGTTGGCAACTAAGTAATTGCGGATTTCACTCATAGTTGACTTGAGTTGAATTTTTAGGTTTGTAGACATAGTACACATGTAAAACACATTTTGTTATTTCATAGTTGGCAATTCTGTAAAAAAGTGTTTTCATCGGTTGCGTAGTTTTCGTTTGGGGTTCGTTGAAAAATGGAAAAGGAAAGGAACATTTTCGTCTAATTTTGCTTTTTTATTTTCGCAAACGGAGATCCGCATCGCAAACTCATCATGAGTTATGTGCTGTTTATGGTGACGAAGCCTTAAAAGAACGGCAGTGTCAAAGTTGGTTTGCCAAATTTCGTTCTGGTGATTTTTCACTCAAAGATGAAAAGCGCTCTGGTAGTCCAGTTAAAGGTGATGACGCCCTAATCAGAGCAATAATCGATTCGGATCGTCACAGTACAACACGTGAGATTGCAGAGAAGCCTCATGTATCACATACACGCATTGAAAATCACTTAAAACAACTTGGCTATGTTCAAAAACTCAATGCGTGGGTTCCACACGAACTGAAAGAAACAGCTGCGATTTGCTAAAGAAACCTAATGAAAATGATCCATTCTTAAAAGGCCGATAACTGGCAATGAAAAATGGCTTGTTTACAACAATACCAAGCGAAAAAGATCGTAGAACAAGCCAGGTGAACCAACTCAAACAACATCAAAAGCTGATATTCATAAAAAGAAGGTTTTGTAGTCAGTTTGGTGGGATTACAGAGGAATTGTCTACTTTGAACTCTTACCAAACAACCGAACGATCAATTCTGATGCCTACATTAAACAACTAACGAAATGAAACAATGAAGTTGAAGAAAAGCGGCCCGCATTGACAAATCGAAAAAGTTTTGTATTGACAATGCAAGGCCATACACATCTTTGGCCACTCCGCAAAACTTATTGGAGCTTGGTTGAGATGTTTTGCCACATCCACCATATAGTAATGACCTTGCACCATCTGATTACTTTTTGTTTCGATCTTTACAAAACTCCTTGAATGGAAAAAATTTCAATAATGATGTGGATGTCAAATCGTACCTGATTCAGTTTTTTGCAAATAAAAACCAGAAGTTTTATGAACGTGGGATTATGATGCTGGCTGAATGATGGCAAAAGGTCATTGATCAAAATGGGCAATACATTACAGAATAAAGTTATTTAGTTCCATGAAAAAATTCTCTTTGATTGATGATAAAAAAATCCACAATTACTTAGTTGCCAACCCAATATTTTTATTTTTAATTTTTGACTCAATAAATCGGACATCTCAGATTTTGGAAAAGCTACTTTTTATTGCAGAGCAAATTCTGAAGAAAAAGTACCAAAAACGGTGAACGAAATGAAGTGTTACAGTTGGTCACACTGTTTGTATCTGTAAAACAGCTCATGACATCAACGTCAAAATTGTTCTAATGACAGTTCAATATATTGTTTTTAAGCCATCAAAAGCATTTGTGTCTCAGTTTTGTTGAATTTTTTTTTCTGAGATGGAATTTAAACGTAATAGTGTGATTGTGTTATATTTGGCTGGAAAATCACAACCAGCCATTGTTCGTGCGCTCAGTCACCTTAAAGTGAATAAAATATTTGTATATCGCACTATAAAACGTGACAATGATACTGGTAGCATTGTAAAACGCTATGGAGGTGGACCAAGAAAAACCGCAACAACGCCGGAAATGGTTCGGAAAGTGAAGGCTCGACTTGAACGAAATCCACATCGAAGTGGAAGAAAATGGCCAACGAACTGAAAACATCGCAAGACAGCATTCGACGTATATTGGAAAATGAGCTCAAGGTCAAGGCTTACAAGTTCCAAAAAGCACACAATCTTTCACCTCAGCAAAAAAAAGTTCGGTGCGAAAGAGCAAAGGAGTTGTTGCGTTTGCACGAACGTGGCGAATTTCCTAACATTGTGTTTTTTGATGGAAAAAAAATTCCCAATTGAGCAGTTCAGAAACACTCCAAACGATCGAGTTTACTTGACCGAACGCGCATACGAGAATTTGAGCCTACGTGTGGCTACTCGAAGCAATTTCCCATCGCAGGTAATGCTTTGGACAGCAGTGACCGCTAATGGACGCTTTTCCATCGTTTTTATCGAGCCTGGAGTCAAAGTGAAAGCGACTTATTACACAGTCCTGCGAGGTACAGTTTCTAAAACGGCTATGGGTGTTTTTTGAAGGTTTTTTTTGTGCTGAAAACGAATATGACCTTGAAAATGTTCCATCACTTCAGGATTTTTGGCAATTTGTGGTTAAATCGTCAGAAAATACAGATTTTGACCATTTATGTGATTTTTTTTTGAGCAAGGTAAATTTTCTTTTTAATTTTCCACAACGGCATCGCAAAGTACTACTCTTCAGCTTTAAAATTCATTTTTAAAAATATTTTTGCGATTAATATAAAAAAGTTATACTATTTTGAATTCGCCCTTTACAGGGGCGTTAGAGAGTTAGAAAGGTTGAATTTGCATATCTAAAAGTCTCCAATTCAAAATAGAATAACTTTTTTTATATTAATGGTAAACATATTTTTAAAAAAGGACCTTAAAGCTAAAGAGTAGTACTTATGCCGTTGTGGAAAATTAAAAAAAAACTTTACCTTGATCAAAAAACAATTTAAAAAATGGACAAAATCTGCATTTTTTGACTATTTAACCACAAATTGCCAAAAATCTTGACGTGCTGGAACATTTTCAAGGTCATATTCGTTTTCAGCACAAAAAAACCTTCAAGAAACACCCATAGCCGTTTTAAAAACTGTAAAAAAGCGAGATTTCGCAGGCCTGTGTTATCAGGAAAATGTTTTAGAAGCTGCTTTAGAGCCGTGGACACGCAAACATTTCGGTCGTAGACCATGGACGTTTCAACAGGACTTGGCACCGTCTCATAAAGCTCGGGTGGACCAAGTTAAAAAATCATGTTCCACACTTCATTTCGTCCACACAATGGCTTTCGAATTCGCCAGACGCAAATTCGATGGACTATTCCATTTGGCCCATTTTGAGTGCAAGGTGAGGACTAAAAATATGCCAGTATGGATGCGCTGAAAAAAGCGACTCATGCATACAACTCATTTTTTGACCGTTTGATGGCTACAGGTATAGTCAAGGCAAAAGGTGGTCATATCGAGCTAAAGTGAATATATGTTAAAATTGTAATCATTTTTGAACAATTTTGTCTTTGAAATCAATAAAAACATATTCCACACAAAAAAAGTTATGCTGTTTTGAACAGGTAACACTTCACCCTGTATATTTTATATGAAAACTTTTACTAAAAAGTTAGCCGACTATGCGATTTTGCTCATTCTGCTTTGTTTAGACTTTCGCACCTTTCTATTCTGTTTAAAAAATTCCACGAAAATTCAGTAAAAATAAAAAAAATTAATGTATGATTAGCTGCAGTGACAAAATATAAGTGTTTTTTTTTTTTGTTAAGAGTGCTGTTGAGTGCTAACAGTTGTTTTATTTTTTACTTCAGTGTGGGTTTAGAAGTGGAATTAATGTATTACAAACCCTTTTTGTATGACTTAAAGCAAGCAAATGATCTCCAAAATTCGTACATGAATTAATATAGAAATTCTGCGAATGGGAAAAATAAGTTTTTTGTGGGAAACTTATAGTTTTTAATGCCTGTCTAATTCACAAGTGCCAAATTTGTCTTACCTGCGGTACCCCTTACAAAAATTATAACACTTCCAATTGGGTCAACTTGTACACCTGTGAAACATGCTGTCTGCCTGAGGAAATTGTACAGAAGCTTCAAGTGTTCGTGAACCGCTGCTTGAGACGCACTCTACGTATCTGGTGGCCAGACTACTGAATATCTAACACCGAATTGCATCGACGATGCCATCAAAAATCAATTGCAACTGAAATAAGAGAACGTAAATGGAGATGGCTTGGCCATACCTTACGGAAAGCTGGCAGTGAAATCAACAGACAAGCGCTGGACTGGAACCACAAGGACAGCGCAGAAGAGGCAGACCTAGGAGTTCTTGGCGACGCTGCATCGAAGAGAAATACAAAGCCGTGGACTAAACAATGACCTGGCAGCAAGTGAAAAATATATCCCGGAATCGCACAAAGTGGAAAATTTTGCTTTGGCCCTTTTCGCCTCCAACGGAGGCGAAGGAATGATGATGAGGATGTAGTAAATATGAAAAAAATACACCTAGTGGTAGAATTCTTTTTCAAAAGAGTTAATGAAAAATGAAAAATAGCAAGCATAAATGTTGAAATAAAAGCGAATATTTAAGTGAAATAAGTTTATGCGCAAACGATCATTTATTGATCATTTTGTTGTTTTATTGCATTTTTATTTTTTGTTATGGCGTAGAGCAAAATTGATCAATGCATCCATTGTTTTCTATATAAAAAATTAGTAAATACAAATTTAAACTAAAGCGGTACTGACGAAACTATCAGCTGAGTAAATAACTGGAAGGCTTTAGGGGCTTAAGCATGAAGAGGACACAGATTGCGTTTGTTTATTTTCTGTTTCAGTGATTGCTGTCAATATATTACAAAAAAAGATTAAAAAAAAAAAAATAAAAAAAAGATTAGTTACAGCTATAAAAAAATTACATACCTAATATTAATTCTGTCATAAAAATACTATTATCAATTCCGACGTGATCACGAAATTCTACGGCAATTTTGAAATTTCTGAAATCATTGACAGTTCATGGCAAATTTTTAGCAAATGTTTTATTGTGTCGGGTGAAGGCATAAAATACATAAAAATATTTAAAAAGCGTTACTAAATTGTTCAAAGTGAATAAAAATGTAAGGAAAAGGATTTATTGGTAAGTCGTGCAGAATTTTCAAACTATTTTCTGAATAAGTCTCGATCATCCACACGCCGAAGACAATACGAGAGAGTGAATAATGTACCGACGCAAGGACTAGAATGAGTTAAGTGGTTAGGGGTAGTCAGAACTTTCAAAAAATTGGATTTTTTTGCATTTTTTTAAAGTATAATATCTAAAAAATATTGTGAGAAAATTCGAAGTGAATCCGTCAAATACTTTTAGTCTTTAATAGACGGCGATCGGGCGCTCCGGAGCATTCGTGTGCTGGGAAAATGGATTCTGCACATATGAAAGTGGCAGATAAGCGCACTAACGATGACACTCGAGAAGTCAGAATGCTACGTAGGCAACAGCAAATCGATATTTTGGAAGCTGCTATGACGGCTGAAGAACTATTATATGGACCAGGAATAGACGGCACAGTGTAAGTAATTAAATAATTCGTACACCTCTACACAAATCGATAGCAAAATTTTAAATGCGTTTTTCTCAAAACTATGTTTTTTGAACTGGTGATCACTGTAACTTAAAAACCGCTTGGTAGATTTCAATAAAATTTATACTGCTTTTGAAAGACATGAAAGATCGAAAGATTTTTTTTTTTCAAAAACTTCGATGCTTTTTAAGCAATTAATTGTCGGTTTTTTCTCGAAAATCTGAAAAATGTTTCCTGAGGCTGCCATATTATTTAAAAAACTTAGATCAGTCCCAAGATTATCTACTAATAAATCTAATTTCTCTTGTCCGATTGAGTTTAGATGAATCTCCAAGGACTTGTGATGTTCACCGCAAGGGACTTCTGGAGAAAGGGGCTCCACACAAACAGCTATAACTTTTACAATTATTAATTTTTTGTTTGAAATTTTGCTAAAATCAAATCGAAACATGATGTAGGTTAGGTTGTAATGGTTGCCCAGAAAAAACATGATGTATTAATGCTATTTTTTTATTTTTATAAAATAAAGTAATTGAGTAGCAAAAATAAAAAAATATTGAAAATCATCATTTTTTCGGGCCTCTGACTACCCCCAACCCCTTAATTTATTTTCATATTCTTATAGAAAAGAAATTATGCGATTCAAAGCCACCTCTAACAGAAATTGCAGAGTATTCACTACGAGGCCTAGTGCTGTCACTCCACATTTATGACTTGTATCAAGTGCGTCTCCCATCACATCAAAAACGTATTTAAACGCGTATTTGTTCAATCGTAAGTCCTGAATAAAACTAAGAAAAAAATGTGAATCGAATAGCAGCATCTAATATTTTTATAAAGGGTGCCACTTGATGCTCCAAATAGAAGGTATTACAAGCATCCCTTGAAACCCAACGGAGAGGCGCTCTTGACAGATAGTGCTACTTTGGACTAAGTAGGCAATTGAGTAGTAAAATCCTCTCTCAACGAACAAAACTAATCCTCTAATTACAGGACGCAATCCGTGGTGACGTAAGGCTTTTATCATGCCCGTCCTAACGTATGGCGCAGAAGCTTGGACGATGACAACATTCGATGAAGCGTCGCTCGGAGTATTTGAGAGAAAGATTTTGAGTAAGATTTTTGGACCTTTGCACGTTGGAGACGGCGAATATCGTAGCCGATAGAGCGATGAGCTGTGTGAGCTTTACGACAACATGGACATAGCGCAGCGAAAAAAGATCCAGCGGCTACGTTGGCTGGGTCATGTCGTTCGAATGGATACAAATGCTCCGGCTCTGAAAGTATTCGATGTGGTACCAGCTGGTGGTAGCAGAGGAAGGGGAAGACCTTCTCTACGTTGGAAACATCAGGTAGAGAAGGGCTTCGCCTCACTTGGTGTGTCCAACTGGAGCCGGATAGCACGAGAAAGAAACTACTGATGGTATGTGAAAATGGAGCATGCAAGTAAATTAAGATCAAGCAGCTCTAAAATCGCTTGGAAAGAGAATCAAGTTTGGTCTGGAAATGTTTACAATTCTCAACACCCTAGCATCAAGAAACTCTGTTACCTAGATGTGGGTTCCGGGACATGAGGGGCACGAAGGGAATGAAATTGAAGACACTTTAGCGAAAAAGGGGGCAAACACTCCCTCATAGGTCTTGAACCTTTCTGCGGGGTAAATAACAGCTTCAAAAGTGTCTTTCTACCTGAGCAGGAACAACGAGGCCTAATCGACTACTGGAGAGCCAAATCGGGCATGACTGATAGATCTAGAACGGATAAAGGCAGAAGCAATCCTTAACCTAAGCAGAAAGGACATAAAATACTAACACTGAATTACTAACAGGACACTGTAAATTCAATTATCACATGAAAAGATAGATTCACGATTCATGTAGACTCTGCAGAGAGGCATAAGAAACATATTCTATGCGATCGCCCAGCAGTGGCACGACGCAGACTAAATTCCCTGATATATGGGGCTATAGATCCAAACCTCCTGGTAGAAATTAAGCTTATAAAAGTTTTAGGATTTATTAACAGCCTGAAACTGCTTGAGTAGGCTATATGGCTGCACAATAGATCTCTTCAGGTCGCAGTGCACAAACAGCCAATCAATAAAAAAGTCAAAACAAAAATTAAGATATTTTTTATAAATTTAAATATTGATGTGAAGCATTGCAAAAATAATATTGCAATTTAATTTTTCAGAGAAGTTTGGTGTTTTTTGTCCTAGAAAGAGTTAAGTTTTGTGTGAAAGTTTATGAAATGTGTCAACTTTTGTAGTCATCGAGAATAATGAGGGATATATGGCAGACCAAACTAAGAGTGTAATTCATTTTGTTAGGCTCATGAAAAAATGTTATTTACTACAAATTTTAAAATTTTCACAACTGTTTCAGCCACAGGTCTGAAAGTGATATAAAAATTTCATTGGAACCATTTTTAATAGATTTAGAGCCAAATAGTCCACAATTTTTCCAGGCTTGAAATTTTTTACGAATGGTTTTGTCTGGCATACTTATTTTATTACCAAAGTAAAACTCATTGTCAAAGAAAAACCAGAAAAATCCAATAAAACTTGTAAGCGAATTTTTAAAATTTCACAAACCCCTTCCTACCAATTCCTCGGTTTTTAATTAGAATTTCGAGAAAAAGTTTTAGTATGTAGGTTTATTGCTTACTAAATTTTAGAGTAAATAGGAAGAGTTATGCTTCCCGAAATTCGGGTTGATTTTTTATATTTTTTTCCTTAACGGTGTTGCGCATTTCCAACATGCGTGCACGAATGCACGAAATTTTTCTTTTGTATGTAGGAGCTGCGCAACACCGTCAAGCAAAAAAATTATAAAAAATCAACTAAATTTGTAAACAACTTACAATTACACTACACACTTACATACTTACACTTTGTGGTACTAAAATTCAATAAGCAAAAAAATTGCATACCAAAATTTGTTCCAGAAATTCTAATTAACAACCATGGACTTAAGGTGTAATCTTTGTAGAATTTTGCTAGTTTTTGTATAAAATTTGAAAATTGGATTTAGGTGGTGTTTGTTAAGCAATATGCTATAATTTTAAATTAGTCATAAATTCGTAATTAAATTTTTACAAATTATAATATTAAGTTGGATTAAAGTTTTTTTTTTTCAAAACAGTATAAAAGAATTGAATTTTAAGTCAATCGACTAAGATTTACTAGAGTTGCGCCGGCAATTGCCTGTGATTGCAGCCAACTTAAGGCCCACGCCTCATTTAAAATGTTTTTTTTGGCTGGTTCGTTAACAGCGTATAAAACTGAAACGAAAAATGAATTTTTACTTTTTGTTTTGAGTATTTCATTTCTTGATCCATTGTTAAAAAATAAAAATTTTTGGCGTTCAGAAAGTTGTCAGCCTTCAAAAAAGGGTCTTAACAAGAACAATGGACACAGATATAGCCGGTTCTACTGAACCGATTTTGATGAAACAATATTTAAATAATGCAGAATTGATGTCAATAGTGAAATACGAACATTTAGGAAAAACAAATTTTTAGTATTTTTATTGAACTTTTGAAGTAAAAACAAGGGTCAAAAAACAGTTTTTTATCTTTAAACGCCCGCCATTTTGATAATTTTTTTAAGATCGTAGTTTACATGATAACCACATTCATACTGAACAAGAACCTTTTTGCCTTTTTGATTTCAGACAACTGTGAGTCCCGGAATCCGTGCCGCCAGCGACACACATTTTTTTGGAAGACCACTTTTTGAAGGTTGACAACTTTTTGAACGAACTCGTGTGGCCAAAAACAGGCTTTTAGTTTTTAACAATAGATTATAAAATAAAATACTGAAATAAAAAATAAAAAATCTTTTTTCGTTTCCGTTTTACGCAGTTTTAAAGAACCGCCAAACACAAAAAACCATCATTTCAAATGAGGCGAGTGCCTTAGGGCGAGTTTTGATTGAGAGTGGCTGTGCAAAACTTCAAAATATTAGTATTCACATTTTTTTTAATATTTAAGGTTTTTATAAAAATACGAGAACTAAACATTTGGATGCCATTAAAAGAATTTAAGTCATTTATTTCTATATTAATTTATTTTATTTTATGAAAATATTTCTTCAATACTTAATTTTTTACAAATAAATCACTAGCCACTGTGGCTTTCGGCTGCAAGGCATATTTGCCCACTCGATTGCTTTGAATATCTCATTTTAAGGTATTACTACATTTTTTAAGAAAACAAAAATCCTTTTTTTATTTCTATAGCAGCCTAAGCGCCTAATAAATGCCTACTTATTTATATCAAAAACTTGCTATATTAAAATTTTCATTTTTTATTGCCACTTACCTCGAATGAAATGGTGCCACCTGTGCCATATTTGTGGAAGATATGCGCCAAATAGCGATTATATTCAGTAGCTGCATGAGACAGTTGTGTCTTGCCGCAGAGTGAACAAACAAAAATCACTAAGAAAATTTGCGCACGCGTAGTTGAAGCCATTTTTAATTGCAGGTAAGATCACGATTTTGGAAACAAAAAATACTTTTGAATATTTCTCAGAAGCTTGCGCTTTGCTTAGTGAAAATAAAACACAATAATATTTTTTAGACTTGCACCAAAATTAGAAAAGGCCTTTGTATTTACTATTCAACGATTTACTGCTTGCGTCATTACTGGATTAATTTGCAAAAAAGAGACTAGATTGGGTTAATGCTGTTTTCTTTCAAAAAAAAGAGTATCTTTTTAACGCTTAGCTTTTTTTAATTCTTTTGTTTTTTTTTTTAATTTGGCTCTGTATTATTTTTTTTTTAATTTGCTACAATACACAACAAAATTCATTGATTGTAAAATTTTCCACAATTTTTCTCAGTTATTTGCAAAAATTCGTGACGTGCTAGACATACAAAAATGCTGCACAGCTCAACAATTCACCGAAAATGTCTGATTTTTTTATTAAAATTATGAGTTGCACGTTTATTTATGGAGTTGCTTGCCTTTTTTGACACCTTAAATGCTGTAGTCAATTTTAATTCAGTCGCTGATCGCTCGCACTTGAACGCACGCCAGTCGCTGTTACTAGTGTCACTTGTTTACTGCTATTTGTTTTATGTTTTCGAAATCACTAACTTCCATTCGCTTATTCACGCGCTTGCTTCGTTGTTCCGCTTTACCGGTGAACGGTTGACGGACTATTAAACGGTAAGCCGCTCAAAGCACGCTCTTTTAATCGAATAGCGAGTTTGTTTACTGATCAACAGTCAACTACAAACACATATATAGGTGAGATCGTTACTCGAAGTGACGAGTTGCTTCTTGCTTGTGGGTGTGCGAGTTTGCGTGTGGCTTGTAAATAGTAGTAGACAAGTGGAGGGGGGATGTATGTATGTATGCATGTATGTATGTATGCATGCATAGCTTTTGCTTTCAGCGTTGAGAGAACGCTTAGTTAGACTGTACAGTGAACGTAAAATATTTAGTAAGGCAGCTACAGAGAGCAAATTGCTTATCTCGCCGTGGTTAACTGGGGCGTATGAGCAACTTTCAGTTGCTTGCAAAAGGATTATGACTGAAGTATGCAGTATTTTAAGTCAGTGTCTTTCGAATATGTGTTGTCAACATTTATGCTAACTGATGCAAATTAGTAAGCAATCATATAATATAATCTCTAAATATTATCAAATAAATACATTTTGGTTTGTATGCTGATGAATTGAAGATTGAAGGTGATTGCAAATACAGCTGACTCTTAAAATCTTCAATCAGATTTAGATAAACATTTTTATGTCTGTTTTTCTAAATCCTGTTCTCGTATACCTACTTCCTACCACATTGGAGGTTCAAATTGTCCAATCCAAGTGATACTATTAATCTTGGTGTTGTATTTGACTTGAGATTTTTTTTCAAAGACATTTAAATTACACCATTTCAAAGTCAAATTCCATACTGGCTTTTATTCGATTTTTTATTTCAGTCTTAATCAATTCATGAATGCGTAATTGTTGAAAGCCTCGTTGTTGAAGGTTGTTCAGCAACATTTTGCGCTACAGCAGCAGCAATATTCTCAACAAAACGCCCAGTTTTTGGTCTGCAGGTCTCTTTTCTATCCCCGATAGCGTCAGTTTCTTGAAATTAATTCACCACCCTTTGAATTTTCTATTCATTGGGAATGACTATTCCATAAAAAAACAACGAATTTTGCGATTTTGTTCTTGTGATTTTTGTCCCAAAAGATCGAACATTTTAATAATATATATATATATATAATTGGCGCGTACACCCTTTTTTGGTGTTTGGCCGAGCTCCTCCTCCTATTTGTGGTGTGCGTCTTGATGTTGTTCCACAAATGGAGGGACCTACAGTTTCAAGCCGACTCCGAACGGCAGATATTTTTATGAGGTGCTTTTACATGGCAGAAATACACTCGGAGGTTTGCCATTGCCTGCCGAGGGGGACCGCTATTAGAAAAATGTTTTTCTGAATTTTGGCGTTTTCACTGAGATTCGAACCTACATTCTCTCTGTGAATTCCGAATGGTAGTCACGCACCAACCCATTCGGCTACGGCGGCCGCCGCAATGTTCATATTTTTTTATTTTTAATTAAAAGAAAATAAAAAAAATTTTTTTTGTAAACAGTTTTTTTGTTTTCGTAATTTTTTTTTTGTTAAAAATTTTTTGTTGTTAAAATTTTTTTCGTTAAAATTTTTGTTTACCAAAAATTTTTTTTTAAAATTTTTTTTGTTAAGATTGTTTTTTGTCAAAATTTTTTTTTGTTAAAATTTTTTTTGCTAATATTTTTTTGTTCAAAATTTTTTACAATAAAAAAGAAATTTGTTTTTAATTTATAAAAAGAATTTTAAAAAATTCAATAATATAAAGTTTTTTTTATTTAAAAGAAAATTCAAAAAAGAAAATTTTTTGTTAAAATTTTTCTTGTTAAAATTTTTTTTTCGAAAAAAAAAACCCTCTAACCCTCTTTTGTTTTTTTTTTCTGTAAAAGTTTGTTGTTTTTGTTAAAATTTGTTTTTTTGTTAAAATTTTTTTTTGTTACAACTTCTTCTGGAAATTTTTTTTTGTTAAAAATTTTTTAGAATAAGAAAGAAATTTGTTTTTACTTAAAAAAAAGTTAAAAAAATCAAAAATCAAATCGAACCAGCTCCTTAGGAGGGAGCAATTGTAGGTCTTCCTCCTGCAGCTGGTACGAGCCCAGGATTCTATGTCTCCTATGGCCTAATGCCCCACCGTTGGCGATGTGTTCCATAGACCCTTCTTCATCACAGCAGAACCTGCATGATCTTGTACTAGATAATCCTATTATGTTAAAGTGTTTATTACAGGCGAAGTGACCTTTAAGTGCTCCATAGAGTAATCTGAGGCCATTTTTATCTAAGGTTAGAGCAGATTTTGCTCTGTTGGCATTGAAGTTCAAAAACTTTTGGAATGATTAAGGTCGCTTGTGCCATTCCAGTGTTCCCTGATTTTAGATTGGATTCATTTTTTAGTTTCTTGTTTTATATTATTTTTGTTAAAAGCGAAAAATGGGGTTGGTCCAATAAATAGCCCTTTTGCCTCTTTTTTGGCATAAAAGTCTGCCTTCTCATTTGCTTCGTGTCCCTCATGCCCTGATACCCAAATCAACGAGACCTGATTATGAGTGGCCAGTTTATTGAGTGCATTGTTACACTCTATAAGGACTTTTGACTTGAATGTGAAACTATTCAAGGCTTTGAGAACCGATTGGCTGTCGGAAAGTATTTTAATTTTTGCTTTCTCGAACCCTCTTTTGGATATGATTTCCACTGTTTTCATTATGGCGAAGAGCTCCGTATGGAAAATTGTGGTATCTGTACTTAGTGTGCTCTAGGCCCCACTATTTCTGCTCCTACGGCTTGGAGCGTTTTGGAACCATTTGTGTACCAGTTTTGTGAGCCATCATTTAGTCATGTTGGGTTAGTGATCCACTGTTCTCTAGATGGGAAGATAATCTTGTATCACTTTATAAAATTGAGTACGGGTGCCGTGTGGTCATTCGCCTGGGTTATGTTTAAGTTTTTCTTTCATATGAAAAGAGAGTGCTTGCATAGTAGCTTCCTCTTGTATTGCTAAATGTAGGTGTGGTAAATTTAAAAGCGCTTCCATGCTAGCAGTTGAGGTAGTTCTCATGTCCCCTGTTATGCTTAGATACGCCCGGCTTTGTAGTTTACACAGTTTTGATATAGCAGTAGTTTGATTTGTTTTAACCCACCATACCATAGCCCCATATAGTACAATAGGTCCAACAATTTTGGTGTAGATCCAGAAGGTCATTTTAGGCTTCAGACCCCAGGATTTACCCAAGATTTGTTTTGTAGTTCAAAGGTTTTTCGTTGCCTTTTTTATTACTGAGTAGAGGTGGGCCGCCCAAGTGAGTTTTTTGTCCGAGATAATTCCTAGATATTTAACCGCTTCTGTTAGAGGTGTGTCTATTCCATTTATTCCCAGGATGGGTATCTTTAGAACCCTTTTTCTGGTAAATGGGATAATACTGGGTTTGGAACGGTTGATTGATAATCCCTCTTTTCTACATTACTCCCAGGTTATATTTAAGGCATCCTGCATTAAATTCTTTATGGTCCTTTCGTGGTTGCCTTATTACAGAAATTATTACAGAAATGTCATCTGCATACCCTATTGCTATACCCTTTATTGTTAAGGGTTTGTACCAAATCGTCAGCCAGGATAGACCAGAGCAATGGCGATAGTACCCCCCTTGTGGACATCCTCTCGTTGCTGTAAGGGGGCGTCCATAAATTACGTGAGATGTTTAAGGGGGGGAGGGGGTCGAGTCAAATCTCATCTAATCTTACGTTGGAGAGAAGGGGGGTCTCGGTAAATATCACGCAATTTTTTTTCTGACTGAAACAAAAAAATTGTACATGCTTAAGATTTAATCTCAAGCGTAATCGTAGTATGATTAAGATCATTCACTAATTCGTTCGAAAGAAAATAATTTCATTCATACTTCGACGTTATACATTACTACTGTCAAACCATCATATTTGTTTTATACCAAATAGCTCAATTTAATCTGAATTTGCGGTACAGTGTAGCCCGTCGGTTGTTTTCGCGCCACTATGAGCCGAACGCCCTATCTATCACTCAGGTTGACGTTTGACAATTCCGGACTTTAAAGAACATGACGGAAAATCATTTGCTCCATTTCTAATACGCGTACCGATTCAACCGCTGAATGCCTTCATCAGCACGTCTATTTTCTCTATTGCCCAAGTATACGTGATGATTTAGAGAAAATATGCTGCAGTACATGCGGTATTTACTTCGCATCTATCACAAGAGCTGCAGAGCACAGGAGAGCAGCTCACATTGCATCAGCTAAGCAAGCGCGTATGTTACGCAAAGTGCGACCCTCACGGATTGTCACAAGACGAGCTAATGAGTTACTGTGCGCAAGCGTCAACGGCTTAGAGTGGCTAGATTAGAACGAAGTTGAAGGAGCACATGATTTTACTGAAAATCATATGGACATATTGGTCCCAATAGTCTCTCTTGAAACCGCGCATGATTCTCCATGGACTGAATTAGAGTAGATATTCTTTTTTTAATCGCAGTAGTTACGATTTAAGTCTTCTATTGTTAAATTTTTATTACACTTATAACTCTCAGCAATATTGATTACTAGTTTTAACTAGTCGTAAATAAAAGCACGAAGCAAATTTTTTTTCTTTTTACAATAACAATCCAACGAGTTTACATAAGAAACCCACATTTCGAAAAATCTCACGTGAGATTGGGGGATGGGGGAGGGGGTTGAATAAAATCTCACGACATCTCACCAGGGGGGGAGGGAGGGTCAGAAAATTGAAAAAAACACCTCACGTAATTTATGGACGCCCCCTAACACTTCGGGTAACTTGCCACAGCATTTTACAGTTGCTGGATTTTCTCCCCTATAGGAGAGCGTGTGTTCATTTATATGCAGAACCTATATTGTTGTAGATAGATATGCATACACTTATGCTCACATAATTAATTTACCTTATTTAAAAAAAGTTGGATCGATCGTGCAATCACTTCGCTCCAAAAACCTCGTTGCCCTAGTTTTCAAAATTAGTTTACTCGTATCTCCAGAAAATAGCGCACAATAAGAACTGCCAATGATGCGCCTATTTTAATATTCTTTAGTTTACCCGAAACAACCATTACAAATAACTAACGCACATTCATAAGTGTCTGCATATGAATTGTTGTTGACTTATTTTTGTTGCTGTTGACTTATTCTTGTGTAGTCATAACCTCTTATTATTGATATTAGTAAACTCGTAGGCTTAGCTGATAAGAGGCTTTGCATTATTGAGTATATTGCGAGGGGAAAAATAAAATTGCCGTTGGTGTGGTGTGTAAAATTTCGACTCACAGGAGAAATGCAAAAACACCAAGTATCATAAATTATCAATACTGATAATTGTAGAGTAAAAAATATTTTATTTATTTATTTACATGAATAGTAATTATATTATTTGATTAATAATTAATAACAAATAATATAAATTACCATTATTTACAAAACTCCAGGCACCAGCTGTTAAGATTATCGGCGTAGAGTAAGGAAAGTGTGTCGGGCAGTTTCTAATGAATGAGATAGCGTCAATATGAAGTGCAATATTCTCTTACAGCAACAGAAGTAGATTTACAATACTGGCGCTTACAGAGTGACGCATAAAAACGCCTTAGATGGACGAAAAACTGGGAATTTATTTCGATCAACAGAAATGAATACAAGTATACGACCCCTAATGCAAATTCAAATGGGGTACTAGGTTTTTGAGCAAATACTAACCACAACTCCCGATTTTCAAAAGGGCCCCCATGAAAATTTGATGCAACAGAGATGGAGATGAAAAATAAGCTGAGTTCCTGACTTTTTCTCTGACATGAATTAGTTCAGTTCTTTATAGGACTAAATGTGGCTAAAATAAAGTACTTTTGCTCGGCGCACAAAAAAACAACACACTTTATAAGTCCCTCACAATGCTTATTCTATTGAATGGTGCAGAAGTTTGGACAAGAAGAACTTCCAATGAGGAAACCGGAAGCTAGAAATCCATACCTAGTATTCCAACGATGTATAGGCCCACCAGAATGCGTCCGTTGCGGCACCGAATTTGGCTAACCGCCTAATTGGCCTGTAACAAGGGGTCCGATGCGGGGCTTGTTCATGTTAAAATTATCCAGTAACTTGTCAGTAACTTAATTTCCGAGAATTCTCTCTCTAAGAGAAAAATATTCAAAAAAATAAAAATAAAAATACATGAACCACTAACAATTTGCAAGCTTTACGAACAGCTGATTACATTGTTGGCAGTCAAAATCACAAAAATTAAACAAAATTTTCACTTGAGCTACGAGGGTTAAATTAAAAAAAAAATTAAGCAAATAAGATGCAAAATAATGAGTTTCGGAATCACATGATTTCATTTTGACCACAATAATTTGTTCTACAATATTTCATCATCACTGGCAGGTAAAGAAAACTCCTTTAACAATTCGCAAATTTTAATTCGTGTTTATTTTTACTTTGCGATCAGCTGTTTTTCTCACTTGCAAATTCTTACAGGTAAAAATTTATCCGGTAAAAACTTGCAACTTTCCCTCAAAATGAAATGCCATTTTGCTCTCTCAATTTCCCCTACTTTGCAAGCTTTGTGGGTACATGCACACCAAAACTTGATAATTTGTAACAATTGTGTTTGCATAGAGAGCGGCATACTCTTGCCGCGCGTCTTGCCTGAATATACAAAAGTCGACCAACTATTTATTTTTGCCTTGCGGCAAACCTCGGGCAACGACAACAGAAATCAGCTGATCAGCGAATTTTTTTTTTTTTTTTATTAGGCAAAACTTTCATTTTGGCATTTCTCCGCCTTTTGTCTGATATGCCGCTCGAAAACCGCAACGGACGCAACAGGCTAATACTGACGTGGCTATTATTCAGCTAAATATAAGATTTGTCAGCTGAATAAATTGTTGAAAGCTACAATTATTGTACAGATTCATAAGTAAAAACACTCTCAGCTAGTCTTCAAAAAATGTTCACAGTTGAGATCAGCGGATTCCAAAATGCGCTTTTCTCTAACATTGTGGCATACAAAAGGATTAAATTGCACAATAAATCCTATCAAAAAGCCTAAAAAATTTCGCACAAATTTAAATATTTCTCAAAAAAAAAAAGGCATTATTATTGTTAGAAAATATTATATACGAGTATACAAAATATTTGTTATTATTTCCATTTTTTCAATTTTGTATTTTTTTGTGCCGATATTCTATTGTTTTTAATGTTACCATAAAAATTCTACCATCTAAATTCTACCATGCCACAAAGGTTTGCTTTGGAGTTATAGCAGTAGTACTCTGGTGGCAGTTGGCATCCTTGGCAATGTAATCGTATGAGCTCATCCGAGGCTTTGTACATGCTTTCATTGGGGGGATTTTTAAGTGGCGCGTCCCAAACCCAGCGCACAATCAGCTGTCCTGGGATTCTTCGCCTTCTTACGTTGGCTCACTCCCGAACGGGTGTTCGGAAGCTACCTAGAGGATATTTGGGTTAATCCCGGAAGTTGTGAGCTGCTTGAACCATATGTATGTAGAAGATACGTCCTGGCCACTCCTGGCGGTCAGTAACTTTCCCCACTTGCATGTACTTCCACATATGGAACCATCCTCTAACATACGCCAAATCTTGGAAAAGACCCATGAAAGGAGAATCAACACACACCATCTTTTCGTCGACGTCAAAGCTCCATTTGACATTACGAAAAAGGGTTACCTATATGCCGCGATGTTTGAATTTGGTGTCCTCCCGAAACAAATACGGCTATGCAAGACGACGTTGCTCAACACCAGCAGCACCGTCAGAAATAGGAAGGATCTCTCCGAGCCATTTGATACCAAACGAGGTTTCAGACAGGGTGACTCGCTGTCGAGTGACTTCTTTAACCTGACGTTGGAAAGGATCGTACGAGCCACAGAACTTAATCGCTCAGGCACAATATTTTATAAGAGCCTACAATTGTTGGCGTAAGCCGATGATATTGACATTATCGGCCTTAACAACCGCGCTGTTAGTTCTGCCTTCTCCAAACTGGATAAAGAGGCAAGGCGAATGGGTCTGGTGGTGAACGAGGACCAAACGAAGTACCTCCTGTCTTCAAACAAACAGTCGGCGCACTCACCTATCGGCACCCACGTAACTGTTGACAGTTATGATTTGAAGGTTGCAAAAAATGAGTCAATGAGGAACCAGCATTAACACCGATAACAATTCAACGAAGAATCTCTCTTGCAAACTAGTGCTACTTTGGACTAAGGAATCAACTGACTATTAAAGTCCTCTCTCGACGAACAAAACTAACACTCTGCAAGAATCTCATTATGTCCGTCCTAACGTATGGCGCAGAAGCGTGGACGATGTCAACATCCGATGAAGTGACGCTTGGAGTGTGTGAGAGAGAGATTCCGCGGAAGATTTTTGCACCTTTGCACGTTGGCAACGGCGAATATCGATGAGCTGTATGAGCTTTACGACTACATAGACATACAAATGCTTCCCGCACTTTGTTGAACTCACCTAAAATTGTATAGGCGTTCAAGAAAAATAATTCTTAATTTTTTTTTCATTAAAAATATGTTATTTATTGTATTATAAATTTCTTTTTCTATAAATATCAACTTTATTCAATTAATAAATTCTTTATCCTGCGTTGCTGAGTTATTCACATACTAAACAATTTTTGTAGATTTCAGATTCCTTTCCTAATATTTTAATAAATTGTTTTTATTGTTATTTACGGCTTAACAAGAGGTTATTGTTCCCACTGACAGCATTACTGTTCAAAATTCTGTATCTAGTAAATTTTTTCATGAGTTCAAAAGTTTTACGCCAAGGTCAGAGTTCAGTTAGCTTAAGTATTACTTTTTTTCATGATTCTACATTTTTTTCTTGCTTATACATAAATAAAATTTTCTTTTATCTTGTGTTATTATCATTACAAGTATACGAGGTGTGTCCCAAAAGTAAGCTGACTTTTTATTTTTGTGGAAAAATACTCAATTATTTTTCTGGAATCACATAGACCTAGTGGTCCTTAGTGGCACCAGATGGAGCTTGACCCTTACGTTTCCTTGTATTAGGCTTCTTGTAATAAGCCTCCAACTTTTGCGTATCTAAGTAAGCTCTGACGGTCTAAACCCAAGAGACATTCTAACTTCTCATATTGTAGAGCTCCTAAGCATAATATTCGCGTTCTAGCTAATGCAGGGCAAGAACATATGTAAAAGGTGTTCTAGCGTTTCCCTCCCTTCTAGTTCATTGCAAAATCTGAAGCTATCATTGTTTGCTATTCCCCTTCGGTAGCAGAACAACGCCAAAAAACAAACCAAATATGTCACGCTGTTGACACTGAAAAGACATCCTCCGGTCTTGCGTAGCTGCACAAAAAGCAAAAAAAAAACGAAAATCGAAAGTACGCTGCATGCAAAATTCGAAAAGTCTCCGTACTTTTTGATCACACCTCGTATATATATATATAAAATTCGCCCCTTTATTGTCGTTTGCGAGCACAAAAATCTATATTCTCTGAGTTTTTTGTTTTGTCTTTTTCATTAATTCATTTTTAGCTTAATTTTTAGTTATTCAATAGACTAAAAACGCTTGATTGGAGAGTTACATGGCAATATTTACAATACAACTAAATACTTAATATATAATTTGTTGACAAAATCTATGCAAAATAACCTAATGCAAATATAACTGAAAGTTACTGCATTCGACAAAAGGTAATGAGAAAGTAATAGAAATAGTAAAGAACAAGGAAAGAAAGTTGGGATTCTTGCAAAGAAATACCAAATTTGGCATATGGATTTTTGCAGAGTTTAGAAATAGGAATGTAATGATTAAAAAAAGGTGAAAAAGGGTTTGATCGAACATAGAGTGTTTACTACAAATGGTTGGGTTAGGTTAGGTAAGGTAGCCTTACTTCGAAACGTGCGATAGATATGAGTATGCGCGACCAAATTTGAGAGTTTGGAGTCACGGTGGTATAGATTTATAGTTGAACCTCCAAATATGAAAAACTAATATCATGCATTTGGTAAAAATATGGTCGCAAAAAATAAAGACTGCAATGTGAGTTTATATCGGGTTTGTTTTTTGCTGCATGAGAACTATCGATATCGATAACTACGGTTTGACAGCTGACAATGGCAAACTTTGTTGACATTTTAACATTTCTGTTCAGTAAGGTTTGGCGGTCGCCCCTCGGAAGGCAATGGCAAACCTCCGAGTACATTTCTGCCATGAAAAAGCTCCTCTTAAAACCTGTCTGCTGTTCGAAGTCGGCTTAAAACTGTAGGTCCCTCCATTTGTGGAACAACATCAAGACGCATGCCACAAATAGGAGAAGGAGCTCGGTTAAACATCCAAAAAGGGTGTAATATATAGATATATAAGGCTTGGCAAGTCAACATAAAGCATTTAACATTAGATCAATGCTTTCAAATTGTGGAAATTTTCTTTGAAATAAATGAATCCGTTCGCGAAGTTTATAGAACAAAGTCTTGAAGAAGTCTTCGAAATGTCGATTCGTCGTCATTCTAAACTTGTTGGTCTTTCCCTCCAACTATATGGACAATTTTACGTAAGGATCTTGGCTTATGTGTTATAAAATACACCTCGTCCAAGCATTTAAGGGGGTAGTATGGTTAATTCGGTGTAAAACAAGCATATTTTTCGAAATTTTTTTTGTCGACACAGTTGATTTATTCAAAATTTTAAAATTACTTCATTATAAAGTCATATTTAAAGAATATTGTGTGAAATTTTTATTGATTTTTATGAAGAAATGAGTTGGTGGCAGCGAATCTTCGCGGACGTCTCATAAAAAAGTTTTATTGCGGTGTCCCTCAGACCTCATTACTGGATCAACTAAAATCAAAAAACCAAATTGATTTCATCAGCTAATAAAGTTTCGCAGGTAACAACGTCGAATTTTTTTTTTTTTTTTTTTTTTAATTTTTTAAAGCGCTTTGAAGTCAAAACACCGATTTTTCATAAAAAAAACTTGAAAACTTTGTTGTTTTAAAATATGACAAAATTTAAAAAAAAAAAAACTCGACGTTGTTACCTGCGAAACTTTATTAGCTGATGAAATCAATTTGGTTTTTTGATTTTAGTTGATCCAGTAATGAGTTCTGAGGGACACCGCAATAAAACTTTTTTATGACACGTCCGCGAAGATTCGCTGCCACCAACTCATTTCTTCATAAAAATCAATGAAAATTTCACACAATATTCTTTAAATATGACTTTATAATGAAGTAATTTTAAAATTTTGAATAAATCAACTGTGTCGACAAAAAAAATTTCGAAAAATATGCTTGTTTTACACCGAATTAACCATACTACCCCCTTAAGCCAAATCACCATCGTTTGCACCGCATTTTTGCTGATTCGGCTCATTTAGATTTATTATTCAGATTTAATGGAAAAAGTAGTCAACATTTGGACTGATCGAATGATGGTAACTCTTAGGAGAGAGAGCCCAAAAGACCATGAGGTCGAAATGCAAACCTCATTAGGATTCTAACTCTTAGCCGGGGCGGATATAGGCTGGATATCAGGTTCAAAAAATAAATGATATGAAATTAGCTAACAGATTTTATTAAAAAAAATTCAGTTCAACAATATTTCGTTTTTATATTATCATTTTAAGCTCTCAAGCTCTTAAAAAAAATCACCCGATACATTAGGGTGGAACATTTTTTTTTTCGGAGACATTCTTAAATAAAAAAATAGATACAAGAAATAAATTCTTCATACCTAAAAATTCCCAAGTACAAGTTTGAATTGAACAAATTAAATTCATAGTACGTTAGTTCATATTAATATGTGCATATTAACTTCATTTTAACAAAAAATAGCTTCCTTTAAAATTTGTATAGCACGAAATTGACTTCAGAGCTATGCTCTAATGGAATTTTTTTTGGTAAATATAATTTTAGGTAAAATCTAAATCTACTAGGAATGATGCGGAAAAAATAGTTCCATAAAAATTGGCATACCCTAATATTCATATAATATTAGGTTAAGGAAAAAGAAATCTATTACTTTCGCGTAAATTTTTTGCGCAAATGGTTTATGATTGTTTTATGGTCGATCTTCAGCTCCTGGGCTATGCTATGACTACTAACACGCCGGTCAACTTTGATTATTTCGGTGATTTTATCGACATTATCGACATATCCTTTAACATCAAACGGCACGGAATCAAATAAACGGAATTTACAAAACCAAAATTGCACGTAAATAAATATTAAAGTAGTGGCACCATAAACATCGATCACCATTTCAGCGGCCTGGCTTGCATTTTCGCCTTTATCAAAGAAAAACTGCAAAATGTACCAAATTTGCTATTTGTTGGCTTCCACTGTTAACACCCTGTAACTCATAACTGAGTAGAGCAAAAACAAAAAACCGCAAAGGAATTTTTTTAGAGTAAAATGTTACCTTGACAACGTGCATAAACTTTGTCTGGACGATAGTTTACGAGATATCGATCACTGCAGCCGTCTAACGAGAAAATAATGGATTTCTTTTTTCTCCAAACAATATCATACCATGCCCTTTGTTATGCCAAATTACACTCCCACAGTAGGGGGAAAAGGGTACAAAAAAGTGCTGAAATAATTTTTCGAATCTGGCGTAATTTTTGATTTAGTGTAAATAACCTCATTCAACTTTTCGTTGTGTAAAACGGAGAGTGTAAAACGAGAGAATTATTACTATAGCCTAGCATTGTGCAAGAATTACAATTATGCTATATGTATGTATGTATATGTACACGAGCTTAACAGTTATGTATTTCTCATACGTCCAATATGGGGAGGTATTTCCATATCGATTGTTGGTTTTTTCTCTTATTGAGGGGAATTTTAGGCACGTCATTTTGCTATTGTCAAAAACATTGTATATCTCTCATATGTATGTATGTACATATGTAATACAACTTTAGTCAAATATTTGTCTCTATAATTTTGTCACCATACACTCGTATGATTTATCGGATATGTCTTTACGGAACTTAATCTAATTGTTTACCGCTTAGTTACTAATCGAATTTCTCTTGATTTGGCATACAAATAAAAAATTTTGAACACCAAAGATTAATCGCTTGTGATAGACCCGTCAGCCATTTTACAGGTCGTTGAATAGTCAAGTAGTATATGGGAATGCCGGAGAGTATAATGACTGTGCCTACACCCACTTCGACGGGCGACTGGAAGACGGATGAGATCACAAGGAAAAGACACGTCAACAAATATATGATGGGTAAAAAGAGGCTGACACGTATGGGTCGTTCAGTTTTCGGTTGCTTATATCGCAACCACAACAACCCTGACACGGAGAGTAGCGTGAAGAGCGCTTCTACATAGCTGACATAGTTGATGAGCGAATAGATGTCCCTGATGAAGAGCAGCACCAAAGTAAGTATGCACTGTGAAAGACATTGTTTTTTTATTTTAATATTATAAGAAAATAATTGAAAGTAATCAATCCGTATTTACTACACTCACCAGAAATATTAGCGCCGGCACTGGTGTCAAGCAGTTCACATTAATCAGCGAAATCGCTGCAGGCAAATGACCATTTCGTGCACCGACAAAGAAGAGACGCGACGAAGCGAATATGGCACCATTTAGTGAACCGAATGTAGAGCAGGCAACGAAGAATGGCATAAGCCAAGACATGAAACCGAGCATCTTATCGCCGAAAGTCACAGCGACCGCTTCCGAAGAGAGTATTTCCTCTGGCGAAAGTACCGAAAAGTAGGCAACATTTGTCACTACATAAATTAGCGTTACTACAGGCATTGAAATACAAATGGCACGCGGCAGATTCTTGTATGGATCTTTCAGTTCTTCTGTGACGAAATTCAAATAATTCCAACCGGAATACGAGAATAGTCCACTGTAGAAGGCGAGTGCTATTAGACCGGGTGCTTTGAATGTGCCACGCATTGGTTCCTCCCACAACTCAGTATTGCCAGCGAATAGATACCAAACGCCAGCGGCAACAATAACAAATAGAGCAAATACCTTGGTGCCGGTAAATATATCAGTGACGCGTGTCACCCAACGAACGTTGTAGCAATTTATGACCGTGAGAATACCTGAGGGTGAGGATAAGGGAGTAAGTTAAATAAAAAATATTATTTTAAAATCTGCTCAAAGTTATGTGAAAATAGGTATCGTTTGGAAACTTACATGTCATCACCGCTGCCAATAACTGTACCGCCGCTGTGGGTGCATCGCACGATGGCCAAAATGGCTGCAGCAAATATTGTGCGAATGTGAGCGCCGTTATGGCATTTCCTGTGGGCACGAGCACAAGCAACGCCACCCAGAGATATAAAAAGGCGGGCAGTGGACCGAATGCTGTGCCGATGTAAGCATAATCGCCGCCTGATTTCGGAATCATTGTGCCTGGAAGAAGAACAAAACGAAGATATAGCAAAGAATGAGAAAATATTTCACATTTGACTATTTAATTTTATGCTATAGCCGAAGGCCAATGAAGTCAGTGCTTTAGTTTTTTATGGTAATAATAATTTTAGTATCTTTAGTATCGACACTTCAATTTGAAATATCTTTTGTGCCTAAATGCTTTAGAAATAACTAGTTAATACTAGTCCTATCGACTGCCACTGGTTGGTCGGTAGGTTGGTTAAAGTGGTGATTCTTCCAGAATCCAACTAACGCTTCCGCACCATTTTGTTGCCACATCCTCGTTACCAACTTGCTTAACTGTTATTTACAGCATGAATATATCCAGTCTGTGCGGTTTAAGAACCTTATTACGTTGTTGACGTCTAAGCCAGGCAGTTGTTCGAGATTCTCGAACAGCAGTCGGCCCAGGGTTAACATTCTGTCCTTCCATAGGGCAGGGCATTCACAGAGGAAATGGAAGATGGTCTCTTTTTTCTCCGGTTGTTTATAACTGTGACATGTAATGTGAGGGATACCCATTTTGGCTGCTCTGATAGACCAAAAGCCAGTTATGACTGCCGTTAGTTTCCAGGCGTCCCGTCGTTTCATGCTTACTAATGTCGACGATTGCTTGAGGTTGTAGGTGGGTCATAACGTTCTGCTAATTTTGCATTTCGTCTGGGCTTTCCACCTACAATCCGCGATTCGAAGGTATTTTTGGGAAATTACATTCTTGACTGCACCTAATGGTGTGAATACCGATTCTGCAAGAACGTTGTTCATGGAGGGGACCTCTTGCCAGTTCATCTGCTTTTTCATTACCTTCAATATTCCGATGTACCGGGATCCAGATTAGGGTAACTTTATGGTTTTCACTCAAGATGATGAGGCTATTCCTGCTTTGTTCCACCACTTTAGATGTTGTAGTAGCCGAACCCAGTGCCTGGATTGCAGCTTGGCTATCCGAAAGAATAGCGATATTGCCTTTAAAAGAGAAATCTCTGATTAGTAGCCTAAAGGCTTCCCCAATTGCCAGTACTTCCGCCTGGAAGACACTGCTGGTACTACCATTTAATGTTTTACAGCAGGTTTTGTTTAACTTAGATGTTCCCTGCCCCAGCCTGGGAATTGGTTGAAATTCAAATTCTTTTAGTAAATTTTCCGCCTTGCGGACAAAATTCAAAATATCTGCTACAGGGAAACTGGTTATTTTTTTGGATTCATTTAATCTGTGTGAAAGGCAATACAGTTACAAAAGATATGCTCTGTGGTTGCATTACCCTTCCGACAGAGTCTATACTCTGTTTCATTCGCCATGCGAATTTTTAAGAGATGGTAATTTAAGTGGCCTTTAAGAAAAGCTACTATTTTCTTGATGTCTACTTTACGAATGTTATGCATTTCCCTGTTGTACGTAAAAGGTCTTTAACCCTTTGGCTTCACGGAGTTCTTGTGTCTCTTCCCAATGGGTAATTCTTTGAGTATTTCCCCAACTATTTACCCTAGATTTAACTTCTGCTTAGTTGGTACCACAGTAAGTTCCTGGGGGACATTGACCCCCTTGCGAGTTCATCAGCAATTTCATTTCGTTTTATTCCAGAGTGACCAGGAAACCAGCAAAGTACAATTTTATTTATTGCACTAAGTTGGGTTAGGTTGTTAAGGCATTCCTACCCGAGTTTCGTCGCACAGAATGTGAAGCTGGTGCTTTTAATGCAGCTTGATTGCATCCTTGTTTTGCTCCTAATATGATTTCTTCTCGCACAGATTAAATTTTCTTGAATTTCAGCCCGAAAGACGCTAGGCGATTTGCCCATTGGTTCGGAGATTTGCGTCTTGAACAATAGATCCCTTTAATTTGTTATGTGAAATGATTTTTTATAATTATGACTCTTTCAATAAATAAATGAAAAAATACAATATATTTATACTCATTCATTTTATTTATTTTATTTTATTTCTTATATTATATATTGTCAAATATATTTCTTTTTATTTTCTTATAAAAATAAAGTTCATACTACTACTAAGTTTCAATCTTTCTAAAAAACTTAAAACAAAAATCAACAAATTTTCATAAAAATTTCAAATTTTTTGTTTCGAATTTTTAGAAAAATTCTGACTGTGCAGCTTACAAAGCCCATTCAATTTTGACCAGTTTAAAGTAGTGCAAAATTCGTCTTAATTTTTGATAATTTTTTTCCCCCTATAACGAATGTTCGAGATTTTTTTATATGGAGCAAATTCCCAGCATTGTCAGCCAAAAAAGAAAAAAAGAACAATAATGAACGCGATTTTGCGAACTCTTCAAACTTGTACACAAACATTTCATGTGCTATAAAATTACATACACAGAAAATTGTCGAAGAAAAGTGAATCGGTACATTCGGAATTGAGAATAAATAATATCATTGCGATATGATTTTATTGCTCCAAAAAATTATCTAAAAAAAAAACCGCAAACATTTCCGATTAAGCCTCATGGTGAAAAGGTGCTGGCAGACCGTTATTCGGCTCTGAGCGAATTCGGCAGATATGCCGACGTCATTCGTTTTGTGTTTCATTAAGCTAAAACCAGGTTTGATGGTTAGGTATGGTGAAAAAAAACAAAAAAAATTTGAGGGGAAATTTGGATTTTCGTTATTCGTTTTGTGTTTCACTAAGCTAAAGCTAAGTTCCCCTCAAAATTTTTTTTTTCACCATCCCTAACGAGCAAACCTGGTATCTATCATGCTTGAATAAACTTTCTTATTTATAATTTTATTATTCTCCTAGACATCAATGCACAGCGACTTTGCGATGGCATTTCACTTACTGTGAAAAATAGAAATAAGTACAGTAGAAACTCTATTTTGGCACGTACGTTCTTCTAATGCTTCCTCCTCCTACTTCCACTTTTTACAGCCTACTATTTCCCCTTGTCAATTTTATTGTTCCCTTAAAAACCTCTTTTTAATCTTTTAGAATTAAACTCAAACAATAACTAATGGTTGTCTGCTTGATTAATCAAAAAATATAATAATAAAACCTGGATCGGTTTCGTTTCCATACAAATCAAAATAGTTTTTTTACTGATAGCAATGCAAGTTTGTTTGTGTTTATTATTTATATACAATACATATAATTGGAGCGAACACCATTTTTAGGTGTTTGGACGAGCTCCTCCTCCTATTTTCCAGTTCCTACAGTTCAAGCCGATTCCGAACGGCAGATATTTTTTATGAGAAACTTTTTCGTGGCAAAAATACACTCGGAGGTTTGCTATTGCCTGCCGAAGGGCGACCGCTATTAGAAAAAACTTTTTCTTAATTTTGATTTTTTTATTAATATATATTAATTAAATACACTTTAAAGCGTATTCAAGTTTCATGTGAAATAAAAGACATTTTCGATTTTTGTTTGCTTTGTACAAAATCGCTTGTTTAGCACCCCACTCTTTCTGACCCTCTGCAGCGTCATAACATTGTTTAAGAAAGCACTGATTTGGTCTCCCCAATCCAAGCATATATTAAATGCTGATATTTGCCTTCTCCGATGTAATTAATTCCCTCACTGAATGTTTCGTCGTCCTCATTACAGTATTCTTCATTTAAAACTGTGCGCTGAGCCGATTCGACTAACACAGTTTTTCTCTCACTTTGCCGATCGGCCTGAAATATCGTGTAATCTCAGTTGCCGACTTTATTTTGTTGTATGCAGTAATACTATACCATTGCACAAAGTGTTGTTGTTTTGTTATGAAGTTCGTCGGCACAACTATATACATAATAGGTAACATTTACGAAACTTTCAGCCTTCTTTCCAGCAACAATTTGTTTGGGAGTTAAAGGTACAGAGCCGGTGTTTTTGTGATTTTGCTATGCCAGGGTGGAAAAATGGAGTGGAGTTTCAAAAAAGTCTAACGGACAATTTTATAACAACAAAGTCTACATGTGCGAAGTGCAGTAAAAGTGTACATAAGTATGTGGAGAGCACAAAGTTGAAGTCTGCAACAATTGCTCTTAGAATAAAAAGCGTAATACCTTTTATGCAATCATAACAATAACAACAAATCTGTGAGCAAAAGAGAAGTCTAATTTTGATGACTTTAATAGTAACATTTAATGAAGTACCAATTTAGGCAGAACTTATAAAGCTTCTACAACAGTAACAGTAATAACAGTAACAACAACAACAACACCAACAACAGTAACAAGTGCGTGAAGATTCCTTTCTTCTCACATGGGCGTATGTTGCGTGTTCACTTGTCGTCAAAACCTTCTTAATCATCCGTGTACGCTTCAGATAAACTTAATTTATTGTCTTTGCGTGGCATTGCAATGCATTTTGGGTATTGACTATTTTATAAATTATTTATGAAATCAGAAATTATCTTTTAATTACGAATATTATGGAAAAATACAATTAAGAAAGAAAAGAAGATTCTTATCAATGATTTCTAGTTTGTTATTCTAAAATCGATTCAAAGAAATTTCCTCATTGAATAGTTTTTCGCGCCACACCTTTTATTTAACGATTTTTTTGTTTGAATCGATGTTAGAGTAACAAACAAGAAGGCATTCTAGAATTCGAAATCAGCCCTACTTTCATTACTACTGACCTTTTTGCTATTTGAAATTATCAAATTAGCTTGGATTCCTGATGAATGACACTAAATTTGAGATAACATTTGTTGATATAAGAAATAGTTGGCAACGCATAACAACTTTGGAAAGAGAAGTAGTTTAAGAGAGCGCCTCACTATGGTTTAGTTGAGCAAGCACTAAATAAATTCGCTCTAATGCCGCGCTCAAAATTTTACTTACGCTTACTCACAGGTAACTCAATGCAAAAAAAAAAACAAATAATAAGAGAAAAACGTGCAGAAATAGAAACAAAATAAAACTAAAAATCAAAAGAGAGGCTCTAATGCGAAAAGTACTCTAATGCCTGTTATAAAAAAAATTGAAGTTACAGATACAAATTTATGTATGTACGCAATTTCAAGATGGCTGCAGAATTTTGACCCTAATAAAATTGTATTAAAACTAAAGATAAAAAAAAAATTAATAAATAAATAAAAATAAAAAATAAAGAAAAGAAGAAAAGAACGAACATAACCTCCATAATATACATACGTTATTTAAAATACGTTAAAAACGCAACTCTATTAAAAAACAACTCTGGAGTATTGTGAATTTGATAATCAATTTAATTCTGATTTCGAGTTTTATGCTCGCAAGAAAGCACAATAAAAGCGACTTATTGGTATTCAAAATTACTAGAATAATATTGTTTTTCATTCCAACATCAATTCAAAAAAAACAAAAATGCGTTAAATGAAAGATGTGACGCGAAAAACTATTCAATAAAGAATAATAATAATTTAAATGTATTTTGCTTTAATAAAATTTTATTATTCATTAAAAATATTATTTTATATTATAATATTTGTTTTTTTCCAAATTAGGTGCATTGTTTAAAATAAAATGGCAACCCTATTCAAAAATACCTCCGGATTACTTAAAGCTTTCGTGACTACTTTTCGGTTGATACCCAAATTTTCTTGGTATTTTTCCTCCTTTGAAGGGTGCACTTTTTGCGGCTTTAGAATTTCCGCTATGCCAATATTTCCAAAAACGCACAACTTACTAAAATAAATAAATATATAAACTATTTTATTTTATACAATATATAATTTCTGAAATTCACCATCCAGCTCTGACGCATTACTACCAAACCTCAAATACCTTCTTATCTATGAAACTCATTTCAACATACAAAATCGTCAAGCAACAACAATTCAAAAACATCATAATAACCACCTGAATGTCTTATCGAAATTTCTTTAGCATTTTATTTATCTCTAAACAGAAATGATAGTTTTTTCATTCAAATTTTCTTCCGTTGTGACCTAAAAACTATTCTAAACAAATGCGTGAAGTTGTGTATACCAACTGCGCGCGCATGAATGTACGAGTATGTATGTAAGTAGGTAGACTGGTGGCAATTAGCCACAAACAGTTTGGCTGATGTAAGTTCTCTAAATTTGGCTGAAGAAAGTTGCATCATGTTTTTCTACCTTCAGTTTCTTCTAAATAAGTTTTTTTCGCTAATTCCACTCAGCCCTACTTTCGTACGCTTCCACATGGAGTGAACGGATATGGAACGAATGGACAAGATTATTGCGGTAAAATTGAAGACCTTATTTGGTTTTCTTTTGGTTTTTTATCTACCCTTCAAGTACTCGTAAGTCTTTGCGCATACCCTGTAGAAAAAACAGTGAAGCCTCGAAGTAGTGAAAAAAATTACTGGTTTAAAATTAAATTCGCTATTCACCTAGCGACGACAGTCAACAGTGCGCTGAGTAAATAAATACACGTCAGGGAGGAACATCTTTTTTAAGGCCGGCGGGCCAATTAGATGTCCTAAATTCAGTGGTTTTCGCGAAGCGTTGTAGGATGAGAAAAAAAAAACAATTAGCCAAATGAAGTTTTGGGGATAGTTTAATATCTATTTGAACTAAAACAAAAAAATTTGTACAATCTCCAACAATATATTGTAAGCCGAGTTATCAATAGATTCCCAGAGCGCCTGTATCCAACTTCTGTACAAGATACAACTTGCAATTTTCATCTGAAAACAAAAAAAAAAAAAGAGTATTAATTTTGATGTAATTACGGAGTTGTGATTGGCACCGACTTTTAAGAAGTCGTTTCGGGAAAAACGCGTTTGAAAAAATGACTCTGAGAAATTATCGATGCTCCCCATTCGAGGTAGAGTGCCTACAAAGGCTATAACTTTGAGAGTTCTGCTCCGATCCACTTAAAATTTTGACACAACATTCTTGAAATGATTTACTATAAGATGAGTGAAGAAAAAAAATGTCGATTTTGTGACCCTACAAGACCCTTAAGAAATGTTGGCACATGAGACCTGTTGATTTGATTGAGTTTTAACAGCAGGTCTACATATATAAATTATTTAAAATTTAGAGCTACGTTTTGATAGATATTTTTATGCTAGATACGAGGTGGCACAAAATTAATCATCCATTTTCGTTTTTAAATAACTTAATTAAATAAAAATATATAAAGAAATAAATTTATAAAAATTTAAATTAAAAATTTATAAAATTAAAAAATTTATTTAAAAAAATACAAATTAAAAACGTATTAAAAGTCATGTAAAAAATATTTTTTATTTAATTTCTAGGATGAAATACCATAAAAAAAATAAATTTATCTTTTTTTATGATTTTAATAATCAAGGGTTTTCCAGTAACAGGTATTATTTAGATTACATTAGAGATGACTAACGATTTTTTATGGCCGGAATTGGATGGTATTGATCTGGACAACGTTTATTTTCAACAAGAAGGCGCTACATGCCACACAAGCAACGAAACCATTGATCTTTTACGGGAAAAGTTTCCGGACCGAAGAGGTGATCACAATTGGCCACCGAGATCTTGTGATTTAACACCTTGTGACTTTTTTCTTTGGGGCCACGTGAAAGAGGAGGTCTACGCCAACTGCCCAGGGTCGATTCAAGACCTCAAAGATGGAATTCGCGAGGCTATCGAGGACATAGGGAAGCCACTTTGCAAGTCGGTTATGGAAAATTTCATGAAAAGGATATTGTCCTGTAAGCGTGGTCGTGGTGGTCATTTGCCTGATGTTTATTTATTTATTTATTTATATATATGTAAGAGTAATAGTTATAAATGACCAATACACTAAAATTTAACAAGAACTCTGGCTACTAAGGCCTTCGGCTCGAGATTTATACTTATAAGACTATTTTAGATAATTTAGAGATAATTTACATTAAGTATTAAAAAAACAAACAAAAACTTTGTGTTATTCCGGATGAAAGTAACAATAATTTTAAATATTTAGTTTAGCTAAGATTTGAAATTTAAGGAAAGCGTTAATATTATATGAATTTGCTAATTTCAGATGGTCAGAGGGTTTGCTACTGCCAAAAACTGTTGTTCGGATCTGACTTAGGCCAGGCATCCTGATGTTATTTTCCACTATTAACGGCATACCTTCCTCTTTATAATGAAATAAACATCCTTTCATTTATATTAAAAAATAGCATTTTTTTAATATCAAAATAACACCTCTTATTAAATAACCCTTTAGCTTAGACTATGACCAATAACCCCCGCAAGTTTCAACAACGAATAAATCTATAAACTATTCACCTTTTTTCCAAATTTTTTTCAGTTTACTTCTTACTCAAGCCTACAATTAAAACAATTCTTAAAAAACTGAAAAAATTATTTATTAGAATTTTATTTTCCTAATTTATTAAGAAAAAATACACTTAAAAAAAAACAATAAAAAAAATATTTTTTACGCATAAAATAACTTAATATAGAAAAATAAAAAATAAAAATAATGTTTGTCCAAAATTTTTGAAATTCACATTTTTTATGTTTTTATATATTTAAATAGCTTGGACTAGGCTCAGTGGCCTCTATTAACTATTAAGATTTATTTAAAACATTTTTTCAACTTGCTTCTTATTCAAGTCTAGAACTAAACCAATTAAAAAATTATATAAAATAAATTTTATTTTTATAAATTTTTTAAGATAAAATACACTTAAAAACAATAAAAAAGACTTATTTTGTCGAAAATTTTGAAATGTGTTTTTTTTACAATTAAACTAATTAAAAAAATTATATAAAAAAAATTTATTTTTCTAGACAAATCTGGCCATCTTACAATCTGAAACAGACAAAAACCCTTATAAGTCTTTCGAAACACGAACTAAGGCATATAATATCTCTTATCACCGGCCACTGCCTTTTGGGCACTCATGCACGTCGGCTCGGGGTTCCTCAAAACGACCTGTGCAGATACTGCGAGGACGAAGATGAGGAAGTATCGAGCAGGCATTTGCTGTGCAGTTGTCCCGGCCTAGCCAGAAGTCGACTCGCTCTTCTAGGCTCTCCAACAATTGACAATCTTTCAGTACTCCCGGACCTGAAAATCGAATCTCTCATAAAATTCTCGAAACGAATTAATAAAAATCTCGGTTAGGTGGGGAAATCATATCCTATCAATGAGCTCTAGGACAACACAACGGACCCAACTTGCGGTCTATGTGGCACTCCGATGCGGGGTCACCCTTAAACCAACCAACCAACCACCACATTTTTTAGATAAAATACACTTAAAAACAATAAAAAAAGATATTTTCAGTTTACTTCTTATTTAAGCCTACATTACAGAAATTCCTAAATTTTTTAAGCTTAAGTAGGTATATTTTATCAGTAAACATAAAAATTATTTTTTTTAAGGATAAAATAACTTAACAAAATAAAAAATTAAAAATTTTTTTAGTTCAAAAATGTTTAAATATTTTTTTTTTATGTTTGTAATAATAACTGAAGTTAAGTAGCCGTTGCAAGTTTCATCATTGAATAAATCTATAAACTATACTTTTTTCTCAAAATTTGTTTTAGTTTACTTCTCACTCAATCCTACATACAAATAAACCAATTCTTAGTATAATTGAAAAGCTTGTTGTAGATGCGAGGTAGTTCATTTCAACTGAATTTCCCTGCAGGGTATATATTGTACATACATGTGTATATACAGACGTACATATATACATATATGAGTGATGAGTTCCAGTTAATTATATATAACATTTATCAACTTTAATTCTGTCCTCACGTGATCCCCGGCGCCCTATCAATAGCTTACTCGTATTCTTCACCATTTTGGGTGAGTCAAAGTTATAACTTATGAATTTGTAACTGAACATCAATTAGTGCATTTTTACTGTGTAATTAGGTTTTAAGCTGTTTTTAATTTATTTTTGTTTAGATTTTTAATTAAATGTTTGGCTTATTTTGGGTGAAATTGAATTATATTTGTTCAATTATTATTTACTTTATTTTATTGACTTTGCTAATTGCCTTCTTTTAATTTGATCGCACACTAAAGAATTAAAGAATGCAGATTTGGGCAGCTCTAAATTCCATTATCAGTAAAGACACTTTGGCTGATTGGGTGTTTTATTTTTTTGCTATTAGCATTAAAAACCAATTATGCATTAAATAATTTTTTTTTGGTATTCAAATTGATCAATTCAATCAATATTGAAAAAAAATAAATGTGGTTAAACACTTCCAATAATTCGACTTTGGCTAAGATGTGAGGGTATTTTACATTGCAGGACGGAGAAAGTTTGACATACAAACTCAAATAACTTAACTAACAGATTTGAAGTTTATTTGCTGGAAAAACTGTCAACTTGACCCTGCATTGTTAGAGAACTTGTAAGTAAGTTTGCTATGAAGCTGTTCTTAAAAATACTCAACCATAATAAGAGTATTACGATTTTCAGACAAGGATGTTAGATTACCAGGTTTGGCCATCCAAAGCAAAATTGTGAGGGTATAAGTAACTTCGACCGCCACATCATCGAGAATTCGGCGGCAGAATTCTGCCCACTCATTTCATTTTCACACAGATTTTATAATAAAAGCGAATAGCATTTCAAAACAGCTGGCGAAATTGACTTAATTGAAACATGAACTGCTTGAACCCTCAGCATATACTTCAATTTTGGCGCCCTGAGACTACTAAATGAACTACTAAACACGAATACCTCTGCAGAAACCTGAAACAAGTCTCGATCGTGTACTCGTATTCACACACTCGCTCGATCAGTCATTGTATCACCAACACAATTTCAAGTTTTTCGTAGACAAACTGCCGTCACAAGCCCGATGACGTAAGCAAATCAGCTGATATTTTCAAAATCAATGAGAGCTGATTAACGATTTAATGTCGGCCACACCTCTGCATTATGTACATAGTGCTTTCAGATACTTCAAGTACCCTAGGGTGTTCAACCTTTTCCTACCCTCAATTTGATTAGTGGTTTTTGTAGAACTTGACGAGAGCGGCAGGAAAATGAATTTCGTTAAAAGGTATCATTTGTATGGGATTTTGATGTATCGAATTGTATGCACTGACTGCTCCTTACATATATAAATAATATAAGTTTACATCGCCGAAGAGAATAGCCATCAATCGTCATACAATTGTCTCTGTTGAAGAAGTTTTTAATAAGCAAAACCACAGAATCATGCTAAAACTTTCAAAGACGCAAAAAATGTTGCTCCAAGGGTTCCGCGACGCCACCATCCAAGCCTCTGTAATGATTTCGTGGGGAGTGTCTTGGAGGGGAGGCGTTACTTCTCTTCATTTAAGCGAAAAAGTGGTTAAGTCCGAGTCAAAAGTGTACCAGAAGGATGTCTTAGAAGACGAGGCGGATCAGTTGAGCAGTACTCTTTTCAATGGAGAGCGTTGAAGCTTCCTGCAAGATTCCGCTCTAGCCCATAAGGCAAAAACCACCCAGCAGTGGCTAAAAATCAAAATTTCTGGGTTTATAGCCGCATAAGCTTGGACGTCTTTGCTAAGTATATTAACATCGGTGGGCCAACACAGAGCAAAAGAAAGCTAATTATGGCGGCCACAAACTCAATTATCCTGTACGGAAGCGAAGTATGGGGAATTGTGCTAAACTGCAAAGCCAAGCGCAAAGTACTGGAGCCTGTGCAACGAACAACGACTCCCAGAGTTGCCTCAACCTACAGCCTACTGTCTCAGGTGCAGCAATTTTCGCACAGATAGAGACATAAGAAGACGAGCCTATAGCAATAAAATTGGCCACAAATATGGTGGAGCCAGACGTGGGTGAATAGAGTTGGTCCTTAATGGATGCCGTTCTGGGCCCTCCCGAAGTAATATAGAATGCAAATCCGGGAAGGGTGTCTCCTTAGAAGGAGAGGAGGGATCGTTTTAGTGGCCACACCACACGACGCAGTAGACGACGGTCGCTATAAGCGCGAAGGCATTTTGAACCCTACTTCACCAACCAAAAAATACCGACATTTGGAGAGTCTCAAACAATTTTCGGTTCGAGCAGCGATGCCAATATTCATGGAAACCATGCGTGCTGCAATAGTTGAATGGCCTAATCGTTTGAAGGCTTGTGTAAAGGCAAATGGTGATCATTTTGAATGAAAATTTAATTTGTTTTTTGTTTTAATATTTACATGATTAAATAAAACTAACTTCATTGGAAAAAGTATTATAATTTCATATCTATAATGGATTGAACTTGTAACAGAACTAACGGCGGGACTAAGCATGTAGATTCATTGGGGGTGCACTCAAAATTAAATAGATAAAAAATACCTAATTGCCTCCTCAGTCCCCTTTGAATACTTTTTTATGGCAAAAGTTGTCTTCTACCGGAAAAATGATAATACCACAAGCAAACACCTCTTATAACTGAATTAAAGCACAGGAAACATGAGCACCCGCTTAGAGTAGCTTTTACTATTCAAGTATATGGCTAATGAAATAAGCACTAAATAAGCAAAAAACCCTCAAGATAGATACGCATGTTGGGAAAAACCTTCTAGGTGGAAGGGAAGGGCAGGAGAGAATTTTAACTGAGGCCTGTCTAAATGAAAATGGATAAGTGGAGTGTTGAAGAGCTCAGTATGGCCAAAGTTTGTATATTTTGTTAGCTTTCTGAAAATAGGTGTAGTTATAGGAATTTTCGTATCAGCATGTAGCTGTTCAAAATGTAACCTTTTTTAATAATTTTTATTTACTTCTTGTGCTGATACATTTAGTTTGTTCCATAGAACCTGATTTTAGGAACCACTATCGGACACGATTCCCACAAACGGGTAGACAATGCCGTGTAATTGTATTATTGCATTATATCATATATAATTTACTACTACTAACAATATGGCAGCCTCAGGAAATATTTTTCAGGTTTTCGAGAAAAAAACCGACAATTATATTATATTAATTGTTTAAAAAAAATCGAAATTTTTGAACAAAAAATTTTCAAATTTATGTTTTTCAAGGGCAGTATAAATTTGGTAAAATCTACCAAGCGGGTTTTAAGTTCCAGAGATCACCAGTTAAAAAAACATAGTTTTGAGAAAAACGCATTTGAAGTTTTTTTATTTGCTCCGGAGCGCCCGAACGCCCTTTGTTAATTCTTGAATAACTCGAAAAATATTTGTCGGATTCACTTCAAATTTTCACACAAAATTTTTAAGATATTACACTTTAAGAAAATGCAAAAAAATCCAATTTTTTGAAAGTTCTGACTACCTCTAACTTCTTAAAACTATCATTATTTTTCATTCACAATAGATATTAACCGTCATTTTCCGGCAATGTTGCCACCGAAAATTCCGCTAATTCGCTTCAATTTTGAGAATTAAGCATAGTTGTCAATCCGCATTAGTCGGACTTAATTAAGTCATCAATTCTAATTAGCGTCTGTCTAGGCTATAAGTCTCTTAAGGCCGGAGTAAACATTTATAAATGCTTCCCCTTTCGCAGACTCCTCCTAAGTTTGTTAAGTTAAGTTTAAGTCTAACATAATTACACTATTATTGATCTACCCTTGAGTAACTAAGTGTGATCTTTTTGGCACTACCACTTTACACTTTTTACCTCACCAGCCTTTATTGGCTGATATTGGCAATTATTAGGGGGAATTCGCATATACAGTATAATCTCGATAATTTGGACAATTAAATACCAGAGGTTGGCCGAAATATCGAATTTTCCGGATTATCGAGTGGGTAAAAAATTTAATAGAAATCAGTAGATCAGTAATTAAATGAAATAAACTTTTATTTAATCTTAAATTGATTAATATTCAATGAGTTATATGTACATATATTAGTTTTTATTCGGCCGTAAAATAAATCAATATATTCGTTTGCCGCAATTTTGTTTCATTTCTCTTTCTGAAGGCAATATCTCTGAGACTCACAAGTTTTAAAATGTTTCCGGATGAAAATTCCTGTTCCTCTGCATATTTAATACAACTATCAAATGCGACAATAGCTTGAGAGTGCGAAATTTTAGGATCTTGACTTTCATTTTCGTCAAGACTGCTGTTCTCGTTATCTTCTTCCTCAATCTCGTTGATATCGAAATCAGTGTCGTCATTCAACCACTCAGTAATCTCGTTATCATTATATACATCAGGAGATATTTCAACAAGAAGATCAATTATTTTAGTTGAGCTGCTGGGCCGTAGCATCGCAAGAGGCAAATCATCATCTGAGTCCCATTCTTCGTCATAAAGAATTTTGTTAAAACATTTTCTGAGCACGCGTTCATCCACATTTTTCCAAGCATTAGACGATAAAAAAGCCCCATCTTTTAATGTAAAGTTTTTTAAAGATTCCGGGAGATTGCTCGTTGGGCTGGACAAAAGTAGAGACAAAAAACTCTTCCGATAGTTTGTCTTTAAAATTCGGATAGCATTTTGGTCCATTGGCTGTATAAGAGCCGTGCAGTTTGGTGGCAAAAACATAACATATATGTCCTTATCGACATCCGACAGTGATTGGGGATGGCAAGTTGCATTGTCTAGCAGTAAAATGGCTTTGGCTGGTAAATTCTCTTCCTTTAAGTAACGCTTTACTTCTTTAACGAATGAGTTTTCAAACCAATTTTTAAAGATTTGCTCTGTCATCCAAGCATTTTTGGTATGGGAGTACCCAAGCGGAAGGTTTACATTTTTAAACGCTCTGGGGTTTTTGGCTTTCCCTATCATGAACAATGGAAGTTTATGTTCTCCGGTTGCATTACAACAAACTAGAAGTGTTACTCTTTCTTTTCCAATTTCGCGCCCGGTGCGGATTTTTCATTATGCAATGCAAGGGTTTTTTCTGGAAGTTTTTTCTAAAACAAAGCAGTCTCATCTGCATTATAAACCTGATCATACGTAATGCCCATTTCTGCAATTTTCTTTCGCAATTTTTCAATAAAGGGTTGCACAGCAGTAGAATCATTGGAAAGTTTTTCGCCAGATATTTTTAAGAATTTAATTCCATATCGGGAACGAAAATTACTAAACCAACCATTACTAGCCACAAATTCCACACTTTGTCCGTAAATTTGGGAACAGAATTGTTTGGCCTTTTCTTTGATGATTTCCGAGGAAATCGGTGCATTGTTTCGTCTTGCGTTTACAAACCATTTATACAAGTGGTCTTCCATCTTTTCAAACTCCGCAGGTCGCATAGTTTTACGCTTTCCAAGGCCACATTCTGTTCTAGCAATGTAACTGCAAAATATAATCAAAGGAGGGTAAACTCTTCTTACAAAATGTTTTCGTTTTTTACCTATCAATTTTAATCCACTTGACTTATAGATTTACCTACATTGTATTGCGCAGCTAGCTGTCGAATTGACTGTCCTTCACTTAGTTTCTTAAGAACTTCTTTTTTCTGGTCTATCGTTAAAAACGTATGTTTTTTCTTAGCTGCTGGTGCCATAGTTAAATTTATACAGTCCACAGTTAAAGAAATTATGGAGTTAATGTTTGAAATTAGCTACTGAACTACGCGTTACGCAAATATGCTTTTGAATATGAACTAGGAGGCTGACGAGCACTTAAACGCCCTATTCACGCAAAGTAGTTAGCAGGGGGAATTATAAAATAAAATAAAAAATAACGGAATTCCTTTTTGTTTTAGCATATTCACTGGATAATAAAGAAGTGTCCGAATTTTATATTAGAGGTACATGAATACGTGGTGTCCGGATTACAGAGACTTCTATAGAAAACGTTTTGGTGTCCGGATTACCGCGCTGTCCGAATTATCAAGTGTCCGAATTACCAAGATTATACTGTATATTAGTTTTATGCCATAATTTGCTCATTCAAATTTATTTAAAAAAATGTTTATAATTTTACGAAAAATCAACTGGGCAAAGGACTATCCGCAATGCAATTGGAAAATCGTTTAATGAACTGAAATTTATGTCTAGAAATAGAAATGCTTGGAAAACTTTTGTTGAATCCTTAAGCTCCTTAAGGAGTATGGAATAATAATAAGTTTACGAAAAATCAACATTTTTGTATTAGAAATCGGTTAACCATTTTACATCATTTTAGTTCAACGCACGAAAGTTAGACGTCGATCAACATCTAAAGAGAAACCTAAACTAACTAGAATTGACTGCAAACTACTAGAACTGACCAGAAAATCACGTATTAGGTTTAAATACATGCACATGCTTATGTGGGACTAAATGTGTATCTGGTTATTACAAAATATACGAGTTTTTTTTTTTGCATTTCGTTACTCACCCAATTCCGCATAGCAAAGCGCACCGACCATACTCAAGGCACCGCACAATATCCAAACGATCAACGATTGACCAATCGAACCGGAGTAGAGCAGGACACCTTTCGGACTGACGAAAATGCCAGCGCCAACAATAACGCCCACAATAATGGCCACACCATCGAGTAGGCCGATTTGTTTTTTAAGTTTTACACCCGACCCCTGACTGGAACTATCCGCGGAGCAATTGTTTTGTGCGCCCACATCGGCGATGGAATTGACGGGTGTATCGAACAAAGGACGTGGCGGTACATTATCACTAGCCTGTATGCGAGCCATTGTTTTGTTTTGTGGAATTTTCTACTTTACTTGCTGAAGTCAAACGAAGATAATATTGATTTTTCCGGCACTAATTGGAAGTGCGTACGTATGCAGGTAAGTGGTATTGGTGACGACGATTGTGAAGCGTAGTATTTGTGGTGTGAGCTCGTGCTAAGGGTTGTTTGTGTGTGTAGCTGAGTTGAGTGGTTCTTCAAGGCTTGCGGCTGAGGGTTGATTGTTCACGGTGTGTGCTCATAAGTATAAGGGTGCGATCGAGAGATTGTGCGCATGCGCACACACAGCGATTGTTTTCGGTGGTATATGCAAAATTTATTTAGAGGCTTTTCAACTACAATAATTTCACCTTTACTTCATTTACCAGCAATTGAGTTGCTCTATTGCATCAGCCGGTGAGCGCACTCTGCTTCTTACTTCACTTACACTCACACGCACGCTGAGTTGCTCTCGCTCTCTCTCTCTCTCCCTCTCCCTCTGTCGCTATCGACCACCTGTTTATTATTTAACTAATTTTGTCAATGCAAAGGACTTTAGTAGTTGTGTTTATTTTTTTTTTGGGTTGGGTGCGGCGTGTGCGTTTAGTTTTTGTGGGTGGTGACTAAATTCACTACCCGCAGTACTTGCACTCGTTTGCGCCCCACATTCACTGCTGGGTTTAGGCAGCGTGGCTCGTTCGTTTGCTTAAGCGCGCACCACAGTGAGTTGTTATCAGTTTGTCAACGTCGACAAAATTTGCATTTTGAATACGAAAGTTTATTTTTTTATATTCTTCATTAGTGTGCTCGCGCATACAACGTAGCACGCATTGAGCGTGGCAATGATAGGAGCAAAACAACCAAATATTAAAGGGGCGAAGCACAAATTAAGGCGCGTTTGGCGTACAAATTCAAAGCAGAAAACACTTTTGTCGGGTTAGTTGCTGGAATTTTTGTGGTTATTTGTGTTGTTTTTTGTTCTTTATTTTTTGTCATTCATTTATGTTTTTACTGCCTTTATGCTGCTAGACTTTTATGTATTATATTTTCAGCGAAAAATAATATATATAGAATAAAAATTATAAAATATTCTGTCTCGCGGCACACATGTGCGCTTTTTTTCTTTAGAAATTCTACTCGAGTTTGCACTTGTATGTTTTTTTGTTTTACTTTTATTTTGCGCTTACTTCGCTCACGCTCTCTTACTGCAAACCGTGCTTGCTGTACACGTGGTCACGCCGCTGGCTGAGTTCAAAGCTAAAGTCTGAAAGTCTCTTTCAACACCGGTTTATATATTTGCAGATTTCATATTTTGTTAAAGTAACTTTAATTAGTTTATTATTCGTTACAAAAAATCACAAAACTTGGTCTTTGAACTACGCATTAACTTTGTTGCTTTATAGCATATTTTTGTTCTTATAATCTCAACATATCACATTGTTGTTAGAAGCACGCCGTGTAAAATTAAAGAAAAATAAATAAAAACCACACCTTGACTCCACTGCCGTTTTCGCGTCCACACAAATTGCGCGCTCAACTCATACTAAAAGGAAACTGGAAAAACACTTCGTTGTATATGCACAGCTGGCTGGCAGGCTGCTCCGACCAGTCAATGGTTGGTGGCTGACGATACACCAAACAGAATGTGGTGAAACGCAAGCAGCGGCAGCAACAGCGCCAAACTTCGGCACACCGTACAACAACACATGCCAGTCCCGTCTGGTATATAAACATAAAATAGGCAAACACACACACAAACTTACATAGTGCACAAATTTTCATGCGTTGCTAAAAAGCTCACAACAGTAACATGCGGTCGGCGGTAGTAATGAAAAATCAACGAATGCAAAGAAGAAAAAAACAACAACACAACTCATAAAAAAACACACCGGAACAAGAGCGTACAAAAATCGCTCATGCCTGTTAAGCACTCCACAACACATTCTTCCGACTCATAGTGCACACACACGCACACACACTCACTCATTCACTCAACTGCTCAAGAGATTCCCCATTCCAGTTGTTAGCTTACCACATTTTTGGTTGCAGAACATAACCTTCTTATATGGACTGTGGCTATTTATAATAACTACAAAATTTGATTATCGATACGTTGGCTGGGCTTTTGACTACAAGCAGCTAGAAATTTTTTGGGTTGTGTGATCATTGGGTGTTACTATGTAAATACTCATAATTTTCAAATGTGCGTTTGCTCTGTTTGTTTCGGAAATATTTCTATTAAATGAAAAAAAAAAAATCTGTGTATGATTTTTTTATGGTGTTAGCTTATTACAGGGAACCCAAGCTCGCTAACTTTGTGAGTAAGATTTTAGAGCGAAGTTTATTTGTGTCCCTAACACACGTAAGTTTTATTAAGGGGTTACATACATACGTCCAGATTTAAAAAAAATTGTGAAATTTTCATTCGGGAAATCCCAATATTAAAGCTGCTACAGCCGATTTACTAGGTAGAGAGCGGTCCGCGCGCTCCTGTAACTCAACCTTTACTCTCGTTTTTCTTGAAACTACTTTTCCCGGCACGTTCTGCATGATAACTAATACAGTTTTTAGTATTTTTGATGCTGTTTTTTTAATATTCAAAAGTGTTTTCTCTATAGATTTGATTTCTGATATTTTTATTAAAAATGTTTTTAATATAATTAAAGTGTGACATTTCTGACGTAAAGCGCATACTTTTTTTAAATGCCGTAAATTGCAAAGTTTTTCGAAATTCAAAAATCTGGCTCGACAACTATAACTACAACTTTATTTTACAAGATTTTTTTTACTTTTTACAGATCCATCATTTTGTATATATTATACTAATTTTTGTAAAGCAAAATTAAAATAATTTTTTTTTATAAAGTTTCAGTACTAATAAACAATGTGTAACATTTTTTGATATTTATTTCTTTTATTACCCCTTCTAAAAACAGTTTTTCTTTTAGCGCATTTTTGGCGTCATAAATTTTATGGAGTTACGATGCATTCCATTATAAAGGGTGAACAAATTGGAGGTACTTTTTCCAATAGGGTTTCTTTTGACAGATCAAAAATTCCCATCTTGTATGCATGTGCCATTAGCAAATTGTGGCCTGTCAGTATACCCACGATAGTTCTGATTTCTTTTCTAAACAGGGCTGGTACGAATCTGGCGTAATTATCTGTATTCTGAGTTCGCATGATTTTCGCGGTTTTAGAAGTGGCTATATTATTCCACCTCCTGTCTATCCGTGTTCGCATGTTCGCAGCGATGTCATTGTGTACCGTATTTAAAGGCCTCAGTGTGTCGTTTTCTTGTTCGAATTGTATGTAAAGAGCGGCAATCTCACCTACAATTTCGTTTCTGGCAATGCCCTTATGTCCGGGTACCCAATAGATGTGTAACAGTCTGTCTGCGGCTAGTCTCTCTATGGTTTTCCTGGTCCTAAGAACGGTTTTAGATGAAATTTCATATGAGTTTATTGCCTTTATTGCCGCTTGACTGTCAACGTATATATTTATTTTGGAGTTGCTCGATGCAATTTGAGTGTAAACAAACAGTAAATTTATTGAAACTCCACAAGTTTTTTACACAGCATTAACGTATTATACATCTATAAAATTATTTAATAAAATTTCCGAATCAAATTTTCCTGCATGCAATATTAACCATAACGGTGTTAGTTACAGCCTTCAGAAAGGAAATTGTGTTATGAGGATATTTATTGGTTTCACGCTGAACTACGTTACATGCGTAGTGATCCAGGAGATTACGGTCCGGTGGAGTTAGACGGCCATAAGCTCGGTGTTATGTGGTCATGGACATTTTAAGTCATCTATTCTCGTGTCGTCTTCGCTTTGTGTGAAGGCGCAGAGTCTTGTTGAAATATATATGGGCTGTCACCGCGTACGCCATCAATCCAGTATTTCACTACTGAAATCCTTGAGTAAAGAAGAGAAGAGTTAGCACGACAGGTCTTTTCTTGCTCACAACACCTAAAACCATAACAGTGGCTGGAAACTTGGTGAGCATGACAGCAGGAATCTCTGCAGTACTTTTACTTCATAGCACCTCAGGCGCTTTCGGGGGTTTTAGTTTATTTATAAGGCATTTTGATTGTACAGGGTGGCTGATGAATTTTGCTACATTAAGAAACTCAAATAACTTTTTTTTTAGTGTATGGAATTCATTTATTTTTTTTTTCAAGTTGAAGGTCATTAAATTTTATTAAATGTAGCTTAACTAGTTTTAAAAATAATTGAATTTAAATGCCCCCCATGTTCGTTGACACAAGTGCGGCATCTTAGTAAAAAGTTGTTCATTGCTGCTTTGAGAGTTGCGACAGGAATAGCCGCAATTGTTGCCCGAATGGATTGTTTTATTTCATCCAAATTTGTTGGCTTTGTTTTATAAACTTCTTGTTTACATAAACCCCACAAGAAAAAGTCAGGTGCAGTAAGGTCAGGCGACCTGGGGGGCCAACGAAATTCGGAGTTTCTTGAAATCAGTTTATTGGGAAATTTTCGTCGCAACTCTGTCATAACAGTCTGGGCTATGTGAGACGTTGCCCCATCTTGTTGAAACCACACAGAGTTGAAAGGAATTCTCTTTCGGCGTAGTTCTGGATAGAAAAATTCTTTCAGCATTTTCAAATAACGGTCTCCAGTAACCGTAACGGTGTGACCATTTTCTTCAAAAAAATAAGGCCCGACAACACAGCGTGAAGAAACCGCACACCATACTGTCACGCGAAGAGGATGCAATTCCGTCTCGTGGAGTATCTGTGTGTTAGAAGTACTCCATATTCGACAATTTTGTTTGTTCACATTGCCGTTTAAATCGAAATGGGCCTCATCAGACATGAAAAGGCAGTTTAACATGTTTTGGTCTTCTTCCACCATTTGCAGGATCTTCTGGCAAAATTCCAAGCGAATCGGCAAGTCTGCTGCATTCAGTTTGTTAACCATTTGAATTTTGTAGGGAAATAAGTCTAAATCTTTGTGCATTATTGTTTGCAAAGACTGTCGGCTGACACCAAGTTGAGCAGATAAGCTTCTTGTTGAAACCCTTGGATTGCTTTGTATAGCTGCAGCTAAAGCAGCGATCGTTTCCTCCGTCCGAACTGGTGGGTTTCGATGATAAGGCCTTCTTGCGACTGTTCCTTGCTCAGCAAAATTATTCACCAGTCTCATTATGGTCCATCTGCTCGGGGGATCGCCGCCAAACATCCGCCTGTACTCTCTCTGTACCAAAACTACGGACTCCAGTGCGTGATAGCGGCGGACTATCCAAATTCTTGTTTGCGTGTCCCAGTTATCCATTTTAATAAATTTTAAAGATCAATCTGCAAATTAAAACAAAAATGGAACAGATAACTTAAAAAGAAAAAAAGTTATTCAATTTTTTTTTGGTAGCGGCTTTCATCAGCCACCCTGTATAACTCGCAGTTCTCGTATTTGCTCCGATATAAACTGTCTTCTGCGAATAAAGTAGGATCTTCATGGACAACTCGACGGATAAGATCCACAAAAACATTAAGTTCTCTCGGAAGGATTCCCATTGGTTTTGAAGGCTCCTCATCAATGTTCGTTTGCACTTGTTGAATAAATTCTGCAGATCGGACAGTGTCAGAATATTTCTTGTCCTTTTGCGTTTTGCAACAAATTCTGCTTCGCCGGTTGATGCTTCCAATTCACGGCGAACCTTAAGAGGGAATGAATGGACGCACTTTAGAGATTTCTAAATTAAAGATTAGAGGTTTCTAAATAGGTGTGATTGGCACATGAGGGAGCTCAAGGATATACCAAAAAGTGTATATCAGAACTGAAAAAAGGGGAAAAACCTGGCACTAGTGTATAATATCTGAGGGGGCATACTGTGAAGGAGATCAAATAGAAATTGATGAATAAATTAATATTTTTTGAAAAAAAAAAAAAAAAATGGAAATGCTCCTAATTTTTGAACACACATCGTATATGCATGTCTTCAACTACCGTATGCATGTGGTGTGCATATATATAGGGTGGCGTAAAATTAATCATCCTACTGGTAGATGCTGTAATTTTTGCAAATGGTGCCGTACGTCAATCATATTTGACACTGTCGAGTTAGATAGCTGCTGTATACGAAGAGCCGAGCAATGGAGCTCTCAAAAAAATTGATTTTTTTATTTATTTAATAAAAACTATTTTTTTTATCGATTTAATAAAATATTTTTTTTATTTATTTAGTGAAATTTTTTTTCTTTATTTAATAAAGTATTTGAAAATATAAAAAAAAAATATTTATTGTATTTATTTAATAAAGTATTTGAAAATAAAAAAAAATTGTTTTTTAATTATTTAAAAAATATTTTTTTTTTTTTATTTAATAAAGTTTTTGGAAATATAAAAAAATTTTTTTGCGTTTATTTAATAACATTTATTTCTATTTATTTAATAAAATATTTTTTTTTTATTTATTTAATGAAACATTTTTTATTTATTTAATAAAATATTATTTTATTTATATTATTTAACAAAGTATTTGAAAATATAAAAAAATATTTTTTTTTTCATTTATTTAATAATTTTTTTTATTTATTTAATAAAGTATTTGAAAATATGAAATAGCATTTTTTTTTTCATTTATTTATTATAATAAAGTATTTAAAAATATAAAATATAGTTTTTTATTTATTTAATATTTTTTTTGTTTATTTATTAAAAATTATTCAAAAGCAAAATCGGATGATTAATTTTGCGCCACCTTGTAGTTAGTTTTGGTAATTTTGTAGTTGGTTTGGGTAATGAGATTAAAGAAGCACTGTGGACATGATGCCGTGGAGGCGATAGAGCCTTCATATTTTTGACGCAGGAAGCCGTTATCTATATCTTGTACACAGTTTCAATTTGAGAGCAGATACCAACTGCCCTGTAATATCTCTTGAACACTAACAATAGAAACAAAGTTATCACAATTTATTTCCCTAAATACAAGTGGCTTATCAAGGCTCTACTATCTTCTGAAGTGGCAGCTAACTATACTGCATATGTACCTCGTTTATGGACTCTGTGAAGTGTCGACTGTAATCTCAATTACTTTATGAGCAATTTAAGGCAAATTAATAAATTAACCCCAAGAGGCGATTTGTCAGCGTCTAATATGAAATCAAAAGCGACAAATTATTGTGTTTTTAATAAATGTAAACACACTTGCATATATTCAATGCATTTACTCAGCATTGATAAGAAGGTATTTTAATTTGATTGAACTGTTGTGCACACACGAGCTGTGTTTTCTTAAACCTTTTTTATGAATTTTTGCTTTCCAGCTCAATTATTATTTTATTTAATTTTTTGCTTTACACTCAACCTGCTTTAGCTTTCTGCATGCACATACATACGGGCGCATGCGTCCACAGCAACATGCATATTTTCGCAAGTACCTGATATTTTCCAACCGGCTACTTCGCAAGCTATCAGCAATTATTTATGCCTAAGCGATCAAATTTTCAATAGTCGCTGCACATAGCAGAGTTGTAATTATGCAAGGCGGCGGGTATTTTGGTGCATAAAAATTTCTAAATTATTTTACGACAAAAAAGCAGCAAAGCTTGATATGCTACTGGCTGTACGTACTCGCAGTGTCTGTGTGTGAAAGGAGGCTGCGAAAGTACTGGTTTCACAGGTGTGAAGTCTTTAGTGAAAATGAAAAGGAGCTTAAGTTGACTCAAGCAAATACTGAGCTGAGAATGTCACGCTGTTTCCCGGGAGGTAGGTGAGATGGTTGGATTACCACTCTGGTACTCCGCAAGTAGCACTAAAACGCCGTTTTGATATAATTGTGACCCCCAACTGGCAGATATCTACAGCCAGCCAGATCTGTTGATGTAATGGAGAATATTGGTGGGATATAAATTGGCACACTGCCCCAAGCTGTCGAAGAAATTAGCGCCCAGTGACCTTAATCGTCTAGTGTTCAACATTCTCCTTCTTTGAAAGGTCACCACAGCTTCTGCAATGGGGGTTAAATGATAAACCTAGCTTTTCCGCGTATGTGCCGATCATCCATTGATCGAAGTTTGCATGGCGTAGAATCCCCAGGACTTTCTAAGTTCTGCGTCCATTGTAATGGGGCCAAATGGTTTTCAATGTAGCACATGTAGAAACGAAGCTCCTTTTCTTCTGTCCGTCCTGTTGTACGGAAGCGAAAAATGGCTGGTCTCTAACACCATCACACAGAGGCTACAATCCTTCATCAACAAATGCCTCCGCATCATCTGCAGAATATTCTGGCCAAACACCTTCAGTAACGACGCACTGTGGAGGTTAACGAACGAGGAACCCATCCTTAGGCAAATCAAACGCAGAAAGTGGCAATGGATAGGTCACACATTGAGTAAACCATCAGATAGCTTCGTGAGAATGGCTCTGAACTGGAATTCGCAAGGGAGCAGAGGTCGCGGTCGACCAAAAAACACTTGAGGAAGGTCAATGTTGCGTGAACTAGCAGATGCCGACATCTCATGGGACGGTGCAAAAACAGCAGCACAGAACCGTGTTCGATGGAAGAGTCTTGTCGAAACCCTATGCTCCCGAAAGGAGTAAACAAGGAAAAACAAATTCCCCTTGAACAACAGCCAGGGGGCTGCCGTTGACTAGGTAAGATGTCTCTGAGACAAATTCAGTCGACACCTTCCTGGCAAGCTCATCAACTATTTCATTTCCCTCTATGTTCCTAAGTCCTCGTACGCAGATCAGAGAAATGTTACCTACACACCCAAGAGATTCGATCTCCTCCTTACAGGAGTCGACTAGTTCGGATCTGCACCATCGCGTCGTGAGAGCCGTGATCGCGGCTCCCCCGTTCCCTAAACATTTTTCATGCCTGCAGGATCGCAAAGACTTCTGTCAGAAAAGTTCTAGTAGTATTCGGCAATTTTAAGCAAATAGATAAATGTCTGATTTAGAGACTCCGACTCCCAATTGCCACTTATATCCATCAATGAAGGCGGAGGTACCAGTTACGGTGTAGATTTTCCCTCGTTCCAATCCTGTCTACATGAAACGATTACCCTGATTTGCGCCATCTTATATTACCTTCTTTAATATTTTGCATTCTTTTCTTAACACCCTGTATAGTTATAAGCGCGGAATTTGATGGAAATAATCAAAGAACGCACGTGTCTGAAAAACCGCTTTGAACTTAGATGAACTAACTTAAGTTTGATTCGGTCTTACGAGTATATGAAGCGAACTGCCACCAGCACACATTTCCCAGCGAAAGCTTTGAAAGCCAACGTTAACGTGGCATTTGGCTGAGGCAGGAATTGCGCAGTTCAACACACTTTTTGGACTAGTTTCGGACTAGGAAAAAATAAAAAAATTCAATGTAGCACTCATTAGTCGTCATCACACTCATTGCGCCACTCATCAGTCAAAATGCAGTAGCACTGATGATTGCAATAGAATAGGATCGATTTTTCATAAAGGCAACCTGGTACAAAATTTTAATTTTCAGTCTTACAAGTTCATTTTTCCCGAAAGAGACTGTTCAATGATATTCCATATATTACAAGACTTCAGTGAACAAAAGGTATTTTTGACCTAATTGAATGCTTTGAGCGCTCCCATTTAGCGTCCCAAGTATTGCCGTAGTTTACATAAAAAGCGTTCATGGTGAATATAAGACTTTTGTGCCTAAGAAAAATCGCTGAGAACGCTGGAATAATTATGTCACACATACACAAAAAAATGTCTATATTGGTCACCGAATATTGGTCTTAAATTTATAAGAAATGTGAGCTTGGAATCAAAAGTAGAGTTCAAGAACATTACTACAAATACTCCTAAGGAGCATAAGCAACCTTTTTGGCCGCTAGCAATTGGCGGATTGCAAATCGAGCCTTAGTAGTCTTTTACTCTCCAATACGATATCTGAAGGACTCAGAAGAACCCTTTGACTCATCGCCATTCAATTACCAAACTCGTAGCTGGACCAAACCCGGGCACTGGACGATCGGCACACACTCAGAAAAACTAGGATTACCATTTAACCCCCATTGCAGAAACTGTGGGGACCTTTCAGAGAAGGAGAGTGTTGAGAACTTTCTATATGAATGTCCGGGTTTGGTAGTTAGGCGATTAAGGTGACAGCTCTGGCTGGTTGTAGATATCTGCCTGTTGGAGGTCTCATAATGATATCCAAATGGCGCTATAGTGCTACTTGAGCAGTGCCAGACTGGCACTTCAACCTCTTCACCTACCTACCTACCTGCTCTTTTATCAACTGTCCAATTGTCACAATTGCGTCACCTTATTTCGCTGTTAAAGCTGGTGCGGCGCCTACAGATCGTACAAGTTTAACAGCCAGAAGTCTGCTACACTTTTTTAGGGTAAAAGTATTTCTAATTTCTATTGTGACACCAAGTGTCCTCTTCAAGATTATAAACGGGTTGTCCGAGACTTGAACTTTTTACCGATCGCATGAGCGGTCACCAAAGTCAAATGAGTTGGTATGTTTCAACCATTCGGAAGCGCACAGCTTCGAAACCTCGGCCACAAAGCACCAATCGATGGAACAGCTTACGAAATTGATAAAACGCCTTATGAAAAACCATTTAGCGTTTTGAGTCGGCTTGAAATTGTAGGTCCCTTCATTTGTGAAATAATGGCTTGCACTTAAGCTGCCCTTTGTCCCAGGCTTACGTTCTATTCGTGGACGCTGGGTCTACATTATTATGTAATGCTTTGCTATCTGCTATCGGTGTACTTTCTAAGGCTCGCGCTGTGCTGTTCATAGACATTCCCATGCATACCCTCAAAGCTCTTGAATAATGTGTTGCCGGTCGTATGCTCACTGAACTCTTATCCTTTGGAATACATTAGCTTGATCATTGCCTTACAAATCTCAGGCGAGAGACTTTATTTTCCGTTTTTGTTTTTTTGGTTTTTTTTAAGCTTTAGTATTTCGTTATCTCACATCGAGCCGCCACGAAGTTTGCAGTGCTTCATAGTACCAACGTAACTGGTACCTGGTCGAAGCTAAGTCAGGTTGGAAGCCTTATAATAACAATAATTCATAGTGGTGAGTAAGAAATCAGTATTCGTATGGTTTTCGCACATCACTCACTACCCGTACATAACAATTCTAAACTAGTCGAAATGTAATTAGATTAGAAATAGTCTTTATGTGAGTGACAAAATGGAATATTTCATTGAAGTGAGTGATTTTCTAATTTACTTGACAATTTTTGATAAATTATATTACAAAAGCAAACTATAAAAGATATTTTGCGCACAAAAGTAGTTCAACAAAAATACAAATTATTTAATTTTTAACTGAATTTAGCTTTACTTTTACACACGGCACCTTTTGTTGGACAATTAAGGACACTTAAAGTAATGGTTGAGTCTTCAAGGGAAATTGAAATAGAACTTAATTTTTCTTTACACAGCTTATTTGCACTTAGAAGTTAAGAGGAATGAGAAAATCTAAAGCTTATATAAGTAGATGATACAATATTTTATTAGGAATAAAAACAGACAGAGAAAAAATCAAATACAATGTAGTAGCCGAGAGCTTTCAATTTTACAGCGTTCGTGGCTTACTGAATCGCTCAAAGCACAGAAATGCGGAATATCTAAGCGCTGAATCGACACACTAACAACGATACACAAATTTTCGTAATAAAAAATTGAGATGTCTCCTTAATAGCCTAGTTTCATAATACAAATTTCGTGACTATCACCGAACTACGGCAAATGGATGAAGCGTGGGACTGCGTCCGGTGTGTCTGACGTGAAGGCTTGCGGATAGCGATTGTTGCTGCAGGAATATCATAAAACTTCCACAATAAAATTTTACGAGCAGTTGCTGAAGTGATAGTCTTTCACCGAATCTAAGTCCGGGTCTGAATATAAGTCCATACTCCTGTTACGGAGGATTTGCAGCCAGGAGGTAAATTCGGCTGTAGGCCAGGAGGCGCCGTTACCTCCTCCACACTTGGCCGAATGGAGGAGTAACTGTGGCCTTACCGCGGCAAGGAGCGGTGGCGCTGCGGAGCCTTGAGGTCCTCAAAAAATTTAAGACTGTAGGCGGTCGTACGAACAAGACGAACAAAAATAAAACCCAAAACCAAAACAAAATAGCAAAGCGAGGAGACCCTCGAAGAGAAGTAACCGTTGGTTCTCACCAACCAACGCCGTCGCCGCTCCTGCTTAACACAAGACCGGATACCTGTCGGACTAGTAACCGCCCGGAGGTATCCCAGCAGTGAGATCGGGAGCCATATCTAACAAGCTGGAGCCACAAACCTCTCCGGTACTTAGAGTCCGGGGAGTCGTTTGACCCAAGCAGGGGAAAGGGTAGGCGCAGGAGAGCATGCACCAAAATTTTCTGCCACCTGGACAACCTGGCGTGTTGGACGAACCCTACAGGACGAGATTGAGTGGCGCGGGGATGAAATGGTGCCAGCGCTACCTGGAAGAGGGCAAAACCCCAGAAGCAGTTCGCCAACTTGTGGAGCAACGGCCCAAGAATGTGCCTGACCTGCCTCATGGAGCATCCGAAGCCAAGCGGGACCAATACCGCTGCAGAGCAGGCAGGAAAAGAACTGTAGCTGCACCCGCCCCAGAACAGGGAAGCGGGAAACTAATAGCTGAGTTCGCACCCGCTGCAAAGCGGAGAAGTGGGCAGATCACAAGGCACTCAGTGCTTATACTATCATACATCCATAAAATTAGAGCGACATACGAACAGAACAGATAAACGAACAGATAAGACTATTGTGGCTAGTCTTTGATACTACAAACTCCTTATGGCGATCTGCAGTCGTAGCGTAGATCCAATTTTGTAGAGCCCAATCGGACAAAGTTTCGGCACCTAAATGCCAGTCACAATAGTATTTGATACTACAAACTCCTTATGGCGATCTGCAGTCGTAGCGTAGATCCACTTTTGTAGAGCCCAATCAAAGTTGCGGCACCTAAATGCCCAAGAGACTTCACTTTATGAGATGGTTTTATTAAATGAGAATGTAATCCAAGAACTGCATATAAAATTTGACACAATGTGGACTGAGAGTTTGCCTGATTTGACATTTATGGCGGCAATAATTTCGGTACTTTGTATTTGGAAAGGATTTTTACGTAGCAGGTTCCAAGCATAGCGTACAACGTCACTCTGCGGTATTATAATTGCATTAAAACGTTTATATAGCGAGCCGCTTGCTCTAAGGCAAATGCCCGCATACAGCCGCACGCCCTGGTGAACAGACGCTGCTTACTTTAGCGGTCACTTAAGCGGAATGCGTCCGAGTGGCCACACTAAAGCTCCCTCTCTTCCTGCCGTGACCACACTGGTTCGTAACTGCATCTCGCACATAGGGAGCTTATGTCGCTCAGGGGGCGCTAGCATGAACACAGGGGTTGGTATTGAGTTCAGTAAAGAGATAAAAGAAACATTTGCCTTGACGATAAAATAAGCCCACAAATAAAAGTCCAAAGGTGTGGTGTCACACGATCTTGGTAGCCAATTCACTGATCCGAGACGAGATATAAATTGCTCACCGAAACGACGACGCAGTAAATCCATCGTTTCACTGCCTGTATGAGAAGTAGCGTCGTCTTGTACCGTCTGGGACTAAATGTTGTGGAGATCACGGGCTTCAATTTCCGGCTTCGGGCAAAAAAAAGTCGTTTATCTTGGCGGGATTGCGTCCGCTATTCACTGTTGGCGCCAGCTTTGCCGTTGAAGAAATATGGGCCAATGATTCCTTCAGCCCACAGGCCGCACCAAACGGTTGTTTTCAATGGATGTAATGACTGTCATTGGAAGGCTTTGAGTTGCTCTTCAGCCCAAATACGGCAATTTCGCTTATTGACGTAGCCATTAAGCCAAGAATGGGCCTCAACGCTGAACAAAATAAGTTGGCCTGAGCGCGCAATGAATACTTTTCAAAGAGCGTCGAATTTTGGAATACATTTGTACGGTTTGTAAGCAGTCTTGAGACGTAAGTCTTTCCTTGACGAAATTTCAATCAATACTGAAAAAAATTATGCATGTATTTACTTTGACAGCAGTCACGCGTAATCTGTCAAAAAATCCTTTTGGAAAAGGTATCTCTAATCTGATCACACTTTATGGTACTTTCACTTTTTCTCATTAAATCATTTTCTTTCTAAATTTCTGTGAAACCGAGCATGTCCCAAAGGTCTTCACACATCTTTCTCTCTTTTTTGCCGTTTGAAAATAAAAAGTTTGAAACAATGCGTTAGCATGAAGCGACAACTAGTATTACTCCCAAAGGAAGTGGTTTCGCGTTAGTTGTAAACTAGTTCGATTTACATTAAGGATTGTTATGAAGCGAAAAAAAAATATACATATTTAATTCTTTTCGCACATACATGACCCTGCGGGTGGGCAATGCTGGTGATCGCTCAGTGGCAGGCGAGTGACAATTTTGTAAAACAAACCCTACTGCGAAATTGACAAATGACAATTGAACGTGCGGAAGAAGAAGTAAAAAAAAAATACAAATACTCTAGAATGCTTATGAATGAAAAATGCGTTGACCGGTGCGTATGCGATTTTTATTTTTTGTTTTTTTTTTTTTTTATTTAACAGCAGTTCTGCGCTTTTGCTGTGTGTATTTTACATTTCACATTTGCATAACTTTTCTAATTTTCAGCCGCGTTGTGCACATTTTGGTGCGCCTCATCGACACTATCACTGTTTTAAGCATTGTTTTTGTTTTTTGCAGACTATTTTTTTTTTTGCTTTGCTTATGAGCCTAATAAAATTATCAACACTTTTCTATTGTTCCGCACAATTGTGTCAGTGTTATGTGTTTTAGCTTGCCGTTAGATTTGCACTTGTTGTTGCCACACGAGTTTACTTGCCTGTACGACTGTGGTGTGATAATTCAATCATCAACCTTATTATCTCTATTTACTTTAATCAGTAGCGACCAAAGGAGATTTTTTGTGTGTGTGTATGGTATGTATGTCTGTATTTTTGTCTGTAATATTTTATTTTATTTTATTTACATTAGTCTTGTTTGCAACCAAATCCAGTTTATTCGACCTCTTTCAGCTTAAAACAGCCTCTGCCAGCTGAAACAGCTTAATAAACTACAACAAATTTCTTGGTGCAAAGAAAGTTTGGGTTCAGTGTGCAGGCAAAAAGATGGCATCGTGTAGACCGAAAGCTTCAAAAGGGACACGTTTGACCCTTGAAACCTAATTCCGCTTCCTTATGCAGACGCACGAAACCGAGAAAACGAACTGCGGTTACTTTTCCTGTTCTTTATCCATAGAAGACTCCTTGTAGCTGTTCCTCGCCGGGTAGCCTGTGCTTGCTGAGTGCTGAGCAAATACGTATTCCACGCTTCTTCCCTTAGCTCGTACATATATTCTGATCTTCTTATCCCTTGTGCGTGCCATTCTGAATGTTTATGATGAAAACAGGCAATGCATCGCCAGCAGTCCTACTAGAAGCCGTGTGTAGTGGACTTTTAAGAGGTACTGGGAAGTTAGCCTCTTAGCTTCATTATTATCTCTATACCTTTGTCTTTCGACATCTAATAAAATTCAGTTAATTTTAGACACAGTAAATTTTCAGTGACTGCCGCCGTAGCCAATTGGGTGGGTGCGTGACTACTATTCGGTAGTGTGCAAGCTCGAAACTCCGGAAACGAAACACCAACTGATGGAAAAAGTGGTTTCTAATAGCGGTCGACCCTCGGCAGGCAATGACAATCGGAGGACATAAAAAAGCTTCTTATAAAAAAACTGTCTACATTTTTGAGTATGTAAGTCCCCCATTTGTTGAACAACATCAAGGCGCATACCATAGATAGGAGGAGTAGCTCAGCCAAACATCCAAAAAGAACTAATTTTATACACATATATAAACTTTCGCGGCTACCGTAGCCGAACGGGTGGGTGCGTGACTACCATTCAGAACTCACAGAGAGATTTTCGCCGAGTTAAACAAAACGCGCCAGTCGTCCCTTTTCCATGCTAACCAGTGCCATTTGGACACAAGAAGTGAAGCCAAGTTCTTCTTCACCTGATATTTCCAACGCAGAAGAGACCTTCCTCTTCCTCTGCTACGAGGGGTGCCTTTTATATGTCGGGATTAGAGAACAAAAACAAATTTTAATCATCGAAAATCACTTTATTGTTTTTCAAAATATTTTCCATGAAGATCTATACACTTTTGCATGCGTTTGAACCAAGCACTTTTGCCACTCTGAATGAGATACCTCCAAAACATGCATTCTGAATGCCGCAACCGCTTCTTCAGGTGTCGAAAAACGTTGACCTCTCAGTTCGTTTTTTATGAACGGGAATAAAAAGAAGTCATTCGGTGCCACTTATATGGCGGATGACCCATTAATTCGATGTTTTGGGTGCTCAAAAATGCAGTTGTTTGAGCCGATGTGTGAGAGTTCGCATTGTCCTGGTGAAGAGTGATCCGTCTTTGGCGATTGGTTTTCCTAATTTCTTGGAAGACAACTGGCAAACAAATGGTTGTGTAGCACTCAGAATTTACTGTTCTGCGTTGTTCTAGTGGTACGGTTGCGACATGTCCAGTTTTTCCGAAAAAACAGGCGACCATTTGCTTGGAAGTGCTTCGTGCGCGAACAACTTTTGTTGGATTTGGCTCATCTTGAAACACCCATACAGTCGACTGCTGTTTACTTTCGGGCTCATACGCGTAAATCCATGATTCATCACCTGTCACGATGTCATAGACGTGTTTCGAATCCCCGCGATAATATTTTTTGAGCATTTCCTTCGACCAATCGACACGAGCCTTTTTTTGAGCGATTGACAAATTGTGTGGGATCCAACGCGAACAAATTTTTTTGACAGTCAAATGTTTATGCAATATTGAATGTATGCTGGTCCCACTAATGCCTAAGATTGTCTCAATCTCACGATAGGTCACATGACGATCTTGCAATATCAGTTGCACAGCATCAATGGTTTTTGGAACAACAACTGATTTTGGACGACCTTCACGAAATTCGTCTTGGAGTGAACTACGACCACGATTGAATTCACCATACCATCGATAAACACTGGTCCTTGATGGATCTTCATCGCCAAAAAATGAATTCAGTTCATCCATGCAATGTTGCTGAGTTAATCCACGTCGAAAGTTGTAAAAAATAATCGCAGGAAAATGTTCACGATTTAATTCCATTTTTGGACCGAGATAAATCTTTTAAGTTACTGTAAACAACACAAATAGCGCTGGTATTTCAAAACGTTCTAAGTACGTAAAAGCCAAAAAATGTCAAACTTTGCAATACAGCAGTCAGTTGCCAGATTGCAACACCAGGGTTGCCAAACCCCGAAATATAAAAGGCACCCCTCGTACCACCGGCTGGTACCGAATACTTTCAGAGTCGGAGCGTTTGAAACCATTCGGAGGGCATTAGTTAGCCAGCGCTATTTCTATGTCACCGTAAAGCTCATACTGCTCATTCGCCTTCACCATGAGCAAAGGCCCAAAAATCTTCCACAGATTCACACATCGGATGCCGTCATTGCTCAAGCTTCTGCGTCATACAATAGGACGAAAATAATGCGAGACCTATAAACTATTGATTTTGTTCGTCGGGAGTTTAGTTTACTACCCTATCGCCTGCTTAGTGAAATTAGCACTAGTTGGCGAGATGAATTTCACGGTTGATATTATTATCGGTATTAGTGTTGGTTCCTAGATAAACAAAGTTTATTACTACTTCAAAATCATTACAGTCAACTGTGTTCGTTTGATGACAGGAGATACTTCGCCTTATACTCGTTCCCCAGCAGACCCATTCGATTCGCTTATTAGGGCGGTTAAGTGGGTCACTTTCCAGTATTCGTTCTGTTCATTATTTAGAGCTTTGATTTCTGTCTTGCAAATATGTTATTTGGATATTTAGAGCCTCTCAATCACCATCAGAGCCTCTCAATCAATTTGGCGATGGCGCTGAAAAGCAGGCGAGTTTTGGAAATACCTAGCGGAAAATTAGTACTTTGCTGTCGGCGCTAACTCGCCTGTCTTGAGAAATGACTGACGTAGTTTCTTTACTAAGCCAAACGAGCTTCGTCGTTTATGGAGCAAATCAAAAAGCATATAAGGAAGTTGAACTGAAACAAACCAAGGGCAAAGTGAATAGTTTCAGCTTTTTGATCATTTGGCGTTCTTCAAAGTGTTGGCATTTAATGAAAATAAAAAAATCTTTCGGTCGTTACCATTACATTGACATAATCAGATTGCTCATGTTTTTTTATGTTTTCTGGAAGTGAGTTCATTATTAACTGAAATGGGTTGAATTGGGTGCGACGGCTATAATGGTGTGATGGATCACTTCCACCATTTCCACTGATTTTAGTCACAACACTTTTCAGCACATTTACTCGAGTGTATATGTATGCATAATAAATATATAATATTTACATATATACTAAATAATATAAATTTCGGCACTTTGGCTCATTTCCTCTTTAATATGCTATCAGTTCTATTGTTACTTATATGCATACGTATGTACGAGTATTTTTGATTATCTTTGTCTAGCTTCCTTTACAGTGTTTTTGAGGCTAATTTACATAAATGTACAAGGTGTTTAGGTTTCAAGTATATTTTTTAAATTGAAATTAAAATTTATTATCTCTTTAAAATACGTACAGCAAATCAGTAAATATCGCTCCAGCGAAGCGAATCAGTGAAATGGCGTCGCTGTAGCGTCGCAAGTAATTGTTTACACAGAAATTGTATACAAATTTTACATTGATTTGTTGTACGTACCATCTTGATTAAAAAGTTCGGGGTTACTGAGCATTAAATAAAAAAATATGTGTTTTCAAAAATTAGGAAAAACAAATTTTTTTCTACCTAAAATTTTGAATAAAATACAATATATAATTATTTTCCCCCAAATAATTGTTTATTTTAACCTAAAAATTTAAAAAAAAAGTTAAAGAAATATTAAAAGGCACTGAAGTAATTTTACTTTAAAGAATTTTGTGCTAAAATTTTCAATATTAAATAAAGCTGAAAATTAACAAAATTTTCTCAAAACTATTTTTTTTTTCAAAATTATAAACTTTTTCTGAAAATTATAATTTCTTTTCTTTTTAATTATTTTATTTTTTTCTAAATTATATGTATTGTATATATTATATTATATATATATTTTTTTTTCAAAACTAAAATTTTTTTTTAAGATTATAAAACTTTTCTGAAACTTATAATTTTTTTTCACAATTATATATTTTTTTTTATTATAAATTATTATGAAAAATTATAAATTTTTTTTTGTTTAAATAATTTTTTTTTTGTAATTACAAATTTTTTCTCAAAATTATAAATTTTTTTTCGAAATTAAACTTTGTTTCAAAAGTAATTTTTTTTTTTCAAATTGTAAATTTTTTCCAGTTTACTTCTTGTGATACTCGAACCTAGAAAAAAACTTATTTCTAGAAAAGTGTAAGACATGGAATCACTCAGATGTCGAATTGGGGAAATTTCCGTAGGAATATTATTATTATTATTATTATTATTAAATTAACAAGTTATACAAATATAAGAAGGCAGCAGCACTAGCAGCATGGGCCATCGGCTGTCAGATAACAAAAAATGTAAATGTACTTTAAATAAGGTCTAACGTTAAGTAATTATCATATTTACAAGCTTATAACTAAATAAAATAAACAAAGGTACATGTTAGATCCGTCTTAACAAGTCGTTGGCTTTTAGAAATTTGTAGACAGTCAGTATATTGCTTGCAGATGGCTCTTTAAGAAAGCTTGCAGATGGCTCTTTAAGAAAATCCAGTGCAGGAGAGGATCCAAAGAATTGTTGTCTGGAGGTGTGTAGATTTCGACAAGATTGTAGAATATGATCTAAGGTTGCGGTTTCGTCACAAAAGGGGCAATCGGCTGGCAGCGTACGTTGGAGGAGGTGTGCATGTGTGAGGATAGTGTGGCCCAGGCGTAGGCGCGAGTACGGATTGAGAACTTTTAATGGCAGATCGGAAGGAAGTGATATCTTTGATCTAGATGGATTTAAGAAAGCGTAGTGGTGTTGGTAGTTTTTCCAGTTATCTAACAGATAAATGCGCCGTTGTTTTGTAATCTCTAGGAGGATTTCAATTGTTTCTAATTTATTCACACAAACTCCATTTTTGAGATGGCCCCACAGAAAATATATATATCAGGCGATCTTGGTGACTAAATTGCTACGTTCCATCGGATGTCAACTCGATCCGGCTAAGCTCTGTCACTTCAACAATATTCTCCAAAAAATTTACGGGACCTGCTTTTTGCTGTTACAACAACAACAACAACCAAACAAGGTTTCAGTATCTTAAAACTATTCCTTTCTTAAATTTTGTTTGCTATGATTTGATTAGTTTCAGTGGTCGAAATTCCAACCACCAACAAAAGGTGAACATCACAAAAAAAAAAAAAACAAAAAACAAAAAAAAAAAAAAAACTTGCTAACAAAACTCGATAACGCAAAACTTCGACGGCAAGCACATTTTCATCTGCATTTCCGAAGAAAAAGTACAGCTATGATATTTTTCATTGAATGACCGGGACTAACATGCACAGGTGGTTTTATGTATTGTACCGTGCCAGGCGATGCAAATTTTTCAAATAATTAAAAAAAAAGAGAACTTAGATAGAACAAGTTGTTTCAATAGTTAGGTGTCTGATCGAGCTTATCTTCTAATTTATGGGGTTCGTCATGCTCTTGGTCTACAGTTTTAAGCAGATAGTTTTTATGACAAAAGTTTATCATGTAAAGAATGTACGCTTAGGCCTGTCATTGCCTGCTGTTCAGTGACCGCCTAAACAAATGTTTATCTATACTTGATGTTTTAGTAGACAGTGCTCGAAGCACAGACTCAACAAAACACATTCAGTTACGGCGTGCGCCAAATATTACGACCGAAAATATCTACAATTTCAAATAGTCAAACCTTTAAGTACCTACAGTATTAAGTTTACTCGTCGTAGTACATCAGATCCGCTTATCTGCATAAAATAAAAAGTACAGGCTGCAAATAGGCTGTTTTTATACCCTTCTTGAGCGAAATCGAACTCAAAGCGAACTTAAAGGGTTTCATCGAAACAATAGTAAGTTTTATTACCTACCACCTACTTTTCATCTGCTCAAAGAGACGTCATCGCACATGTGACAGTTGGCAAAACAAAGCACTGCCAGACAAGAAACTCGAACTTGAAAGACCCAATACTACATATACATATATACATATGCACATATATAGATGTGTCTGAGCACAAGGCATTTATTTGTGATACAAAACAGATCACTTTGGTGTATTTGATTTGCAGTCGCATTACGAACAAACCAGCACAAACAATTCACAAACGACGCGAAATTCGCTAACACGGCATCATCATAACATCTCACAATCACTTCTCACACACATACATACCGACTATAGTATGCAGGAGTATGCACACAACAACAAACTTTGAATCAACGCACATTCACTGAGTCTGAGCTTACGAGCGATTAGACGTAGACGTGGGCGTAAACGCTGTTGCTCCTTTATTTCTCATACTTGTTGCACCAGTTGCTCAAACGCATACGTATGCACGTTTATGCATCTGTGTATGTATGCATGGCGTTTGTTATATATTTGTTGTCTTCTTTTTAGTTGATTTGTCTGTAATTTTAGTATATTTTTTTAAAACATATTTTTCACTCAATTAGTATTATTTATCTGCTACTCTTTCACATGCTCATTGAGCTAATCAGCAATAGTCGTTAACATTTTTGGGTTTACGTACTTTTTAGTGTCACGAAATTTCAACTGTTTTGTGTAGACGACTTAAGATTCGCTTACGTTATTATCCACTTAAGAGTTGACTTTCGTACAGAAATATCTGAGCAACACTAATTAATTGATTGAATCTGAATTAGAAGTCATCTCAGTTGTATTTAAATTTTAATGTTAGGTTTGTTAAGTTTTATATTTAGCTTGAGGCGAGCAGCTTTGGATGCATGGAATTTCTGGAAACTGACGGTTGGCGTAGCTTAGATGGTTTGTATCTAACTATCATTCGGCCTTGCCTTGGTTTATTTGCCAGACATGAGCCCGATGAGCCATAAATTCAAATAATACATTTATTTTCTAACATCGACAGTCAAAGGCAACCCACAGAGGCTAATACTGCCATGAAAATGCTAGTGCTAAGTACTTCATATTTTTATTTTGTTTAAGTATTCCCGAGTGAAACTAATAAAAAAAAATATGGAGATCGACTTTACCATTTTCACTGATAACTCCTAGTTAAATGTTAGAGAAGGTTCTTGGATACACTCAAAATAGTCCACCTAACTATAGCAGCGCCTTTCAAGCTTAACTAGATCGCTCCGCACAATGTGTGACGAAACTCACTATGGTATTTTAGGTAGGATAATATCTGAAGACGCAATCTGCGCAAAAATTCCTCTGGATATACATACCTGCGCGCGAATTACATCACCTCTTTGACAGACCAGACGCAAGACCTTCACGGGTGTAGAAACAAGAGCAGCGAAGCTCAACGCTTAATGAATGGCAACGAAGATGGAATTCATCTTACACTGGTCCCTGGACACACGAGCTCATCCCGAACGTGGAGACATGGTTGCAACGTAGTTTTGGAGAGGTTGATTTTTATCTAATACAGTCGCGGACTGGCCATGGATGCTTTCAACATTGTCTGCGCAGTTTTGGTATGGCAGCCTGCCCCACGCGAAGCATGTTCTATTTCACTGTCCTCAGTTCGCAAGAAGACGCGAGCTGTTAACCTTGGCGCGCGTCATACAACCGAGTCTGTCTGATCTAATAAGCATCAAGTGCTGGTGATGCGGTCGCTGAGTGAGCTCAATGAAGAAAGGCGAAGAAGGGAACTGTTTCTACAGTAGCAGCTAGAGGCTAATAGTTATGACGCTTGAGCTTGTAATCATTTAGAAACAGAGTTCTAGTGGAGGTCGACTAGAGACCAACTGATGACAATCACAGACGCTTGAGTTTATCACTTAAGGCTAAATTATGCAGTGGCAAGTAGGTATTATTCACGATAGCACCGTATTTGCAATGTTCCTTTTGATCCCACCTACAGTGGAAGCAACTGGAGACTACCTTCGAGGTATCACCTTCATACGTCCCTGGTAGAGCGCCTGGTCGCAGATTCCTTTTGTGGCCAATAGACACAATCACAGTCCCGGGAGAAAGTCAGCCGAAGAGGAGAGGTTTGTGTTACTGCGAGCCTGCCCCGTTTATCATTGGTGCGTCGTTACCAATTGAAATCTTTCTGACATTTTTATCCTTCTCCTTGAAACAATAAAAAGGTATTCTGGCCCATTCCGATACTATATTAGTAAGTAAGTTTCTGTAAAGTTTCCCAATGAGTGTACTTTGTGAAGGGGCAAATGCTGTGTATGTTTGCTGAACCAGAAGTCGTTAGCCACTCAAAGAAGTACTTATGCAGTTAACAGTGCGCAGTCTTAGTCAGAGCGGGAGGTAATACCGCGTCGTCTGTATAACTGCGTCAAAAGTCGTTGGACGGGAAACCAATCCTCTCTCTCATACTTTAATTACGCACAAATATTATTCCTGCCTATGACCGATGGTAAATACGATCAAAGTAGGTTAGTACCTGAAATGTTTTCATCAGACTTTGTCTAAATTTGTCTGGCTGTACTCTAGGTGGATTACATCACCCATCACTCATTTGATTTTCATAGTCAAATGCCATTACTTTCTAATAAGTCATTGCGTCTACTTCCAGAAAAACTTTGAACAGAGTTCTCGAAAAACTCCTATCAGCTCATTCGCAGTCCAGATGCCGTATAATACTGGCTAAGATTTTACGATGGATCCCAACTGTGGGTTGACCAGAAAATCTATTCAAAGAGCAATGTAAAATGGTTAAAGTGTCAAAAAACTTCTTCATCATATTCCATCTGCGCTTAGTTGAGAGAATAAGTAGAGGATGAACTCCCGTCTAAAGATGTTCATGGAGGCGGGGATGCAGTTAAAGACAAATTATTATATGTGATGTACATAGGTATGTGCTGATTCGAAGGAGATCGAACATTTTAAATGCCTGTGTCAAGCCATCACTTACATACTGACGACTCCAAGATGTATTGCAGATTTTACGCTGGGGTTTTCTTCAACTCTCTGGTTATCGAAGCTCTTTCCAACTACCTGTTTGTGTGACAATTTTCCCAGCAAAAGCGTTTACTATGGACAAAGAGGCGTAGTAAGTTGCGGCATTTTCAACACCAGCATGTAGCCTTTGCTTGAGTAAAGCCTAACTTTTTTAAGAGCCACTGCTGCTAGCTCTAGGTAGATTCGATTTGTGTTCCTAGTCATCGAATCATATCCGGAAACGAGCTCACTGATAAGCGAGCGATATAAGGTTTCTTGATGACCTTAAGCAAGGACATTTTGCCAGCTAGAATTGAATGGATAAATAGGAATAGGAGGGAGGTATATTAGATAGCTTTATTATCTTCCGTATCCGGCTGCAGAATCGCCAAAGTTATGTAGTTTTAAGGTAACCTCTTTAGAATTTTTAATCCATTAAAAAGGCTCACGCTTCACGTTACGAAACATGAAACTCGTCGCCGTTTTTACCGGACCTTGTTCTACTAGGAGCCACTAAAGAAGGCTGGGTATATCTTTTAATGGGCGGATGGATAAAAATGACCAGGAGATAATTGAGGACCTTGTACCTAGATATATATTGTAGATCATTAATTGGTGCTTACACCCTCTTTGGGTGCACCTCTCAGATTCAAGCCGACTCCGGACGGCAGTTATTTTTTATGACAAGATTTTTCATGCCAGAAATACACTCTGAGGTTTGCCATAGTCAGCCCAGGGGCGACCGCTATTAGAAAAAAACTTTTTCTATCACTTTGGTATTTCATATACGGAGATTTGAACTTACACACTTCCATTCAATCATAATTTTCACAAGACTGTCAACTTTATCAGCTGAGCTGGAGGCTATGGCATACGAGGACTATAGCATTAGAATGGCATTTATTTATTACTTGGGTAATGAGTATTTCGCTGCCTTCTTACCCAATCTTGCATTAGATATTTGGAGACTGAATCAAAAAGTTGGTCATAGTGGAACAATATCCAGACGCACACCACAAATAGGAGGAGGAACTTGGCCAAATACTTCACAGAAGTGTACGCGCCAATTCGTACTTTTTATGATTTTTTTTAATGCTGAGTCGAAAGCGAACCAATTATAATTTTATCTATATAGTTTACGTAAGTAAAGATATCATACGAACTGTGTGTGCCAATCAGTAATTGTGAGACGCATAAATTGAAATCGGTTAGTCTTAGGTTAGGAAGATTCTGGAATACTTCGAAGTGCCAACCGCGGTGATGGTATTCAAAATATGGAAAAAATGTCTAATATAAAATGCACCAAAGGCGTTCGTAGTAACCATATAAAATATTTAGACCATATGGAGAGGTCGAGATTTATTGCTACTTCTGAGTAATGTATTAATTTTTATATTTATGAGAGTTAATTTTTTTTAATTTAAATTTTATGTTCACTTGGTTTTAGTATTGCTTACAGGCGAAAATTATTTCGTTAAAAAACAGATTTTGAATATATTTGAACTAAACAAAAGCACTTGTAAAATTTATCCAACACTACAGTTCTAGGAAACCACAACACTTCGAGACGTCAACCACAAGGCGTTTCAGCTTCATTATTTTTTCTTTAGCAAAACTGGTATTTTTTATATGTCGTCTAAGTTCATTATATTAAAAAAAATATTTTATCTTTTCCAACTGCACTAATTCATAATAGAATTTTTTGACAACCGTCCACGGGGAGGAATGAAAAAGAACTGAAAGTGATTTGAAAAAGAAGAACACAAACAGTGCACGAAAAGTGCAGAATATATACCGGAAAAACATAGCCACTAAAACAAACAATGAGGAAGGGGTTGATAGATGAGTGGTGCACAAGCTACGACAGATTGTTTGGAGAGACATTTAATAACAATAATAATAAAAAGAAAAATAGTATAGTGTCAATCACACAACTATGACGGGTGTGGGCCGAGTTTTTTCTTAAATTTATAGGGCGCATATGGGAACAAAAATATGCTCTTTTTATAGACGAATAATTTTTCGGCAAGCGTGCGTCAAGAATTTACCATTTTCAAAATATATTTCCGATATTACCTGTACAGTTATCAGCTATCAGCTTTTGCGATTGCCGACTAGCAGTAGACAGTACACACTTTCCAAGTGGGCGACCTTAAACGGTCAATGGTTAATCCAGCCAGGGTCGAACTAATTCTGTTCACTAGAAGATATGGAATACCGAGTTTTTAGCTACCATCTAAAGATGGAGTAACAATGACCCTATCGAACGAACTACCTTGGCATAGTTCTGTACTCTAAGCTTTCTGGGAAAGGGAACATCGAGGAAAGGATGAAGGAAGCTTGTAAGGCCTTCTTTATCTGTAAGAGGACATTTTGCAAATGGCAGTCATGCAAAAAAAAAAAAAAACAAAAAACACGTACGGTAATGCATCAGTTCTACCATCTGTGGAAAACTTGAAAGACGCAACGAAAACAGACTATCTGGTTCCCAAGATAGATATGAAAAGAGAGTACAAAATACGAATACCCGACAGCAAAGATTGGCACATCAGAGTCGTGTCAGATGATAGTGGCCACCATATTTATACTGACGGCTCAGAGATGGACAATTTCACTGGAACAGGAGTTTACTCGGAACAATTATCTTCTTGCTCATTTAGACTCCCAGACTGGTGCAACGTCTTCCAAGCTGAGATCTACGCTATAGACCAAGCAGCAAAAACGATAAACTGAAGGACTTACCTTCAGCAAACCATACCAGTTTTCTTGATAGCGAAGCAGCGATCAAGGCATTGGCCTCAACGCGCATCAATTCAAGATGTTTTAAAGAATGCAGGAGGTCACTCTCGCTCATTCAACAACACAATACCACATTTTATTGGGTTTCCGGGCACTCTGGAGTGCAGGGAAATGAAAGAGCGGATGAGTGTGCAAGGATAGGCTCTGAGTTGTACCTTCAGCGAGTGGTAGAGAACATAGGCATTTCTTTAAACGAGTTATACACTGCGGTTGACCTGAGCGTAATCGCGGAAGCCAATACAAGGAGGTCTCTGACTATTAACTGTAGAGTTTCCAAAGCGCTCTGGCTAAAATTGAAAAAGATCAAAAAATCTGCTTGGACTTAAAGATCAACTACCAGCGTCCTCATAGGTGTTATAACGGGTCACTGCACTATTAGCACTCTAGCCAGTAGAATGGGTGTACCTCACAATGACTTCTGCAAGAGCTGTGGAGATGGAGAAGAAATTGAGTCGGTAAAACACCTCCTCTGTGAATGTCCTGCACTTCAAAGAAGCCGTGCCAAATATCTTGGCGAATATTTCTTTCAGGACCTGGGAGAGTTACAAAATGTCTCTTCTTAAAAAGATCTAAGTGGCTTAAGTAACTTAGTTAGGGGCAGGAAAACAAATGCATATATCACAATGGGCGTTAAGGCCACCGAGTGTCTTATGTTAAACAAGCAACCTGACTAACCTAACCAAACCTACGTTCAAAATGTCATACTATTTTATTTATTAAGTCTTAATTAGAATTTGTTACCTTAAGTCATTTTTCGTATGATCTCACTGATGCTTCCGAGCTGTTTAGCTCTGTTGCTATGGATCCCCAATTTGTTTTTGCTTGTGTATTTGCACAGATGTCTTTTCCCTTATTTTACTACTGTCAACGACTAAGCAGCATCGATAATCACTTAACCGTCCGTTGTGTGAAAGTTTTATATTCTTTCGTTGTTTAAAATGGCCTGGCCACCTATGATAACACGTGCTTTATTTATAGGCTGGTACGAAAATTATGTCTGTAATCAATTTAAGTGTAATACGGATTAATAAAAAAACAGATTGATTAGTGTTAAAAGAAATTTATTTATCAAGGTTCATCCTTCGTACTGTTTTTTAAAAATTATTTGAAAAATTCAATTTATAAATAAATAAATAAAAATATAAAATTTTAAAAGTTGCTTATGAAGTTGACGTAGTTACTGCAGCTAGACATATGCTGCAAGTGTAGGTTTTGGTTTCTAAACCGTGAGTTAAGCACATTGCATCTTTGCAAATGTGGCAAGTAAATCGGGGTTTTCTTTTAATCTTATCCAGTTTGGTACATAGCTTGCACAATGGCCGGTACTGTGAGCTTACGGGCTTTGATGCAGTTTTTTGTGCTGGGGAAGTCGAAGTTGATGGTGGATCCTGTGAGAGATACATTATTTAAATTAATTATATATTTCAGTACGAATTCGGATGTTTGCATAAAATACATTGAACTTTTGCATTGCTATTTTAATTCCTGGTCTACCATATACACTGGGATTTGCTGCACGTGTTTCCATAAGGGGGATTGTCAGTTGTTCAGCCAATTCTAATATAAAATCCCTTCGTTGGTCTGACTTCTTGCTTGGTCGCAAATGCTTGTATATAATATAAGAAGCCAAGCCAGTAATATCAAGCATATTAAAAAAAATGGCCAATGGCCACCGGTTTGTTGCGCGTTTGCAACTGTAGCCAGAAAGCATTTTGTCCATTGTATCAATCCCAGACTTATTTTCATTGTAGTCTAAGACAGCTGCAGGTTTATATTTGTTTGAAGTTTCTGTGGCTTGCGTGTAATGTTGTGTCGACAATACTACCACATATTTGTCTACTTTGGCAACGTATGATAACATAGATATATTTTCATCCAGGAAAGCAAACAAAGTCTGATATAGAGGTCGAAACTTTTTATACGGCCTTGTCTTTTTGTTCAGCGGAAAGCATAGAGGAACAAATTTTCTATTTGGGCGCACTGTGCCTACGACAGCTAATCCCTTCTGCATAAGACACTTGGCCAATTCGAGTGATGTGGAAAAGTTATCGCAATACACCGTTCGGCCGGAATTACGATACCTCTCTACCAAATCCAGTACCACTCTTTCACCTTGGTTAATTTCTCGTTCTTCATTTGGTCGTTTTCCTGTGTAAATCTGTCCCTTGAGAGGGTAGTTTGTTGAAGAATCGCAGACCCATCAAATTTCCGTACTTTGCCGGCTTAGACGGAATATACTGCGTAAACCTAGTTCGCCCACGGTACGGAAATAGTTGCTCATCTACTGTTATTACTGCATTTGGAGTATATGCTTCTTGCAGATTGTGATTCATCATAGTCCAAATGTCGTCGATTGGTGCAGATTTACTCAACAGCATATGTTCAGAACGAGTATTAGCTCCATCAAATCGAACAAACCGAAGCAACATTTTGAATCGATCTAACGACATTGTTGCATTGTAAATATCAAAATGCCGAGAATGCCATAGATCCTTTGATTGCATATTATTACAGTGGAACACACCGGAAAATAATGGCAATACAAACCAAGCATACATTTCCATTTCGTCTGTGGGCTTCCACTCTTTTAGTTTACATGTTGGATTAGCCTCATTCCCGGCCTTGATCATTTCTCCTGCTTTCCGATTCGTTAGAAGACCAAGTACGGTGCATGACTATACTAAAATTGCAGTGGTGGCCTGTGCAGGCCATTTACCCTAACATATGAAGTTTTTGTGTAAAATGTATTTTTTTTCATAATCACTTTGCTGGAAATGGTTATAAAATTTTCAGAAGATTCATCTAACAGACCTGTATGGTATATTTTCGCCGTTTTTTGAAAACTTAACGAAACAAAAAGATACACCCCTCTAAAATTCGGAATGGCCTGCGTAGGCCACATCACACAACGGACGGTTAATCAACCCAAAGTCGTTTTACCAGTCCACATTCGCAATAGGAGGGTGCATTATTCTCCATACAAAAAAGGGTATTGTTTTGCCATCGGTATTAGAAGCTTAAGTATACTCGTACGTGAATATTTTCTCTAAAATATTTCGCAAAAATATAAAAAAATTTACGTTAGTTGGACTAATTTGAAAGTATCTCCAAAACCAGATTTTTTATTAATAAAATTATATTTTTCCAAAAAATTACCTCAGATGGTAGAAGAGTTAAAACTAAAAAAGGTCTACGCAAAACTGTTTAACATTTGATCCACAGAATCAAAAAAATTATATCTGCGAAAAAAAATATTTACGTCATGAATGGGTTAATTATCCAAGAAATAAGATGGTTGAGAAAATATCTTTGCAGTGATCCCTTAGAAGTCCAAATCGCAATAAAACGACTGATTGAATCTTATCAGTGTGGCTTTAGACCTGGAAGGTTCACCATCGTCTAGATATTCACAATACGCCAAGTCTTGGAAAAGACCCTTGAAAGGAGGATTGGCATACACCATCTTTTCGTCGACGTGAAAGCTGCATTCGACAGTACGAAAAGGAGTTACCTGTATACCGCGATGTTTGAATTTAGTATCGCCGCAAAACTAATGCTGCTATGCAAGATGACGTTCCTCAATACCAGCAGCGCCGTCAGAATTGGGAAGGACCACGCCGAGCCGTTTGATACAAAACGAGGTTTCAGATAGGGTGACTCGCTGTAGTGTAACTTCCTTAACCTAATGTTGGAAGGGATCGTACTAGCCGCAGAATTTAATCGCTCAAGCACAATATTTTATAGGAGCGTACAATTGTTCGCGTATGCCGATGATACTGACATCATTGGCCTACTCAAACGCGCTTTCTGTTCTCCCTTTTCCAAACTGAATAAAGAGGCAAAGTGAATGGGTCTGGCGGTGAACGAGGACAAAACATAGTACCTCCTGTTATCAAACAAACAGTTGGCGCACTCGCCGATACGCACGTCACTGTTGAGAGTTATGATTTCGAGGTTGCAAAATGAACCAACGAGGAACCAGCATCAACACCAATAATAATGTCAGCCTTGAAATCCAATGTAGAATCTCTCTTGCCAACAAGTGCTCATTTGGACTAAGTAGGCAATTGAGCAGTAAAGTCCTCTCTCGACGAACAAAACTAACACTCCATAAAGTTCTCATCAATCCCGTCCTATCGTACGGCGCAGAAGCTTGAACGATGATAACATCCGATGAGGTGTCCCTTGGAGTGTTTGAGAGAACGATGAGCTGTATGAGCTTTACGACGACATAGACATAACGCAGCGCATCCGAATGGATACAAACGCTCCGGTACTGAAAGTATTCTATATGGTACTAGTTGGCGGTAGCAGAGGAAGAGGCAGGTCTTCTTTGCGTTAGATAGATCAGGTGGAGAAGAACTTGGCTTCACTTGATGTGATCAACTGGCGCCGGTTAGCACGAGAAAGCACTGGCGCGCTTTGTTAAACTCGGCCAAAATCGCGTAAGCGGTTATCGCACCGATTAAGAAAAAGAAACCAATTCTATACTATTTTCGATTGTATTTAACATAAAGTTTTTCAGACTGAAATCGTCACGTAGGGCTGAGACCCAGAACTTTCAGCCGCTATACCACACACAAGCACGCATGGCTACAGTGGTCGCCAAGTTTAGCGGCGTATAACGAGCGCAAATGAGGCACACAATATTTTACATATTAAATATTGAAATAGGAATAGTAAGTGCCGAAATAAAAATACCATAAAAAGAGTGCAGACACACATACACATACAGATTTGTATGTGTATATTAATAAAATATGATAGTATTGTATTGCTCAGCGTAGCAAATGCAATGAAATCAAGAGTGCGCACTCGTTTTATATTAAGTAAAACAAACAAAAGCATAGAAAAGAGTGGGTGCGCGGTGGGTGGGATGTGCGTGGCTTTATGTGGGGCGCACAGCCAACCCTCTTCATAAATCCCTTGCTTTTACATATACGCATGCAAGAGGGTTTGTGTTTGCTCCCCGCTGTTTGGGGGTGTGTTGGCGTCATTATTTTCATGTCTCTATTTGCACCCTACAAACAAAATAGTGCTACAATAAAAACAACAAAATACTGCTACAATAAAAGCTACAAAATACAATGACATATGCTTGGTAAGTGCACACACACACATACATATGTGTGTGCATGTGTATGTATGAGAATGTTGGCGGTCAATGCTTTCGCTGCAGTGGCCATTCAAAATTTCTCAAGTGTTGTTTTGTTTGCTTTCTTCTTTCCTTGTCTTTATTTCGTAGACCTTCGCTCGTTGTTCAGCTTTTGTTGCGCTGCATAGTGACTCGTGTAGCACGTGCTCCAATGACTCATTGATTTGTTTTTGAATGGTTGCTTCTATATACAAGTATGTCGGTATGTATTCGTATGTATGCAGTGTGCAGCTTGCAGAGAACTACAGCACTGTGGTTCGAATTGTTATTGCATGTACGAGGCACCTCTTAGTGAATAGAAACGGTGTAGAAGTTGTAAGTATTTCATTAAATTGAAGAAAATGAGGTACTTAAACTTGTTTTCAGCCCGTAACTACTGGAATTAGTGCCAATGCGAATCAGTCTGAAACTGACTAGTTTGAGAGGGACCAATCCGGAAGTAGTGAGAAGAGGGAAAAATTATAAAAAATACACGCAAGGAGTTTATTAAGGGGTTATATACAGTTAGATTTATATCAATAAGTTAATCAACTATATATTCGCCGTTGTTGTTTTTGATTTTATTTAATATTATTCGATTTTATTTGATTCTAATTGATTTTTTTTATTTTACTTTATTTGATTTGATTTTATTTGATTTTGCTTGATTTTATTTTATTTTATTTTATTTGGTTTTAGTTGATTTTAATTGATTCTACTTGATTTTAGTTGATTTTATTTGATTTTACTTGATTTTATTTGATTCTACTTGAATTTTTTTATTTTACTTGATTTTATTTGATTTTATTTGTTTTTATTCGATTTTGCTTAATTTTACTTGATTTTATTTGATTTTATTTGATTTTGCTTGATTTTTTTTGATTCTACTTGAATTTTTTTATTTTACTTGATTTAATTTGATTTTATTTGTTTTTATTTGATTTTGCTTAATTTTACTTGATTTTATTTGATATTACTTTATTTGATTTTGCTTGATTTTATTTGATTTGATTTTATTTGATTTTGCTTGATTTTATTTTATTTGGTTTTAGTTGATTTTATTTGATTCTACTTGATTTTAGTTGATTTAATTTGATTCTACTTGAATTTTTTTTATTTTACTTGATTTTATTTGTTTTAATTTGATTTTGCTTAATTTTACTTGATTTGATTTGTTTTAATCTGATTTTGCTTGATTTTATTTGATTTTACTTGATTTTATTTGATGATATTTGATTTTACTTGATTTTTTTTGATTTTGCTTGATTTTATTTGATTTTAGTTGATTGTATTTGATTTTACTTGATTTTAGTTGATTTTATTTGATTTTAATTGATTTTATTTGATTTTAGTTGATTTGATTTGATTTCACTTGCTTTTAGTTGATTTTATTTGATGATATTTGATTTTATTTGATTTTGCTTGATTTTACTTGATTTTATTTGATTCTATTTGATTTTACTTGATTTTATTTGATTTTATTTGATTTTAATTGATTTTACTTGATTTTATTTGATTTTATTTGATTTTACTTGATTTTATTTGATTCTAATTGAATTTTTTTTATTTTACTTGATTTTATTTGTTTTTATTTGATTTTGCTTGATTTTATTTGATTCTAGTTGATTTTATTTGTTTTTATTTGATTTTGCTTAATTTTACTTGATTTTATTTGATATTACTTTATTTGATTTTGCTTGATTTTATTTGATTTGATTTTATTTGATTTTGCTTGATTTTATTTTATTTGGTTTTAGTTGATTTTATTTGATTCTACTTGATTTTAGTTGATTTAATTTGATTCTACTTGAATTTTTTTTATTTTACTTGATTTTATTTGTTTTAATTTGATTTTGCTTAATTTTACTTGATTTTATTTGATATTACTTTATTTGATTTTGCTTGATTTTATTTGATTTTAGTTGATTGTATTTGATTTTAGTTGATTTTATTTGATTTTACTTGATTTTATTTGATTTTATTTGATTTTAGTTGATTTTATTTGATTTCACTTGCTTTTAGTTGATTTTATTTGATTCTATTTGATTTTACTTGATTTTATTTGATTCTAATTGAATTTTTTTTATTTTACTTGATTTTATTTGTTTTTATTTGATTTTGCTTGATTTTACTTGATTTGATTTTATTTGATTTTGCTTGATTTTATTTGATTTTACTTGGTTTTATTTGATTTTAGTTGATTTTACTTGCTTTTAGTTGATTTTATTTGATGATATTTGATTTTACTTGATTTTATTTGATTTTAGTTGATTTTATTTTATTTTACTTTTTTGATTTTGTTTGATTTTATTTTATTTTATTTGATTTTACTTGATTTTATTTGTTTTAATTTGATTTTGCTTAATTTTACTTGATTTTATTTGATATTACTTTATTTGATTTTGCTTGATTTTATTTGATTTGATTTTATTTGATTTTGCTTGATTTTATTTTATTTGGTTTTAGTTGATTTTATTTGATTCTACTTGATTTTAGTTGATTTGATTTGATTCTACTTGAATTTTTTTTATTTTACTTGATTTTATTTGTTTTAATTTGATTTTGCTTAATTTTACTTGATTTGATTTGTTTTAATCTGATTTTGCTTGATTTTATTTGATTTCACTTGATTTTATTTGATGATATTTGATTTTACTTGATTTTTTTTATATTTTACTTGATTTTATTTGTTTTTATTTGATTTTGCTTGATTTTATTTGATTCTAATTGAATTTTTTTTATTTTACTTGATTTTATTTGTTTTTATTTGATTTTGCTTGATTTTATTTGATTCTAGTTGATTTTATTTGTTTTTATTTGATTTTGCTTAATTTTACTTGATTTTATTTGATATTAATATACTTTATTTGATTTTGCTTGATTTTATTTGATTTGATTTTATTTGATTTTGCTTGATTTTATTTTATTTGGTTTTAGTTGATTTTATTTGATTCTACTTGATTTTATTTGATTTTGCTTGATTTTATTTTATTTGGTTTTAGTTGATTTTATTTGATTCTACTTGATTTTATTTGATTTTATTTGATTTTACTTGATTTTATTTGATTCTAATTGAATTTTTTTTATTTTACTTGATTTTATTTGTTTTTATTTGATTTTGCTTGATTTTATTTGATTCTAGTTGATTTTATTTGTTTTTATTTGATTTTGCTTAATTTTACTTGATTTTATTTGATATTACTTTATTTGATTTTGCTTGATTTTATTTGATTTGATTTTATTTGATTTTGCTTGATTTTATTTTATTTGGTTTTAGTTGATTTTATTTGATTCTACTTGATTTTATTTGATTTTGCTTGATTTTATTTTATTTGGTTTTAGTTGATTTTATTTGATTCTACTTGATTTTAGTTGATTTAATTTGATTCTACTTGAATTTTTTTTATTTTACTTGATTTTATTTGTTTTAATTTGATTTTGCTTAATTTTACTTGATTTTATTTGATATTACTTTATTTGATTTTGCTTGATTTTATTTGATTTTACTTGATTTTATTTGATGATATTTGATTTTACTTGATTTTTTTTATATTTTACTTGATTTGGTTTGTTTTTATTTGATTTTGCTTGATTTTATTTGATTTTAGTTGATTGTATTTGATTTTAGTTGATTTTATTTGATTTTACTTGATTTTATTTGATTTTATTTGATTTTAGTTGATTTTATTTGATTTCACTTGCTTTTAGTTGATTTTATTTGATTCTATTTGATTTTACTTGATTTTATTTGATTCTAATTGAATTTTTTTTATTTTACTTGATTTTATTTGTTTTTATTTGATTTTGCTTGATTTTACTTGATTTGATTTTATTTGATTTTGCTTGATTTTATTTGATTCTACTTGGTTTTATTTGATTTTAGTTGATTTTACTTGCTTTTAGTTGATTTTAGTTGATTTTATTTTATTTTACTTTTTTGATTTTGTTTGATTTTATTTTATTTTATTTGATTTTACTTGATTTTATTTGACTTTATTTGATTTTAGTTGATTTTATTTGATTTTAATATATTTGATTTTACTTGATTTTATTTGACTTTAATTGATTTTAGTTGATTTTACTTGATTTTATTTGATGTTATTTGACTTTACTTGATTTTATTTAATTTTACTTGGTGTTAGAAAAGTCGCTGACCCAGTTTTCAAGGACCTCTTTACTCTGCTCTTCACATGGTCTGACATGGAGCGGAAAAGATGGTAATCGATCGGTGCAAGTGCCGGAGAGTACGGCGGATGCTGAAGGACCTGCCAATCCAGCTCTTTGAGTGCGACTTTGACGATTTGTGCAACATAGGTCCTGGCGTTGTCGTGAAGGAGTATGGTTTGGCCCCATCGATCGGGTATTTTCAGTCGAACAGCCTCATTTATGCGGTGTAGCTGGGCAATGTGGGGCTCCTTGTTGACCTGGCATTATTTTCGGGTATATACCAGTGCACCATGCCCTCCCAGTCCCAGTCCCACCAAACACATATCATGATCTTCTTTGGAGGAAGATCTGACTTAACTCACGGCTTTGGCGTATCTCCTGGAGCCACACACTCCTTTATTTACTTAATATTGAGGTGAAGGCACCATTTCTCACCTCCCGTGACGATTCGGTACAAAAAGCGGTGTTTATGACCGCGTGTTGCTCGATGGTGAGCGAGATGCTGAGAAGCAATTTGAAGGCGACTTTCTTTGTTTTTTTCGTTGAGCTCGTGAGTCACCCACGCTCCCAATTTTTCGGTAAATCCCATTGAATGAAGGTGATTAAGAACCGTTTTATGATCGCAGTTCATTTTTTCCACCAATTCACAACTGGGTTGATGACCGTTCTCCTTCAAAAGTGATTTGACACGTTCTTCATCGAATTCAGAAGGCCTCGGGAGTCACCCCGTGGCTGTCCTGAGAGCAGCATTTTGACAGGTATGGTTATTTGTCTACTGCGAATCTCTAGTGCCAGGCAATCAGACAGGCGCAGCGTAGTTAAGAACCGACCGACCAATTGCTTTAAATTTCGACATCAACTTTTCTTTGCCTTTGTCCCAAGTACTGCCGGCAAGCGATTTGGAGGATCTTGTTGCGGTTTTGGACGTTAGTAGCAATTGTGGTTGTATGCGCAGAGGAGGAGAACAAACTCTCGGACGTTACTTCCCAAATTTTGGGGTTGTCTACAGTCGGAATTGGTGTGTCATCGACTTTGACCTCCTTCGTCTAGGCGTTCAAGAGTGTCGCCGTGGACTTAGTGGTGGAAAGTTTTAGATTCCTCGAGAGAGATTGGTAAGATAATCATTTACTTTGGCACACAGGCCATCAATGTCATTGCTAGACGCCATTATCGTACAATCGACAGCGTAGGAACCAGATCGTTCCGGTTGTTGTTGTTTTAACAGTAATGGTAGCCCTGTCAGTGTAGGGCATATCACCGGTCGTCTTCGTCTAGCTCATCTAGGGGTAGGCCCAGGAAACATGCTGTTTCGACAGGTTGGGTCCAGAGGGAGAGGGGTGTTAGATGAGTCGGCTACAGTATCCAGAACGTAGTTGTTCCAGTGTTACACGAGTCTCACGGGGAAGCTGGAGCACTTCGTCTGCAATAGGTGGTGGTCGTTCCGGTAATATTTTATGGGTTCTCTCACACCATTGTGTCTTTTAAAAATTAAATACTAATTGCGGGAAAGATTGTTATGTTTAACTCAAAAATGTTGAGTAGTAAAATAAGATCTAAAAAATTCGGCAAATTTGGATTTTATATTCATGTACTAAACAACAATTACAATTCGTTATCCTTTAAATATAACAAATCATTATTTTTTTAATACATTTTAAAATTAATATACAAATTTCTTTTAAAAATGTGATTTATAAAATTAATTGCTAGTGTACAGCATAATAGTTTTAACTAGATAATTTGCAAGTAGTTGCGGAAGTGATCCTCAAAACTAACTGCAATTTCGCGAGTAAATTCAGCGGTGTTTCACATTACATACATATGTCACCACTCTAGAGCTATATATAAAATCAGTTGAAAAATAATAATATACTTGTATATGATGATGTTTTAGAAACAACTTATTTCCAACTAAAATTTTTAAACATTGTGCATGTGCCATGTGTGTTCTTAACATTCAATGCATACACAGACATTCATTACAACGCAAGTCTATAGTTGCCTTGTGTACTAAATTGCTGCTGTGTAATAATCAATGCACTCGAGGCAGCAAAATTAATCACCCAGCGGTGGCACATTGAAGATTTTCGCCCGGTGATCTTCAGATACTGTCAGCAATATGTTTTCCTGTGGACTATATTTCATTGCATAGATTTCCGCCATATGTCCTTCGAGAATAAATTTGCGCGCACCTGAACGCGCATCAAATGCAATCACAATACCGCCTATTGTCGATGCAACAAGCGTATGCTCATTAAGCCAAACGAGGCTGGAAGAATAAATGATGATGACATTTAGAATGTTTAGCAATGGATTTAGACATGTACCTGGTTATGCCTCCATGATATCTTTCAGACTCCTCCCCCTCCACATAGACGTGGTCACATATGGTGCGCAATGTATACTTCCCATAATCCCAAATGGCAATTTGTCCCTTTAGGGTGCCGCTGGCAATCAACTTAAGTTCATTAGAAGGCGAGAATGCTATACACTCAACTGAACCATCTGTTTCCACAGCGCCCACGGGACCATTATTGGTGCAAAAAAGTATTTTTCCTGTGAAAAACCGAAACGGATATTTTTTTTTTTATAAAATATTAATGTATCACTGGGACTACTTCTTAATTAAGAGTTATTTTGTTTGCTACATTTATTGACATACCGTTTATTGACGCTGACGCGTACAGTGGAGACTCCTTCTCGCAAGTTGAACACAACACCGCCGAATCATGCGCCATTGGATTTTGTTCGTCCACTTCCATAATAACAGTACCACTTTTCAAATCCCACAACTTGACCACACCATCACTGTAGCCAACAAACAGCTTTTTACCATCGGCCGCCAGGTCGGCCGCATTGCAACGTACTCCAGAAGCAGGCAGTATTTTACAGTCTCCAGCCGGTATGCGCCACATATATATTTCACCACTTTCGCTGCCCGCTAACAGCACATTGGAAGCGCGATGCCAAAGCAACCAGGTCATATCGCCCATTTGGTATTCCCACACTCTGCGAAACGTCACCGGTCCACCGGACTCATTCTCTTGTAACTTATGAATGTACAAATCGCCGGCCATGTCACCAGTCGCTAGATATGTGCCATCATGACTAAATAATACGTCTGTGACTGTGTCTTTGTGCCCAGTGACATCATACACCAGTTCACAAGTGTGTACATCAAAAACATAGGCGCGATCATCTTCACCTCCTGTAACGGCGAGAGGACGACTTGGATGTAGTGCACAGCCGAAAGCAGCCCGTTTGTGTTTCGTGAAAGTTAGAACGGCATCATCACGCTCGGGAATTCCGTAAGGTTTGTCATTTATATCATCCTCGCTTTCGTCGGAGGTATAACCAAAACGCTCCTCCAATTCCTCCATGCTAATTTCTTCCAGTTCCTGTTCATCATCGGGCGGCACATCGTCTTCGAATTCTATTAACTCCCCGTCAGCTTGCTCAATTTCCTTAGCGCGTGGGGGTGTATTCTCACGCATTTTATGTAGTTACACTCTTAGCGGTGTTCTGTCTTTGAATATCACAATTAACTTTTTGACGAGACACAAAAACGAAATTTTATGAAATTCGCGCAAAGCTGTTCCAACAAATATGTCAACACGTGTGAGTAACTTGTCAGCTGCTAAGATGGCCAGGGTTGCATGTAATTTCAAATGCACGAGCTGCGTTTAGTGTATCAAATGAGTGCTGCCAAGTTAAATTAAAAGTTGTTGGTTTAAATAATAAGTTGAAGGAAATAGAGAAATTAATTTAGGTTTTTACTTATCTAATAGAGAATAGTTTAATAAAATACAACATGAAAGCAATGCAAACGAACATTTGGGACATATTTAGTATAAAGTCTATTGCTTAGAAAAAAAAAAACATTAAAAGGGGCGAATAGAGGGGTGTATCCCCATCTTAAAACTGAAAACCACACCCTCCGGAGGCTTATAGTTTTTAAGTAAGTTAATGTTAAAGTTCGGTAATTTAGCGAAAAGTTGGTGTTGCCATACACCTGAAATAAAAACGAAGTTCGTATGCAGAGATGTTCAGTGGAGGGTTGGTTGTAAAATTGCAGTATTTTGAAATTTTAAATTGAGAAATATTTTTGTAAATTTGTGGAATTTCTGCATATAATTTTTTTCGTATGGGCGACCCCCATCAGTCCAACTCCGGCTACACATACCACAGTATTTTTGCGTGGAACTCCTTTTCGTGAGGGCGGCCTTCAGCCGCGCTTCAAAAAAATAACCGTCATCAGTCCAACTCCGGCTACGCAGTCCACAGTTAAGACCATTGAACCCGAAATTCAAACGTCATATGCATGTGTGTAGTAAGGAGGCACAATAACCCCCTCATCCCCATTGTTAACACTAAACTGAAATACTTCATTTTTGTACATTCCCATGGCAGCCGGTTCTACGTTACCGGAATGACTCGGGTTTTTCCCGACCAAGGGCTGCCGCCCCAGTACACTAGCCCTGTCTAGTGTATCGTATATCGTATATCACTTCATTTTTGTTCATATTTTTGTTTTGATTTGCAGGCATCCGGCAACACCAAACTGTTGTCATTCCAATCTTCTTATTCGCGTTTAAATTTGTAAAGTGATTGTATGGACAAATGCATTTGCATTTAATTTTAATGAAAATTATTCGAATATAAGGATAAAAATAAGTCATAACATGCGTGTGAGTGTATATTTAGGGAATTTTAGTGAAGTGTAAAAAAAACTATATAGTGTAATGTGCCAAATTATAGTGAAGTTCCCGAGGGAATTTTGAAGGCAAATAATTACGAAATTATTATTTCCCGAATAATTTGGAGTTATGAAGAGTGTTCCTTAACACCTCATTAACAACTCCACCAAGTTTCATTAATAAAGACATTATAGTTTCCCAAAAAATTGCCCAATAGACATTATTGCCAATCCCAGCCGAACATTTAGGAAGTTTAAAATTTATTAATTTATTTATATTAAGAATAGAGAAATTTCCATGTGAAGCTGAAGGTATGTGAACAAAAAATAAAATAAAATATATAAAATATGAAGTTTTGAAACGAAATTAGAAATTAATTTATTTACAAACTATAGAACAAAATGTAACAACAAAAATAAAATACGCAAATTAATTAATACGCAATAAAACAAATTCGATAAATGGAATATATATAAGTAAACATAAATATATAAATTAATTAAATTAAATTAAATTAATTAAATTATTTTTGTTAAGTTTTCTAAAAATGCGTTGAAAAAAGTTCATATTGTGTAGGTCTTTAGCATACGACTTCATTTCAAATAAAAAACAGAACAAATCGTAATTTTTATTTTATTTACGGAAAATAATCCAGGTAATATCAAAATATTTAAGAAACTCAAAGAACTAAACAATAAATAAATAAATAAACTTTGTGGGGTTTGTTACCATGTTATTTTTTATTTTTAATTTTGGTTTTTTTTTAATTTTAAGCTTTAATTTTTTAATTTAAATTTTTAAATTTTAATTTTTTTATTTTTTAATTTTAAGTTTTCATTTTAAAATTTTACGTTTAACTTTTATTCTTACTTTATAGCGAGTCTTGCCGGACTAACTTCAAATTTCTTATTTTTAATTTAAAATTTTCTATTTATTTTAAATTTTTTCTTAAATTCTTTTATTTTTTAGCTTTTAATTTTTGAATTTTAATTAATTTTTTTTAATCTCTAAATTTTTAATTAAAATCTTTTATTTTTTATTTTAAATTTCAATTGTTTTTAAATTTAAATTTTTTATTTTTAGCTTTTAGATCAAATTTTTTTTTTTATTTTATTTTTAATTTTAGTTTTGTTTTTTTAATTTTCAGCTTAAATTTTTTAATTAAAATTTTTAAATTAAAATTTTTTTTATTTTTAAATTTTAGGTTTTTATTTTAAAATTTTGTGTTTAACTTTTATTCTTACTTTATAGCGAGTCTTGCCGGACTAACTTCAAATTCCTAATTTTTATTTTTAATTTTAAAGTTTTAATGTTTAAATTTTTTCTTAAATTTTTTTGTTTTTTAGTTTTTAATTTTAATATTAATATTTAATTTTTAAATTTTTTATTTTTAGCTTTTAGATCTAATTTTTTTTTTTTATTTTTAATTTTTAACTTAAATATAATTTGAAATAAAATGTGTAATAAAAAAAAATATTATCATAATTAGATTGGGTTGAAGCGGCTGTCCAATGTGGGACACACTCAGGCTCATAGCCCATTGCGATGCTGCGTGGGAAGCTTGTCCATATCTCTGTTAAAGCCAATGTGTACTTTTCAAAAATTTTAGAAGATCCCTGATTTTCACAGCACTGATATCTTCTAATTCATTCGAGAATTGTCTACCTATAATCGTAATTCTGTAAATTTGTCAGCCATTGTCTGTGTACCCATCGGTCAATTTAGCATAGAATCTCGCTAGTTCATGTCACAATGCCCAGGAACCCATGCTACCTTTGGGTGAAATGATTCAGCCCTCTCGTTAAGAGATGTGCGGCATTTCACGGCTATCTTCATAAACTGAGGAGAAAACTAAAGCTGAGTTGAGCCACTTCAGCACCATCGACTACATTAGTGTCACGCTCTTGGCGAATGCTGACGATATTGATATTGTTGGCCTGAACAACCGCACCGTATGTTCAGCGTACTCCAGTCTGGAGAAGCAAGCAGAAAATGTGGGTCTAGCGGTAAACGAAAGTAAAACAAAGTACCTGCTGTCAACATAGGTACAAAGAGTCCTTGTGTCTTGGACAAGACGCCACTATTGGCAACCGCAAATTTGAAGTGGTGAAGTACTTTGTTTATGTTAACAGCCAGAACGACATCAGCCTAGAGATTGAACGAAGAATAACTCTAGCCGACAGGTGTTACTTTGGGCTCAGTAGGCAATTGGGAAGTGGAAAAACGAAAAGAACGCTGTACAAAAGACTAATCATCCCCGTCCTTGTATATGGCGTAGAAGCTTGGGTGATGACGATAACTAATGAGAGAGAACTGGAAGCGTTTGAGAGAAAAATTCTTCGAAACATCTTTGGTCTTCATCGCTAGTGAAGCGTGCTAATATAAAGTAGCTGCCCATATCTTGAAGATGTACGAAAGTGCTCCGGCACGGCAGTCCTTAGAGATGCAGCCCACTGGTGGATGACGTGGAAGAGGAACGCCTAATCTAATATTGGTAGGAGTATTCTGCGAGGAGCCCCCCATCAAGCTCAAATTTAGGCTTCCGGACCACTATAGTGTTTTCCAAGCGTTGGTTGCCGTAATTAACGGGGCAGTGGATTGGTTGCTTACTTCTGAAATTGCTGTTCAGAACGTAAATATCTACTCCGACAGCCAAGCGGCAATTAGGGTATTGGGCTCGTTGTCTGTGCATTCGAAACTAGTCAGGGGAGAGATGTCTGACTTTTCCTTCCTTTGCATCCGCATACTTCGACATTAGGTTTATCTAGATTTCCGGTCACAGCGGCATAGAGAGAAATTGACAGGGTAGGCTAGATTGGGGGACCCTGGAGACGATTTCAACGCAAAACGAGAGAATTGGGGTTTCCTTGAGAACCGGTGGTCTACTCCCGGAAAGATGGGCATCGCCTCAACTCTGCGTGCGCTGGACTATTGCGCGAACGTGCAAAGTTGCGAGATCCTTCTGGCCACGGATAGATCGAGGGCACTCGAGGGAACTTCTAAGGCTAACAATAGCTCTCGAATTTGGTGTGTGTCCTTACCGGGCATTGTTCGGCATAGATTTCCAAGCGGTGAGGCTTGAGATTGCTTTAAGTCCTTTTTGCAGGACCTTCTTCTCAGCTACCCTGCTTTCGTCGGGCAAAGATTTAGACCTTCGGGCTCTCACGTGTTTGCTATGCCTGCGGATATTGCAGGCTTAAATTTCACACACCTGAAATTCATCAGTAATTTGAGCGCTTAATACGAGCGTAATTAACCACTGTTGGTCATCATCCTCTAATCCTCTAATTGTGGTATCACAACGGACGACTTGACATGGAATAAAAAAATATATAATGTAATTTTAAAAATACCTCTAAAAAGTTTGACTTCAAGAAGAAACTTAAATGGTTTTTTATGCAATCGCCTCTCGTTAACAACGCAACCAAAATAAAGTCATTAACAGCTGTTGCAAAAAAAAAAAAAAAATATTTCCCCAGTTAAAAGCAATTAAATGGTGGTGGGAAATTCATATACGAATGTGTTCGTAAATACTTAGGCCCGTATTGCCTATAAAGAATTACATTCAAGCATTCAAAACTCTGTAGCGATAGCAATCCCACCACACATGTTACGCGCCTCTCATTCTCAGCCACCTGTGCGACTGCCTATCTGGACACAACTACTTTTTCATCATTAGGTTATTGAGCACAAAGTCATTGACCAAGAATAGAATAAAAATGCTTGATGTAGGTAACGAAAGTTACTCAAATAATTTTCAAAAATTTAAATTTTAAATAGTTGATATCAAAATTTTTCTTCCAACCATTTTTTTCTTACAATTTTTAAATTATATTAAAAATATATTTTCAAATCTTTAAAATTTCATCCAGTTTTCTATGGACCATGAACATTGTTTTAGTTAAGTTTGCAATAATCCTGCTAGGGGACATTGCGGTCGAGAAATAATAATTTCGCAAAAAATATGCTGGGTGACACAGGGATTGAGGAATTTAGAAACAGCGTTTGTAGGGAGATAATTTGGATCTCTTATTTTCGCCTGTAGAGCAGATAGCTGGAGCAGCTACTAACAGCAGCTTAACTAAGCTAAACAAAGAGTCGCGGTCAGTTTGACCAACACAGGATGAACTGAGGGCACATAATCTACTGAGGCTACTAAAGTGATCCTAGACTATTAACTACGAGTATATGGAGTTGTGCATAATTTGTAATTCATGTATAAGCTATAGTGGGGAAGAAAAACTAGATTACACTCAGCACTTCCTGCGCGAATGTCTCGCACTCGGAAAGGAAGCGGAAAATTCAGTCGTTCTCTCAGACTCAGAAGTATGTACCTTCAGATATTGGGTCATGATTTGGAGAAAATGAAGTAATATAGTACATCCAATAAACTTGGATGATATGCCATTGAAGTACCTAACCGACGGTGATTGTTATGCTAGAGGAAGTAGTTTCGTTGAGCAAATGTTTGGTGAATTACCTCATTTCTTATTTATTATAAAAATGTAATTATTTCAGGATAATTTGCTAGCACACTAAGTAAATAATTTATATTGATCTCAATTTTGTGTAATTTGCAGAAGAAAATTATTTTTGCTGATTTTTTTTAAAATGCACTGAAAAGAGTTCATATATTGTAGTTTTTAGCTCAAGCTTTCATTTTAAATAAAATAACAATACAACTTGCAATTTTTATTTTATTTACGGAAAATAATGTCGGTAATATCAAAATACAGGGTGCGCCATATAGCGTTTGCTTTTTGAACCACCTATTTTTTCGAGAATGGTAACATAAATGACATGTCAAATGTGTTCATAATTTACTTAAAGGTTTGACATTTACGAAATGGGACGCTATACGATTGAACAAAATTGGGAAATATTGAAAACCTATTTCCAGAGTGGTGAGTCTTCTTCTTCTTTTCTGATTTTCACATCGGTGGCTACGTCAATAAGCAAAATTGTCGGATTTGGGGCTCAGAAAATCCCCACGTCACTGTAGAGAAGCAAATGCATCCACAACGAGTCAATGTTTGGTGCGGTTTTTGGTCTGGCGGCATCATCGGGCCATTTTTTTTTCGAAAATGAGCGAGGAGCCGCGGTTACAGTAAATGGCGAGCGTTACCGTGATATGCTCAACGAGTTTTTGTTTCCAAAAATTGAAGAGGATGACATGGACGACATTTGGTTTCAACAGGACGGTGCAACTTGTCACACTGCCAAAGTTACACTCGAACTTTTGGCTACCGTTTTTGAAAACCGAATAATCAGCCGAAATTCTGATATCAATTGGCCGCCTCGGAGCTGTGATTTAAGCCCGTTGGACTATTTTTTGTGGGAAGCCGTTAAGGACAAATGCTATGCGAACCATCCAGAGACGGTTGATGCTTTAAAACACGAAATCGAAGTTGCCATTCATGAAATTGGAGCCCAAACAATCGAAAATGTGCTTAAAAATTGGGTTGATGGAATGGCCTACTGCAAAGCCAGTCGTGGCAGTCATTTGAACGATATTGTTTTTCATTCTAAAATGACAATGTTCAATATTCAAAAAAAAAAAAAAAGTTTTAAAAAATATGGATTCGTTTTTTTTTATAGCCGATTCAAAAACCAAATTTTACATGGCCTGCCCTATATTTAGGAACTCAAACAACTAAAAAATTAATAAATAAATAAATAAACTCTGTTACTCTGTTATTTTTTATTTCAACTTTTAGTTTTTTTTAATTTTTGATAGTTAAATTTTTAAATTTTATGTTTTTACTTTTAAATTTTAAGTTTAATTTTTTAATTTTTTTATTTTTAAATTGTAAGTTTTAATTTTTAAATTTAAATACAATATATTATTTGAACGTTTATTCTCACTTATAGCGAGTCTTCTTATTTTCAATTTTTAATTTTTAAATTTTCTATTATATTTTTGTTTTTAGTTTTTAATTTTTAAATTTAAAAAAAAAACTTGTTTTTTTTTTAATTTTAGTTAATAAAATTTTTTATATTTAACTTTTGTTCCTACCTTATAGCGAGTCTTGCCGGGCTTATTAGAAATTTCCTATATTTAATTTTTAAATTTGAATTTACTAATTTTAAAGTTTAAACTTGTCAAAAAATTTTGAATTTTTAAATTTTTAGTTACAACACAATTTTTTATTTTTAATTTTTAAGTTTTATATTTTTAGTTAAAATTTTTAATTTTTATTTTCAAATTTAAATTTTTTTGTTTTTAAATTTTAAGTTTAAATTTTTTCAATTAAAATTTAATTTTTAAATTTACATTTTTATTTTTAGCTTTTTAATCTTAATTTTTCATTTTGAGCTTAACTTGTTTTTATTTTGTATTTTTTGATTTTTAAATTCTAATTTTAATTTTTTATTTTTAACTTTTATTCCTATTTTATAGCGAGTCTTGCCTTAAATTTCTTATTTTAAATTTTCTATTTTTAATGTTTAAATTTGTCATAATTTTTTTTTTTTAATTTTTAGTTAAAATTTTTTATTTTTGTGCTTTAATTTCCATATTTTATTTGTCTTCTTTTTAAGTTTCAGGTTTTAATTTTTCTTCAAATTCATTTTTAATATTGTATATAATTTTAAATTTTTTATTATTTTGTTTTGAGCTTTTAAATCTTAATTTTTTTTAATGCTTTGATATTTACATTGTGAACTTTTAAATTTTATTTTTAAATTTTCAGATTTAACTTTTCGATTTAAATTTTTAGTTTTTAAATTTAAACTTTTTATTTTTAAATTTTAGGTTTTAATATTTCAAATTAATTTTTAATACTTGATCTTTAAATTTTTAGTTAAAATTTTTTATTTTTATTCTATTTATAATTTTAAAATTTATATTTATATTTTTGTTTTTAAATTTTAAGTTTAAAGTTTTCAAAATATTTTGTAATATACAATATAATTTTAAAATTTAAATTTAAAAGTTTTTATTTTTGACTTTTAACTGTTAAATCTTTTTTTTTTTTAATTTTTCCTTTTTATTTTGAATATTTTTAATTTTTAATTTCTAATTTTTAAATGTAAATTTACTATTCTTTTTTATTTTTAATATCTTAGTTTTTGCTGATTTGTTTACGTTTGTTAGTGTGAAGCTCAGTACTGCAATAAAATTATTTGCCTTATAATTTTATGGCAAATTAGTTTTAATAATCAAATATTAACAATCCAAGTCTGCGCAACACAGATGCCCTGCTTTTCCACAGCAAAAGAAGACTTAGGCAGGGAGCTTGCGCAATTAACTAAACAAATTCAAAACCATTCGTTGCGTTTTTAATATAAATTAATACACCTTCTGCTATAAAATATAAAACTTATATTTAATAAATTACACACAATTTCACTTGCTAACCATTCATTGCGAACAAAACGAAAGACTTAAGAGGCAAACTTGCTTTGCTATTAGCTAGACAATTAAATTTACTATGCCATTTTCATATCAGTTCGCACAAACACGCACACATACACTCACATAAATATACAATCTCAACCTAATAATTTCAAAGACACATGCGAATTGACCTGCCTGCCTTTAATGTTACACAGCTAATAGAAAAAATGAGTGACTAAGAAAAAAAAAATAATGAGAAAAATTACAAGAAAGCAGACAAATTACAAGACCAGGAACAGCCACAAACGCAAACGTCAGATTAAAATAGCGGCAAGAAAACAATAAAGAATTTGTCCCAAAGCAATTGCCTCTGCAAGCGAGCAGCAAATCAGCCAATGAAGTGAGCCATTCCGCCCCGCCGCATAATCGTTCAAAACGGGCCAAAGCGTAAACAACAGTTATGTGAACCGGTTGTCGCCACTGTGCATCTTCTTTCGGTTACAGTGCTAGCGGCTTCTTCTTATTCTTACATTTCGCACACTTGCCAGTTCAGCGAGCCAACCAGTCAGCCAGCCAGCCAGCCAACTATGCATTGCATGAGCTCACGAACGCGCTTGCTTAGCGATGGGAGCGAGCATCGTAAAAAAACCACCGCTGCCTTTACTTTGCCTCGGCATGAGAATTGTGATAGTTTTATTGTTTGTGTTTGGCTTGCTCAAGCAAGTTGTCCAAATTGTTTGATGGTTGTGCGTGGCAAGCCACACATACATACATACACACACACGGAGGCTTATAAGATATGTACATGTGCCCTGCCGGTCCAAAATGCTGCGGTAACGCGTTTTGGCCTACCTTTTTGGGGTATTGTGGAATAAATGCGCCTGGAGTACGACGCGGTTGGGCCTACAGCCGATTGACAGCATTGCTAACTGTTAATAAATATTGGTCCTGTTGGATGTTTTTAATATTTGTTGCTGTTGTTTGTTGCTGCAATCAAGCGCATCATCACTGTGCCATGCCAATCGTAAACACCGTTGGCCATTTAGGTATGTGCTTATAGATACGTTCTATATTATATATATACATATGCACAGATATAAGCGTGCACAAATTGGAGATGTCCACACGTGATTTCGGGATCCAACGCACCTAAATGGCTTAAGGAAAGCAGACTTGAAAAAGCTTCATCTTTCAAACAACAACTTTTGCGGTCTGAAAGTAGATAGCTCCAGGCAACTGCGCAGTTAAGCCTAACAAAGCTCTTGCCGAGAGGGTATATTATATTCAGCAGGGACTTAAATATCTCGACCCCAAGCACAAACTGGGAATGCTCTCTGGCATTCTTAACGGTATTCGCTCTGCAGTAGCCGATCCTATCAGACAATTACTTATATATATATTTATATTAAATTATGCTTAACACGTTCCCTGTCCGCTGAGCCACATATGGTTCAGTAAACGTGCGCCTGATGAGCACTGATACGTTCCTGAGCCATATGTGCGTCAGGGGGTATATGCACCACATGTATTTCATGAACGTGCAGAAGCAAAAATGTCCCTCTACGCTCATGGACCATATGTGTTTCAGGTAGAAATACCCTACATCCGTTTTTTTTATTATTATTATTACTAAAGCTATCCTATGACTACAGAAAACTTGGACTTGTCGGTCAATTTTGCATTTTTGTATTGGGACAGGGAACGTGTTAATACTAGAAAATTAGAAACATAAGTCAATTCATAGGACAGCGGAATAAATAGAAACAAATTGGAAAACTACTAGCGCTGGCAATTTTTTAAGGCGAAAGATTGGCACTAGCATTGATAATAACAACTTCGGGACTAAGTAATTAGTCGAATCTACAACTCCAATGTAAATATATGTACAAAAATAAAGTGTGTATGTGTGTGTTTCACCACACATTATGCGACGCAGCAACCGACTGCCGGTATATGGCTATAAAAATGCTCAACGACGCATTGGCAGGTGATGACACTGGACCTAGAAAGCTCTTGTGTTCGTAAGTGTAGTGTGGCCAGCAGACCATCCAGTTAGGTGGTACAAAATATATATTTTTCATCCTCTTGTGTATATCATTCAAGTGCCCCTTCTTCTTTTTTATTTTGTTGTCGCTGCTATTGGCAATGCAGCTGCCATCATTTATAGGTCATGTATTTGTTCTAAGGTGAAGTATGAATAAATTATTTTCTTTTTCCTTTATTAGAATTTGTTGAATAGAGAATAATTTCAAAATAAAAAAAAGTATGCATTAAGATGTACATTTATTTTTAACTGAGGAGAAAGGTGTTAAATTACAAGCACTACAATGGTTTGATGCGTGACTACCATTCGGATTTCAGAGAGAGGACGTTGGTTCGAATTTCGGTGAAAGACGAAAAGGCAGGAAAAGTTTTTTCTAATACCGGTCGCCCCTCGGCCAAATACACAAAAAGGGTGTACGCGCCAATTATGTATATATATATATTATATTTTTTTTAAGATTTAACAGCCAGGAGAAGCTTGAGTTGAATGAAACCCTAAACGGGCTACTAGGTTATGTGAGGTTAGGGCTTTCTGCAGCCTTGTAAAAAGTAGCAACACCAGTAACCTAACCTAACCTAGCGCCCATGTATCGAAAACTCAGATTTGAATCAAAATTCCTTGAGATTTGTACTGATTTAAGTGCTACGGGCTTTTCAGAGACCTTCAACCCCATACAAATTTTTGTTATGACGTGATATTAAGAGTATTCCTAATGTCTAAATAAACCATCTATCCCTATATTTGCGCAGTACTCCTTCTTAGCTTCCAAAAATCTATGCCGCTAAAATTAATATATATAAATCTTCTTCTTCCAAAATTAATGGGTAATAAAACTGTGCACGCGAAATATTTTTTGAAATTCTGATAAAAATTTTAATTGAATTTTGAAATTGAATTGAATTTTGATTAAATTTACACAAAGTTTGAAGCTTGGGTTTGTGGCTTTTGCAAGCAAATGAAATATTTTTTCATAAAGAAATATTGTACGTAAACATGATGGGCATGCGAGGATACGCCACAGGGTGGTGTTCTATCGCCACTTCTCTGTTACTCGCTGTTAATGAGTTACTAAAGAAATTTAATGGTACGGCATCGAAACTAGTAGCATATGCAGAGGACATAGCCATAGTAGTGACAGGCAAATACCTAAACACCGTGAGTGACATAATGAATAATATACTCGCAGAAGTGCACCAATGGATAACACAGGCAGGCCTAGGGTTAAATGCTGATAAAAAGGATATGATACTTTTTACTAGAAGGTACAAGATCCCCTATTGGCAACTCCCGAAGCTAAACGACATGGAACTGTTAAAAACCACACTAAGCACCTTGGAGTAATTTTGGATAGTAAACTATCATGGAAGTACATACAATATATTAGAGAGGAATAAAAAGGCCATCAACGCGCTATACACATGTAAAAAGATGCTTGGAGTTACATGGGGTCTATCTCCTGCTATAATGTGTTAGTGCTACTCAGCTGTAGTAAAGCCAATATTAGTATACGGCGCTCTGGTGTGGTGGGCTGCGCTAAACAAATCGACATTTACAAAGTCTATGGAAAGTATTCAACGTCTTGGTGTACTCTGCGCAACAGGTGCATTGAGAACTACTCCAACGGCAGCGCTTGAAAAATTACTCAACTTGTCACTGATTGCTTTGCGGCGGAATGCCTAGCAGCTAAATCCGCCGTAAGACTCAGCGCGGCAGGCGAATTTACCTGTAAAACATTCGGGCATAGCTCAATAGGCATTAGTTATAGGGCCCAAATGGACTATATGACTCCGAAATGCAATTGGGTGAAGAACTTCCGAACAATAATAGAAGAAGAGGGATAGAAAAAAGGAATGAAACCTAACCCAAATACTATTAATATATTTACTGATGGCTCGAAAATGTTAGACGGAGTAGGCAAGCAGAAGTCTTTGCTGTAGGTAAGGCTGCGGAAATAGCATTCGCAAAGACATCAAGCAACTCCAAAATATTGTATATATATGTGTTTACAGCCAAGCTGCGATAAAAGTAATAAACACATATGAAATTTCATCTAAAAATGTTCTAAGAAGCAGGGAAGCCATAGAGAGATTAGCCGCAGACAGACGGTGGCATATCTTTTGGGTACCCGGACATAAGGGCATTGCAGGAAACGAAATTGTAGATGAGATTGCCAAAAGCGCTGTTTACAGACAATTCGAACTAGAAAACGACATTCTGAAACCTTTAAATACAGCATATAATGACATCGCTGCGGACATGAAAACACAGATAGACAGGAGGTGGAATAATCTAGCCACTTGCAAAACCGCGAAAATCATGTATACACAGAATACTGATAAATACGCCAGATTCGTATTAGCCCTGTCTAGAAAAGAAAGCAAAACTATCGTAGGTATACTGACAGGCCACAATTTGTTAGCGGCACACGCATACAAGATGGGAATTGCAAACAATGATAGCTGCAGTTTTTGCAATGAACTAGAAGAGAGGGAAACTCTTGAACACCTTCTATGTTCTTGCCCTGCATTAGCTAGAACCCGAATGAAATGTTTAGGAGCTTTGCAATATGAGAAGTTTGAATAGCTCTCTGGGATAGAGCTCCAAAGTCTACTTAGATTCGCAAAAGACGCAGACGTATTACAAGATGTCTGCTACAAAGAAACGTAAGGGTCTGTCTCCATCTGGATACACTAAGGATCAATAGGTCTATGTGCCAGCCAGCTAGGTCAACCTAACCTAACCTAAACTAAGAGGGCACAAAAGACCATGAGGTCGAAGTTCAAAACTCATAAAGAGCCCAGTAGTATTTTATTACAACAATGGGTAAAAGAAAAATATTCTTACGATCTACGAATACTTGGACAAAAATATATATTTTCTTTAAATAAAATAAAATTGGCGTTGAGAGAACTGCCGATGTTACAAAGTGGCGCAAAATTAGTCACCCTATCAAAAGATTCGTAATTTTTGTAAATGGCGTCGCACGTCAATCATATTTGACACTTGTGAACTGGATAGCTGCAGTGACGCAATAGAACGCATAAAGGTAAAACTAAAGTTTTCCATCACTTAAAATCAATTTTTAATTTGGTAAACAAATTTTTCAAAAACAAAATTGAATGATTAATTTTACGTCATCTTGTATATGCAAGAGTATTGGCTTGAAATCCTTTCTCCACTATTTTCATGGAAAAATATTCTCCCAGAAATTTTTTAGTTGGAGGCTTTTTTCGGGAAAAATATACATAATTACCGTTGGCAGAACTCTCGATAGTATTTCTAATTCGGCTGACAATTTTTTTTTTCAAAATACACAATTATTTAGATTCATATTCAAATACAAAATTAAAAAAAATATATAAAAAATAATAAATACATTTTATGTACATACGAGGTGTGTTCAAAAAGTATCGCGATTTTTGTTTTTTTTACAAAAATTATTTATTTATTTATTAATATCTATTTTGTCCCCTTCAAAGGAATCCCCATGAGATATTACGCACTTATGCCAACGTGTTTCCCAATCTGCGAAGCACTTCAAAAAATCTTGTTCAGCTCCACCTTTGATGCCGTCTTTATCTCGTCAATAGTAGCGTAGCGTCGTCCTTTCATGGCCCTCTTCAGTTTCGGGAACAAGAAAAAGTCACATTGGGGCAGATCTGAGGAATACGGTGGCTGTGGCATCATTAGTGTGTTATTTTTGGCCAAAAAGACGTGCAAAAGCAACGATGTGTGAGCAGGGGCATTATCGTGATTCAAGAGCCAATTTTTGTTATTCCACAAATCCGGGCGTTTCCGGCGGATTGCTTCTCGCAAATTGCACATAATGTGCAGGTAATATTCCTTATTGACCGATTTAGCCTGTGGCAAGAACTCATGATGCACAACGCCCCTCCAACTGAAGAACGGTAAGCGAAACTTTTACATTCGACCGAACTTGGCGCGCTTTTTTCCGTCTTGGTTCGTGCGGCAGCTTCCATTGAGATGGTTGAGCTTTGGTTTCCACGTCATAACCATAAATCCACGATTCGTCATCAGTTATGACCCTCAGGAGCAAATTTGGGTCGTTGTGGACAGAGTCCAACATCTCATTAGCCATGTTCATGCGATGCTGCTTTTGGTCGAAATTGAGCAGTTTTGGTACAAATTTTGCGGAGACCCGTCTCATGTCCAAATCATTGAAAAAAATCGAATGGCACGAGCCAATCGATATGTCTACGTCCTCAACAACTTCTCTAACGGTGATTCGGCGATTGGCCAATACCATTTTCTTCACTTCATCAATTTTTCCATCTGTTGTTGAAGTGCTCGGGCGTCCGGCACGCTTTTCGTCGTTCACATCTTCTCGGCCTTCTTCTCCATAGTAGCTTCTCCGTATGACACAGTCACATTCGGAATGCATCCGCGCACTTAATTCGTTTTTCATACAAAATTTGATACAGGTTCTTTGAATAAGTAAAAATCGAAGACGAGCCGAGACACGTGCTAGTAAAACAGCTATCAACAATTAACTGTACATTCAAAATGGCCGAACTGGTCGGCATGAGTGAGAGACATGTGTATCAACATATCGCCACAAAAAAATCGAAATTCGAATATACGGAACCTGCGAAAATTCAAAATTCGCGATACTTTTTGAACCCACCTCGTATGTACGCGTCTTTGTAATATTTCAACTTATCTGATTTATGGCATTAATTAATGAAAGTTTAATGGAAATTATTCTCTGTGAGGCCTGCTATTTAAATAAACGGAAATCAATGGCAAGAACAAGTGAACAAATTATGCTTGAAATAGACCACATAGTAGGTAAGTGCCTTTCAATTTTCTGGGCATTCAACGAAAAACTTAAGCGAGCAACTCGCCAGCTATCAGCGCCATATTTTCACGACATAATAGTTGCGGTATATTATAAAAACACAACTCAGATCAAGAAACTAGTGTGAATATCAAACGGTAGACCACCTTTGTGCTTATTATTTATCTCCCTTTCGGCTTTTTTTTGGTGTCTGTTATCTTCATTTGCACTACCACTTCGTTAATAGCCTGAGGTGATTGACCCTCCATGCATTGGCATCGCTTTGTTTGCTATTCAATAATATTGGTTTTTGTGTTTTGGAAAACACCGCAGAAATAACACCAGCATCGCTAGTTACCGTAATTTATGAAAAAATTGAAGAAAACGAAATAAAAAAAAAAATTAACTGAAAACTGTAAAGGTCTGGTCTTTAGTATGAATCAAAGTAAGAGTAAATATTTGCTTCTTCTTGTTTTGGCTGCGCATTAATTTACTTTTCGTCACTTCTACAGCTCTTCATTTCTACATATCTCTTGCTTTTACAAGCGCTCAACTGTGTGTGCTGTTTTGTTGCTCGCTTTTCTTAGGTCTAATATTTCTTTCGCTGCTACTCAACTTTTTTTGCTGCTAATGGCTTGAAAATCAGCGACAGTTGTTGTAGTCATAAAATACTACCACACATACACACTTTGGTAGCTATATAGATATGGTTTGTGTATATATAGAAATCAGCATTCATCAACTTACGATTGAGGTTTGTTTGTTCTATTGATGTCACACAGGTATTCCTCAATCAGCAAAGTTTTTTTACATCTCACAGAAATTCTTTATTTTTCATATTCTTCAATCGAAGAAGAAAGTCAAATAATATTTTACGCCATCATCGGCTTAAGAAATTTCTGCGAAAGCATCATTGAAGTCTTCATCAAATGTTGTCGCCATATAACAAACTGGCTGCGCTGTCTGGTTCAGCAGCAAAATAGAAATAAATAAATTATCCTCTCTACAATTTCCTTCACTTAATTGTCGGCGCTGCTTTAGCAACGCATCACAAGGCAACTCCTCGCCGTACCTTGGCTGCTATAGCATCCATCGCATGGAAGTGTGTCATGGCTATTTTGTTGCTGGCCTCTTGTGTCTACACCTGTCATGCTCTTGTCTTCTGCGCAATAATAAAAGCAACAACAAGCCAAGCACAATAACAATGCTTCATTACTTGCTCGTATTTTATTTCTTTATTTTTTTCCACTCACTCCTGTTCGCTTGTGACGCTGCTTTCTCGCTTGCATTTATTAAGCTCCTCCGTTTATGCCCCAACCCATACAGATGATTTCATAAATTTTTTTATTCTCTTGTGTGCCATAAACATTTTATCAATTCGTGCATTTCATCTACCTCAACTCGATTCCAGCGATTCTCTGTTCATTTATGAGTTTGAGCCGTCAGCCATTTCGTCAGTGAGTCAGTCAGTCAGTCTGGCAGTCGGGTAGCTAGTTAGTAAGCTATTCTTCAGTTATTCATTCATGCATTTTGGTGTCGAGCAGTTAATGCGGATGTTATTAGGTTAGTTGCAACATTGTTTGTTCTTTGTTGTTGTTTTTCATTTTTCTACATACCATTTACAAACATTTACTGTTGTGCTGCTGTATTTTTTATTCCTGCTTCTTCATCGCTTTTCTGCTATTCGTGCACTTAAAGTTGACCATAGGGAGGATTTTCATCGGTCAAATATCTGCTTTGATTGAGGCTTTTTATAGATTGAAAAGTGTAAAAATGGCAAACAAATTAAATTTATTTGTCAGCTTAGAGTAACGGGCTTCTCTAACCAAAAACAGTTAGAAGCAATGTTTTTTGCTTTTTGTTTTAGATTTGAACGCAAATTTTGCATTTTGGCAAAATTTTCTCAAAAAAGATTATAAAGTAGATGGAACTAAAAAATTATTATAATATACACAGTTAAATTATAAGTACCAGACGAAAAGTATTCAAAAAAATTTAAGTACAAAATTTTAAAATCATGTTGCCACATAATTTTTAATGCATTATACAAAATGTATAGCACAGCTGAATTAAATAGTGAGATATGAGTATCACATGAGAGTTATTCAAAAAAATTTCATTAAACAATTATTATAATATGGTGTTGCCACCTAATTTTTAATGCCTTAATAAGATTTTATAACGCAGTTTAATTAAATAGTAACATAAGTATCAGACGAAAGGTATTCAAAAAAATGTCATTAAAGAATTATTATAATGTGGTGTTGCCACCTAATTTTAAGGTGAAATTAGAATACAATTTTAAAAATAGGATATGGATATCAAACATAAATAAAAGAATAACGTTTAAATAAATATATATGTTATTTCATGGAGTTGCCACCTATATTTTAAGGCGAAAATAGCAACAAATTAGTTAAATAATTTAAATAAGCCTTGAGAGCTGGGTGGTATATAAAACAAATTAATAACTTTTTATTAAAAATGTATTTTACGGCGTTGCCACCTAATCGTTAAAGGAAAATCAGAAATTAATTTAAAAAAATTAGATACAAGTAGATGTTAAACGTAATGCGTTCAAAAGTAAGATAACGACTTTTTAATAAACAAATTATTTTATGGAGTTGCCATCTATTTTTTAATGCGAAAATGGTAAGCTATTATGAAGTGGATTTAAAAGTGGGTATTATACAAAAGAGGATAAAGAACGCTTTAATGAAAAACTATTTTGTGTGACGTTACCACCTAATTTTTATTGGAAAGTTAAAAAAGAATTAAAACATTAACATACATGGGATGCCAAAAGTAATATTTTCTCAAAGCGATTTGGAACGTATTGGACTTAAACGAATAATTATTTTTTACGGCATTGCCTCTTAATTTTTATTGGAAAGTTAAAAAAAGGATTCAAAGATGGCAAAGATCCAAAAATCTTTGTAACTTATTAAAATTCCATAAAAAATAAATTTGGATTTTTGGTCCTTTGCACGTTGGCAACGGCGAATGTCGCAGGCGATGGAACGATGAGCTGTATGAGCTTTACGACGACATAGACATAGCGCAGCGAATAAAGATCAAGCGGCTACGTTGGCTGGGTTATGTCGTCCGAACGGATACAAACGCTCCGGCTTTGAAAGTATTCGATGCGGTACCAGCTGGTGGTAGCGGAGGAAGAGGAAGGTCTCGGCCAAAATCGCGTAAGCAGTTATCGTGCCAATTAAGCAGAAGAAGAATTAGTTACAAAATTTAAGTATGTAGATACCAAACGCTAAAAAAATACACAGAATTACACTTTATTAAAAAAATATACTTTTTTGACGGAGCAACCTGATATTTTATGTGATAATGATAAGTAATAATACAGTTATAATATTTATTAAAATGCCTACACGAAAGGGGATTGAAAACATTTTAATAAAAATAGGTTTTGTACAGCGTTGCCACCTGATTATGAAAGGGAAGTTAGAAACTAAATACAAAATTAGGATATGTAGATATTGAACAGAATTTTTTTATAAGAACTCAAAGAATTGCGCTTTAATAAAAAAATACTTATCATGGTGTTGCCACCTTATTTTGAACAAAAAGTGAGAAATTAATTGTAAAACCTAGATCTGTTTCATAAAAATTCAAAGAATTACGCTTTAATAACCAAATATTTTTCAAGGTGTTGCCACCTTATTTTTAATGGGAATTCAGAAGTTAGGTATAAAATTGGTAAATATTCCAAAGAGTTGAAAGAATTACGCTTTAATAAAAACCTATTTGCCTTGGTGTTGCCAACTAGTTTTTAATAGAAATTTAGACGGTAATTAGAAAATTGAGATATATTCCGTAAGAATTCGAAGAATTACGCTTTAATAAAAAACAACTTTTTTATAGTGTTGCCACCTAATCTTTAATGGAAATTTAGAAATGAATTAGAAAATTTTTAATGGAAATTCAGAAGTTAACAGAAGCGATCCAGGTGATTCCCGAGTTCTGCTAAAATTTGATTAACTGATAAACGGAATCTTTAAAATGGGAGCGTGGTTATTCCAAGTAGCTAAAAAGTCCAAGTTATTAGTACAAAAGTTGTTTTACATATTAGAAAATTAGTTCTTATAGGCAAACTCAGTTTTATTGAGTTTAAAAATATATTTTCTAAGAACATTTATGCACTTTCGCATGTATTCAAGCCACCTGTAACTTTCTTCACTTCATTTAAGGTACCTCAACCTGAGGTTTGGACGCTTCAACAGTTACTTCGTATTTGTTTTTCTGATTTGCGGGAATCAAAAGTAGGCACTGGGTATCAAATCATCACTCTACGTAAATGATATTAGTTTGATATTTTTGCTTGCCCAAATGTTCATAGAATATTTTATTGATGCTGCTTGTGCTAATACCCAAGGCTGCCCCCATATCACGGTTTGCCATACACAGCATCGATGTTTACTGACACAACGGCCGATTTTGGACGGCGAACTTAATCGAGTTCATTTAGTAGCAGATTGTGATGTTTAATGTGTGGCTTAAGTGCATAATTCTACATACCTATATGGAGCAGCCCTAATTTTTTTATTCTTTAGATTAGATTTTTATACTCTCATTTCTACTCACGGGAAGTGCTTCATTATCACCATGGCCTAAGTTATATAAATACATACACATACGTACCAGTAAATGCGCCGGAAATATTTATATTTTAGTTGATCACTGCCTTCAAGGTTATGCCATTACACAGCATTTAATTTAATGTTTAATGTGACTTCACGGAACTAAAAACTCATAAAAGAAAGTGGAGTACGACTGTATTCAACCTAAATATGTTTTAATGATTACGGAAAAAAGTTATGGATATGTGTGGAATGGAAAACAAAACTACTGAATGGAGGGGCCACTGAACTGAAACCAGCGTAAAGAATGAAATATGTACTGGCGTTTTATATGAACGCGAAGTACTACGTGTGGTTATCCTTACGACTTAGGCCAAGCATTGAGCGGCTGAGTGGTTGAGCAGAGTGTGGCTTATTACTTAGAGGTTAGTAGCTGAAATGCCGTTGATAAGGTTGCCTGTAATATTTTTATTTTTGAAATTGGATAGTCTGTCTGTCAATCAATAACAAAAACAAAAGTGATTGACTTTTTACAGACGAAACTAACGGAATTGTTTAACCTGCAGCTTTTGCTGGCTTAACTCCCTAAAGATTATATCACAAAGCTTTAGTTTTTGAGAAGAGATTCAGAATTGAGCTGGACTTGAATCAATTTAGAATATCTCTGTCTTTGAAAGAAAACTCCAAGAGTGTACCCTGCACTGGTAAACAGATGTCTCGAAGACAACTGAAGGCATACGCGCTAGGATTTATGGTTCCAAAATAAAGCAGCTGTGCCTATAAAAAGCTTTCCCAGCTTTTTTCAAGCAGATGTGCTATCCGTCTGTACACACAGAGCAATTTAGAAAACTTGGGAATGAGTAATCTGTCATTCTGAGCGACGGTGAGGCTACGCTAAAGGCTTTATCTTCTTTTGAGGTTAAGTGCCTTTGAGTGCATAGAGAATTTAAGGATATTAGAGTGCACAGTCGTATTAGACTTGTATGGATCCCAGGACTAATTGGAATACTTGAAAATGATGCGCCTGATGTTTTGGCTACAGAGTCTGCGGTCTCACTACTAACAACTATCAAAAAAGAGCTTAAAAGCAAAGAGCTATGGGTAAAAAACATAAGCTGGCACCAATCAAGAGGGCTACAAATGAGGTTGAGGCATCCCATAAGCCTCCCTAAAGGCGAACTGAAAATGCTCACTGGAAATTCACAGATCACTGCAGATTGCACTGTATAGGCTAGGGATATTGCTCACCGGCTCTTGTTGGTTTTGCGATTAATTCCCGGAAATTTCAACCCAACTCTAACTTAGGTTTAGGTATTAGGATAAGAAGAGGGCGCTAAAGACTTTATGTTGAAGTGCAAACCTACAATTACTTTAATTCTCTATTTCCTGTGCCTCGCCGCTTCAGCCACTCACAAATGGCGCTCAGAAATGCCCCAAAAAGTTCATTCATAGCCCAGATGTCACTTTAATGTAATCCAAACGTTTTAATTTTCAGCAGCCCAGCGCTCAGCTGTTCTTTGCCTGGCTTCGGCCTTGGAGGCATTGGTCACCTCAAAGTGATTTAATGTTAGGGATAAACTGCATTTGCGTTATAGTTGCGGTTCAAAAAATAGAGACCTGAATTGAAAGAATTGAAAACAAAAGAGCACTCTCTTTAAGAGAGTTAATCTCTTTAAACTGAGGGTTGCCAAGTTTCGAAAGGAAGAGGATATCACTGATGTTAAAAAAATAGTAATATTAATCTCGATATGGCAAAGGCGCACTTCCGTGAAGGTGGAATATTTTGAGCAATAAATAAGTCGACATGATTATTGATAGTTTTGAACAGAATCCTAAATCGCTAAAATCTGGAAGTTGTTGAAAATATGACCTTATATTTTGCTGAATCAGAATTGCTATTAAAGCGCTTAAGTTTTTGACAGCAATTGCTAACATGGGGTTGTTAACTGACATTGAGTGAAATGAGCCGACCATGGTGACATAGAACATAGTACAAGTTGGCGCAAATTCAGTCATCTAATTTTGTTTTTGAAAAAAAATTTACTAAAAACTAATTAAAAAAAAATTTCCGAATGATAGAAATATTTATTTAGGCGCGCTCCATTGCCCGTTTGTTTGGATACTGACGCTATCTAATTTTCCGATAGAGTGATTAATTTTGCGCCACCTTCTTTATATGCATGTAAGAGCAGATACTTTTTGGAAAGTTGTGATTAATTAATCGAAATACCTTTCAGTGTTCTTGTGTTATTTTTTTTGTGTTGCTTTATTAATTATTCTTGCTTTATTAATTAAAAAACTAAGTTAAAAAAAAAATGGTTTTGAAAATACTCCTCCTCTAAAATGCTTCTGGTCTAGTCTCGGCCTAACAATTGCAAAATTGGCTAAAGTTTGGTTCGGGTCGGTTTCAGTTTTGGCCGAGCTATGATAAAATTGGTCAAAGTTCGGCTCGGTTCGGCTTTGGCTTCGACCTAAACCTAACCATTTACGGAATCATCATCATCATCATAGTTGCTCGAACTCCGTTGCGAAGCATAGGGTTAAAACAACATTTTTCCACTCATTTCTGTTCCCTGCTTTCACTTTTACTTGCTGTCGCGTCAAGTTTTTGTTCATACCTTTTATGTCACTTTCGATGCAACGGCGCTATGAGCCCTTGGAGTCTACCTCGGATCGTGATCTCCGTGCCTCCTTTGCGTAGTGTATTGCCAAGCCCCCTCCACTTGCGCTCTCTGATATCTTGCGCGAGTGGGTTTTGTTGACATCGTCGGCTGGCATTAACGGAATCCCACTTCAAAAAAGTAGGTAAAACATGGAATTTTTTCACTAAAGATCAAAATTGTTTGAACTGAAAACAAAATCTTTAATCTTTTCTTCGCATCCATTAAAAAAGTTGTAAACTTCATTATATTAAAGTCAAAAATCTCTAAAACACAGTTTTCCTCTCCTCCTTCATATGCAAGAAATTGTAATTTGTTGTTGTTATTGTAAACTGAAAATCTCACTGGACATTGAACACGCCGCTGCGTGCAAAGTTGTGCACGACTGTCTCTTCCAATTTGACGGTACTGGAATTTTTGAACATCTGTAAGCAAATTTAGTTGTCATTTTCCACTTCAACGACTTGACAACACGAAACACGCACACACGAAACCGGCAGAAAGATGAGCTTAGCATCAAATGGAAATTTCACTTTTGTTCGATAGTCGAGTGAAATGTGGAAAAAATCGGGAAAATTACAAATGCAAAGGCAACTAATGAAGATTGGCGAATGTGAACGGCAACGAAATTTTTGCGTAGAAAATTATAGATTTATTAATACAAATTTGTTTTCGTTGTTATTAAATTTGTGCACGGCAGCAAATCAACTTTCAATTTCATTGTGGCACTCATAAATTTGGCTGCAATTTCTTTAACAAATACACAAACACACACACACACACGTACGTGAGTCTCAAAATAGATATATTTGAATTTGTGTGTGTGTGTGGTGAAAAGCAAAAGTTGTGCTTAGCCTTGACCAGTCAGCTGTGGCTGTGCAAAAAGTGCCTCTGTACGTATGTTTGCATTGAGTTAAATAAATCACGATGCGGAAAGCAAATGAAATTGAAAACAATTACATTTCGGAAAAAATGTTGATTGTATTTGTATTGAATTTGCATAGTAATATTGAAAAAAGTAAACAAAGACGACGAAAAAACGCAAGTAGGCAGCCTTCGTTGATGGCTAAGCCATAGCCGCCACTACGCCATTACTGCCGAACATGGGTGACAAAGAAGACGACAACGACAACGCCAACGCCAACACCGCAGTTTGCAGCTACGCTTTCGTATTCGTAATTCTGCACACGTAGGCAAATTTAGTGTCACTTTCAGCGAGTCTAGTCACCAACAAAAGCGACAACGTATTGTCCACTGCACAGCAACAGAGAAATTGGAAGATGTGTGGCCAGCTGACAGCAACGGCAGACAAAAGAAGTGACAAAGCGCATGATAAATTGCTAACAAGAAAGGGAATTCTTTGTTCTTTTGGCTGGCGAAAATAGGCGCTACGAGTATGCAAGTGTAGTTCCTTAGAATTCTCGCTGCTATCTATTTTGAGAGCGTCAATAAATTTAAAATAAAAGGACAGTGAAAAAAGAGAAATATTTGAAGCTCGAAGTGATTTGTAAAAATATTATTTCAAAGGCAAAAGCTATGGCAGTCATAGGAATATTGCAAAGAGAAGGAAAGGAAATAAAATCGTTATTAAGTAAGGGTTTAATAGAAGAAGTGGCTACGTATCTAAATACGCATGCCGTAACAAAAACGACTATAAATATATTATCGGATAGCCAGGCGGCCATTAAATCAATGAATGCGGTTATACTAAGTCCGAAGGATGCACAGGAATGCCAGGCAGCCCTAACTGATGTTAGTGTCGTATTAAAGGTCAGCCTTATTTTGGATCCGGCGCACAGAGATATTGAGGGAAACTGTAAAGCCGATGGGTTAGCTAGAAAAGGTATTGCTCTTCAACTGTTCCGTGATAAAAGCACCATTGGAATACCATTGGCCACGAATAAACTAATAATAAAAAAACAACATTACCCAAGAAGTCTATAGGTCATGAAGAGATAAAGACGCATGTGTAACAGCTAGGCTACTATGACCGCAAATAAACAAGAAAAGGGCAAAGCAATTACTTAGTCTCTCAAGCGATGATATCTCGAAAGTCGTGGCTTGTCATTGACTATTTGCCAGGCATTCCTCGAGACTAGGAGTTTTCTCCCATGTATATTGTAGAAGTTGTAGAGATGAGGAAGAGGGAGAAACAGTTGAGCACTTCCTTTGCAATTGTCCAGCCCTAGCTAAAATCAGAGCAAGTTGTCTAGGTAAATACTTTTTCAATTCTCTTACAGAGCTGTCTGGCGTGGGGTTGGGATCAATTCTACGTTTCATAAGAGCCATAAAATGGTTCCACGATGGAAAGTAAAAGGGGCTCCCGTGCAGCACAGTGGTATCACAATGGACCTGTGGGGTCTAAGTGAGTTGGTCCTGCAGACCGACTACCACCATAACCTAACCTAACTTAACCTAAGGGGTTTAATGGCGTAGATATCTAACAGGGAACAGTACACGGTTATACTAGGCTGTTCAATAAGTTTTTCGGTTCGATAAGAAACACACAATCAAATGGTTCGAATTATCTTATGACCTCACCATTTTATGAAAAATGCTTTCCACGCATAAATTTTGATGGGTTTGGAAACAGATGGAAGACGCTAGGAGTCAAAACTGGGGAATATGGTGAATGAAAATTCGAACTTTCATTCATGGGTTTTAGGCATTGTCAAAATGCTCTTGCGAAACTGTTTTCACAGAAGAAGGTTTGCACCACCCTTTAGTCTCTTGTTTTGACTTAGGATGATGGTGATAGACCCAAGTCTCAGTCATAATGATGAATAAATGCACCAAATCAACTTTATCCTGTCGAAAACGCTCTAAATGTTGCTGAGAAAGTCGCATTCGAATGTGTTTTGGTTCCATTGTTAGCGACTAAGGCACCCATTCGGCATACAGCTTTCTGAAACCCAATACCTCAGTCAAAATATTGCTTAATCTGCCCAATGAAGTGCCTAGAGATTCTGCAAAATATTTTTTCGTCATATGACGATTTCCCAATATGATATCCTGCATTTTTTCTACGATTTCTGATGTTTTTGCTGTTTTTGGGCGTCCTGGACGTGGATAGTTTTCAAGGCTGGTACGACCACGTTTCAATTCAGCAACCCATCTTTCTACTGCATTAATTCATGACGAGATGCTATTAGACCTACACCTTCAACATCCATTCATAAATATTCTTTGCTTTTAAACCTTCCAAAAATAAAAATTCAATCCCCGCACGATACTTGATTTTTTCCAATGTAGAAAATACTGTGACACGTCGGTACAAAATGACTTGTAAACAAAGAATGAATTCATAGATTGAAGTGATACCTCAATAGCAGAGGTAGATAGCAAAGAATAAATATCTGCCGTTTGGAGTCGGCTTGAAACTGTAGGTCCCTCCATTTGTAGAACAACATCAAGGCGCACACCACAAATACGAAGAGGAGCTCGGCCAAACACCCAAAAAGGGTGTACGTGCCAATTATATATAAGGGTGTCTTTTTAGAGGTTAGGTTTTCAAGTTGGCACTACTTTTTTCGTAGATGGTCGTTTTGACAGCTGTCACTTGATTTATGCTCAGTTTGGTTTGCCATTTCATAATGAATAGACTTACACCTGATCAAGCGCGTCGCACGTTCGGTGAATGGGCCCAAAACGAGATAGCCACCGATTCCGATTTTCACAAGAAAATTTTGTTCAGCGATGAAGCTCACTTTTGGTTGAATGGCAATAAGCAAAATTGTCGCATTTGGAGTGAACATAATCCACAAGCCATTGCTGAGACGCCGTTACATCCTCAAAAAGTCACTGTTTGGGGTGCTCTATGGGCAGAGGGAATCATTGGTCCATATTTCTTTCAAAATGAAGCCGGCCATAATGTTACAGTCAATGGAGAGCGCTATAGAGCCATGATTAATGACTTTTTCGTGCCTGAATTGGACGATGTTGATGTGGACGACCTTTGGTTCCAACAAGACGGCGCTACATCCCATGCAGCCAACGCAACAATTGATTTATTGAAGGAAACTTTTGGTGAGCGCATTATCTCGCGCCGTGGACCTGTGGCGTGGCCTGCAAGATCGTGCGATATAACACCGCTGGCCGAGACGATTGACGTCTTGGAAGAGAATATTCGGCGCGTTATTGCTGACATACGGCCCCAATTGCTGCAAAAAGTGGTCGAAAATTGGGCCTCTCGGCTGGAATTTATTCGATCCAGCCGCGGCGGCCACTTGCCCGAAATCTTTTTTAAAACATAATGGCAAACCCTTATCTTTATAATAAATCTAAATTCTTGACCATAACATTAAATTATATACGTTTTATTTCATCTTGAAAACCTAACCTCTAAAAAAAACACCCTTTATATATATATATATATAGATAGAAGCAAAACTGTGGGCTACTTTAAACTTCTACGCCATAGCTAAAAGTTTAGGAATGTCCAATTGAAGCCATAGGCCAGCTAAATGACAAACTTGTTTGCGCTGTGTTGTAGCTATAGCTGCTGCGATGTGCACAGCATAGCAAAACCAAAATTGTATTCAAAAAAATTATTCCTTTTGCAGCACAGCCGCATCATATATTTTAGTGCCGTTGGACGTTGAACGTAGACTGTCGGGAGAACGATGTTTGTGTGATCAATTTGGTGGCTAGCTAGCTCGGGTCTTTCGTGCATTCTAGCAGACTAAGAGTGAGATATGGCGAGGGATAAGCTCCATCATGATACCAGTGGTCATGAAATAATATATGAATCTGCAAAATTGACAAGTCAAAAATATCAGTTTGCCATTCTTAATTTTTAAATCTAAAAAGCCATTTTGATAGAAATGCAGCTAAAATTAGACTCCTGGAAAAACCCTCAATGTCACAGGTTTAAACTTGAGAGCAGTAAGAAAACAGTTGTTTGTAGGTTCTTCGAGTATCTAGCCTTGGCGCACGTTAGCTACTAGTTGCTCCACTGCTTTTCGAAACACTGTTTATGGGAGATCTCCTTGCTCATTACGATTTGAATCGTTAACGGATAGTTTGCATAACATCGGTCATGTAGGGTATTCCAGAAAAAAAGTCTAGCGGCGTCAAATCGCAAGCGCCGAGAGCGCTATTAACACGATTACCGAACTTGGTGCGTAAAAGATCCCTTGGGACATGGATTGTAAGGCACGTCGCGCCATCCTACTGAACTCAAGGATTGTCCAAGTGCGCGTCTTCCATTTTCTGCCATAAAAGCCATTTATCAATAGCGCTCAGCGTTAACCGTAAGGGCGTTATCAACTGCATTTTCAAAGCAAAATTGAGTCCCTAATGCCATTGCTAAAAAATCCGCACCAAACTGTCCCACTCTGAAGATGCATTGGCTTCTCGATGATCACATGCTGATTTTTTGATCCACAGGTGCGGCAGTTTTGCTTGTTAGCATAGCTTCCGAGATGAAAATGAGCTTCACTAGAAAATATGATATATCAAACAAAATCGTTGTCCATTTTGAGCAGCTCTAAGATCCAAACTGAGAAGTAATAACAGAGCGGATAGTCATGTGCTTTCAATTGCTAAGTCCATTGGCCATTGTAAGCGAATAACAAAGCAAGGTCTGTGTGCAAAGTTCCCATCAAGTTGGTGCTTGAGTGGTGCTTAAGTGGTTGAGTTCGATGGCGAGTCGATGATCCAGGACTGAGTCGCATACTCCCGGTTACGGTAGCTACATTCTCGTGATGTGCACCGTAAGGCGACGGGAACCATGAGTTTTGTTCACTTACATGGCAGTCTCATGACCTTTTTGCAGAAACTTGCGTAAGGAGATGTCAATACCAACCAACCGAACCATTAATTTAAGGCGCTTTATGGGAAGCATTTGTACTCGTAAATACCCTGAAATTTCTCGTTTTAAAAGTATCGACTAAAAGTCTTTGAAGGTTATAATCTCCAAATTTTCTTCTGCTTGTTACATGGGATTCTGCACTACATTTATATGCCTTTTTTTATATCTTTTTTTGAAAGTATCCTTTCATCTCTACTTATCATCATTTCCACTTTCCGCTCAATACCTGCCTAGAATCGACACGTTTATTTGGTTATTTAGCAATTTTCGTCACTGCTATAAAAATTCGATACACCAAATTTCGATAAATGAAAAATCATAAAACAGAATTTTCCCAAGAATTGCATTTTCACTTACTTTGCACACTTTGTAGCCGTTGAATTTTCATACTGGCATTTTTCATGGGTACGGCAGCAGAGACACCACGCCGGTTTGCGAGTGTGGCCCAAACGTACAACCGCATTCCACAGACACCTGTAGCGGTTAGCCAAAGTGAGGGCGAAGTGATGAGGCAAAGAGCAAAGATGTAAGTTAGCGGCGGCGAGTGGCACAGGCTTGTCGCAATCATAACCAGTTCAACGGCAATTCGCCAAGCTGATATCTGGCATATGCAGCTTCCTTTGCTTGACGGCAGCGCATATGGATTTGTGGCGGCGACCGCATACCTACATTCCCGTACTAGAGTCGTATATGGCCGAAAAACCCAATCAAGCGACACGTCAATGGCTGCTTGGGTATCGAACATTTAAGTGAGACTCTGTAACTCGTTTGGTTGAAAAGTTGAAATGTTTGCTAAAAAAACACACACACACACACAAAACATAAATTGCGCTAAACGAAGTGACAGCAAGCAGCCATATTTGCGCACTTGTTGTTGTGACATAAGTGGCAAGTTTTTGGACAATGTGGGCACGTAATTAAATGTGTTGGAAAATGGTTATTGAATTGGTCAATAATGTTGCTTGGTTCATTGGGGGCGCCCATGTATCAAAGGCAGGCAAACAACAAAAAAAAAAAAAATTAAAAAAGAAATTTAAAAAATATATCTAATGAGCAACTGCTTCAAGCGAAAAAAAAAATAATAAAATTTAGCTGTGTACTCTAATTTTAGGTATTAATTAATTAGGAGCGCTTTTTATCTAAAATATTTTTTTTTTAATTTTTTCAAAGCTGCCAAAAACGCAACTTCTTTGAGTGCTACTAAAAGCTGAAAATAGTAATAGAAATTATAAAAAGTTGCAACAAAAACTTGCAGTAGCAGGTGTTCCCGCTTTTTTTAAATTGAATTTAATAGTATTTGTTTTTGTACGCTTAAATATGTGCTAACTTTTTTGCTCACTTTAATTATTTTTATTTTTGCTTCAAACTCCGCTGTATAGCGTGGGAAAAACAACAATTCGATTTGTGTACAAGTTTGTTCCATTTTATATTTTTATTTATTTTTAATGCTATCGTCGCGAAGTGGAAGTCAAAACTAGGTACCCTGGTTGCATATAACAATAACTAATGACGACCTTGTTTTGCCGCTCAAGTTTTGCAAATGAGTTTGTCGCTTAAGTCTTTTGTTAATAGCGCAGTGCCGCAGACACTAATGCTAGTAAAATACTTTTTGCTTCACGAAAATAGAGGAAAAATAAAAAAATATAAAAAAAATGTAAAACAAAAAAAGAGAAAAAGACTAGTAACTGTAACAGAAAATCAATTATGAACTGCACATTAAAGTGAACACCCTAATTGCAAATTACTAAGGCCAAAAATTAGAATTTGAATGGATTACTATTACTAAAAAGCGTTTTGCAGCAGGTTAGCAGAGCTTGGGAAGTATAAACATTTTTTTATTGTAAAAATAAAAATGCTGGTATCATCGCTTTTTAAGATTAAGGTTTCGATGGCCTTAAAATTTTAATAACGAAAAGCAAGTAAAAGTATGAAAATAAATATAAAAATTATTAATAAAAATAAAAATGTATGCCCATCTATAGTGGCTTGTCGCTGCTGATATCCGTATCCCAACTGCGATGCATAAGACTTCTTTTCGCGCCATTTTTTCTTAAAAATTTAATTTCAAAGTGTCAGCCACAGTAGACAAGATTTAAGTAAGAAAGAACTATTTTTTTATCCATCTGCTTTTATCCGAAGTGATCCCAGAGCAGCAAAGATTTTTACTATAATTTTTTGTTTCTTTTATTTAAAACCGATTTTTAATAGAAAAACTTCTATTAAATTTTACTGTACAAAGTGGCGCAAAATTAATCAGCCAATTCTGTTTTTGAAGAAAATTTATACTTAATAAAACAAAATATTACTATTATTAGGCTACTGCCCAATGCGATTAAAGTAGATCCATTGTGCAAAGCCTGCTGAGGGACTCTATATTTTGAGGCTTTTTTAAATTTTAGCTCATTCTGGGGTTTATTGTGCCATACTTTCTATGAAGGCACGACAGTACTACCAGGGTGCTGTAGCCGTTTCTGCCTAGTGCAGGACATTTACAAAGAATTGGTTCTCAATTTCGAGTGTCCGTTTCACACAATCGGCAGGTGATGGTCTCAGAGTGGCGAATTTTGTTAAAGTGATATCTTACGCTACAGTAACCAGTTAAAAGTCTTAAGCCTACTCTGCTCAGTGAAAGTAGCTTATCAGAAATTCCTCTGTCCGTTGTTGGAAATTGTTATTAGGAATTGTTTCCCGTGTTTGTTGACCGATAGCGTTTCATCAGTGTTCAACGACTTCTTCAAAAAAAATAAAAACATACATGGTTTTTCGTGATGGAAATCTTTATTTTGACCTTCAAGCGCTTCATTGCTTGCTTTGCTTGTACGAGGTTTGTTAGAAAAGTATCCGACTTTGTTTTTTATTTCTACCACCAGACAAATTTAAATTACGTGCGCTTCCATAAGCAGACCTGGAACTTTCGTCTTGGTGACGTGGAATGCTTCCACTGCGACGACTGCATTTTGGTTTCCGGGTCGTACCCGTACACCCAATGGTAATGGTGTTCATGAAGCCAGGATCACGGTTTATGGAGTCCAGCATGTCCTGTGAGACTTCAACACGAAGTTCCTTTTGCTCCACCGTCAGCAGCTTCGGCACAAATTTAGCCGCAACTCTCTTCATGGCCAAACCTTCGGTCACAATGGAATGAGCCGAAAAAGTGCTGATATCTATCTACCTCTTCTGCATTTTCTCAGATAGTCACACGACGGTCCCGCATCACCACAGCGTTCACTTTGACAATGACATGCTCATTTCTACCAGAGCGTGGCTCGCTCTTCGCAGATGTGCGACCGTTTTTAAACCGATTGAACTACTCCTTAATCTGCATCGTCATCGAAAGCCATCCGAATTTTTCGAATAGTTTCCACTTGGCAATCGCCCAGTGTCTGGCAAAATTTGATGCAGTAACGCTGCTCCAATCGTTGCATCATTTTGCTTGTATTCAAAAACCGACGAGAGTAATGGAAATAATTTCTTTTTGTTTGCCTTTACGCTCCGCTCCATTGTTCGTCTCTTCGTATACTGAAGCTTTCTAGTTCACAAGTGTCACATATGATTTACGTACGACGCCATTTGCAAAAATTATAAATATTCCGGTAGGGTGATTAATTTTGCGCCACCTTTTATTATTATGCAAAAAAATGTTTCCATGTGTATGTAATTTTTTTACGCAATAAAAACTATTTTTAATAAACAAATTCCTTTTTGAACTTATTTTGTGTTTGCTTTTTGTCGAGTGCTGACCATAAAAAATTTCTTTTTTAATTTTCTTAAAACCATTAAGTTAATTTTCTTTTTCAATTTTCAAATATTTTATTAAAGAAATTAGGTAACGTTTTTTTAATTTGTTAATTTGATAATTTTTTATTTAAATTATAATTTAAAAAAATTTAATTAACATTTTAAACTTCTTATGATTTGCGTTTTGTCATCAAATTTAAATATACAACAAATTTTACTCAATAAATTTTGTTTCCATCTCAGTTTAGCTTGGGAATTGAAAAAATAAATTTCTTGAAAAGGTTGTGTTAAAGTTTTTTTAATTTTTTAATTTTAGAAAATTTTTTTAAAAAAATAAGTTAGAATTTTTTTAAATTTCAGAGTTTAAAATATTTTCTCAAAAAAATTAAGTTAAAAGTAAGTTAACATTTTTTTAAACTTGAAATTGAAATTGATTGGATTTAAAACCAAATTTTCTTAAAAAGTTAAGTTAAAATTTTTTTTTAAATGTCTAGTGCAATTAAAAAATAAAACAAAAATAAAATATCAAATTTTTTTTATTTTCTAATTCTAAATTTTTTAAATGTTTTTTGAATTTCTAGTGAAATTAAAAAATTGAAATTTAAAACATTTTCTTGGAAAAATTAGGTTCAAATTTTTTTTGAGGTTTTAATTTTTAAAAATATTTCCTAAAAAATTTGTTAACTTATTTTTTATTTCTAGTGCAATTAAAGGCTACCGGACCACTGCAGTGTGTTCCAGGCAGAGGTAGCCGCAATCAAGGAGGCAGCTGATTGGCTGCTCCAATGCTCAGAAGTAAATATTTACTTCGACAGCCAAGCGGCAAAAAGGGCCCTCGGGTCTATGACGGTGCATTCGGAATTGGTCAAGGAATGCTTGACCTCGCTTTCGACTGCGTCCAAATTCTTTGACATCAGCCTCATCTGGATTCCTGGACACAGCGACATTGCTGGAAACTGTGAGGCGGATGAGCTGGCCAGACAAGGGACATGTGAGGTAATTTCCCCGCTAAGGGGGAGAATTGGGATCCCCCTGACTACCTGCGGTCTGCTCCTGGAAAGATGGGCATCGCACCAACTCAGCGAGCGCTGGGGAAGTACACAAACGTGTAAGGTCACGAAATCTTTCTGGCCACGTGTGGACTGGAGGCGCTCGGGCGAGCTTCTGAGGCTGACCAAATATCAGCTCTCTAATCTCGTGGGTTCTCTCACAGGATACAATGCGCGAGGAATGCATGCTGTGAGACTTGGAATCACCTCGAGTCCGTTTTGCGCTGGATGTATGGAGGATGAGGGAGAATCATCTCAGCACCTTCTCTTTAGCTGCCTTGCTCTGGCGGGGCTAAGATCCAGGTATCTTGGCTGCCTGCTGATATAGCTGGCGCTGACATTAAAAATCTGATGAATTTCATCAGCAGCATAAAGCGGTCGTCGCAAACATAGTCATCGTTCGTAATCCGCACGCTCCTAACCATCCCAGCACCACCTCTCCCCGCCCTCTCCCTGCACACCATCGGTCTTTCTCTCCCACCTCACCCCTTCATAATGGTATCACAAAGGACGAACCTTTCTTCGTCCAAGTGTGCCCATTCCCTGGGCAACATATCAACCTAACCTAACATAACCTAGTGCAATTAAAAAATTAAAAATAAGAAATTAAATTAATAGTGCAATTAAAATATTTTGTTAGATAAATTTCGTTAAAAATTTTTTTTTTAAGTTTGTAATTTCAGAAATATAAAGGGTGTTTTTTTTAGAGGTTAGGTTTTCAAGATGAAATAAAACGTATATAATTTAATGTTATGGCCAAGAATTTAGCTTTATTATAAAGATAAGGGTTTGCCATTATGTTTTAAAAAAGATTTCGGGCAAGTGGCCGCCGCGGCTGGCTCGAATAAATTCCAGCCGAGAGGCCCAATTTTCGACCACTTTTTGCAGCAATTGGGGCCGTATGTCAGCAATAACGCGCCGAATATTCTCTTCCAAGACGTCAATCGTCTCGGGCTTATCTGCGTAGACAAGCGACTTCACATAGCCCCACAAGAAATAGTCCAGCGGTGTTATATCGCACGATCTTGGAGGCCACGCCACAGGTCCACGGCGCGAGATAATGCGCTCACCAAAAGTTTCCTTCAATAAATCGATTGTTGCGTTGGCTGTATGGCATGTAGCGCCGTCTTGTTGGAACCAAAGGTCGTCCACATCAACATCGTCCAATTCAGGCACGAAAAAGTCATTAATCATGGCTCTATAGCGCTCTCCATTGACTGTAACATTATGGGCGGCTTCATTTTTAAAGAAATATGGACCAATGATTCCCTCTGCCCATAGAGCACCCCAAACAGTGACTTTTTGAGTATGTAACGGCGTCTCAGCAATGGCTTGTGGATTATGTTCACTCCAAATGCGACAATTTGGCTTATTGACATACCCATTCAACCAAAAGTGAGCTTCATCGCTGAACAAAATTTTCTTCGATGCGTCGCACGAACCGAACCATTATTTTCGTAATAAATTTGCACGATTTGCAAAAGTTGTTCAGGTGTAAGTCTATTCATTATGAAATGGCAAACCAAACTGAGCATAAATCAAGTGACAGCTGTCAAAAAGACCATCTACGATCTACGAAAAAAGTAGTGCCAACTTGAAAACCTAACCTCTTAAAAACCACCCTTTATCATAAAAATTTTTTTTACTTATTTATTTGCTTTTTATCATCCAATGTACATTTATGTACCAGGAATTTAACTTAACCTACAGTTTTTTTGCGTCTCAGTTTAGCTTGGAAGAGAGTTAAAAGAGTTACTATATATTTACGTTTCAAGTGCTGAACATCGTTTGCCACTATTTGTTCTACCTTTTATGAAGTGCACGAATTCGGCGCTGAAAGTATTCCTGAGATGATCGATGAATAGATTCATATTTTCACTTCTTCATAAGAGCCAAAATGCTGATCGGCTAAAGCACCTACCACCGATCGCAGCAAATAACAGTTGGTAGAATCAACATCCATAGAGTACGGTGGGTGAGGTGAGACCTCCTATTTCAGTATTTCTAAGTATTTGCAGCGAGATAACTTTGTCAGGGCTCTCTTCATACTGTCAAATATTATCCTTCAGTGTTTGGCTTAGACGTATAAATTGTGTTCGATGACGTTCATTTCTGATGATTTTACTCGGTTTTAATAGTCTTTATAAAGACAAAGCATAACAATGGTGTCATTAAATTTGGCTCCGCCGCTTTTGAAGACCTCCTCAAATTACATTCTTTCACTAATTAGATTCTCTCTGTGAGTATTTATGAGCGTTCAATGAGCCTCGGCATCAGTTTTCTTTGAATGGACGCAAAACTGCAATGCTAATGACTAGAAAGTGATACAAAAATTGAAATGTAAGGCTAAGAATAAATTTCTGAAGAATACAAATTCAGTAAAGCCATACTGTAGTTTTTCTCACAGATATCCAAGAGTGCTGTGAAATATTTTATATCTGCATATTTCCATTAGCATTCACAAACTGTAGCCCTCTTTAAAAAAACGTCGTTAGTAAAGTTGCTCCTCAATGTATTTTTTGTGTCTTAATGAGTATATCTTTTGTTTATCTTTGGACTCCTTAGGCTATGGACAATTCACTTTTGATTTCAAAGTGGTGAATGATTCAGCTGGAATTTCAGGCGTTATTTGTTAACTTTACCAAACCAGAATGCTAAATTCTCTACTGGTATTAAAGTGCTTTTTGATTTTTTTTTTCTTTTTTGGTTGCTAATGTTTTTTTTCAACTTGCGCTTTTTTTTTTTAGTTTTACTTCATTTAATAAGAGATTTGGTTAATTAAATCTCTACAATTCTTGAAAACGCATTCCAAATTATTTCGGAGTTCAATCAAGAATATTTCATGCGAACATCTCTTTGGAAATAATAATTTACAAAATTCTAGACAACCTGTGTATGCCACCACTTGAGGCGTAGAGAATTTGATTTTACCAAAAAACAGCAACAAAGTAATTCTTTCGCATTCCATGCACATGAGAAATTGACTAGACCACCACAACAATTGCTTACTAACTTACAGAACAAATCATTTCAGTACAATACCTACACACATGCATACATACATACATACATACATATGTGTATTGTATATATAAATTCGTTCATGAGTATGAATGGGCCTTGTCTTTATATACTCGTACAATTGCTGAGATTTCAATTTACTTTGTTTCCACTACACACATTTGGCCACATACCAAAGAACGAAAGACTAAGAAGCAATAAATCTTTTGTGGCACAAAATAATAAGTTTATTTCGCCCTAGGGAGTGGCGGTTGGCTGGTTGGTGGGTTGGTTGGCTAGCAACACTTGCTGGTATTGTGGAAAGAAAAAAATTACTTTGATAAAAAAAGTGAAGTGCGAAGTTAAAAAAAGTTAAATAAAATAGTCGTTGACAAAGTGGATGAATAGAGAAAAATCTACAAATAATCAATTTAAACAACTTTGATTGCTTGCGCTGAGTTGATATTGGACAAGCTTCAAGAATTTCACATGCCACTATTTTTTTGGTATACCCTTATTGCATGATTTTTTTTGAATTTTGTAAGGTTATTTTTTTCAATGCTATGATTTACCCATAAACGTGTTAATAGAAATCATAATAGAAGGTGTGATGGCGTAGATATCCCACCTTCCATGAGTAATTTAAAAGATCGTGGCAGTTGTTGACGGGGGGATGAGAAAGCAAGAAAGCTTGATGAAATGACATCACAAACATCCGAAAAAAGCGAAAAACTATTTTACGAAATACAACAACAACAACAACAAAATAAGATAATAAGAAAATGAATACAAATGCAAATATATAAAAAGAAAAGTAAATAAATGCATATAAAAATAAGCAATGAGATAAATAAAAAACAATAGAAATAAATAAATACGCAAATAAATAAATAAAAAAAAAACAAATAAAATAAAAACAAAAAAAATGGTGTAGAAAATTTATAAAAAAATTAACTAATTAATAAAAAAAAAATTTAAATAAAACATAAATAAAAATAAATAAAAAAATACATCTAAATAAAAAAATTAATTAATTAAAAAAACAACAAATAAAAATAAAAATATAATAAAACAGAAATAAATAAATGAATACATAAAAAAACACGTAAACACTTAAAAAAAATTTAAAAATAAATAAAAAAATAGAAATAAAAAGAATAGATATATATATAAACAAATAAAAAAAAGAAAAAATAACAAAATGTTTGTGAATTTTATGAGTGAAAAAAGTAATAAAAAAATTAATACAATTAATAAAAATTAAAAAAAAAATAAATAAAATAAATAAATAAAGAAGTAAAGGATTAAAGAAATAAATAGAAAATAAATAAATAGGAAAAATCTTTGAATTGAAACTTCGAATAAAATGGCGTCAATTAGAATAGTCAAGGGCAGTTGACTACTTCTCCAATGCGGAGACAAATATGACTTATGGACACGTAACGACGTACTCGAGCTGTAAAGCTGTCTCAAATATCCCACTTGTGAAAACCAAACTTTTGGTAACTTAAAGGCTAAATTAACAAAAATCACAAATTTATTTTACCAGACTGCTAAAAAAATTATATTTATGTATATAATTGCGCTTAAATCCTTTGCTGGGTGTTTGACCGAGCTCCTCCTCTTATTTATGGTGTGCGTCTTGAGGATTTTTTTACAAATGGAGGGACCTACCGAACGGTAGATATTTTTTATGAAGAAATTCTTCATGAGAAACCTTTTCCCAACGACAGAAGAAATTGCATATAATATTAGGTGCGCAACTAAGTTCTCGCTGTTTTTTTGATGAATATACAACTTTATTCTGAAAAAATGGATACAAGTGAATCATTGAAAGTATTGCCCATCCCTGGCTACTACTTTTTCCCATCTTTCTAGTAGATCTCGTAAAACGTCGCGGTAAAACTGTTCATCTTTTGAGGCTATCCACGGATCAAGACATTTTTTGATGTCTTCATATGGATGGAACTGCTGGTCAGCTAGACCATGTGCCATCGATCGGAACAGGTGGCAATCGGACGGCGCAATATCTGGAGAATACGGCGGGTGGGGTAGAATTTCCCATTTCAGTGTTTGGCAACGTGAGGCCGAGCGTTGCCATGCTGTAGAATCACTTTTTCATGCCTCTGCGCGTATTGCAGCCGCTTCTCACGCAGTGTTCGGCTCAATCGCATCAATTGAAGTCGATACCGATCCCCAGTGATGGTTTCGCTTGGTTTTAACAGTTCATAATAATAATAAGACAGTAAACTTTTTCGATAATTTTAACTAATTACTTTGTAATTTGGTGTCCTGATTACGAAAAAAAGTATTAAAAAGTTATATCACCCATCAATTTTTCACATTTTCCAATTAAGTAAAAATAAAGTTTATGTACCAAAATGTATCGGATATATTTCACAGCCCTGCGAGCTACAGCTTATAAAACGGCTATGGGTGTTTCTTGAAGGTTTTTTATGCTGAAAACGAATATGACCTTGAAAATGCTCCAGCACGTCAGGATTTTGACAATTTGAGGTTAAATAGTCGAAAAATGCAGAAATTCGCCCTTTACAGGGGCGTTAGAGAGTTAGAAAGGTTGAATTTGCATATCTAAAAGTCTCCAATTCAAAATAGAATAACTTTTTTATATTAATCGTAAAAATATTTTTAAAAAAGGACCTTAAAGCTAAAGAGTAGTACTTTGCGATGCCGTGGTGGAAAATTAAAAAAAAAACTTTACCTTGCTCAAAAAAAATTAAAAAAATGGCCAAAATCTGCATTTTTTGACCATTTAACCTCAAATTGCCAAAAATTCTGACATGCTGGAGTATTTTCAAGGTCATATTCGTTTTCAGAATAAAAAAGCCTTCAAGAAACACCCATAGCGCTTGTAGAAACTGTAAAAAAGCGAGATTTCGCAGGCCTGTGTAATTCACAGCGTAAATATTCGACCGAGGCGACGACGTAGAAGCATGACTGGGCAGTCCCATGACTTTATTTTCTTTGGATTGCTGTAATGAATCCATTTTTCATCACCCGTCACGATGCGATGAAGAAAACCCTTCCTTTTTTGCCGCTGGAGCAGTTGTTCACAGACGAAAAAACGACGTTCAACATCCCTTGGTTTTAACTCATAAGGAACCCAAGTACCCTGTTTCTGAATCATTCCCAAAGCATGCAATTGCATGGAAATGGATTGGCGGGTAACTCCTAATACTAAAGTAAGTTGTTCTTGCGTTTGTCACGGATCCTCATTGAGCAATGCCTCCAATTCAGCGTCTTCGAAGGTTTTGGGCCTTCTTTAACGCGGACTGTCATCAATATTAAAATCACCGTCTGTGAAGCGACGGAACCAATCTCGGCACGTTGTTTCAATTAAATCAGCATCTCCATAAACTTTTTGTAGCTCTCGATGCGCTTCAGCCGCCGTTTTTTTCGAATGAAAAAGGAAAATCAACACTTCCCGCAAATGACGATTATTCGGCATAAAATCAGACATTTTCACAAAACCAAATGTATCTGATAGCAAAACAAAATCACTAATGTGTCGGAGCAGTTTGTTTACCATATGTCTAAGCTTGGTTTATGACGTTAAGGTTATGTTAGAATCGACTAGCACACACTGCTGGCGGTATTTATTGACAAACAGCGGGAACTTCGCTGCGAACCTTATTAAACATTTTTATTTAGAGCACGCAATTAGCATCTATTTAAAAAAAAACTAAAATTGTTTTACTTTATCTAATTTAATGCGTATAAAATGAAACTTACATCCGACAGCCTGACACGGTTGCCACTTTACAAGAAATTGAAAAAGAAAATTACTTGAGTGCGCTTTAAGCATTTAAAAAATATGTACAGTTTTGTGCTAATCTAAGCAACTTTATCCCTTAAGATAAATATAAGTTTATATCATTATTTTAGTGAAAGATTTAAAGTGTTTTAATGGCCTCCAAAAATTTAGTTTTCATATTTCTCTTTTTGGGCTCAAGGCCGGTTTCACAGTAAGTAAACAAATTAAATTTTTGCTCCTATTTACTCGTGTTTATTTAATATCAATCAATAAATTTGCTGCTTTATTATTTTAGTAAAAGTATTTGGATTATTTTTTCGTTCATAATATCAATTAGCTACAATAACAGAAAAAAATTGGGTTAGAAAATTCAGTAATTACAAGTAGTGTAAAATCTAAGCAACTTTTATTGATTTTGAATATAATCGCTTCTTTTTACCAATTATTATTTCAAATGAATTTTTTTGTATTACTAAATAAATAATATGTATTACCAAATGAATAAAACTTTCAGTTATAAAGGGCATGGAGATTTTGTTCGGAAATTTTTGTTTTGTTATTACGAGATTTTTTTTAATGTCTGGAAATGATTAGGATTCAGTTGCTAATATGTTGCCTTATCACCCAACCTGTCTGTCATCTGTCAATTTGCATGAATGTCTCCGTGTCCAGGGACCCAAACAACGAACGTGGCTTAGCCAGCTCATTTAGAATAACTTCACATTTAATTGCTACTCTGGAATAAGTATTATTGCACTGTCGAGATTTCCTGGCAGCTTGACGGTCAGAGCAGATAGTGATCGGTTATGCTGCAACAAATGAGTCTCTGATCTACAGGGCAGTCTTTTTAATAGCTAACTCAGCTTGAAAGAAGCGGGAGTAGTCAAGTAGACGTAAACTTAGGTTCAACTGCAGCACTTCAGTCTAAAGCCATCAGTGCGACTGGCACTGTGCCATCAAACATACCAATCTGAAGAAAAAAGTTGCAAGGCTGCTATAAGCAATCACAATAAACCTGGAAAGGTTCGGCTTGCGATAAGCACACTGCCACATGCCACAGGGTATCTATTCCTTCAGTAGAACTCTTTCTGCTCTACAATACTGTTTTGAGGCTTAGATATAGAATACGCGGGAGGCAAAAAATACCATTTACCGCATCTGTTCTTCTTTGCTTTTTAGCGATGTAAAAAAGCTGCCGAAGTAGTCTGGGACATTTGGGGCGTGTATGGAGAAGGTGGCATACACGAATCTATAGCACAGAAATCGTTTGCATAGTTCAAAAATGGCGACTTTGACGTCTATGATACGTCCCGGAGTGGAAGGAGATACGTCAAAGCCCAAAATCAAGCCGGATCTTCATTCAAAACAGATCATGATATGGAAGGGCATGGTGGACGGGGAAATGCTCGGGAAGAATGCCACGGTCAACAAGGAGCTCTACATTGCCCAGCTACATCGCGTGAATGAGGCTACTCGTGTGAAAATACTTGATCGACATGGTTAAACCATACTTCTTCACGACAACGCCAGGCCCCGTGTTGCACAAGTCGTTAAAACCGCGCTCCAAGAGCTTAAATGGATGGTCCTTCAGCATCCGCCGCATTTTTTGGACCTTGCACCGAAATATTAACATACTTCCCGCTCCCTGTCAGACCATGTAAAGAGCGTTACCTTCAATAACAAAAAGGTGCTTGAAAACTGGCTGAATAACTTCTTCGACAACTTCAGACCAAGCGATTTTTGGCGGAACGGCATCAACAAATTGGTCGAGAGGTGGGAAGAGGTTGTAAACAGCAAAGGTGAATATATAGCGGATTAATTTATTGGTATAATTATTGGCTTGTGTTTAAATAAAAGTCTTCGGTAAAAACGCTACAAACTTATTTCCCAACCCAATAGATGCAGGAATGATTCATGAAGCGAACTGGGAAAGAACCAACTCATGCATGATTGCGAAAATTTTGCTACGCAGGCACAATATCGAGTCCACAAATTATATTTTATCTATTCCCAGCAAAGAAACTTGTAGGTACAAGGTGGCACAAAATCAATCATTTTAGTTTTTGAATCACTTTTTTACTGAATAACAAACACCAAAAAAAAAAAATTTTATTACTAAAAAATTAGTTTGACCTTTATGTGCTCCTCAACTTTTCGCTTTGTATGCTGCAGCAGTCTAGTTCATAAATGTCAAGTATGATTGACGTACGATGCCATTTGTGAAGAGTATAAATCTTGCGATAGAGTGATTAATTTTGCGCCACCCTGTATGAAAAACGTGTCAGTGTGCCTTACCATTCCCAAAGGGGTTAAGAAGTTGATATGCATTTTAATTTTCATCTATTTCTTATTTTAGTTTTATTAGATAATCAGCTTGCGAGTAGAAGAAGTTAAATTATAAAATAGTTATTTATGCACAAAAGCAAGTTTTTCTTGTATTTATTTGCAATAACTGTTTGATTTATGTTTCAAGTTGGCTAACGCCGTCGTTACCTTCATCTTAAGCTGGCTACAAAATTCTTGCCCACACACATACACAAACACGCAAACTGCGTTCAAAGTAGCATACAAATAATTACACGTAAAAGTAGGTTTGTAAAAATTTAATATTCAAGCGAGATTTTTCACATTTTTTATTTGCAATGTTTTATAACAACAATTTTGCTAACTTTTTTCATAACACATATTCGCTTTGCTTGCAGCTTTTGACTGTTCAATCTTTGAATTCAGTCATTGATTGCAATTTATTTGTGGTTGGTGAAGATAGAGAGACAAATGAAATTAAATATTTGCCTCAATGTGTGCGTGTATGTGTGTGTGTGTGTGTTATGTTACGCCAAGGGGGTGTGCTTGCACATACATGTATATGCTATATATGTAGATGTATATATTTTAAACAAACCACCAAAGTTCAAGTGAGTTCAGTAGCGAACCGCAAACGCAAAAGAAAAGGTGTTGGCTGTGCGCTTCCTGCGTCAACAAATGAGATTTCGCGTACATATTTTATTGCAATTGTTAGTTTTGCTATTATTGTTGCTGCTTTTGTTTGTGATAAAGTGAAAGTCACCATCTTCAATGTAGAATCCTGATTTTGCATTTGGTTACAAATTTAATTAGCGTCGTTAGCGGAGTTAGTTTACAGGCAAATGAAGTGTATTGTATGTAGTTCGTCAGCGCCAGGTTCGCTGCTTAAGTCTTTTGTTCACTTCACGTCGTCTAATCGCGCAGAAATTGCCGACAACACAATTAAAATAAAAAAATAAAAAATAAAACAGTAAACAATAAACGTTATTGCAGCTATTTAACGCGAAATTAGTGGACTTAGCGAATGCTTGCAAGCGGCTGCTGTGCAATTTTCCTCATTAAAACTTTGAAAGTCGGCTTTTAGTGCAATTTTCCAACGTTTGCATGCCAATGCAAGCTCTAATCTTGAAACAAATTGATTACATAAAATCAATAATGCACACTTTAAGAGCTCGCTTCACATGAAATTTGCATATTTTTCACAGCTCTTACAGCGCCTCGAGCGGCAGTCATTTGTTATGCTACATTTGCCATGCCACTCATGACAGGCGATCGTTTCGGTTTTATTTCTAGCTTATTTTTCTTTTTTTTTTAAATTTGTGTTAATAGTTTGTTGTATTTAATTTTATTTAGTTTTTTTCTACATATACCTCCATGTATTTGTCTATTTATAATTTTTACATACATACATACACTGCTATATACATACATATTTTATTAACTATCAATTTTTCATTGCACCAAACCCTCAGCACACCTATATTTTTGTAATACATATAAACAGACATATGCACACTGCCATGCACTAATGTGATTTTTATTTTTATTTCCTCTATTCATGCCTTCATTGGCATGCAGCCGGTATTGCCCTTACCGTTGCGCGTAAATCAGACAAGACGGCTTGGAATCTATGTTCAAATACTCTGTAAGCCAGTAAGCTGACGCTGACTAGCAGCTTGATAGCGGACCTTGAATTCGCTTCATTTCGATTTTCATGCAACTATTGTGCTTGAGTTTTATATTGAGTAATTTTTCAGTTTTAAATACTCGTATTTGTATTTGCTGCATTTTTTTCTCGCTACTCTTCATGCCCAGTTTATTAAGCAAAACTGTTAACTCAAAGGTTAAATGGTTGTTGTATGCGTAGTGTGTAATATTCTTTAATTGAATGATTTTAAGTTTTTGGTACACATTTTATGGCGATTTTTGAGGCAGAAAGCAGACGATGCAGAGAGCAGACCGTAATAGAAATGATTGGTAAACCTTCTTAGATCTGTTGATGAAGACTGCGTTGCACAAGTAGTTAGTTCTATCTATAAGAGTAGAGATGCCAGATCGAAATAAAAACACCCTCTTCAAACTTGTCAAAAAGGGTTCCGCTGAAACAGAGTTCCGGTCCACTGATCGAAACAAATACATATGATAACTCTTGTCTGATCCATGGAGCAAAACAAGATTTTCGGTCCTCAGCACAGTAGAGATCCCAGATTGAAATACAAAAACAATTGATAAGGCTCGTCAAATTCAGCAAAGAGGTGCCGTTGAATAAGATTTCCAGTGCTCAAAAAATTGGTAAGCCACCTCAGATTCGTCAAAAAGGTTTCCGCTGTATTAGTCAAGCCTAACTTTACTTGGCCCTTCCAAAGCTGAATACTTTCAGAGCCGGTGTATTCAGAGTCATTATGCCCATATATCTTTTACTGCTCATAGTTTCATCTCCTTAGATAATCGCCATTGGCCGTGTGCGAAGCTTTATCAATTTTACGCAGAATATTTCTCTCGAACACTCCAAGGCCCATGACGTTAGGTCTCATACAATAGGACGGGCATGACGAGTGACTTATAAAGTGTGTTTTTTCTTCAATTACCTACTTAATTCGAAGTAGCACTTATTAGGAAGGGAGATCCTCCATTGGGGGATTGACAAGAGTTAAGCGGCTCAGAGATCTCCTTTCGAATGCTGTGTGAGCTGGTGGTATTGCTCAAAGTTATTTTGCATAGCTGTATAAGTTTTTCAGGGATTGCAAATTCAGGCATTGCGGTATGTAGGCAACTTCGTTTTGATCTATCGGAGACGCCTTTAAAATCGACAAAGAAATGGTGTATATCGAGTCGTACAGTTGATGTACTTTGAATATTTCATCAGTGGTTGATTTACATACATCAGATTTTAACAAATCAAAGATAATCTTATTTTATTCGATAAGTTAGGTTAGGTTGACTTAAAGTCACCTATTGACCGGTTCGGTCCAAAGCGATACCAGATGGAGTTCATCAGTTATGTATTTTGAAATAGTCCTCCCGCATAGTGCCTGTTTCTGTTGTGAATTAAAGAAGACATTACCAAACCGCTGCTGAGTTGTCTTCCAATCCGTCAAATTGTGATGGCCCCAAATATTTTAAGCGTGTTTTGAATAACGCAGGACATCTGTAACGGAGACGCTCTACAGTTTTCCTTGAGTTCTGCTCCCTGCATTTACTCTCCTACTCGCCGTCCGAGATTATTATCTTTTTTATTCGTAATTTTGTTTTTAATGAAATCCTCGTCCCTATTGACTATCGGATTTTTATAAGCCTCACAGTCAGCTGTCAGTTTTATTTCTTCAAAAATATTTTTTTACTAAGACGTTGATTATCACCAGATATGTATATTAGTTATAAATTATACCCCATTCAAGCTCTCGGAGCTTTTGGCGCGTAGTTAAAGATGTGGTCCGGTTTTGCCTTTATAAAACTCAATATCGCTTGCCTCAATATGGCCGGTTGTTAACAATAGAGGTCCAAAAGGAATGTTTGACCCAATGGAAGCAAACTAAACGTAAAATAAAATAAACGAAATCAATAAAAAAATCTCCCTGGCTATTTCACCACGACCATTTTTGGCTGTTGATCTCATATGGAACCCAATTTTCATTGTCAACTTTTTACTCCAAAAGGCTTCACATTTTACACGTTTCAGCAAAGAATCACAGATATTAATTTAGTTCAAAGATCTCTTTTCATACTGCATGGATTTATGGTTAATTTTCATTTACTAAGCCAGTACTGAAATACATTCTGAGTAGTACTCACATAAAGAGCACAAATTTGTTTAGCCAACTGTTTCAACTATTCCCCTTTTTTGTAGTGAAACTAAAAATGCACTATAGGTTTTCTTTGCACTTGAGAGCTTCCTTCAGCTTTTTGTTCTATATAAACAATGGTTTTAGGGTAACATCACTAAAATAAGTGAGTCTCCGGCTTACGAGAGCTGCACCATGGGCTGTGAAGTCTTATCGACAGGCTCAAAAATACTACAGATGCTGAATTCTAATAGTCCGGGGTTTCAGCAGTGTTAACAAAAACTACAATGTCCCATATACGAGTAGTATCCAGTGAGTGTTCATAAGTTCCCTCTATCCAGATTTAGGATCCTACTTGACGCTCTTCTGGAAGCAAAAATAAATCGCTTTACCTGCTTCTGTGGCAGATTTTCCATCTAATGTCGTGCGAATTCAAAATTTTCTTTATGCTAGCTTTGGTAAACCCGAAAAAGGGTGAGTGCGCATTGAATTTTATTGCACCACTCAGTGTCGCTAGATAGTCCGCCTGCTCGTTGCAGCCATGGCTTTCATATTTTGGTACTCAGACCAGCAAAATGGTGTTCGATGTTATTTAGTGATGAGCTTAGGTGTTTTTATGTGAGATTGTAGTACACATAGGGTTTTCTGTCTTTCTGTCAAAATACAGTTGCGCTTCGAAGTCGTTCTCCCATTTAGATATTCTTCGCCAGGAATTTCGATGCGATGGATCCCCGCTTAAAAAAATGCGGACTACCTGCCCAATTGTTATTTTTTTTTTTTTTTTTTTTTTGGTGGGTAAAGTAGGGTTAAAAATGACTTCGCACTACTGCGTTGGGTAGTGTGACCGCTAAAACAATCTCTCCTCCTCTTCTGGGTAGACTCCCTTCCCAGATCTACTTGCTGTATTACTTCGAGATGGTCCATAAAATAGACCAATTCTATTCACCCACGTCTGGCTGCCCTATGTTTGTGGCCAGCTTTGTGTCTCATTCTGTGCGGTTTCGCTTTGCTGCCCTGCTTGAGGCATCTTGACGATCTCATTGGTTGGCGCGATGTCGCCAATCTGCTCCCTCAGGTCACTTCTTTTCACAAGCCCTCTGTCGAAATTAAAGAACGTGTCCGGGGTCATCGCTCGGTGCTTCGCAGTATACGCATCTGGGGTTACTTACCTTACCCATGCGATATAGGTATTTTCGGAGGTATTCGTGGCCCGAGAAGAACACTTCCCCGAAGTTCCTTAGAACACATTTACCTATTGTACGAATGAGCTTCGCCGTCCAGCTGCCACTCGATTCAGTGTCCCATCGACTTTGCCACCGCTGCATGGTTTTGCATCTCCGTTCCGCGGTATTAGTGGTGGCGTGGTTTTTACTAAAGTCCCACGTGCCCAAAGTTTGGCTCATAAACACGCACTCCAATTCTGCCATTTGTGTACCAGATTTCCGAGTCAGGTTTAATGTATGGTACTTGGCTCCCAAAGCAACCGATCTTAAATACTTGTAGATATGTAAGTTGAAATTTTTAGAAACTTCCAGCGCCCAGATCCACGTATTTACACTGGATAATTATTGTTCAGTCTTAGAGCTCTTAGAGTAGCCTTCTTTTCTATCATAAAAGGGAAAGGAGGATACCTACAAGTGCTCCGATACACTCATGGCGCAGGTTCTCATTGCCCCAGTTACGCCGACGCACACCAATCGTAGCATCATAATAAGAAGGCATAAATACAACCAATACTCGTAGATGTCAAGCGATACCTCAGAAGCCTAAAAAGAAAAAAAGCTCCAACGTAGTGTCCGAGAAAGACTTCAGCGCAATTCACATTTGAGTAGCACCCAATGTAGAATACCTTAAGAAAGAAGCCATGTAATTAAATCAAACAAAGTAAACATTTGATAACATTAAAAATCCATAACAATGTAAGAGAAAATACAAATACAAGCAAAATACAAATTAAATGGGCAAGCAGCTATACAAATCAGACTTAGTATCTGTCGCTCTTCATCACCTTCTAATGAGTTAAGCGAGCGTCCAACTTTGCTTTGCTCAGTGAGTTGAGCGCTATTTAATGAGAGCGACTGAAGCTCTCACCAGCTCTGGCACAAAGCGGCTGAAACTCTCAAACAACGAATTGGTTGCGCAGAGCGCCCATTTTCATTCAAGTTTTGCTAACCGCCGCGCTGCGCCACACCGCACTGCAACGCTCACTGCTTTCACAATAAAATGCGTACATTTATTTATATTTTCTATTTTTAAGTTCATTTATTTAGTTTTATTTTCTTTGCGATTATATTGAATTTTCACACTCATGCCGTGTGGCCTCCTTAAGTCGGCTATTTTTCTACGCTCGCACGCTCTTCTCACACAACAACAATACGACTATCCGCTAGCCGCCAGCCGGCTGTTGTTGACTCGTTTCTTAAGCCGCTTAAACGACAGACTTGCCAGCGACGAGACTTGTCGTCTCAGCAGCAATTTTTACGTCGTTCATTGCTTGCGCTGTTCATACTTTGTTTGCAAGCATGCATGTGTGTGTGTGTGTGTTTATGTGTGGCAATGTGCTCTTGTTGTTGTTGTTGTTGTTGTTGTTTTTTATATTATTATTAATATTGTATTTGTTAGTCAGTTGTCCAGTCTCAACTCAAGCAAACCAGCTAGCCAACAAATAGCTTGGCCATTAGGCCGAAGAGGGGACGACAGTAAGGAAGGTGGAGGAAGTGAGCAGCGCCACTAACACTTTGCCAGCGTTTGAGCTGAGTTTTGTTTGGACGACGCGCGCAGTTAGAGTTTGGTACGTTGCGCGTGCAACACGCGTTCGTCGTTCGCTTACAATTCGTATAAACATACATATGTACATATAGGCAAATCGTTTAAATAAAACATTTCTTTGTTTTTGGTGCGTTGTTTTGTGTTTTTTAGTTTTTTTTTGTTAAATTTGTGTTTTGTTTTTGACATAATTTTTTTCATGTTTTAATGAAGTTTTGCGGTGTCAGCGTTGTGACGCGTGCAAGCGTAATCAACTTTTATTTGTTTTATGTCTATATTAATTCACACAACTTTTAGCCGCCTTTAAGTGATTTTGATTTTTTTCGTCTACGTGAATTAACTTGATTTCGCACAAGATTTGCAGCTGCTATCTTGAAATCCCTTAGTTTACGGTACGGTTTTGCAAAACTGTGAGCGTTTGTGTAAAAAAGATCTGCATTAATTGCAAATTAACAAAGATCAAGCAAATGTTGTGTAATTGATGAAAAAAGCCAGCGGAGAAGAAGTGAAAAAGCGTATGGAGATGACAAACAAATTGCGCATTTTACTGTGTTGTCAACATATCCGCAAATGAATAAACATTGAAATAAAATTTTTTGTCTTTTTTCCTAGTGAAAAATATATTACTTCAGAGTAATAAGTAAATAAGTTAAAAAAAAAGTATTTATGTATAAAATTGAAAAGTTATACAATTGAAAAAAAAAAAAAATAAATAAATAAAAAGAATTGCGTCGGTGCAAAATGGATAAATTTTTCGTTAAAGTTATGCCCACAAAGCTAATGAAATAAAAAAATTTCTCTGCATAAAAAGTGGAAATAAAAATAAAATAATAATACTAACATAATTTTTTAGGAAGCAATAGATATTTTAGGTCGAAGTGTCGGCCATTGGGTACACTGCAGTCACTAACAACAAATAAGTATCTATTTTTATACTTGTAAGGAAAGAAGGCAAAGCCGAATGATATTTATGTGCATACTTCCCTACAGCGCTAATCACACTTTTCCGCAAATTCAACTATTTAAACATTCTAGCAAACGATTTGTGGGACGGAGCGATGCTCGTCCGAAAGTAGTGAGATTTGCACTAGTTAGAAAATAACCAGTTGGAGTGGGTACACATCAAACAAAACGTAAGAGAAAACGATGAGGTTTCGCAAAATTAATCATCTAAGACCGAAGGTCTTTTTTGAATAATTTTTTATTAAATAAAATTAAAAATAAATTTAAAATTAAATAAAGAAATTATAAAATTAAATAGAAAAAAAATAATAAATAAATTAAATAAATAAACAAATAAAATTTGAAATTAAATAAATAAAAAATAAAATTCAAAATTAAATAAAAAACAATTTAAAAAAATTCAAACAAAATATAAAATTAAATTAAAAAAAAGGAAAAATTAAATAAAAAATAAATAAAATTTAAAATTAAATAAATAAAAAAAAATTAAAATTAAATAAAAAAAATATAATTTAAATAAATATTATTATTTATTAAAATAATATAAAACATTACACTAACTTAAAAACAAAAAACAAAGAGCACACAAGCTGCTTGGGTCTAAATAAAAATAAAATGTAATAGTAAATAAATAAATAAAAAAAAATAAAAAAAATTGAAATTAAATAAAAAAAATAAAAGTTAAAATGAAATAAAAAAAAAATTTTAAATTAAATAAAAAATAATTAAAATTTCAAATTAAATAAGTTAAAAAAAAAAAATCAAATAAAATATAAAATTAAATAAAAAAAAATTAAATTAAATAAAAAATAAATAAAATTTAAAATTAAATAAATAAAAAAATCAAATTAAAAAAATTAAATTTAAATAAATAAAAATAAAATGTAAAAGTAAATAAATAAAAAAATAAAAAAGTATAAAATTAAATAAAAAAAGATAAAATTTTAAATTAATATATAAAAGAAAAAAATACAATATAAAATTAAATAAACAAAAAAAACATTAAGAATTAAATTTTAATAAATAATTGAAAAAAAAAAAAAATGTATTAGATATATAAAATAAAACAAAAAAAAAAATTTTCAAATAGAAACAAAATGAGCATTCACTCATATATATTTTTATGAGACAGGAAGAAAAAACTAAAGGATATTTCTGTGCATACTTCCATGCAGTTAAATTCTAAACTATTCAGCTACACTCTAGTGTAGGAACTGATATATGTTGGAAGAAATGTTACTAGTTCGAAAGTAACTAGAATTGTACTAGTTAGAAAATTACCAGTTAGAGTGGACACACCTCAAATAAATGATGATGTGATGGCGCAAAATTAATCACTTTTTTTTTTACAAAGAAAACTAAGCTGAAGGATATTTATGTGAATATTTCCTTGCAGTTAAAATCGAAACTATTCAGCAATATTCTAACGTATGAACTGATATATATTGGAAGAAATGATACTAGTCCGAAAGTAACTAGAATTGTACTAGTTAGAAAATTACCAGTTAGAGTGGGTTCGCTTCAAATAACATGATGAGATAGCGCAAAATCAATCATCCATTTTTTGTATTTTTTGAATAACTTTTCTTCCAAATGAAATACAATTATTTTGAGCGATGGAAATCTCTCTTTTTACCTTACGCGCTCCATTGTTTGTTTGTTTGTAATTTGTAGCTGTCTAGTTCACTAGTGGCGATAGAGTGATTAATTTTGCGTCACCTTGTATTTGTGTGAGTGGACTGAAAGGAGGAAACATACGAGATTTGCAAAATTTGAAAACCTTCCGATAGGGTGATTAATTTTGCGCCACCTTGTATAACTAAAAAGGCTTCTTACATTGAAAATGTATCTACAAAATGAAAATTAAATTATTGTAAATATTGATGAACGCAAGCACCTACCTAATTTTTCGTCCATTATTAACTAGTTCATCAACAACTAGTTCAGGTAATCGTTAAATGCTGAGATCCTAATGCTTGGGCTGACAATTGACATTTCATAGGACGGCGCTGTATCAAAAATACCCGTTGTTGGCATTGCAAAAAAGAAAACAAACAAAAAAAGTAACAAAAAAAAAAATTAAAAAAATCAAAAAGTAAAAAAAAAAAAAATAGAAAATAAATTTATATACTTCAGTTAGAAAGCAAGCTGTTAATAAAGTAGGTGTGTCTGTATTCAGATGTTAATCTCGACTCCACTGGCAAATTATTTTTCATTTAACATAATAAAACTGGTGCTAAAAAAATTGTCTGCTCACAAAACTTATCTAAACGAAATATAATGCATTCTCTGGTTTACGAGTACATATGTCTGTATGTATGTGTGTAAACCCACTTTCGCGCTAAAACATTTTAAATAACACTGTTCTCCAATTTTATGACAACACACATCATCCGTGGCTTTGTTCATATTTTCTGAATTAGCTAAAGTTGGTTCGATTTTTTCTCGTGTCTAGGCATAAGTCATTTTCGTAAAAGTGGTTAAAATGTAAGCCTCACCTCAATCAGAGTTTAAGAAATATTCAGTAAAATGTCACGGTTAATATTTTCGCAGAATATTCTAATCCATTAGCCCCCACCTAAAAGGGTGAAGGTGGGTGGGTGAAGAGGGTGATTCTACTTCAAGAATCCACGAAAAACATCAATTTGGAAAGCCGTTCGAGGATTGAAATGTTGTAGAAAATTAGTTTTGAGAAAAGTTTACTGGGGGGTTTTGTCAGACTGAATTTTCCTGTCATCAACGTAAAAGTCGCTAAAAAATGAAAAGAATTAATTTGTGGCAAGAAGGAATAACACCCCCCTTTATTATTTCATTTGATAACAAATTTCATTTAATTACTTTAAGCAAAATTTATAAGGGAACATTTTTTGTATTACGCATTAATCTTCTTCTTCTTAATTGGCGCGATAACCGCTTACGCGATTTTGGCCGAGCTTAACAAAGCGTGCCAGTCGTTTCTTTCTCGTGCTAACCGGCGCCAATTGGACACACCAAGTGAAGCCAAGTCCTTCTCCACCTGATCTTTCCAACGCAGAGGAGGCCTTCCTCTTCTTCTGCTACCACCAGCTGGTACCGCATCAAATACTTTCAAAGCCGGAGCGTTTGTATCCATTCGGACGACATGACCCAGCCAACGTAGCCGCTGGATCTTTATTCGCTGCGCTATGTCTATGTCGTCGTAAAGCTCATACAGCTCATCGTTCCATCGCCTGCGATATTCGCCGTTGCCAACGTGCACGGGTCAAAAAATCTTACGCAGAATCTTTCTCTCAAACACTCCAAGCGTCGCTTCATCGGATGTTTTCATCGTCCCCGCTTCTGCGGCATACGTTTGGACGGGCATGATGAGAGCCTTGTAGAGTGTTAGTTTTGTTCGTCGAGAGAGGACTTTACTACTCAGTTGCCTACTTAGTCCAAAGTAGCACTTGATGGCAAGAGAGATTCTTCGTTGGATTTCAAGGCTGAGATTGTTATCGGTGTTAATGCTGGTTCCTAAATAAACGAAGTCCTTTACAACCTCGAAATTATAACTGTCAACAGTGACGTGGGTGCGCCGACTGTTTGTTTGAAGACAGGAGGTACTTCGTTTTGTCCTCGTTCACCACTAAACCCAGGGCTAACATTAGCCAAACCGAAACTATGCTTTGGTAGTTATGATGAATTTATTTTTCAAGCAAAGGTTTTCTTGAGCATCTACAACAAAGATCCTTCCTTTTATAAATATTGAAAGTACAATAGTATTAATTTAGTTGCTCTAGAATGATTTACTTTGGTGACAGGAAGGTTATGCCTGAGAGACCCTTCATACAATTTTTCGAAGAATATTTTGTTTAGTACATTTTAATCATATAAAGGCTTTCGAAATTGGTTTTTGTGGGTTTTTGAAAGTAGGGGTCGCCGAACCTTCTAGATGGAAGCTAATGAGTTAAAAAATTCCAATTTATTTTTTTTACCTGTTTATAAATTTTACCTGTAACATTTTTCGGCATATATTTCCCACTTTCAGCTCATTTAGACAAATCCGAGGCGGCGCAAAATTAATCACCCTAGCAGAAGTTGTTAAAATTTTTGTAAATTAGGTTATACGCCAATCATATATCGCACTTGTAAATGAAACAGCCGCGGACAAACGGATAGTAAAAAGAGGTAAACGGAGGTAAAAAGAGAGATTTCCATTACTTAAAATCATTTATTTTTACTTATTCAAAAAAGTTATTCAAAAATTAAATTTGTTTAATTTTGCGCCACCTTGTGCCTTGCTGCAGTTTCGAATTGCCTGCTTTCAAGCACATGAAATATCTATAAATTATGTTACAAACCCTTTAATAATTGCAGCGATTGTGCTAGGCGAATGGAATAGTAAAACGAAGAGCGCGGCTCGTTTAACCCGGGGTTTGTCACTAGGCAAATACAAACACAAACGGTCGCAACCGGGCAAATTATTACCACATAATATATAGGTGTATAATTAATTAAATATTTATTTTATGTAGGGAGCGCAGCTTTTGTTTCTATGCAGAAAGGTAGGTACTTAAAGCGGCAGGTCACGATATTTTGTAGGAAAAAAGTTAGAAGTGGTTTTATTACCTCTGTGATATTTTTTACCCAGTAGCGATGAACGCTGGGTTAAGAAACTTACTTAGTTAAATACAACTAAAAATAAGTTTTACACATTCAAAATGTTATAGTAGTTAAAATTTTGAGAGACATTAAGGCCGGAGATTTTATAAAGCCTAAAAATTGGAAAACATTTAATTTTTTTTATATGCGCAACAAAATTAAATTACCTATAGTAAAGATGCTATTGTAATAGCATTCCGCTTATCCATTTATTTGAAAATCATTAAAACAGCCGTAAATTTTTAAAATATTTTTATGAAGAGCTGTAATCAATTTCACATTAAATTTTATTATGAAAAACTGCAAAAAAAATTCCTACATCTATATACATTTTTGTGGAAAATTTATGTTAGTATAAAAACTGTATTTTCTGCATCACAAAACCTGTGCATTTGTGCCAAATAATAGGCCAAGTAATCAATCCAAAATTAAATGAGTAGATGTTGCAGGCATTTATAAAATTAGCGTGGCATACAAAATATTATATATATTTATTACATATATATATTAGAATAAAAAATAGTTTAAAAAAACTAAAAAACACGCTTTTATTGCTAATCGAACTAAAAAGTAGAAAATAAATTTTAATGATAAAGAGACCTATAATGAAGTAATAGCAAATCGAACGATCAGTCATAGTCAACTACCTCAGAACAGAATTATAACAAAAATTAAGATACAAATAGAATAATTGAAATTAGAATTAAAAGCTTGGGATGTATTTTGCTCCACTTTCATAACCCTCTGTACATAGGTAGTTGCCAATAGAATTATTGTAATATTTACTATATCAAGCATTCCCATCATTGATTGAAGGTCGAGCCTTATTTTTCTGAATGAAAATTATTGTTTTCATTTAGTCAGTGATTTATAGTCCGATTAAATTGTGTTATATTTTATTTATTTAATTTCTTCTTTACCGACTATATGTCCAAAGAAAGGCCTTGACACAGAATAGATACTCTCAACACAGAAAACGGAGACCGTGGATTATATTGACACAATCAAAATGAGATGTAAAGTTCCAGTTTGGTTTTTTTTAGTTCATTTTTGTTGTGAATGGTACTTTAATCGATAAAATTTTATAAATGAAATTATGGTAATGATAAATTCCTTCTTATTTGTCAAAATTTTGTTCCGTAAAATAAGCCTTCTATTCGTACTGCAGTGCCGCGTGCCCGAGCAAGTTCGAATTCGAAAGAGTAAGCGTAGATTCCCGAAATCAGTAAGAGTAACCCGGAGAGTGCTGGCATGCGCAGACCGCGCGTTAGCTCTGTCTTTCTTACTCTTCTACAGAAGATCTACTACTCATGATGGAAAGAATAATGAGATGGCGCCTATCGTGGTCCCGTTACTTTGCGCTCAGCGAATTTGACAACTAGTTACGAGATTTTAGCTCCAGTATGGCCAGATTACCATTTTCGTAACTTGATTAAGCATTTTTGTTTTTGTTATTTTTATTATATTTTGTCTCGGAGTTTTAGTTCTTTCTTCATGACATTTTTCTAGCTGTTCTAATTAAAATGTCATGTTTATAATTTTGTGAAATATACATTTTTAAGAATTAGTTAAATAATTCACTCAGTTTTATTTAGCTTTACTTTTTTTTAGCATCTGGTGGCATTGCCCGCGATTGCCGGTGTTGTTGGTGTTCTTCTGCTTTCGGCAGTCAAATCCCTCTCTCGCTACTGCAGAGTTGCCTAGCTTTGGATATAAAAACGCACTTAAATGCCCATTTAAAGAAAATAACCCAACAAATTTTTATTGAATCCCTTAAAGAACTTTGTATGCGTGACAAATTGTCTTTAAAATGTGCGTATTTTTTAATAAATGTGTTATGCTTATGTACAATTTAATGTATGAGTTTTTTTTTGTTAAGCGAGACTCTTTTGTTAAGGGAACGACTTTTTTGCTATATTTGAAGGTATGTAACTAGATAAGGTACTCTGTTTGTAAAAATGTCAGTATGGTTTCCTTAGTATTTTCTGATATTTTGTTGTTTATTTTTACAATGAATATAACTCTTAATGTCCTATGTCTCACTAAGGATTGATGACCGGAAGAAACGATTACACCTCTATGGTTTTAATTCGCATTCAATAAATTCAAAGGCTTTTTAAAATGTGTAAAAAGGTTTCCAATCTTAAGAAGAGTTGAGAGGCATTTAGTATTTTTGCATAACCTTAAATGGAGCTAAAAATTAAATTTGCACTTTCAAATTATCAAATTTTATAAGAGTAAAAAAATTTTCATTAGCACTAAAATCTTCTCAGAGTGACTTTTTTTAACCTGTTTTTGTTTAATAACATAGTTTGTTTTTTAACTTAAAGTTTCGGTAGCTTTAAATTAAAAAAAAGAAACAAACACGAAACTTAAAAATGTTGCATTTTGGGTATAGAAAAGCACTAACTTTATTGCGAAGAGCAAATAGTTGGCAATACTGCACAACTCAGCAAACGTGACGTCACGTACGCTCTGATGGGCGCAATCTTCTTTCTATCATTCTTGCTACTACTGTGGGCAAAAAGTAAGGTGCATTTATTTGTCAAAGTTCGCGGGATTAAAATTTCGGTCTAGTTATTTTTTTCATGAGTTGGCAGCACTGTTATTAACATCTGGGCCAACTTTCATGTGAATGTCATTATCAGTAATATATTTACGCTTGTGTTTACCAAACGATCGATTTTTACAATGTCTGATTTGATTGAGCAGAGAAGTGCCATCAAATTTTGTTTGCGGAATGAAATTTCGGCTGCGGAAACCTTTAGCATGCAGAAGGCATTTGGTGATTCGACAATGTCGTAGAAAAATGTTTATAAGTGGTACAAAGACTTCAAAGAGGGTCGAGAACGTGTTGATGACTTGGAGCGCTCCGGACGACCATCGATGTCAACAGATGACCAACACGTCAACAAAGTGAAGGAGTTAGTGCTCAAAAATCGTCGGTTGACTGTTAAAGACCTTACTGATATGATCGGAATATCAGAAGGATCTGTGAAAACCATTTTGAAAGACCATTTGAGCCTACGAAAAGTCAAATCTCGTTTGATACCGAAAACTCTCAATTTCTTGGAAAAAAGTCGTCGCGTTGGTGTGTGTGAAACAATTCTTTCAGTCTATCAGGACAAGCTCAAATGCATCATTACGGGAGATGAGACTTGGATTTATGCTTACGACCCTGAAACAACCGACCAATCAAGCGAATATCTTGCTAAAGGCGAGGCCAGACCGAAAAGAGCACGTCAAAGTCGTTCAAAAATAAAGGTCATGATGACAGTTTTTTTCGATTTTCGTGGTGTGGTGCACTATGAATTCCTTTCACCTGACCAAACTGTTAATAAGGAATATTATTTGAGCGTTATGCGTCGTTTACGTGAAGCAATTCGTCTAAAAAGATCAGACTTATGGGCCAACAACTCTTGGTTTTTGCATCACGATACTGCACCGTCTCACACTGCACTCGTTCTTCGTGACCATTTCGCCAAAAATTCCACGCATATCGTTCCGCAACCAACGTATTCGCCTGATTTGGCTCCGTGTGACTTCTGGCTATTCCCAAAACTCAAGAGACCACTCCGGTGAACGCGTTTCGAGTCGATTGAGGCGATAAAAGCTGAATCGAATACGGTGCTGATGGCTACACCGGAAATGGACTATTTGGCATGTTTCGGGGATTGGAAAAATCGTTGGCATAAGTGTATTTCATCGAGAGGGGATCATTTTGAAGGGGATGAAATTGATTTACAAGAATAAATAAAGATTTTTCATTTTACAACCAAATTCACCTTACTTTTTGCCCACAGTAAAAAAAAGAAAATAGTAATCCTGGCAATCCTAATAAGGATAATGGGACACTTTTATCAAATTATTGCATGTCATCGGTCCTTGATAGGTGTTCAAAATTCCAAGTCGATCAGATTTTTAGAAGCCAGTGAAAATTAAGCTCAAAGATTCCGTTACATACGTACATATATACATACATACAACCCGAGATAATAAAAGTGTGTTAAAAATAGCCTTTCTGCTTCAGCACAGATTCTCTTAAATGCCTATTTTCAGCCGGGCACCGCTTTTCTATATACATTTTATCAAATCAACTTTTGTGCATTTTGCTTTTCCTGGAGTGCCTTTCCCTCGCTCCATTGGAAATGGTAGTTTTTTGGGTGTTTCTTTAAAAGCCTGTAAAACGGGAACGAAAAAAAAGATTTTTTATTTCTTTTTGAGTATTTTATTACATACAAGGTTCATTTAAAAAGGTGTCAGCTTTCAAAAAATGGTCTTCCAAAAAAAGATATGTGGCTGGCCTCACGGATTCACAGGTGTCTGAAATGAAAAAGACAAAAAGTTTCTTCTTCAGTATGAATGTCGTTATCGTGTGAACTACTAGCTGTAAAAAAATATAATTTGACAACCTTTTTTGATTTTAAAGATACGAAAAAAATACTTTTTAATTTTTCAAATGATAGTAGTTCACACGACAACGACACCAATTCTACGTCAATTAAATTTTATTTCAACAAAATCGATTCAATAGAACTGGCTTTATCTGTGTTTATTGTTCATGTGAAGGAAATAAAAATACGCTCGAAAATAGAGCTCTAATATCTCAATAGTTTTTGTTGGCATGTTGGCCAAATTACAATTTTATCAGATTTACTACTCCATTGCTCAAATTTGAGTCCTATAATGAAAACACAGTAAAAAAAATAATGAAAATGGCTTCATTTCTTTTCCAAAATATTCTCCTTATAAGTCAATACACTTCTGCATCCGCTTAAACCAATTTTCAAAGCACTTTTGACACTCACAATTGGATACCTTCAAAACCAGCTGTTTAGAGGCTTCAACAATTTCTTTAGGCTTTAAAAAACGTCAACCTCGCATTTGTCTTTTAATATTCGGCAACAAAAAGAAATCATTGGTTGTCAAATCAGGGCTGTAAGGCGGATGACAAATTAATTCGATCTTTTGAGTGCTCAAAAACTTTCATGTGCGAGCCGGCACGTGAGAGCTCATATTGGCTTGGTAAAATATGAATAATCTTTGTCGGTGGATTTTCTTCAATTCTCCGAAAACTTCTGGCACACAAACGGTGGTACACCACTCCGAATTGACTATTCGAAGTTTTTCCGGTGGTACTGTTGTGGCCAGATTTTTCGAAAAAAAAAACAGCCGCCCATTTACTTTGAGGGGTTTCTTACTCGCTCAACGTTTGTTGGATTAAGCTCGTTTTAGAACACCCAAACTCTCGATTGCTGTTTTATTTCTGGCCAATTCGCACAGATCCAAGATTCGTTACTTGTTACGATGTCAAAGGCACGCTGTGAAGCACCGCATTTGAATTTCTTCAATATTTTTTTTTACTCTTATCGACGAGTTCCGTTAGGTAATAATCCTATTGCCAAACAACTTTCCGCACCTAAATATGCGTCTGCCTTGAATGGCGAGCTGCAATTATCTAACCTAACTGAATTGTTCAATTCGTGTAGGACTAAAATATATTAGTCCATATTTTATGCCACGAATTAAACAAACTATGCCGCGGCATTACTGCATTTACTTATTTTACGTTCAAATTTATAGCAAATCCCTAAAACGATTGGATTTTTTCTTAGCGTAAAAACGTCTTTCACCCGAAATCTACCAAAAATTCAGATAGAGGATTAGACCAAGTCTGACTTATGACTTTTTACCGTGGCTGACTTGGCTTCTTGTTAAAAATGTTTATCATAAAAAATATGTACCTATTATTTAAAAATATTAATTTTGTGTCTATTACAAATTTATGAGCTGTTTAAAGCTGTTTTGCGTTGCTATGGTTGGGGAGCCGTAACAAAGAGTGTGAACGTGTAAAATTAAGCGGAAAATCATAGCGGCAACATATACTTTATTATAATAAATTAACATATGTTTCTGTGTATGTGCATATATGAACATATCCACACATGTAATTTTGCTGTCTGCAACGTTAGCTGTAGCCACAGCGTTAGTAACGAGCCACAACCTCAGCCCCAGCTTCAGTAACGGCAATCATCAACAACGGCATCTCCGCATTGGCAGCGGTTTTGGCATCAGTTTCGGCATCGATTGGCATCGACAACGGCAGCAAAAGTAACAGCAATAGCAACAATAACAGCAACAGTAACACCAGCAGCCAAAGCAGCCTCTGCACTGACAACTACACCGGCGATCGAGTCAGCTTCATCGCGCGCATTGATAAATCCATTAAAAAATTTCTCTGCTGCAATGCGGCAGTCGAGTTGCATGCTGATATTGCTGTCGATTTAGCAAGTGCACTGTTGTTGTTGTTGGTGTGTCGATGGCGCGTAGATGTGCAAAAAGTGTGCAGAAAAACAAAAAAAAGAAGTAATGAAAATAAAAACAAAAACACCGCTAACCACTTTCCGTTCGCCATTCACTTAAATCGATGTATGAGTGTAAGCGTGAAAACAACAAAAACAACTAAATAATACAACAATAATGTATGTAAGTCTATCAACAACATTAAAGTAACAGTAAAAATTCCGGCAAAATTAACAACACCAACAAAATGCTAGCAATACTCGCATCAAGAAGACAAATTTAAAAATCTCTGCAAATCGAACAACTGCAAAAGCAATGCGGAATAGCTGAAGTAAAAGAAAGAGGAACAAAAAGGAAAAGGAAATGCGCATTGTATTCATTTAGTTACTTGATTATGAGAAATTGAGGAAATTTGTGGAATGGACATGCAACGGGTGGAATAATTCAGCGGTCGGTTTTGTAGGAGCGCGAAAACGGAAATAAAGGCAAATTGAAGTGGAATGGAATAAAGTGGAAAGAAACGAATTGAAATGGAATGTCATGGAGTGGAATGATATGTAATGAAATGAATGAAAATTAAACTAATAAATAATGATATAGGATGAAATTAAATGGAATAGAGGGTTATTTATATGAAGTGGAATAGAACGGAACAAAATGGTATTAAAATTAAGTAAAATAAAAATTGAATGCATTAAGTGACTATAATGTGAACGGAATTGTTGAAATAAAAAATAAAGTGGTAATTATTGAAATGAAATGGAAGATAATTGAATTAAATTAAAACAAATGAAATGAAGGGAATTGGAATATAGAGTAAAATGAAGGGGAATTAAATAAAATAAGAAAATAAAATTAAAATGAGAATAACTGAAATGAAATAGAAGATAATGGAATGAAATGAAGATAAATGAAATGGAATGGAAAGGATTGAAAGGGAATTGAAGTATAAAGTAATAGGGAATGAAAGGGAATCAAATTAAATGAATTCAAGTGAAACTGAATAAATGATGTACAGGGATTGATTAAAAAGTAATGAGCCTTATTTTTTTTAAGCAGTTTTATTAAACCTTATACAACTAATATTCTTCAAAATAGGACCCTTGAGCGTCAATACATCGCTGGTAGCGGTCCTTCCACTGCAGGAAATATTTTTTAAACTCATCCGCCAATTCGGCTATCACAGTTTTTTCGATCGCCTCGATGCAGTCGAAACGCTTCTCCTTCAGCTTTCTTTTCAGGCGCGGGAACAAGAAGATATCCGGAGGAGATAGGTCTGGGAGGAGGATGTGGAAGCACCGGAACCTTCATCTTGGTCAATGCAGAGGTGCAGAGGAAGGCGGTGTGCGCCGGCGCATTGTCGTGATGAAGGGTCCAATTGTTGACGAGGTCGGGCCGAACCCGGGGACGCGGTTTTTCAGTCGGAAGAGCACTCCTTTGTAAAATTCCGCGTTTACAGTGCTTCCGGTACAAACTGTTTAGCTTTGCGCAAAATTTGATCGAGTAACGTTGCTCCAGCGATCGCTGCATTTTCGCCACTGCAAAATCCTAACACACTTTTAAAACAGCTTTCACGCGCGGAGCGAAGTTGACTGCACCGCTGTTGCCAGCGAACTGGGACCGGTTTCTAGTGGAAGGGGAAGGTCATTTTCCCCCACCAGCCGATTCGGTTGATCGCTTGGCAGACGCTCCGCGTGGGAAGGTTCATTACTTTTCAATCAAACCCTGTATTTGAATTAGAAAGGAATAGATTAAAAGGAACTAAGAAAAATTAAGTAATTTTAATAGGACTATGAATAAGTTCGTGCGGTTTTACAACAGATGGCGTAACTTGATTATTATTTCATCGATCCACATTTCCAAACATTCATTGGAGAGCTACTGTCGTAAGGCACAAACGTCAGTATAAGTTTTTTATTTGAAGCGTAAACAACAATATTTTTACCACACTTGAAAATGTCGAATTTCGTGCCAAATAATGTGTTTTTGCGGGGAATTCTTCTTCATTATTTTAATATGAAGAAAAAAGCAGCCGAAAGTCATCGTATCTTGGTGGAAGTTTATGGTGAGCATGCTCTATCTGAGCGAACGTGCCAGAAGTGGTTTGCACGCTTTAAAAGTGGTGATTTTGGCTTGGAAGACGAAGAACGCGAGGGTGCGCCGCCAAAGTTCATGGATACCGAATTGGAGGAATTGCTCGATCAAGATCCGGCTCAAACGCAAGAAGAGGTTGCAAAAACTTTGGGAGTTGATCAATCAACCATTTCCAAACGTTTAAAAGCCATGGGAATGATCCGAAAGGTAGGCCATTGGGTGCCGTATGAATTGAAGCCAAGAGACGTTGAACGCCGTTTTATGGCATGCGAACAACTGCTTCAACGGCACAAAAGAAAGGGTTTTTTGCATCGAATTGTGACTGGCGATGAAAAGTGGGTCCATTACGACAATCCAAAACGTCGGGCAACGTATGGATACCCTGGCCATGCTTCAACATCGACGTCGGCGCAGAATATTCATGGCCTGAAGGTTATGCTGTGTATCTGGTGGGACCAGCTGGGTGTTGTGTATTATGAGCTACTGAAACCGAATGAAACGATTACGGGGGATGTCTACCGACGACAATTGATGCGTTTGAGCCGAGCACTGCGAGAAAAACGGGAACGCTCAAATGGGATGTCCTACCCCACCCGCCGTATAGTCCAGACCTTGCGCCATCCGATTACTATCTCTTCCGATCGATGCAACATGGCCTGGCTGACCAGCACTTCCGTAATTACGATGAAGTCAAAAAATGGATCGATTCGTGGATTGCGGCAAAACCGACCGAATTTTTCACAAAGGGAATCCGTGAATTGCCAGAAAGATGGGAAAAAGTAGTAGTAAGCGATGGACAATATTTTGAATATTAAATTTGTAACCATTTTACGTCAATAAAGTTTCAAATTTCGAAAAAAACCGCACGAACTTATTCATAGCCCTATTAAAAGTTGATAAAACTGAGGGAAATAAATTAATATGTTCTGAAATGAAGCGAAATAAGTTGAAATATAATTTATTTAAATGAAATAGAATGAAATTCGAAAATTAAGCAATATAAAAAATGAGTAAAATTAAAGGTAATGATATGAAACGAAAAGTTGAAATATAAAATAAAAATAAAACTTTAATAATAGAATTTGAATGGAAGATACTAGAACAGATTGAAGTGATCCATGAATAAAGTGATTTAGAATACTAAGCAAAGTAAAGGAAATAAAGCGAAATGAAATGCAATGGAATTAAAATTTGTGAGATGAAAACAAGACTAGGCAAAGAATGCATTAAAATTGAATACAAAATTGTTGTATATAATGAAATAGAATTGATTGAATGGAGTAGAAAGGAATGAATTGCAATTCAAAGCTAAGAAAAATAAATTAGAAATGAAATAAAATGCACTGGAATCAAAGTAAATGAATTGAAATGAAATTAAACAAAAATGAAATTAAATTAAATTAGACCTTCCAAAAAAAAAAAAACAGAAAAACCTGGGTACGGGACAGCTCTTAGCTTTTGCACTATTACAATGCGCCGCCTTACGCTGCATTCTGGCGGCTTCTGGTTACTCAATACACTAAAAATAATACTGCCGTCGTAATAGTCGAAGCTGACTGGCACGTTAGGTTAGGTTAGAATGGTTACCCAAGGAGTGGGCACACTTGTACGAAGAAAAAAACGGATTCGTCTTTTGTGACACCATTGTGAAGGAAGTAAGGTGAAGGAAAAAACCGATGGGATGAAAGGAGAGGACGGAGAGAGGTGGGAAACGGATGGTTAGGAGGGTGGGTTTAGGGTGTGTGGATAATGAACGATGACTGTGCTGCGTTTGCGCTTTATGCTGCTGATGAGGTTCATCAGACTTTTAATGCGCCAACGTAGGAGTCGTTCGAAGCATGCCACTGATTTCAATAAGTGCTGACCTTTGAACCCTCTCCAACTTCGTCACTAATGCCATCCTTTCTAGTGAGTTCCACTAGACTATGATTGCATATAACAAAATTGGCTTTATAATGGTATTATAACTCTACAACTCTAGGCGTCCTTGCATCCATTCAAAGGTATTATTGCCTTTCTTACTCTCTCCTTAATATTGGGCTTCTATGTAAGGAAGCCTATTACAGTCAAGGATAATACCTAGGTACTTCACCTTGTCAGTTAGCCTCTGCGGAGCGCCCGATTGACTATAAAACAGTTTTAAACCATTTGTGCAAAACTTGTATGCAAAAGTCGTGGATTTCTTTTTTCACAAACTAATCCAAACTATTTCCACTAATGAAAGTAAATACTTTCACACAAGCGAGAAGAGTAAAAAAAGTATTTTTAAGCCAAAGTTATTCTAGGGTAAGAAAGATGCTAGCTTATCTTCTGAGCTCCTCTGTCTATTAACTATTTTGAATTCATTAATCTTACCTGCTAAATTTCAATAAAAAAAGTGGTGCTCAAATTTCTTCGAAAAATATTTCCAGTGCAGGTATAGAACAAAAGGTATTTAATACGTTGTAAATTATTATTTTTTCTTATTATCTGAATAATATTATTACACCTGAAGCAAAACGTTCGAGGAATAATTAAATAAATTAAAAAAAACTTTATTGGGTTGTTTGGAAAGTAATTTCGTTTTTCCCGACAGAGGATTTAATTGTATTTTTTCACAGGTAACTTCACACTTAAGTCGCATTGACATTATATGCTTTGACAGCTGATATAGCAAGGCTTGTGTGTGAATAAGTTCGATTGATTTTGCGCAGTAGTTTTTGGTCGGTGCCCTTTTAAAATGGGGATCAATAAGCAGCATTTTCGTCATATTTTACTTTTTTTACTATAGAAAAAAATGCTGTTTAAGCCAGAAAGAAATTAACCGATATGTATGGAGAAGATGTGTTGACAATACGCCAGTGCCAGAACTGGCATTTTTGATGTTGAAGATGAAACACGTTCTGGATTGCCGGTTGAAGCTGATAAAGGCGCGATAAAGGCATTAGTTGATGCAAACCGGCGAATAGCAACAGATGGGATCGATGAGGGGTTAAATTTATCGAATTCAATTGTTTATGACCACCTGAAAGGCTTGGGTTTAAGATCGTATTTAATTTTCACCACAAAAAAAAAAAAAGAAATTACTTTCCGAACAACCTAATAGTATAAATTAAAATAAATTAATTAATTAAAAATAAATTATGTTAATTAAATGTAAAAAAGGTAAAAATTAAAAATTTTTTTCTTTTTAAATAACTAACAATTTATTTTCTTAAAAATCTTCCTTTACTTTTTTTTAGTTTAAAAAAAAAAAAACAAAACATGAATTAAAAATAAATTATGTAGGAATTAAAAGTAATAATTATCCATTTATTTTCTTAATTATTTTTCTTTACCTTTTGCCATAAAATGTACATAATTTAATTCACAAAACAAAAAAAAGGAAAAAAAAATTCAACCCAATTTGGCTTAGGAATTGGGGTGTTCATGTGATCTTTGATGACTTACGAAATGAGCGTAGCCAAGTTAGGCCCCATAGTAAATAGCCGGTTCTGTATCTAAGAATACACAACTTGGACAACTGTTTTTTGGAATTATTCTTACTAATATTGTGATTGGGAAGACTATTATCAAATTTTTGGAATATTAAGACGCTAAAAACATGCGTTGGGTTAAAAAAGAAAAATGCGACTCCACCCAAACCGAGACAACTTTGCTTATTTCAACAATTTCTACATACAAAATTTTTCAAGAATCTTCTTTTCCCCTTATTTCTTCGCACATTACAGTTTTGCTACCGCTTTTAGCAAGTGGCAGCCACTTGCTGCAAGTAACTGTAAATTTATGTAGGTACAACGTTGTTAGGTCAGTTGTTGTCGTTGTTGTTTGCATTGCTTTCTTACTGTTGCCAGCATGCGCTGTGCCCAATTGAGCGGAGAGTGCGTCGCGTGCGCTGCGATCGTGGACCAGCAGCATCCACGGGCATAAAAAATGGGCACTGCTTGTTGTTTTTGGCTTTGGCGTGCAATTCTTATTTTTCATACGTTTTTGTTTTATGTTGCATGTGTTTTTTTTTCTTCGTTTTGTCACTCATCAACACGGCTGTGTTTCTCATTTTATTGCGCTTGTATGCCATCAATGTTGCCGTTGCGTCCAGCGTGCGTGCTACCCTCGCACGCTTCGTGTCACACATTTACCGTTCGATCAAGTTCATTGTGCGTTGACAAAATCGCCAATTTACTTTTTTCTATTCTTTTTTTTTGTTTTTGCTCACCACTTCTACACTTCATCACCCCATACAAATGCGCGCTGTGCTCACTGATTGGCCGCACAGTTGTTGTTGCCGACTTTCACAAGCCACACAACACTCACTGTAGTAAGTTATAGTGAGTGCACTTGCCACATATTGGAATTTGCAACACATGTGTGTATATATGTGTGTAGCAAAACATGTGCATACGTTCACGGTGCACTCGAATTTGCAATGTTGTTGGAATGGGCTTCGTGAGTGTAAACAAAAACGTATAAATAAAATCAATGTGGCGTGCAGTGTATTCGTGTAGACTATGAACAAATCGCTATAAATACATATCTGTCTGTATGTATATATGTAATCATGTGTGTATGGAATATATGTGCCACATTAGTTAACGTTGAATGCACCACATCGTCGACGTTGCGGCTGTCTGATGATTTCAGATCTCTTATGATATTTTTTCTATTGCTTTTTTTAATTTTTATACTTAAGAAATATAATAAAATTATTGATTTAATGGGATAACTTGCAGCGAAAAATGTGCATTTCCTTATTTGATACAAATAAAATATTAGCATAAATAGTTCGCTTAGTTAAAAATTTATTATTATTTTGTTAATAACATTTGTTTTGTATTCTTGTTCGAAATTCACACTTGCAATTATTAGGACTAGTAGCTGGCTACAAATACTTACCAGCTCATACAAGTGATATTCAAACCTTGCAAAAATCCTGTTTAAGAGTTATACAACAGTTAATAGCTTTTTCCTACATATTTTGTTCAGGGCTCAAGTTAACTAGAAATTTTCACTTAATATAAAAAAATACACTTTTTTATTAAAGCTGTGCAAAACATTAAAATTTTCACTTAATATAAAAAAATACACTTTTTTATTAAAGCTGTGCAAAACATTATCTAAATTATGGCATTTCTTGAATTATTAATATTTAATTAAAACCATGTGGCAACCCTGTTCAAAAAAATTGTTGACTAAAGTTGCGTAGAATATGAATTTTCACATGCTAATTAATTTTTAAATAAAATAATAACGATTTTAAAGTATATTACGCAATAATAACTATCGAGATTACTACTTTGTGCTTCAACTTTCGATGTAAAAAGAAAAAATTTAATTAATAATCGGGTGACATCTCTATCAAAATTAATGGATTAAAGTTGCTTGAAACATTATCTAAATTGCCATATTTGATTTAAAAATTATTCAAATTTAATTAAAGCTAGGTGGCAACCCTGTTAAAAAAATCATAGTAAAATCGTATAAAACATATATTTTCAACTCATAGCTAAATTCTGGCGAGCTTTTTAATTTCTTGATAAAACATATGGTAACACTGTTCAAATGTGATTGTGGTAGTGCTACGTGGTATATTCTCCGCGATATTAACTATCCAGATTACTACTTTTTAACACCTTTCTTTTATTGCTTACATGTATATTGTTATATTGCTCTGCAACTTTCCAAGTAATAAAATAAATTATAAAATTTGTGAAAAAATCAGGTGGCATCTCTATAAAAAAAAATTAATTAAAATTGTGTGAAACACTATTTAGATTTCCATATTGGTTTTAAAAATTGTTAAATTTTCATTAAAATCAGGTGGCAGCCCTGTTGAAAAATCCGATTAATATCGTAAAAAACATTTTATTTCAACACATAGCTAAATTTTGCTAGGCTTTTCAATTTCTTAATAAAATATGTGGTAACCCTGTTCAAATGTTTACTGCGATAAACCAACGAAATATTATTATTTTTTGCTTAAAACTATATTGCACTTGAACTTTTCAAATAATGATTTAAATACATTTTTTTTTTATTATATAAAATTTGGTTTATTTTCAAAAAATTAATTGAATACAAATTTTAATTACAACTAGGTGTATACACCATATATTTTCACATAATACCAATAGTGTGTCATTTTCATTTATTAAATAATTTTTCGCCTAATGCAAAGAATAATACGAAAATAACTATCGAGAATACTACTTTTCCACACCTTTTTCTATTGCCTACACATATACTGTTATATTGCGCTGCAATTTTCAAAGTAATAAAAAAATTTAATTACAAATCAGATGGCATCTCTATTAAAAAAAAATTTATTAAAATTGTGTGAAACTTTATCTAAATTGCCATATTTCATTTAAAAACTATTAAATTTTAACTGAAACCAAGTGGCAACCCTGTTCAAAAAATTTCAGAGTAAAATCGTATAAAACACATTATTTCAACTTATAGCTAAATCGTGGTAGGCTTTTTAATTTCTTATTAAAATATGTGGTAACCCTGTTAAAATGTTTCCTGCGGCAAACCATCGAGATATTATTTTTCGTTTGCTTAAAAATATTGTTAGATTGCACTTGAACTTTTAAAATAATAAATAAAACTAAATTTGAAAATTAAAATCCTATTATGAAAAATTTGGTATTACTTCAACTTTTCAAATAATAATTTAAATAAAATTTTGAAATAAAAATCAGGTAAAAACCCTATGATGATAAATTTGGTTTATTGCAACTTTTAAAGTAATAAATAAAATTAAAATAAAATAAAATAAAATAAAATAAAATAAAATAAAATAAAATAAAATAAAATAAAATAAAATAAAATAAAATAAAAAATAAAATTAAATTAAATTAAATAAAATTACATAAAATAAAATAAAATAAAATAAAATAAAATAAATAAAATAAAATAAAATAAAATAAAATAAAATAAAATAAAATAAAATAAAATAAAATAAAATAAAATAAAATAAAATAAAATAAAATAAAATAAAATAAAATAAAATAAAATAAAATAAAATAAAATAAAATAAAATAAAATAAAATAAAATAAAATAAAATAAAATAAAATAAAATAAAATAAAATAAAATAAAATAAAATAAAATAAAATAAAATAAATCCTTATTGATAAATCTCAAGCGACTGGTTATATAGTTGATATTGCTGTTCCTCTAAACAGAAACATGCAAAAAACATATGCAGAAAAAATATCCAAATATTCTGACTTAGGCATTGATGTCAAACGCCAGTGGAAGCTAAGGAAGGTGCACACACTACCAATTATCATCTCAGCCCACGGACTAGTGCATAAAAACTTAGCAGACAATGTCAAAACTCTTCAACTCCCAGAATATTTAATTTTCGACATGCAGAAAGCAGCTTTACTCAATTCTTGCCATATCGACCGAAACTTTTTACAGTAAACGTTTTTCTTGTTAGTAAATTTGTTAACTATTTTGTATAATATTTATATATAAGTATATTTAATTGTAATATTTTGTACCTGTTATAAATTATTGGCTTGCAGCTAAGCTGTCGCCAATTAATGTAAAACACTCCTTTTTTGGGATGCAATAAAAAAAATAAAAAAATAAAATATATTAAAATAAAATAAAATAAAATAAAATAAAACAAGATAAAATAAAATAAAATAAAATAAAATAAATGTTAAAATTAAATATGAACCAAAGCCAATATTGGAAAATGCAAATTTTAAACTGTACTGGGACAGATTTATATCCACAGATGAAACAGCAGCTGCCAACAAACCTGACATTATCTTGTTCGACAAGACAAATAAAACGATCGAAGTAATCGATTTAGCGGTGCCCCTTAATCGCAATATCCAAAGCACATACTCCACTAAAATATCGAAGTACGTAGTTTTGGCCATAGAACTTAAACGGATGTACAAAGCGAGGGAAGTTAATATAGTACCAATAATTATATCTTCCACTGGATTAGTGCCTAAGCATTTAATAAAAAAACTTGAAGAAGTATGACTGCCAACACCTCTTAGAAAACATGCAGAAGTCGACCATACTGGACACATGTGCAATAGTTCGTAGATTTTTAAATATTTAAGCAATAGCAATCGCATGGGCGTAGAACTTGGACTACGCTCCACCAGTGCACAATCCCTTGAAAATTTTATCCGGGATGTGTAATCTCCGGCAATAGCCGAGATGGATTAAGCTCAAATAAAATAAAATAAAATAAAATAAAATAAAATAAAATAAAATAAAATAAAATAAAATAAAATAAAATAAAATAAAATAAAATAAAATAAAATAAAATAAAATAAAGTAAAATAATCGATCGAGAATTTCACGGCATTGCTGATCGGAGGTGGCGAGTGGAAACTACTTGCGTTACGACCAGACAAATCTGGCCATCCTACAATCTGAAACAGACAAAAACCCTTATAAGTCTTTCGAAACACGAACTAAGGCATATAACATCTCTTATCACCGGCCACTGCCTTTTGGGCACTCACGCACGTCGGCTCGGGGTTCCTCAAAACGACCTGTGCAGATACTGCGAGGACGAAGATGAGGAAGTATCGAGCAGACATTTGCTGTGCAGTTGTCCGGGTCTAGCCAGAAGTCGACTCGCTCTTCTAGGGTCTCCAACAATTGACAATCTTTCAGTACTCTCGGACCTGAAAATCGAATCTCTCATCAAATTTTCGAAACGAATTAATATCTTTGACCAAAATCTACAATAAAAATCTCGGTTAGGTGGGGAAATCATTTAAAATAATGAGCTCTAGGGCAACACAACGGACCCAACTTGCGGTCTATGTGGCACTCCGATGCGGGGTCACCCTTAAACCAACCAACCAACCAAAGTAAAATAAAATAATTTAAATTAAAAATTAGGTGTCAATCGTATTGAAAAACAAATATTGAAAAATATTGTACAAAACATAGGTTAAGACGCCTGTTTTATTTAATTTTAATTTTTCAATAAAATAAGTGTTAAGCTTATGGAATTATTCTCAGCGATTGGAATTACCGCATTTTAGCGCCTTTCTTTTATTACCTACGCATTTGTTCTTATATAAAAATACATTCTAATAAATAAATAATTTAATGAAAGCTTAATATTCAAATTTAGTTATTCAAAAATATTTCTGAATTAATTTCTTCTATGAATTAAATTTAAACTTCTTAAACTTTATTGAATTCAAACCCATACAGTGATACTTATAATCCAAAAAAAGGTGCTAACCTTTTAAGAATATTATTATTATAAATAAAATGTTTATATTATATATAAATTCTAAAAGTAAACTTAAAGTTCAGTACCAGCAGCTTGAGACCTTCGATCTTCCTCAATAATTTCTCAAGTGACGTCATCTACTTTTAGAAAAACATAGAGAGTAAAACATTGTCTAAGTGCAAAATTTCAACGAAGAGATTCCTGAAAGGGCACCGAAATTATCTTTTTATGTACATATTTGATCCTTTTAAAGCCTTACATTAGGTGTGCATGCGTCATGTAGAGCACCTTCAATAACCACGAAAATCTACTTGAAAAACTTGCCAGCAGAGTGATTGGATGCGATTTCAGCACATGCGAAATACCTAGCGTTGCAGTCATTGGAATGACTGCTCATTTCCCTACACACAATTTTAAAATGAAAATACTTTCGTCATGGCCTGTGTCTAGTTCATGCCTAATTATGCACTTTCTAGCACCAACTAGCCGGGTTTCGCAAATTAACCCGGAACTTAGTGGACATTTTTTCAAGCAAAAATTTCTCAAAGCAAAACAAATTCATATTCTATTAAAATGCCGGCCGGTCAGCGGCAGATATTTTGTCGCAAAACTATTTTTAAATGCCTTTCAAATGTGTTCCTATTTCGGTCGAATGCCATTTGCCAGCCGCCGGTAATTGCAAGTAAAAACCGTTGCTCCTAAACGTGCAAATACCTGTGACGCGGTCGTTGCACGCTGGGCGGCCAATTTACAATCTACAATCACCAAACACCGATTGCCGATCGCCAATCACCAATCGCCAATCGCCAGTCGCAATTTGTAAGTTGCCAACAACCATTAATAGCGTCTCTTCAGCTATTCACTGGCCTGCAATTACACGCAACTGAGGTCGTTGCAATTGTTGCAGTGCCTTCGCATTGTTGCTTGTTTGCATGCAACAAAAAGTAAGCGTGCGCGTAAAGTCGAAGGCGCAAAAGTGCGTAATTAATTTGATAATAAAATGTGAAGATTTTACCACGGTGGTGTTAAAAATTAGTAGCGGTACAGTTGGTGTGTGGGAAACAGAAAAAAAGTGATAAAAACGGCTTACCTAATATTTTTAATTTTTTCATAATTTTTGCTGAACAACTCAATTACGTGTAAACATATTTAAGCACTTTATTTAACTTATGAAATCATTTATCATTTTTGGCGTGCTAACTTATTTTTCATTTCCGTCTATTTATTTTTTAATATTTTCACTTTAAATACTTATTTAATATAACACTTTTGAAGTTTACTTTTCCTACGCTAATTGATTTTTATGCGCTAATTAATGACTGGAGTTGGAGAGTTGTGAAAGTGAAAATTGCAAACATTTTTATGGTCAATTGTGCATGCAAATTTTTTTTTGTAATTTTGATATTGACTATAAATGGGTGCATAAAATATAATACTGATAATTGAGTTTATGTTCTTTTTGCGTTTGTTTTTAACGGCGTACTCGTATAAGAGCTATGTAATTGCATATTTGAAGAGGATTTAGAAAGGAAAGCTTCAGCGCTCACAGTGCAAGACTTTCTGGTATAAGGAGTTCAACGTATGCTTTTATATTATAAACAACAATTAAATTACTTGAAATAAATATGAATTTATTGAAAATTAATTGATCATATGAAAATATAAAATTAAGGGAATTTTTTTCAAGTAAATTTAATGTATACATGTAAAATAAATATTGGACACAGCTGCAGTTTTGATAAAAAATATTTTGTCTAAGTTTACAGCTTCAACTCTTGATTATAAAACTTTTTTTTCTGCTTCTTTAGATATTTTTACTTGAAAATCTCTAACTAAACATTTTAGCTAAACCTTTCAGGTTGCCTTTCGAGTGCTAAAGGCACTTAAAATAATTTGATATACAAAAAGTTGTAAATAAAACAATAACTGCAGAGTGTAGAAAAAAAATTTAAACTGCATTTTGAAGATAATTTAATACAGAAGTTGTCTGAGAAGCTCAGCAAAGTGTATGATAAAAATTGTATCAATAACAAAAAATAAAATTGAAAAAACCAAAAAATTAGCAAAACAAAGTAGCCGGAAATACTACGGTGAAATTGAAAGTTATACTCCTAATTAAACTGCAGCAGCAGCAGTGGCAGCGGTGGTAGCAAAAAAAAAACAAAAAACAAACGCAATGTGAGAAAGTAAACAAGGAGGGGAATAAGAAAACCACAAAGTGCAAGAAACACAAGTTCAGTTACAGTTCAGTGAGTGACGGGAAATCGAGTGGGGAAAAGTGTTTTTGCAGCAGCCGAATGTGAAAAATTATATCGCACGTATTTGTCTATACATATGTATATGTACATATATACGTGTATGTATGTATACAAATATATATAAAAAAATTATAATATTTAAAAAAAAAATTATAATAATAAAAAAAAAAATTATTTGTAGAAAACAAAAAAAACAAAGTCGAGCTGTAAGTTTGAATTTTAAAATCAAAATAAGAAGTGCAGAAAAGTTAAGAAATCAAGAAGAATTAAAGGAATTAAAGTAAAGAAAATAAAAGTGTTAATTGAAAAAAGTGAAATTACAGCAAATTGCCAACAGAGTTGAATCTAACTTTTGCGGTGTATTTACAAGCCGAACGAACGCTTGACGAGTGCAGTAACAAATCGTTAAGATCGGAGAACAGATACCTTCAAAAGGAAGTGGTAAGTGGTTATATTTCAATTATAACTTGAAAAAGTGCTTATTTTATACAAAAAAAAAGTAAGATCTCCTCAAATAACAAATAAACTTGAATCTGCAGTAAAACCCGCCTAGGGGTTTCACATCAAAATTTCAATGCTGCCAGTCACATAAGCGGGTTGGGAATTCATCTTGCACAAATACTTCTGTGTCTTAAAAAGATGGGCTGAGAATATATTAAAAAATTAAAAACTAATTTTAATGAAAAAAATTTGCGGGCGGTTAAGGGGACATATTTTGCCCGATTTTCGTTAAAATTACTTCAAATAAAGAAGTCAATATATATTTTTTTAAATTGGCATACAGTTTATTTATACATTAAAATAATATACATTTTTTTTTTTATTTCAATCATATAAAATGGCGGATGTACACTCAATTCTTCCAGGAAGGTCATGGAATAAAATGCTTAGAAAAATGAATTTTGGAGCGAAATTTCCTACTATTTTTGCTTCGAAAAAATTATTTTTTCGAAAAATTCTCGAATTGTAAATTCACATGGAAAGTAATATCATAAAAAAGATGTGTGCAAAATTTCAGGGAGATCGGTCAATAACTTTTCGAGTTATCGTGTACGCCAATTCGAAAAATACAGTTTCGAGAAAAACGCGTCTAAAGTTTGAATACAACGTAACTATACCTCTCCCAGCGCTTGAACGCAAAGAATAGAGTCGTCACGGTTCAAGATTTATAATATAAGAAATACTTAAATTTACGTTCTAAAATTTTTTTGACATATTTTTAAAGGATTATATTAACATTTTATGAAAAACAAAAAAAAAATGTCAAAATTTTACAGGTATCTGTCCCCTTAATATTTAAGTGTTCCGTGGTTTTCATTGTTGTTGCTATAACGAGACACAGATGTTAGAGTTTTTGCCTCACAAAACCAGAACGGCTTAGGAGGCGATGGTGAGGTTTTTCTACTTTATTATACTCAAATATGACCACTAAGGACCAATAGGTCTATGTGATGGCTTTCAGTCGCCAGGTCAATCTATACTTAAAATAGTTACAGCAACAAATACTCGAAATTATTTGAAGCCCCACGGCATGGATTCATACTGAATACTGAAATTACTGAAAACCACTTAACACATGGCCGCCCGGTAATATTTTGCTGAAGTTTACTAGAAGACCGGTGATTTTAGACCTGAAAATTACTTTGGGAGACGTGTAATAAAACTTCGAAAACTTTTTGAAATCAAATATATATTTGAAGAAATATTTTTTTATTTAGTCAGAGTAAGTCTAATAGACGAGATTTCTCGTTCCCGGTCACCTACCAATGTTTAATGAAAACGAGAAATCTCGCTCCCGGGCACCAAGACGAAATTTCTCGCTACCGGTCACCTACAAATGTTTAATGAAAACGAGAAAGCTCGCTCTCGGGAGTCAATGTGTTAAGAACGCTGTCATTATTGAGAGTTACACGTTCGTTAACCTGAGAAGCATTCGCATTTGCCCTTGATCCACGTATCACAAGGAGCTTGCACAGCAATTTATCGCATTTATAAAACAACCGCTTTCTGATGGGTCAATCGTAAAAAGCGACACATTTTTCCCATCTCTCAGGCAATTTGAGGATGCCGCGGCAAAAAAAATTGGCCGTCTTTGGCCGCAAACCAATCATCGAGCCATTTTTTGGCATCTTCGTGAGAATTGAAGCGCTGCTCGGAAAGTGCGTGGCCCATCGATGCAAACAAATGATAATCGGAAGGCGCCACGTCTGGTGAGTAAGCCGCACGCACCAGCGGTGCCCAATCGTACGTCCCCACCAACTCTCGGGTCGCTTTTATTCGATGTGGCGGTGCATTGTCATCAAGAAAAATTACTTTGGGACGCCGATCGGCATATTCTGGGCGTTTTCGGTATATAGCGCTATTCAGATCAGCCAATTGACGTTGGTAGCTTTTGTTGTTTTTGGCTTGTGGCCGGGCGGATCATACGATCGTTTACGCTTGGGATTCGAGAAATACACTCATTTCTCATCACCCGTAACGATTCGATGCAAAAAAGACTTCCTTTTGAACCGGGAAAGCAGCATTTCACAAGTGGTTTTTCGATGTCCGCAAATCGTTGTTTGAAGGCACGAAATTCGACATTTTTAAGAGCGACAAAAATGCATTGTTGTATGAAACGTAACAAACAACTAACTGAATATTGTTGACAGATGACAGACGAAAAAACAAGACATTTGGGAAGGTTTAAAAATACTCCTAGCGAGATCTATGTACTAATAGCTGAAAGTCTCATTTCATAGGTATGCACCTGGTATTTTTTATTTATTTTATTTATTTATTTATTTATACAAATAGTACATAGTAAGACTAAGGTCTTTTGATAGTACTTCAACAATATTATAAAAAAACTGGAATGTTTTTAACATACAAGTTTCTTAATCTAAATTTTACACCAGTTCATTTACAAATCAATCCAATATATTTAACTTAACTATAATAATAAGAAGAAAAAAACAAAAAAAAGCAGTAGGAAAAGAAAGGAAGGATTTAGAAAAGAAAAAGAAAAAAACAAAAGTAGTACAAGTAATTAGAGAATGTAAAGAGAAATGTAATGCGCTACTTTAATGCAATCAAACACTTTTAAAATAATTATAGACTTGTGCCCTGAAGTTAGATCTGTTAAGTCCAGCCTTCACAGTGTCGGGTAATGAGTTCCACACTTTAATAGCGTTAATGAAAAATAATCTAGATGATGGTAGGTAATTAAATTTTGGAACGATGAATTTGTTGTGTCTGCGAGACCTTACTGGTATCAACTTCTCTGTCAGATAGGGAGGAGACCTGAATAATATAAGTTTGCACAAAAATATGCAATTCCTAGCAGATAAATAGCTATTAAGGCAACAGCCTAGTAGCCTTGATCTGAAGGCAGAGATATGGTCATATCTGCCAATCCCATATACATACCGCGTGGCGTTATTAAATGCCACATTAAGTTTATGGCAAGATGTGGAGTCGAGTTTGCTGTATACCACCTCAGAGTAGGTGATGAGAGGCATAATTAGCTGGAGAACTAATTTGCGCCTCGTTTTCTCTGGCGTGAATGTTGCGGAGATACTCAGCTTTCGCAATGTAGCGTAAATATTCCCCACAACCCTATTTATATGGTCAGCACAGGTAAGTTTTGTGTTAAGAATAAACTCCAAATTTTTTACCTTATCCATAAAGGTAAGGGAACTTGTACCTATCCACAATTTAGGGATATTGTCAACATGCACAACACCATTACATATAGGTAAGACATATGACTTTGACGCGTTCAGACATAATGAGTTACCATTAGCCCATACAGAAATAGCAGACAAATCACTGTTTATTTTGAAACATAAATCTTCAACGAGACCAATACGACTGGACAAGTACAATTGTATATTATCAGCATACGCATGGACATTCACGTACTGACAAACGGTAAAAACATCATTGACAAAAATACTGAATAAAAGTGGACCAAGAATAGACCCTTGCGGAACACCAGTTTGTACGTATCTTGACTGAGATGTTAATTTACTGGTCTTGACCTTCTGCGTTCTGTTACTAAGGTAGCTGGCCATGAGCTTCACCGCACTGTCTTTGAAACCGAAATAGTGTTTAAGCTTCAAACATAATAATTTGTGATTCACTTAGTCAAATGCTTTAGAAAAGTCAAGTAAACAAAGTAGAGTCAAGTCTCGGTATGACGTCAATTAATGACAGCTATTTTTATTCATTTTTGAGATCTTTTTTCGTGGCGAAATGGACGTTATATACACGCCCTATTTATCATGCTTTCGATTCGTATCCTCACGATTTTTGCTCATATACGAAAATAATCTGAATTTTTTTTTCTCAAAAAATATTTATTTATTCTTCTATTTCATCTCCTTCAAAATAGTCCCCCTCAGATATAATAGGTCTATTTATAAGTTCGTGCGGTTTTACAACAGATGGCGTAACTTGATTATTATTCCATCGATCCACATTTCCAAACATTCATTGGAGAGCTACTATCGTAAGGCACAAACGTCAGTATAAGTTTTTTATTTGAAGCGTAAACAACAATATTTTTACCACACTTGAAAATGTCGAATTTCGTGCCAAATAATGTGTTTTTGCGGGGAATTCTTCTTCATTATTTTAATATGAAGAAAAAAGCAGCCGAAAGTCATCGTATCTTGGTGGAAGTTTATGGTGAGCATGCTCTATCTGAGCGAACGTGCCAGAAGTGGTTTGCACGCTTTAAAAGTGGTGATTTTGGCTTGGAAGACGAAGAACGCGAGGGTGCGCCGCCAAAGTTCATGGATACCGAATTGGAGGAATTGCTCGATCAAGATTCGGCTCAAACGCAAGAAGAGGTTGCAAAAACTTTGGGAGTTGATCAATCAACCATTTCCAAACGTTTAAAAGCCATGGGAATGATCCGAAAGGTAGGCCATTGGGTGCCGTATGAATTGAAGCCAAGAGACGTTGAACGCCGTTTTATGGCATGCGAACAACTGCTTCAACGGCACAAAAGAAAGGGTTTTTTGCATCGAATTGTGACTGGCGATGAAAAGTGGGTCCATTACGACAATCCAAAACGTCGGGCAACGTATGGATACCCTGGCCATGCTTCAACATCGACGTCGGCGCAGAATATTCATGGCCTGAAGGTTATGCTGTGTATCTGGTGGGACCAGCTGGGTGTTGTGTATTATGAGCTACTGAAACCGAATGAAACGATTACGGGGGATGTCTACCGACGACAATTGATGCGTTTGAGCCGAGCACTGAGAGAAAAACGGCCGCAATACGCCGATAGACACGACAAAGTTATTTTGCAACATGACAATGCTCGGCCACATGTTGCACAAGTGGTCAAAACATACTTAGAAACGCTCAAATGGGATGTCCTACCCCACCCGCCGTATAGTCCAGACCTTGCGCCATCCGATTACTATCTCTTCCGATCGATGCAACATGGCCTGGCTGACCAGCACTTCCGTAATTACGATGAAGTCAAAAAATGGATCGATTCGTGGATTGCGGCAAAACCGACCGAATTTTTCACAAAGGGAATCCGTGAATTGCCAGAAAGATGGGAAAAAGTAGTAGTAAGCGATGGACAATATTTTGAATATTAAATTTGTAACCATTTTACGTCAATAAAGTTTCAAATTTCGAAAAAAACCGCACGAACTTATTCATAGTCCTATTAGTACACTTGTGCTTGCGTTTTTTTCAATCGTCGAAGCAGTTCTGATACGCACTTTTTGGTATGTCCTTAAACTTTCTCAGAGATTCGGTTTTTATCTCCTCAATCGTCGCAAAACGCCATCCTTTCATGGATCTCCTCAATCTTGGGAACAGGAAAAAGTAGCTGGCAGTCAAATCTGGCGAATACGGTGGCTGAGGCTTGATAACGCTGTTGTTTTTAGCTAAATAACCTCTCACAAGTAAAGATGAATGAGCAGGTGCATTATCATAATGAAAAAACCATAAATTTTTTTCAACATTTCCGGGCGTTTTTTTCGTATTGCTTCACGCAAACGGCGCATAACTTCAAGACTGTACTCCCTATTTACCGTACGACCTTGTAGTAAGAGCACCTGATGCACTACCCTATAGTAATCGGAGAAAAGAGTGAACAAAACCGTGACATTTAATCGAACTTGGCGTGCTTTTTTTGGTGTTGGTTCTCCTGGACTCCCTCATTGGGACGATTGGGCTTTAGTTTCGTTGTCATAACAATATACCCATGATTCGTCACCAGTTATGATCCTTTTAAGCAAATCTGGATCATCGTTGATGCGACGCTGCTCATGCGACGCTGCTTTTGGTCAAAATTCAGCAATTTTGGAAAGAACTTCGCTGCCAAACGCTTCATGCCCAAAATTTCCGAAAAGATTGCATGGCATGAGCCAATCGATATGCCGACATGCTTAGCAACTTTTCTAATTGTGATTCGACGATTCTCCATAACAATTTGCTTCACTTTCTCAACAATTTCATCGGTTGTTGTTGTGCTGGGGCGTCCAGAGCGAGCGTCGTCATTGACATCTTCGCGGCCTTCTGTGAAAAGTTTGTACCACTTGGAAATATTTTTTCGACGCAGAGTACTCTCATCTTAGCCACTGTCAAAATTTCAAGTGTTTTTGGTACTTAATTCCCTTTTTTACACAAAATTTGATGCAACTTCTTTGATCCATTTTTTCCTATAGCAGACAATCGTCAAACACGCAAAACACTTGTCTTATTTATGCCTCTCACAAACAAACTAAAGATGCTGTGTTGAACATATCTTCGAAACGAGTGTAACAAAATGAAAAAAAAAAAATAATAATAATCGAAAGTCGTGTACGTAGCCCGCGAAATTTTAAAATTCACCTTATTTTTTGAACACACCTCGTACTTATGTCTGCATCACCTTGCAAAATTAAAAACAAATCAGTATTTTTTTTTATAAAAATATAGTTCATATAACAACAAACTTCAAACTTCAATCTTCAAGCCTTGTATAAAATATTACCACATTTCATCAAAACTCTCAATTTTTTAATCAGAATTCCTTAAATTTTATTGGGTATGCAGTTTGGAGCCCATTAAATTTTAGTATAACAAAGTGCATGTGTGAAGTGAATATAGTTGATTTTTGACAATTTTTTTTACGCGAGGTATCACGTCTTCCCTCCTTTACAAAGTACGAGTACATGCTTGAATTTTTTATAGAGAAAAAAAAGCACAGCTTCATCAAAAAAAAGAAAGGTAGAGTAACGCATTAATAGCGATTTGCGCAAGCATTTTTTGCTTTAGGAGATGTGATAAAGCCAGCTAAGGTTTAGTAAACTAAAATCTATTAGCCCTACTACAGGTTCACAGTGGCTATCTGAAAGTAAATTATTTTGCATGCCTTATAAATATTCCTTATATTTTCATCACTTATTCTTCTAAAACATTCTACTTAGATGCTAACCTTGACCACCCCCACCTTGTGCTCATGTTTCGCTAATATGTATTACCAGTTTGTGACTTCACCTTTTTCGTCTTGAAAAATAAGTAAATAGGGTAAATAATGCTGCATTGTTCCATTTTAAAAGCAGCAGAAACCTTCTTTGTTGTTTTTTCTACAATACAAAAGCTGCTAATTTTTCACAGCATTCCTAACTGGTTTGTAGCATCTATAATAATTAAAACATTTTTTTAATGATTTTGAGCACTAACGTTGTTCCGCAGATGACGCTATAAGCGATGAATCAGAAGTGGTTGTAGTCGCTTAGCTAAATGATGAAAAATTATTGTACAATAAAGCAAATCGTTTGAACTACATAAATTAAGATTTCTGAGAAGAGCAAAGTTTTTGAGTTGCTTATATATTATGGGAAACTACAAAATTAAGGGCACCTAATTAAATTATACATATAATGCATGTAGTCGTATATAAAAATCATATTAAATCTATTGGTGTGTCTACAGGCTATAAACAACTGATAGACTTCAATTTCATGGTCGTTAAGTCTATCCGGCATGTAGCAACATTTTTGCTCTGGAGTTCAGATATTTCTAAAAATTTTACTTACAATCCGTTTCGGTTCATAGTTAGAATATAGGTGCATATTTATTTAGCGAACTGAAGATATATTTTTTAAATCACATTTACGTTTGTATTCATTTAATATTTTTCAACTTTCGAAGGCGAAAATATACTTAGCGGTTTGCTATTGCCTGGCGAGTGGCAGTCGCTATTAGCAAAACTTTTGCCATTATTTGATGTTGATTGACCACCATCGGCATCGGGCAAGATTGACTTGAAATTTCGCAATAATATTGCAATGGAATACGGCAAAATGATTGTAACATATAGTAAATTATTGACTTAATATTGAATTCAAATACGAAATTCCTCCATACTTATTGTATTTAAAATATATTTTGAAGAAGCTTCCAATAAAAAAAGAAATGATTTTGGAGAAGCTGAAATACAAAAATTTTCTGAATAGGGTTGCCACAATTCTAAAAATTTAAATTAAGTAATTGAGTACGTTAATTGAAAGTTTACTTATATGCCAAGCGCAATGTATTTGGAACCCTTTAAGCCTGAGATATTTTTAAAATAGAGTTGCCAACTATCTCAAAATTTAAAATTAAATAAAATATATTATAAAGAAGCTTCCAATATTAAAAGCAAATATTTTGGAGAAGCTTGAATAAACAAATTTTCTGAGCAGGGTTGCCACATAACTAAAAATTTTAACTAATAAATTGAGCACGTTAATTTAAGAGTTTACTTATATAGCAAACGAAATTTATTTGATACCTTTTATGCCAGAGATATTCTTAATAGAGTTGCCACCTATCGGAAAATTTAAAATGAGATAAAATATTTTTTGAAAAACTTCCAATATAAAAAGAAAATATTTTGGACAACCTAGCTAAAAAATTAAAATTAATTAATGGAGTACGTTGACTGAAGGGTTCATACCAAACGAAATGCATTTGAGACCGTTTAAGCCAGGGATATTTTTTAAATAGAGCTACCACCTATCTTAAAAATTAAAATGAAATAAAATATATTTTGAAGAAGCTTCCAATATAAAAAGAAAATGTACTGAAGAAGCTTGAATATGTACAAAAAATTTCTGAATAGGGTTGCCACCTGATTTAAAAATGTAAATTAAGTAATTGAGTACGTTAATTGAAGTGTTCACACCAGACGAAATGTATTTGATAGCCTTTAAACGAGAGATATTTTTAATTAGGTTGCCACCCATCTCAAAATTTAATAATAAAAAGAATTTTCAAGAAATTTTCAAGAAATTCAATACAAAAAGAACTTAATTCGAAGAAGCTTGAATACAAACATTTTTTGTTTAGAGTTGCCACCCAACTACAAAATTTAAACTAATTAATTGAGTATGTTAATGGAGGTGTTCATACCAAACGAAAGGCACTTAAGAAAAAATTAAAAAAAAGAAACGAAGTTAATCAAGACTCTTTCAGCCAGAGATATATTTGAATAGATTCCCCTATACCTTAAAAACGTAAATGAGATAAAATATTATATATTAGCTAAGTAATTTAAGTCAATGGCATTAAAAGAAAATTGTTTGATAAAGCTTTCAGCTGGACTAAGTTTTGAATAGGGTTGCCTACTATCGAAATAAATAACTTAATAAGCAAAATACAAGACATCAAAAAATAGGATATCAGGTAGTCTTCGACCGAAAGTTCCTTAGGAATACTTTAATGTAGAAAAAATTTCGCAAAGGGTGGCCAGGTTTTTACTAAATATGCTTTTAGTTTAAAAAATGAAAGATAAATATAAGACGCAGCTTTAGCGGTACCGGGTTAACACTTTTTTCAAATTAAAATGGAGCAAAGCACGCCAAGCCTACCAGCCTAAAAACATAATCTGATTATTATGACACTTGGTGCAGATGCTCTACTGTACAGTGTCATAAATTGTGCAAAATGGTTATGAAATACTGAATGGGTTGCTGAGAAAGTGGGGTGAAATATTTTGACTGTTTTAAGGTAAATATTTTTATTTAAATTGAAAGTCGAATAATTGTTTTGCTAAAAGAAAATTAGATACATGTTTTTTATATACCTTTTTTCTTACTTTTCGGCCAAAATTAAAAAAAAAAAACAAATTGTTAAGAAAATAATAGAAAATAGCATCATAATAAATGGAAAAATCTTGATGCAACCTTTCAAAGGTGAACATTTTTCTATTGCTCGAAATCCTTTTTAATATGAGAAATGCACTAGGAGGCTTGTTATTCTCTGCTGATAGGCGACGCCTATTAGAAAATACTTTTTTATCTTTGCATATTGAATATCCACAGTGGGCGTCGAACTCGCCAGTAACCGAAAGGTAATCACGCACAAATCCACTCAGCTACGGTGACTGCTAACATAAAATAGTAGATTTAAAAAAAAGTGCAAGACCAAGAAAATGAAAATAATTTATGCAAGCCCTTGGAAGTGGTAATGGCAAGGTCCGTACTGGCGCGAGTTTAGACTCATAAAAAAACCTTGACTTTCACAACGTTAAACATTCATGAATGCTATTTATATAGCAAAATCAAAGCCAATAATAAAACTGCCAATTTGGTAAGGAAGTAAGTGCGAGAAAAACAGCAGCAGTACCCAACAGAGCAGAACTTTTATTGTGCACACCAAAAAAAGGAAGCTAAAAATAAATATAAATATTTGGTTAAAAAACTTTATAATATTCAAGGAAACAAGAATCAGTGAGTACTACAGGTGTGCAAAACATGAGGCCAATGCGAGCCATCAATCGAATAAGCGAATAGAAAGCGACTTGTGGCTGTGTAAACAGACAGGCAGGCTACTACAGCGGCGGAGCAGCCGAGACAAATCACACTGGTCGCGTGACTATCTAATTGACACTCTGTCTGACTGGCGACTCGAACGTCTGCCACTGCTTGCCTCTTAAGCCAGTTTGTTGTGCTTCGCATATCCGTCAGACTGTTTGACTCACTAACAATTAACTACGCGTACTTTGTTCGCCGCATTGTCTGTGTGTCTTCTTACATTCACTTTATACACTAAACTCTTTTTTCAACGTTTTCTTTTTCCACTCCACTACTGCTATCCTGTTTACTTCCCGATAAAAATGCACTCGTCAGTCAGCAGAACTATTCCCTAATTGTTGAATAGCAATTAAAGCAAATTAAAAGCTGCCACAGCCGCTTTCTCACACAGTTGCCATTCTTCACCACCGTTTCCTGCAAGGCATTCATCTACGAGTATGATCGGCAAGAGAATCGTGTAAATCTTCACACAATCTGCACGAGAATCCATTGTGATTGTTGGCTGCAGATTATGAGAGTTTATAGTCGGTACAAAGTGTCCAATAGTTTGTTGACAAGAGGCATGCATGCACATGAGAACTTGAACTTAGGGGAGCTCTACGTAGAGAGAGGAAGAATGAGTGAAGAATTAATGATGATACTAAAAAGTTTAAGTAATTCAGGGTTTTAGAGTCCCGCAACTGACTCATTAATTTCAATTTATAAAATTATTACCATTTTACTCATTGTTAGTGTTTTATGTACCCATTTCAATAGTACTTGAGAGCGCAACAATTATTCTTTACAAAGTATTTTTTTGTTTTACTGTGTTTCAGAATAGTCTATCGCCGTTTTGGGTGTTTTTACCGAGCTCCACCTTCTGTGTGCTTCTTTATGTTTTTGCACAATTCGAGGGACCTACGGTTTTACGCCCCCTCCGAACGACAGGAGGGTTTTTATGTGGACCTTCTTCATGACAGATGTTTCGGCGGTAGGGTTTCAATCCTGTGCACTACTAAATTGATATTCACGCACGAACTCATTCGGCGACAGCGGCTACCGCACTTAAGAATTCGTTCGATATATTCAATTAAGCGTCAGATTTACTTCAGAGGGCATGGAATATTCTTCAGCAGATTTCTATATTCTCATTTTTATAATACTCTGAAATATATATTAGAAATAAATTGAAGTATATTTCAAATTATCGGAAAAACATTCGACGCTTTCTGAATCATATTTAACGGATTATGAATTACAATTGACTAGAGATCGACCGAGCATTGATTTTAAGGGTGAAGAAGAGGAGAATCGGTATATGTCTTTATGAGACCGGAAGTATTTTGCGGCTATAGATGGCTATATTCCAAATTAGTAATTATGTACTGAGTGGATCAACTCAGAGTAGATAAGTAACGTCACAAGATAGGTAAGAGGCGAAACAATTTGTAAACTGAAGAATCTGTTAACTAATTTAGCAGGGTTCTTCAGAACGAAATCAGTCATAATGTTCTCGAGAGCATTAAAATTACTTTCTCTACTGGGAAATGGAATATTTGAAGTATTCTCGTGTATTCATAATTCGTAGTCATTCGGCGAATGAAACTTAAATCCTTACATTGGCTCTCTTAATCGAACTGAAGTCGCATGTGAAAGAGTTGTCAACGAACCTACAACAAATTTCACTTGGTCTTTGTATTTAATTCTTCGGAGTGCATTGATAGCCATCGAACTAATTCGAAGAGCAACACTTAGTCTCATTAAAAATTGGTCTCCTCAAAACTATTTGAGAAAAATATTTTTCATATTTGGCTTCAATTTATGTACTACTCTGTACTTTCCACTGGAATGGAGATTTCTTTCTTTCTTTTATTATCTTTTACCGATGTCTTGCTAAAACTAGTCCTATGATGTGAACGCAAATTTACCCAGCTTCGACTACTTTTAGCTGCCAAAGGTACTCGAATTTCTATTTTTTACCAAGTGAACCACTGACAATCAATAAAAATATTCTTATGAGAAATTCTATTTGTGTTCTTCTCTGCTAATTCTTAGCTAAAAATATCGCTAACCTACAGAGTTAATCTGTCATAAGAAATTTTGGTAACATTTTTCATAAGAAGTGACGTTTTTTTAGCTATGGCTAGTTTGAATGAAGTAAGAAGCAGTTAACAACAACAAGTCATGCAACACTTTTAGAACCCATTATCCCCAAGTGCACTTTAAAATATCCCAGAATACTAACTCACCATCCGCCTTGGCTCAACACGGGGTGTTTGGTTGTTTTTTCGGCCAACTTACATAATTTTATGGCCTCATAAAAAAAATTATGTTGCAACAAGCACCAGGAAAAGAAAAACACATTAACTAATAGGACTATGAATAAGTTCGTGAGGTTTTTTTTCGAAATTTGAAACTTTATTGACGTAAAATGGTTACAAATTTAATATTCAAAATATTGTCCATCGCTTACTACTACTTTTCCCCATCTTTCTGGCAATTCACGGATTCCCTTTGTGAAAAATTCGGTCGGTTTTGCCGCAATCCACGAATCGATCCATTTTTTGACTTCATCGTAATTACGGAAGTGCTGGTCAGCCAGGCCATGTTGCATCGATCGGAAGAGATAGTAATCGGATGGCGCAAGGTCTGGACTATACGGCGGGTGGGGTAGGACATCCCATTTGAGCGTTTCTAAGTATGTTTTGACCACTTGTGCAACATGTGGCCGAACATTGTCATGTTGCAAAATAACTTTGTCGTGTCTATCGGCGTATTGCGGCCGTTTTTCTCGCAGTGCTCGGCTCAAACGCATCAATTGTCGTCGGTAGACATCCCCCGTAATCGTTTCATTCGGTTTCAGTAGCTCATAATACACAACACCCAGCTGGTCCCACCAGATACACAGCATAACCTTCAGGCCATGAATATTCTGCGCCGACGTCGATGTTGAAGCATGGCCAGGGTATCCATACGTTGCCCGACATTTTGGATTGTCGTAATGGACCCACTTTTCATCGCTAGTCACAATTCGATGCAAAAAACCCTTTCTTTTGTGCCGTTGAAGCAGTTGTTCGCATGCCATAAAACGGCGTTCAACGTCTCTTGGCTTCAATTCATACGGCACCCAATGGCCTACCTTTCGGATCATTCCCATGGCTTTTAAACGTTTGGAAATGGTTGATTGATCAACTCCCAAAGTTTTTGCAACCTCTTCTTGCGTTTGAGCCGGATCTTGATCGAGCAATTCCTCCAATTCGGTATCCATGAACTTTGGCGGCGCACCCTCGCGTTCTTCGTCTTCCAAGCCAAAATCACCACTTTTAAAGCGTGCAAACCACTTCTGGCACGTTCGCTCAGATAGAGCATGCTCACCATAAACTTCCACCAAGATACGATGACTTTCGGCTGCTTTTTTCTTCATATTAAAATAATGAAGAAGAATTCCCCGCAAAAACACATTATTTGGCACGAAATTCGACATTTTCAAGTGTGGTAAAAATATTGTTGTTTACGCTTCAAATAAAAAACTTATACTGACGTTTGTGCCTTACGACAGTAGCTCTCCAATGAATGTTTGGAAATGTGGATCGATGGAATAATAATCAAGTTACGCCATCTGTTGTAAAACCGCACGAACTTATTCATAGTCCTATTAGTAATTATGTGAGAGGCGACAACTGAAAGGAAAAAAGTAACAACAACTAAAGAAGTTGCAGAAACCATCGAGCACTTAAAAATAGAGTGTGGAAAAGAGTTGCCACCAATGAGCAGACAAATAACTACTAAGCAGGCAATACTTAGTTAAGAAGCACTGCTGGCTAGCAGCAGAGCAATGTAGAACATGTCTTAAAATGAAAGAATAAGAAAATTGCTACCTAGATTACTAAAAGCCATACTAACCACTTGTCGTAAAAAAAGCAATAAAGTTCACTGAACTTAAAAGGTGCTGACAAGAGATTTAGCGTCGAATGGGCAGTGAACCCAAAGAAAGATATCGAAGGTACAGGAAAGGAAAATGTAAATAAAGTTAAGTGATTGGCAATTTTACAGGGTATCAAAAATATGGATCACTGAAGTGAAAAAAAATAAATACCGTTAAAACTTATGTTATGTTATTAAGTCATTACGCAAGAAAATAAAAATGTTTTTGTTTTTCGTATTGCCACAGCATTAAAGTTGGAGTACTCATATAGATGTAAAAAAAAAAAAATCCATTAAAAATAACAAATATTTGCAAATTAAGAGAAATTCTAAGCTTTTTAAACATTTTTATTAGTTCGTTTTTTTTTTGTGCCTGCTTGGTACACATTTTGTAGTCCATTTTAAACTAAATTCGCTATGTGCAATGAACTTGAAATCTACTGATCTTTGATGTAGAAGGCATTTTACGAAGTTAACATCCTTAAGTTTTTAGTTAAACAATTAAAAATTAAACTTTAATATCGAAAGTGCACTTTTTGTTTTTCAAAATATTCTCTCTGAGGTTGCTGTTTACAACCTCTTCCCAACTCTCGACCAATTTTTTGATGCCGTTCCGCTAAAACTCGCCTGGTCTGGTGTCGAAGAAGTTCTTGAGCCAGTTTTTAAAGTAGTGATCGGTCGGTGCAAGGTCTGGAGAATACGGCGGATGCTGAAGGACCTTCCATACGAGCTCTTCGAGTGCGGTTTTAACGACTTGTGCAACATTGTAACTGGCGTTGTTGTGAAGGACTATGGTTTGACCATGTCGATGTCATTCAAGCGGTGTAGCTGAAGCTCCTTGTTGACTGTGGCATTCTTTTTGGGCATTTCCCAATGCAGTATGCCCTCCCAGTCATACCAAACACATATCCTGAATTTCTTTGAATGAAGGTTCGGCTTGACTCTCTTCGAGTCCTGGAGCCATCCACTTTTTTCTTTGCTTCATATTGATATGTAGGCGCCATTTCTCATCTACCGTGTCGATTCGGTACAAAAAACGCTGTTTATGACCGCGTGTTGCTCGATGGCAGGCGAGATGCGGAGAAGCAATTTGAAGGCGAAGAAGCAATTTGAAGGCGGCTTTCTTTGGTTTTTTCGTTGAGCTCGTGAATCACCCAGACTCCAAATTTTTCAGCAAATCTCGTTAAATAAAGGTGATTGAGAATCGTTTCATGATCGCAGTTCATTCCGAATTTATTTCCGCCAATTCATGGCTGGTTTGGCGACCGTTCGCTTTCAAAAGTAATTTGAGACGTTCTTCATCGAATTCAGAAGGTCTTTCGCCTTTCTCTGTGGCACGTGTCATCGACGTCAAAGTCGCCATTTTTGAACTTTGAAAAGTATTTCAGTGCTGTAGACTCGCTTATGACACCTTCTCCATACACATCGCAAATGTTTCGGGCTGCTTTGGCTCAAAAATACAATTAACATAGTTTTGTAGAGCTGAAAAGGTTCTACCGAATGAATACTTACCCTTTGTCAAGCAGCCAACAAATCGTTGTAAAATAAAAGAAAATATAAAAACACTATGAACTTATTCCCCAAGCCAAGTTTATGGTAATCATGAGGCATTGGACTGGAATGCTCAGCAAAGAAACTTTATTAATAACCGGAAGAGATTGAGAAATCTATGATGAAATTGTTCAATATATAATATAATTTAATGTTATGATTCTTAAATGTTTTCCATTATTTTTCAATTGATATAATTTATATATATAAATGTTGCTTACACCGTTTTTGGGTGTTTGGCCGAGCTCCTCCTCAAATTCATGGTGTGCGTCTTGATACTTTTTCATAAATGCTATAATTTTTTGAAATTTTACTTCAAATGTGATTATTTGAATTGGTATAAATGCAATATTTTATTTGTAAAATTGTATGAACGCCTACATTCGAAGTTTTGCTAGGCAAAGTTTTTGGTTTGGCAAATAAAGAAGAAGAAGATACGTATGAGGCATATGTCTACATATGCACATAGGAATAGTATATATGTTTTTTTCCTTGTTCACTCCTCCTTGACAAGACTCAGTCTTGCGATGGTTTCTTTAATCTATTTTGATTTCTGACCGGGTAGGTGATTAGCCTGCCGCTACCAGTACTAAATAGTGGGAATGCCCACCTGTCGTTACTTAGGAACAACGCCTTTTTACTGCTTGGAGGGTCATCTGTGTTTCACATTTTAATACCGGAAGAATCCCACAGATGGTTCAGGACTTCGCTAAATTTGGTGTGTCTGCGCTATTAGCGCGGTTGCCTGCTTCCTCTTGCCGGCGCCACTAATACAATGCCCAAACTGTGTGTTTTTCTTTGTTTTTGCTTGTTTTAGCAGCCACAATGCCAATAATGCACTGACTATTGTGCGGGAGTAAGGATGGAAAGGATAGGTTTTTGGGGTTGAGGAATGCGTTTTTTTTTAGAATCAGGGGAAGTAGATAAATTCGGAAAAGTCCAAGGGCCGTGCTTTACGTGGGCCTTTATATATGTAATCGGACTATGAATAAGTTCGTGCGGTTTTTTCGAAATTTGAAACTTTATTGACGTAAAATGGTTACAAATTTAATATTCAAAATATTGTCCATCGCTTACTACTACTTTTTCCCATCTTTCTGGCAATTCACGGATTCCCTTTGTGAAAAATTCGGTCGGTTTTGCCGCAATCCACGAATCGATCCATTTTTTGACTTCATCGTAATTACGGAAGTGCTGGTCAGCCAGGCCATGTTGCATCGATCGGAAGAGATAGTAATCGGATGGCGCAAGGTCTGGACTATACAGCGGGTGGGGTAGGACATCCCATTTGAGCGTTTCTAAGTATGTTTTGACCACTTGTGCAACATGTGGCCGAGCATTGTCATGTTGCAAAATAACTTTGTCGTGTCTATCGGCGTATTTCGGCCGTTTTTCTCGCAGTGCTCGGCTCAAACGCATCAATTGTCGTCGGTAGACATCCCCCGTAATCGTTTCATTCGGTTTCAGTAGCTCATAATACACAACACCCAGCTGGTCCCACCAGATACACAGCATAACCTTCAGGCCATGAATATTCTGCGCCGACGTCGATGTTGAAGCATGGCCAGGGTATCCATACGTTGCCCGACGTTTTGGATTGTCGTAATGGACCCACTTTTCATCGCCAGTCACAATTCGATGCAAAAAACCCTTTCTTTTGTGCCGTTGAAGCAGTTGTTCGCATGCCATAAAACGGCGTTCAACGTCTCTTGGCTTCAATTCATACGGCACCCAATGGCCTACCTTTCGGATCATTCCCATGGCTTTTAAACGTTTGGAAATGGTTGATTGATCAACTCCCAAAGTTTTTGCAACCTCTTCTTGCGTTTGAGCCGGATCTTGATCGAGCAATTCCTCCAATTCGGTATCCATGAACTTTGGCGGCGCACCCTCGCGTTCTTCGTCTTCCAAGCCAAAATCACCACTTTTAAAGCGTGCAAACCACTTCTGGCACGTTCGCTCAGATAGAGCATGCTCACCATAAACTTCCACCAAGATACGATGACTTTCGGCTGCTTTTTTCTTCATATTAAAATAATGAAGAAGAATTCCCCGCAAAAACACATTATTTGGCACGAAATTCGACATTTTCAAGTGTGGTAAAAATATTGTTGTTTACGCTTCAAATAAAAAACTTATACTGACGTTTGTGCCTTACGACAGTAGCTCTCCAATGAATGTTTGGAAATGTGGATCGATGGAATAATAATCAAGTTACGCCATCTGTTGTAAAACCGCACGAACTTATAAATAGACCTATTATTATAAATATTTTAGTAGCCGAAAACACATTTCAGCCACTTAATAATATATATATATACATTTCTTTCCAATATTTTCATTTAGCTTTTGTTACCTGCAACCTGATCGCAATTATATACTGGCCAATGCACGAAAAGTCGATTAAAATTCATTACCAAAAAAAATTTCACTCCCCTTTACACCATTACACCACTACATAAACATACACATACGCACCTATTCTATGCACCTAAATATCATTGCACCCATACTTAACGTTGTGTGTGTGTGTATGCATGTAACTGTGCCACACAAATGCCTTCGCTAGAAAGTGCATTGTGGCGGCTCGAATTGATGAAAATCGATATAGAATTTATGTAATCAAGCCAATAGAATGTGAGACCAGTGACCCATTTTGAGTTCATGGTAAGACAGACAAGAACTCACAGTGGCACCAACAACATTTATGTGCGCGCTGGCAAACAAGTACACACACACACACACAAATGCATACACATACAAATGCACCTGGCTAAACTAGTTTCGAAATGTTCAACTTAAACGCTTGACTAGTTGCAGGGGAAAAGTTGCAATTGCAACTGTTCTGTTCTCTTATTCTATGCCACGTTTGTGTCTATTAGCCAACTAACAAACAGCAGCACCCCACTATGGTTAACAGCCCTCTTTGCATGCAAGTTACGTTGCACTTTTTACGCTTTCGACATTGTCCACTCGCTCGTTGTCAGTTGGAATTAATTCTCAATGCACTTTATGTAGCCTACTAATAGACAGTTGGCCGGCCCAACAAAAGGAGGGACGGACGACGGCACGGGCAGTCAGTCAAGTGATGAATGCAGTGGCTGGTGTGCTTGTACATATGTTTGTGTTTTTGCTTGTGCTGAGGTGCCTATGATATGTATATCTACTCGGCAATCAAATGAGTCAGTAACTTACAATTTGCTGCATACATAAAAAGGCAGTAACAACAATAAAACTAGCAATTAGAAAACAGATTGAAACAATGCAAGTGAGTTTGAAACTAAATGCAAACGAGCAAAACAAAAAACAAAAACAAAAATGAAAAATAGAAAAAAATTCAGAAAAAATAGTGTGCCGTTGCATGCGTCGTTGCATAAATTTACATATTAACTACATTTTAACAGTTTTAAATGCGACAGTAGGTGGGAGGTGAGTGAATTGTGTTTGGGTAACGTACACTGAGAGAAATTTTATCAGTTTTATAGAAAAGTTTAGAAAAAAATTTATATAATGAGAGAGCCTATCATTATATCGAATCGGTGGCGAGAAAATCTGCATATTGCCTTGATTAAGCAGCCCGCTACTTAGCTATTCATTAGCTATCCCAGAATTGTATCTGATGACAAAAAAAGCGTGCTAAATCGATTGAAGTCATTCAAGCCGCTGCCAGCATCATTGCAAACAATGTTTTCAAAAGGGCTTAGTAGCTGGGGTGATAACCTCGAGAAGCGTGCAAAGATGCATATCAAGGCAGATGGCTAGTATACTGATTATTGAGAAAGTGTTAACACCAAAATTTATTTAATGAAAAAAGTTCGGTTATGTTTTGCAATGGAGGGTATATATAGCGCCCGCCATCTATCGTTACGGATTTGAACTAGGTATTATTTGAAGAATGGTAACACTTAGCTGTCATCTGATTTGACAGAAAATTAGTTTTATTCTTCCGCTGAACGAAAATGGTTGTGTATACGCTTAAAGAACGCTGGGAAATATTGCGACATTACTTCGAAAATCATGGTAATGTTGCAGAATGTGTACGAAAATTACGTACGGCAATGGGTAGAAGAAAAGCACCGAATGAAGCGTATGTGCATTACTTTGCGAAAAAAGTTAGAGAAATTGGGTTGCTTATTGACAAACCAACGCGTGACCGACCAAAAACCGTGCGTACACCCGAAAATATTGCTGCTGTGGCCGAGAGTGCTCGTGAATCACCAGGAACGTCAGTTCACCGTCATTCTCAACAATTGGACATTTCGGAGACATCATTGAGACGAATTTTGCGTAAAGACCTTGGTATGACGCCGTACAAAGTCCAATGAATGAAGTTGTGTTCCATCATTAACCGGAAGGATTGTACTTCAAAATAAAAAAAACAGTTTGGAAGAATATTGAGTAGTTTTTTTTTATAGCATTTTTAATTCCGTAAAGTTATATGGCGGACCCTTTATATATATTTATATATGTATTAACATTGCTACGGAAAGGATGATGTCACGTAACACAAGGCAAAACCTTCTGGAATACCACCAAAAAGGAAAAAATAGCAAAAAAGCTTATCCAAAAGGAGAAAAGAGAGTCGCTTAAAAATCAAATACAGCAAAAGAGATAAGTGGCCCCGGTAACGCAGGACTATTCTATTCTAAAATAAAGCACCAAAGATCAGAATACATACCTAGACTAAACACATGTAAGGATGCGAAGCGTAACCAAATTTCAGAAGAATGAAAAGTTCTCATAAGATGGGAAAACTACTTTCAAGACCTTCTAAAGCAACAGTACTCAATCTAACGCAATTCAATGGGCAGAAATTCTGGTCGAACCACCCACAACTGATGAAATTAGTCTTGAGATAAAAAAACTAAAAAATGGCAAAGCAAATGGAGAAGATGCCGAGCTCATCAAAAATGGATTGACGGAACTGCAGAACGCCTTGGTGTTACAAAGCATAAAACATATATGTATATGTATTAGGGCGGGTCGATTTAAAAATCGTTCATTGCTCTGTGAAAATCGTATTCTAGGGATCAAAATAAGAAACTTTGCCGAAGGAACCATACTTCTAAAACGAATTCTGATGTCCCCCAATTTGGGTCGAACGAAAAATCCCACTTTGACCCATTTAGAGTGCTCCAATCGAGTCCAAATGTATGACCGACCCCCACTAACTTTGGACGGCCAATCCACCCATGTCAGTGGCACACCTCCTGGAACTCTCCTGGGGGGTTCCCAATACAATCATTTCAAAATATCACCATTTTTGGCCTTTACATGAGAAAAGAAACTAAAAAGTTCGACCCAAATTGGGGGACATCAGAATTCGTTTTAGAGGTATGGTTCCTTCGGCAAAGTTTCTTATTTTGATCCCTAGAATATGATTTTCACAGAACAATGGGCGATTTTTTTGCCTCCCCACAAATCGACCCGGCTTAATATGTATAGAATCTGAGATTATTCCCAAAGAATCTAGTCTGCCATTCATTGTAGCAATCTACAAAAAAGGTGACAAGTGCTTCTGCAACAATTATCGCGGAATTTCACAGTTAAGTACAGCGTATAAAATTTCACGAATGCTCTACACCACAGATTGAATGATTACACCGAACAAATCTTAGGCGAGTGCCAAAGCTTTTGTAGTTTGTCAAATATTTGTAGTTTTGCTAAACCATACAATTCAAGAGGTTGATTCATTAGGAACTATATTCAACAAAGCCTCACAAATATGTGTCTTTGCTGATCACTTGGTCATCTTCGCGAGAAATAGAAATGTTCTCAGAGAAGTATTTCAAGCACTCCCATCAAAACCAAATTTTTTCGGTTTAAAGATCAACGAAAACAAAGCGAAGTATCTCGCAAGCCTTAATACGTTAAGAGAAGCACCAGATCTTAGAATTGGCGATCACGAATTTGAAAGCGTGGATGAAATTAAGTACCCCGGACTGTTTCTCAGTAGAACAGATGATACAATGATTGTTATCGAAGACCGTGTACAACCTGCAAACAGGACATATTTTGCCTACGTCAAACTATTAAAAAGCAAGCTCTTGAGTAGGACAACGAAAATCAAAATATATAAAAAACACTCCTGTTAGGTGTTTGGCCGAGCTCCTCCTCTTATACAAATGGAGGGGCCTACAAGTTTCAAGCCGACTCCGAACGGCAGATATTTTTATGAGGAGCTTTTTCATGGCAGAAATACACTCGGAGGTTTGCCATTGCCTGCCGAGGGGCGACCGCTATTAGAAAAATGTTTTTATTAATTTTGCTTTCTCCGAGATTCGAACCAACGACCTCTCTGTGAATTCCGAATGGTAATCACGCACCAACCCATTCGGCTACGGCGGCTGAAAAGAAGAATACTGAGGAGAATAATGGGTTCAGTATGAGAAAATCATGGAGTATATCGCATCAGATATAACAGCGAGATAGATGAGTTCCTGCAAGGCGAAAACATTGTGCGGTCTGTCAAATCCGATGGCTAGGGCACGTTTGTAGAATGCAAGATGAAAGAATACCTCGCGAAGTTCTAGATGCGCGCATGCTTGGTGAAAAGCGAAAAGAACGGTCGCGAAAACGGTGGTTAGACGACGTTGACGACGAGCTCAGAAGCATAGGAGTGACGAACTATTGTAGCATGGAGAAGAATTGTGGAGAAAGCTAAGGCTCATAACGAGCTGTGATGCTATGAATGATGATATGTATCGGGTGTTTTTTTAGCTGTTTTTTTTTTATCGATAGCGAAAACTCACACATTCTCAGCTGTGAAAATGGCAAACTGTTTTGGTATTTCTCTGCCGCGAAATTGTAGAAATTTACTTTGAAAAAAAAGAAAAAAATTTGTTTGTAAAGTTCATAGAGCTTAACAATCGGTTTATTGCAAAATTAATTTGCTAACAACTTTAGAGGTGGTCCTGTTCACTGGCCTCCTCGTTTAAGGCTCTCGCCTCATTTGAAATGGTGGTTTTTGGGTGTTTCTTTAAAAGTGTGTAAAACGGAAACTAAAAAAGATTTTTATTTTTGTTTTCAATACTTTATTTTTGATCCATTGTTAAAAAATAAAAATTTTTTCTGGCCATACGTGGTTCGTTTGAAAATTTGTCAGCCTTCAAAAAGTCGCCTTCAAAACAAGGTATGTCCTGGCGGCACGGAATCCGCGACTCAGAGGTGTCTGAAATCAAAAAGACAAAGAGGTTTTTATTCAGTATGAATGTCGATATCGTGCGAACTGCGTTTAAAAAAAAAAAAAATTGATAAAATGGCGGACCTTCAATGATAAAAAACCGTTTTTTGAACCTTTTTCACTTTGAAGTTCCAAAAAAATATTAAAAAAGTGACAAAGAGTAGCACTTCAAGGCCATGAAATCACTTTTAAACTGACAGGCAAATCGACGTGCTAAAGCAATGAGCGCTTCAAACAGTATTCGAAATGATGTGAAGAAATAATTATTGTAAAATTAAATTCAAATCTAAATTGAAACTAAAAGCAGCAGTTGCAACTTTTTGTTTGTTGCAACCAGTTGCTGAGCAATTAAATTTATTTTGTAATGAAAACTCATTCAAGTTGCTACTGGAAAAAATAGCATATGTAAGGCAAAAATTATTAATAAAATACTAAAATTTTCATAATTTTAATTTAATGCGCTTAGTTTGACCTTAGGCGCTGTGGCGTGTAAATAATTTGTTAAGATGTTTGAGCTGAGTGGTTACGCGCTGGTGTATACGAAGATACATTTGAGTGTTGAAATATGTACGAATATTTGTACCACTGTTCCAAGCAAATTTGTATGATAATTACTTTAAAATTTATTAATCATTAGAGTTCACGCTAAGAAAATGAATGATTTAGGCATTAAATCGCCTGTGGGAAAATTGTCTAATAAAAAATTTCGAATACAGTTATTTATGATAATTGAAAAGAAAATATATATATGTGTATTGTATATACTTATATTATATATTGTATGTCAAACCAAAAAAAAAAAAGAAAATAATAATAAAAATAGGAAAAAATATGCATATGCGATGGGAGTATTTATGCATACATTCAATAACGCGGCCACTGCCTTTTCATTTACTGCCGCATTTGTTCGTTTTTTAAGGGGTTAGGGGTCGTCAGAATTTTCAAATAAATGAACTTTTTTGCATTTCCTTAAAACATAACACCTTAAAAAGACTGTGTGAAAGTTTGAAGTGAATCCGATAAATGCTTTTCGAGTTATTCAACAACGAACAAAGGGCGCTCGGGCGCTCCAGAGCAGATAGCAAAACGTTAAATGCATTTTTCTCAAAACTATGTTTTTTGAACTGGTGATCACTATAACTTAATAGCCGCTTAGTAGATTTCAATAAAATTTATACTGCTTTTGAAAAACAAAAAAATTCGTGCCTGATCGAAGGTTTTTTTCAAAAATTTCGATTTTTTTTCAAATTGTTTAATTAATTGTTTAATGTTAATTAATTGTGGGTTTTTTCTCGAAAATCTAAAAAATATTTCCTGAAGTCGCCATATTGTTAATTTTGAGAAAAGCTTCGATTAGGCACGAGATTATCTATTAATGAAACTAATTTCTCTTGTCCGATTGATTTTAGGTGAATCTCCAAGGGCTTGTGATAATCACCGCAAGGGACTTTTGGAGAAACGGGCTCCACGCAAACAGCGATAACTTTTAAAATTGTAATTTGTTTTTTTTTGAAATTTTGCTAAAGTCAAGTCGAAACATGTTGTATTAATGCTATGGTTTTACTTTTGTCAAAATGAAGCAGTAGACTAGCAAAAAAAAAATTTTTGAAAATCATTATTTTTTCGGGCCTGTGACTACCTCTAACCCCTTAAAACGTTCGCTTCATTTCCTACTTACCTGCATTAGTTCAATAAGATTTAATTTTAGGCTTTCCTTTTTCACTAAATTTTGTAGCATTTCAATTGAATTGTATTTTTAAGATACGAGGGGTGTTATTTGCATTTGTGAGCGTAGGCTTTAGTTCTAGACGAAGATATACGCGTTGAGAGTTCCGTCATTTTGTTTAGTCTAAGCAGTCGTTTAAGACATTTTCACAAGCAACTTAAGGAGTTTTTTGTTTGTTTTTTTTGTTTTATTTTGTTTTTTTGTTTTGGTGGTGGGCTACTACTACGTCGAGTGGTGTGGCCACTAAAACAGTCCCTTCTCTCCTTCTCGGGACTACTTTCTGTATTACTTCGGCAGGGCCCAGAATGGTATCCATAAAGGACCAATTCTATTCACCCACGTCTGGGTTCGCCATATTTGTAGCCAACTTTCATGCTATAGGCTCGTACTCTTGTGTTTTTATCTGCGCGGCTTCTCTTTGTTGCACTGCGACGAGGCTTATCAGTTTTTTCGTATTACGTTCTCGATGAATTTCTTTACCGCGTTCCAGCTATCCTCGCGTTCGAGCATTTTGCTGATTATATTGCTCGGCGCGATGTCACCAATCTGCTTCCTCAGAGCATTTCTTTCCGCAATCCATCTGTCACAACTAAAAAACGTGTGTTCAGTGTTATCGCTCGGCGCTCCGCAGTATACTCATATGCACTTGGAATCGCTTACCTTGCCCATGCGGTATAAGTATCTCCAGAAGTATTCCTGGCTCGAGAGGAACTGAGTTAAGAAGTAGTTCACTTCACTGAAGTTCCTTTGGACCCATTTGCCAATTGATGGAATAAGTTTTCGCCGTCCATCTGCACTCGGTTCAGTGTCCTATCGGCTTTGTCATCGCATCATGGTTTGCTATCTCCGTTCCGAGACGCTAGTGATGACGTGTTTCTTCTTGGAGTTCCACGCATCCATTCATTCACCATGAGGTCGACGGGTCTCCCCGCTGATCAGGAAAACTTAAGCGCCAGAGATAGTTCGCCAGGCTGAGGCGACTCTGAATGCCGCTGTTCGTTGCACAGGAACTACGCGATCTTTAGATTTTAGTTATATGATGTATTTGCCGATGAACGAAAAAAATTTTGAGGAATATTTTTGTGAAATATTTTAAATTTCTAACTTCACCGTAGATGGGCATTCAGGTCTCTTTTGTGAAAAGCTCGTATCCTGATGATGTTGCGCAATGTCTCTGTATAAAAAAATTTCATGTGTTCGTTATATAGAGAAAATACTCAACACGATCAAGAGAAGAAACTATCAAAAATCAATGAAAATTTTGAGCTACTGCAAACCTGCAAACTTACCATTTATCAAACTCAAATTGATTGGGATAAAATATGGCGTTACCATTTTGTTTTTTAATTGTGATTAAAAGCTGTGTTTCAAGCGGAGTTGTTTGCTGTTCGAGAAGCAATGAACCTTGTTGTGGAAAACAGATGGAGAGGCAGATCTATATATGTCGAGTCCTGTAAATACAGGGTGAACTATGTCGGTAGACTTAGTATCCTGATGCTAACATGGGTATCGCGGGTAACGAGATCTCTGACTCTTTAGCTAGAATGGGCTCCGGGCCACAGAAGTTGGCGGACGACCTTCTGTGCGTCTGCCCAGCCTTCGCTCCTACCAGGCTTGGGGTCTTTGTCACTGATGTGTTAAGAAGCGACCACTTTGGTTCCTTGGCATCATAAGATCTACTTAGATTTCTTCGGAGGTCGCGTAGATGTAAAGAAAATTAAAAAGATAATCCGAGTGCGGTACAATGGACTTAATGATGTCTGATGCCTGTACTTGCTAGTGTATCTCAACAAAAACAAAAAAACAAAAAAAAAAGCTTTGAGAGTTGGGTGTAAATTTTGCGATTTTTTATAAATCTCATACAAAGTTTGAAGCTTGGATTATTATTACATTTGGTGCAGCTTGAGCTACATTTTATAAAAAAAAACAATTGAAATTAAAAAATAAAGAAGTAAATAGTTAAAACTTGTCATATAAGGTAACTTAATTTCGGAATTTCGGGGCTTGTATGTCAAAAGTTTAGGTGACCTAACTATGAGAGCACAACTGCATTTATGCACTTCGGAGAATAGCAAGAATAGCGAGCGTTTCCTACGAGCACCTAAATTCGCCGACTGCTTAACAGTTGCTGCTTCAAAGGAGCTGGCATTGGCTATTTATTAATAATATATATGATTGAACAGACTGATGTTATTCTCCCATATGACAATATTGATGCTCGTTGACTTTTCATCAATTTACTCTATTTATCAATAAATTTGTTTTTAATTTTTCTTAAATTTTTTTTCTGTGAAAGACACTACCATAATTGTATTACCTCATTATACAGGTAATATTGTTCCACTTTTTTCGTATCCACATTCTTCCAATTCATTATTTACTTATATGATTTGCATTTGACTTCTATTTATTTATTTATGTTTTTTTGTACTAATACTTTTTTTTGCTGCTGCTTATGTGTTTTGTCGTGAGTGGGCGATTCCGCTTTATGACTTCAAATTGTTACTCATTTATAATATTAATTTAATTAAGTATGCAAAAACGTGTCTAGAAGTAAATGCCATATCTGAATTGTGCGGTGATTTAATAATGGTTGCGCCACAAAACGTCACAAAAAAAAAAATTATGGTAATGAATGCTGATTCAGAGCAATACGAGAGGTTTGTTTTTACGAAAAACGAAAAGGAAAATAATAATACTAATAAAAATAAAAATTAAGCATAAGAACCAAATAATCAAAAAGTAAGCAATAAGAGGTTGAGAAGTGTTTGAATTGTGGAACCAGCTGTCTTGTAGTTTTTTTTTCATTTATTACTATTTTTATTTTCTTTAATTTTTTTATTTTATTCTATTTTGTTTTTCACATTTCCAGATTTATTTATTAAGCACACATTTTTGAGATACGTGCATACCGCCTTGATCCAAAAAATTTCCTTCCAAAATTTTACCGCCATTACTTGACATTTGTAAAAGTAACACCGTCGCGCGCTGCCACCATTATCCGTGAATTTTGGACCAAGAACGAAACAAATAACATCCAACAGACATTGAATTCACCTGTTATGGCTCCCTGCGATCTTCTGCTTTTCTGATTCGATCGAGTCAAAAACCCACTATGGGGAACGCGTTTTAACAGTGTAAAGGAAGTAATGGAGAAATCGAAGACGACTCTGATGGCTATACCGAAAATATGAGTAAAGTTCCAAAACTGTTTCGTGATCTGTATCAACAGCTGGCATACGAGCATTTCAGTTGATAAGGAGTGCTTTGAATAAAACTTTTGAGGAACAAACTTGTATTTGGAATTTCCTGAATATATTGCGGAAAGTTTTTGATTAATAGAAATTTTTCCAAAGCAAGTTTCTCAGTATACATGAAGAAAATGAACCATTACACATTTTCCATTTTAACTGTTTTTTTTTTTGTTGAGACAGACTGTACTGACTAGCAGTACGCTCAGATAACACTAAGTTAGTACTGCACTCGGGCTCCCTGTTTAATTTTCTTGAAATCTACTCGTCCTCCGAAGAAATCTGAGCAGATCTTGTGGTACCAAGGAGCCAGGGAGGTCACTTCTTAACACATCCGTGCCAAAGATCGCAAACCTGAAACGATCGAAGGCCGGGCAGGCACACAGAAAGTTGTCCGCCGTCTTATCCTCCACTCTACATGCTGGGTAGAGTGCAATGCCATTTATGCCTACCTTTTCCATGTAGCCAGTACAGCACTCAGACAACATTGAGTCCATTGTATTGCACTCGAGTTCCCTTTTTAATTTTCTCCAAATCTTCCCGACCTTCGAAGAAATCTGAGGTGCCAAGGAGGTCACTTCTTAACACATCCGCGCCAAAGATCTCAAGCCTGAATCGAGCGAATGCCGGGCAGACGTATAGAAAGTACCCGTCATCAGTCCAACCAGCTGCTTACAGTCCCGTCTGATTAATGACAGGAGGATCTGCGACAGCCCATTGGACATGTCAGGCAACTTCAGTTTTGTCCATCTGCAGCCTCTCTTAGCCTGCCAAGCTCGCTTGTGAGTTAAAGTAACCCGTTTGCTAACCGTGGCTTTGATGGCCGCCGAAGGGAGTGGCAAAAATGAGGCCAACTTCTTTGGCGCGAAGCCCATTCTAGCTTAAGAGTCAGAGGTCTCTTTACCCGCGATATCCGTGTGTCCCGAGACCCATGCTAGTAGCATCAGGATGTTATGTCTACCGACATACTATAGCCAAGATTTCCATGTAGACACCGGAGCCGGAATCGTGCTCGGTTCTGGAGCTATCCGTGATGCGAAAACAGTGTTTGCCGGGTTCATTTTCGGTTCATTTTGACTTAATTCTCGTGTTCAATTTGATTTTTGAGGTCTAGTGTATTAAGAGAGTTTTGGTATTGTAGAATTTTATGAAAAATATGTTTTTGGTATATCTTAACCCGTTATGTCCCTTTCTTATGAGTATTTTTTGCACTTTCCTACAAAATGGACAGGAAATACTTTTGGTAGGAATTTAATGAAAAATATATTTTTGGTACATCTTAACCCACTATCTCGCTCTCTGATGAGTATTTTTTGCACTTTCCTACAAAATGGACAGAAAAGTCTTATCTATTTATGAGTTAGAGGGTTAAAAAGTTTCACACAAATGATCTCTGTTAATTTCTACGTAGAATTACTGAAGGCATCCTATATCTAAAATGTAAGGATCGCATAGTTTTCTATGCCGATTTCCCTAAAGAATGTCCCAAAGGGTGAATACTTTGATTCACCTAAAAAAAATCAGTCGTTTATGTGACTTTCAAATCACCGTTATAATTATGCTTTCTCTTGTCCTCTCTACTATAATTCATTGCCGGATCTATTTTATTTTTATTTTTGTGATACAGTGTAATTGCATCTCTGCCTTTCAGTTCATCTTTATTAAACTTTGTTGCTAATTTAACCCATTTTATATAGTAACGACTCCAAATTGATGTTGTTTAAGTGAGCCGCGCTATTCATTTCATTATTCCATTCGCCCAATAGGTATGTCTTAAATTCTCAGCAGTGTTATGGAATAGTTCTAATATCAACAGTAGTCGTGTGAAATAATTTTCAAATATCAGCAGCAGCAATAATTTATTTTATTTGAATATTCGTCCAAGTCGTGCCTTCCATGGGCAGCTATATAACCTAACAACAGCAAGAGCCTTCTCCAGCTACGCTTCACGCTTTTTATCACGCTTACAACGCTTACAACAACTCAAAATTCTGACTGTTACCACGTTTAGCCTGAGTAATATTCTGAAAAAATTACGTCTTGTGTTAATTTAAATTTCTAGTCCAAGTTTTTCGTGTGAGCAGAAGGGTAGACTTGCACTTTTTTGTGTTCTTCTAATTGCCTCATTATTTTCAATTAAAACATGGCAATTTTTACATATCACTTCAATCAAACTTGGAACGAAAGCACGCGCCGTGCGTCATACGCCCGAAAGGTGTGTCACGCCAGCTGCCTGTCAACTTGGCTGCCTACCATTTGCGCATGCGTGGCACATTGACACGAGCGACATTTAATTACCGAAATGGCAAGTTGTGAATGGTCAGGTTTAACATATGAAATATACCTACATATATGTCACGATATGTGTGCCTGTTTTTGTTTTGTAGGACGAGAAACGAATAGGTATGCGAATAAGAAGAAACAAATTTTGCAGCAAATATTTGGTTGAGAAAAAAAAAATAAAAGAATTATTACTAGTGCAAACGTTTGATCATATTTATTATATTTTTGTTTTATTTTATTAACATTTTTTGTTGCTAAACGTTTTTTTTCCTGCCCACTTTTTATTTGATTTCACACAACATTTTCACTGTTGCCATTTGTTACACTTTTGGTAGTTGATACTATTACAACACCAAAATTTGTTGTTGGTAACATTACTTTGGTCTCTTTTTGTTATTATTTAGATATTTTGTTTATTAATTGCCAACAGCCAGCTGAGAAGAGTTCATTATGCAGCCGAGACACGCTCCTACAACTCAGCACTTCACTCCAGTTCACTTTACTCCACTCCACTCCTCTTCACTCCACTCTACTTCGAAAGCCTTAACGAGGTTATTGGCAGCTTGATGGTCGCTTTTGGTCACACAACTGGTGTTGGTGTTGTTGATATTGCTGGCTCATGAACAACACGTTCTTGCCACATTGGTAATGCGAGCTGCCATAAATGGACCGGGACGTACAAGTGAGTGCGCCAAGACGCCAACTAATGAGTGCGACGCACTGGCCGACTACCATAAATACGTAGCGCTAACTGACCGTCTACACGTATGGCGGTAGCTGGTTGCATAGAGGGACAGCCGGTTGACTGACTGACTGACCGACCGCTAGCTACATAGTAACTCTGGTAGCTGCTTGTGCATTGAATAGCACCGCCAGCGACTTTGCTCGACTGGGCTGATTGTATTACACACACACGGCAGCAGTTAGCCAACTCTACGCTACCCTTACTTGCAGCCAAGTGTTACTAGTTTAGAGTTATTGATGCCGTAAGCGTTTTTCGGACTCAAACGCTTATGCATGCAATCCGTTGGCCGTTAGCAAGTGTCCGTTGATATTGCAACAAATATTATTTTACAGTTGTATGTCCAAGCGCTGTTAGCATATTTACATTCGTAGTACTACGTGGTGTTATTTACGTTTGCATGATGATAGCATTTTGATGTGTGTAGGGCGTACATACGTTTGTGTGTATTGTAATATGAGTAAGTGCAAAACTTGCCAGAGGAAAATAAAAGTGAATTCACTTATATGGATTTGTGTATGCTTTTGCTGTAACTGTGCACACGGTTATGGGTATATCAAATGTGCATATACAGGGTGGTCCGATTGGAAAAAAAATTAAATAAAAAAATTAATAAATCTCAATTTTTTGCAATATATTTTTATGGGGATAACAAACATAAATGTATAAATATTAAATAATGTATACACAGGGTGGTTCAAATATGAATATCTTTAAAAAAAAATAAACAGACTTGACAGATCTCAATTTCTTGCTGTATATGATATTTGTATGGGAATAAAAAATGTAAATGCGTATGCAAATGAACAGGGTGGTCCAAATACAAGTATCTTTTAAAAAAAATTAACAAATTCTCAAATCCTCGCAGTATATTTTTATGGGCACAACAAACATAAATGTATAAATATAAACAGGGTGGTCCAAATTACTTTTTTTTAATTGATTTAATTATTAATTTAAGTTAGTTTGACAAATCTCATTTTCTTACTGTATATAATATTTTTGTAGGAATACCAAATATAAATGTGTGTGTATGTAAACAGGGTGGCCCAATATAAATATCTTTTTAAAAATTTGAAAAATTAAGCAAATGTCATATTCTTCCAGCATATTATGGGTATAACAAATAATGTATGCGCATATAAATATAGGGTGGGCCAATATAAATATCTTTTTAAAATAAAATAAAAAAATAAAAAAGTAAACAAAAAATTAGCAAATCTCAGTTTTTTTCTGTACATTTCCTGGGAATAAAAAATGTAAATGCGTATGCAAATGAACAGGGGGGTCCAAATACAAGTATCTTAAAAAAAAAATTAACAAATTCTTAATTCCTCGCAATATACTTGAGCAAATCTCAGTTTCTTTATGTACATTTTATGGGTATAACAAACGCAAATGTATGTGCATATGAACAGGGTGGTCCAAATACAAACATCTTTTGAAAAAAATTTAACAACTTCTTGCAGTATATTTTTATGTGAAAACCAAATAAATGTGTGTGCATATAAATATAGGGTGCTCCCGTATAAATATCTTTTTAAACAAGTAAACAAAAAATTAACTAATCTCAATTTCTTGTTGTGTATTTTTATGGGTATAACAAACGCAAATGGGTGTGCATATAAACAGGGTGGGCCAGAGAGAATTATGTTTCTAAAAATGAAAGACAGCGAACACAATTCAATTTCAGTTTCAATTCACAATTGTAGGTATATAAAATATAAGCATATGAGTATTTGTACACAGGGTGTTCCACAACCAAGAATACATATTAAAAAAAAAAGTTGAAAAAAAGTTGAAAAAAAGTTATGTGACGCCTTTTTGTAATACTGCATTTTGTTGATCTAAATTTAGCCTTCTTACATCTTATTTCTAATAAGCAACCTTAAGCTTTAAAAGGCTCCCCCCTTGTCATTATAACTTGTATACAGGGTAGTAAAAAAAAGAAAATTTTTATAGAACATAAACAAGATTAAAGTTTTTTAGTATAAAATGAATCTTATAAGTAATATAATTATACTTGCATAAATACAGGGTGATACGAAAATGTGTATGCATCTTTTTAGACCTGAAATAAAATGAATTATATTTAATAAATTTCAGAACTTTGTTGGAAAGAATAAGAAGTGCGATTATTTAACGGACACGGTTTCAGTTATGTGACACCTTTTTGCAATACCGCATTTTGATGATCTAAATTTAGCCTTCTTACATCTTATTTCTAACTCGTTCTCAGGAACCTTAAGCTTTAAAAGGCAAGGGGGGAGGATAACTTTGGTCTTTAAAGATACCTTAAAAAAAATAATAATTAATAAAAAATTAAAAAATGTAAATAAACAAAATAAAAAATACTCTAACAGTATCTAAACGCATGTCTAAGGCATCTACTTGTGTGCCCTCTTACTGAAACAAAGATCATCAAAGTTCTTATCTTCCATTGTATGACCCCAAATGATCGCTACTCACTACTTTTAGGGTATTCATTCATCGTATTGTTGTTTGCCGTAAGCATTAAACGGGCTAGGCACCGTAAATGATATTGTAGTACAGGAATTATCACGCAGTTAAAAATAGTTGGTTGAGGTACCAAGTTCTTTAAATATTTATATAACCGTTAAAATCTTTACGACATAAGGCAATACGACACCGTGCGAACCACCTATCTGCCGCTGAAATGACAGTTTCAGCACCATTTTTGAAAAAAAATGTCACTGGCTTTTTGAAAATCACCTGCCGGTTACTCGCTGCAGTTTGATTTGATACCGAAGTTGCCGAGTTGAAACTGCGTCTCAGACAAAACTTATTTTCAATAAAAGCCGAGCTTGGGTGACATAGGAAGGAGGAAATTGTAAGAGTAGCGAACGAAATATGGCGTAATGAAATCACCTGCAGAATCGCCCGACAATTGAGGCTGACTCGCAATGCTAAAATAGGCAGACACCTCCTGAGGATGAGCGTGAAAACACATAACTTCTGCAGAAGCTGTCTAGATCAGGAAAGGATGATCTCGCACTTCCTGTGCCACTGCCCTGCTTTATCCTAATTTACCATTTAGGTAGGCAATTTGAAGATTTCAGTGGTTTAAAAATCAGTGATCTTCTAGAATTTTTGAAAAGTACACACTGGTTTCATTAGAGATGGGGAAAAGTTTGTCACGTGACATTACAATGGACTATGAATCTGAGTATGTCCCATAGTGGACAATCAATTCAACCTAACCTAACCTTAGGTGACACATTCACTTTGACATACTTTCCGGGGTTGTGCAAGGGTAAGCCGCTTCACATAAATGATTCTGAGTTTGCGTGTTAATGTGGAAATTTTGAACGGGAAAGAACCCACGATATGCAAATAACATATGGATAAAAAAATAAACTTGTATGTGGAACACCCTTTATGTGTACCTAATCTTTGCATGCATACTACAATCCAAATGCTTCTTCTAACGAAATTGAGTTCCTTCCTCTTTTGAAGCGTCATCATATTTCGCCACTAATACGAAGTTCCCACTTAAATAATTTTTTCGTACCAAATTTTCATTATTCTTCAGCATTTTTCTATTTTCTACTCAAACTTTATATTGACACATTTCCTGCCTAATATTAAATCATTACTCACATGATTTCTCATATTCATTTTCGCAGCGCGAAATCAGCAAAAACTGAATCTCATTTCATTACTAATGAAAATATTATGGAAATTAAGTAATGATCGAGCAAAAATTGTAGGGCAATATATAAATTTTTTATTTAAAAGCTTAAAGATGGGAGTGCCATGCTAACTAGCAAAAAATAGGTAGCAATAAAGGCGAAAACTTTGTGAAACTCATAGGCTTTAATTTATTTGAAAAAGCTGTTGTCATCATCTAATGCAAACTAGTAAAATTTCTGAGGCTTTTTAAAAAAGTGAGCTATAAACTTTGTGCAATTAAAATTGTTGAGTATTCTTTGTTTGATTTCAAAATAGTAAGCAATGCCATCAACGAGAGTTTGATTCATTGAGAGTTTAGAAAAATATACTAAACATTAGGATGGGCTGTAGTATCAGTCGTAGCCAGTCTCTTTAATCATTTTCCGAGTATTCATAGTTTCCGAGGTTGTATCGTTAGGCTTAATGTAAAATACAGTATAATTTTTTAGAATATTTTCTCGCATCATTCCCATTTTGTGGTATTCATTTTAAAGGTTAGTTTACCCAACGAGCTCGAATGGTAAGTCAGTTCTATAAGAGGCTAACCAAGCTGTATCAGAGCAGATTTCTATAACTCAATTGGCTATAATAAATTCATTAGCGGATAGAAATGTATATAGCAGCTGGTGCACTTCATTGAGAACTCGGTGAGATGTAAGACAGAATAGGGAGCAAGGACCCACTTGGACAAATAATCAAATTCGTCCAAGGAGAAGAAGAAAGTAGGAGATTTGGATAAGAGGATAACATTGCGTTAACTGCAGGCTGCTGATGAAATTAACCAGATGTGTAATGTTCAAACCTGCCAAGATGTCTGAAAGTTAGTCCGGTGCGAGTAGGACGACTGAGGCAGAGGTGCTGAGATGATTGCACCTCATCCTCCAGACAGATTCTCCAGAAAGTACTTGAGAAAATACCAAGTCTACCCTCATGGATACCGCGGTGTAAAAAAACTATCGAGCTATTGGCCACTTGCAGCGCTAAAATAGTCAGGTATAAAAAGAAGCACTAATCCATGGCAAGACTGGTCTATCGCTAAGAAAAATCTAAGAATTTTCTAATTTTCTTTCACTTATTTTCTTTCACTAGTTGTGCCAGTTGAATTACAGAAATAACGCGTCGAACCTCATCTCTTATTATTATTTTAATACTCTATTTTGCACTGTGACCACCCTAGCCGAATAGGTTAGTAAGTGACTATTATTCGGATGTGTTTCGAAACCTCGGGCACGAAACATCAATTGAAAGAAGAAGTTTTTTCTAATAGCGGTCATCCCTAGACATACAATGGCCAACTCCCGGATGTATTTCTGCCATAAAAAAAGCTCCTAATAAAAAACATCTGCAATTCAGAGGCGACGGGAAGCCGTAGATGCCTTCATTTGTGGAAAACCGTTAAGACGCACCACACAAATAGTAGGTGGAGCTCGGCGCAATAGCCAAAAAAGGTGTAAGCGCCAATTATGTTAAAAGAAAAGTGTACTTTGACCTCTGACGTGCTTTATTGTGCTTGACTGCATGCCTATAATTGAGGGCTTCTAATGAATTTCGGCACTTGCTCGATATTTTTCTTCAGTATTACTGATATATTGAGAGTCCCACCACCCAGGTGAGTAATTCTTCATCTTGTGAGAGCTGCAGGATATCCTCTGATGTTTCATCGCCCAGCTCGCGAGTGAGACATATGCTTAATTCTACTAAACCTAGATTCTGAAATGATAACGAAGACTGCAGTGCCTCACATAATATCTAATGAGAGTTCGTAAAGCTTCCTAGTCCAGATTTAAGAGCCTACTTAATGCTCCTCTAGAATGAAAAAGAAATTGGCTTGCCTGCCTCTGAATCTGGCTCTAGTTCTGGCTCTCTCTCTGCCTTTGTATGTTAGTCTCGCTTCCTAGTGAAGCATTTTGTTCTTTGGCATATAATTGGCATGCATTTTTTGTACTAAAAACTCACAGAGAAAGAAGTCCAACACTGTCAAATCGCACAATCTGTTGACTAGCCCGCCTCATTCATATCATTGCGGTACGAGTTTATGACATTTTTGAACCGCCTCCACAAAACGCACCATTTTTGCCAACTCACCATTTTCAGAATGTCTATGTGTAGTGCATTTTTGTAATGTTGCATGACTAAAAGCCCTATACCGAGTGGGTAGGGGAAAAGAATACACACGCCTTAAAGCATGCCTGTCGTAAGAGGCGACTTGAATCCGGCAGGAGAAGAAGGGGCTCGGCTGAGAAGTCTCTTATACTCTGAGTAGCTCCAGTGGCAGAGCTGTAAAGGTTAATAGGATCGATACCAGTAAGATCTTGATTATGGTATACTGGAAAAATTATTCGGAGTAAATAGGCTAAGAGACTAAGAAAGTAGTATTCTATCACCTCAATACAGGAAGGAGACACCGCACTGAATATTAAAAAAAGAAGTACTCACAAAAATAACTCACCTTTTAACTTTTGATTTTTTTACTTTTTTTTATCTCAATTTAAGTTTCAGTAAGGCAAAAATCTCAATTCTAGTTGCCATTACTTTTTAACATATACCTGTAAGCCTTAGCTGTAACTAATGAGAGCTACAAAACGGTGCTAAATTCCATCTAGGCAGTCTTAATGGTCACAGTGACCCAATATTTTCGGTTTGAAATCTGTGAAAATTTTTTTTTTCTTAAAAAAAAAGTACCTTCTCAAATTAAGCTTCTCATCCTTACAGTCCCTTCAACATTGCTTGTAGTGCAGGTTCTGTTACAGCACTTTTCACAGATGGCCCCACTATTTCTTAAATATTGGCATGATTATTTTTTTATTTTTCTAAATGTTTTTAGAATCTACCAGTTTGCTTAGAAATTTTTTGGCCATTAGATTAGAGGTGAAGACGAGCGCTCCATGACGTTAGTATTTTGATAATTAGAACTTGTTTGATCACTTGCGAGTGAAAAGTTGAAAGTTTGACTGTCATGCAATTTTCCTTTATTATTATTATTATTATTCCTCCAAGTCTATATAAAAATGTAAATAAAATGGGTTATTTTCCTGAATCACATCTCGTAGATTCCGACGTTAGTCCAGTAAAAGTTTGAAAATGCCATAATGACACCGTGAACACTATGGAGCAAAAATGACTTCATCTGCTTGAAAAGAAAAAAAGAGTATTCAGACAACTCTACTAAAAATACATTACGAAAATGCACGATAAAAATCTTTAAAGAATTCAAAACAAGTAACATTCATTCAAAGCATATATCACAGTACAAGTTTCAAAGCAATTGCAGAGTAAAGCAACAATAAAACTGCCTGCGGTTTTAGAGAATTTTAATATAGCAACATTTCATTACAACCGCAAATTAGTCACCGCAAATAAGTAGACAAGTATAAATGAAAAAATTACGTTGTTAACGATGATGAAAATTGATATGCTTGGGAAAGTTAAAAATACTACCCTATGTACGAGTATAGTTCGTGGAGGAAGGTGAAATGGTTGAAGTACCAGTCTGGCACTCCCCGACTAGCACTAAAGCGCTGTGTTGATACCAATTTGAGACCTCCAACAGGCAGATAACTACAGTCAGCCAGAACAGTTGATATAATCGAGAAGATTGATGGGATTTAGGTTGACACACAGCCACAGACTGTCGTTAAAAGGAGCAACCAGTCACCTAAATCGTCTAACTGCCAAACCCGGACATTCACATAGAAAGTTTTCAACATTCGCCTTCTCTGGAAGGTCCCCACAGCTTCTGCAATGATGATTAAATTTGGAAATTGAATGGCGTTGAGTCCCTCGAATTTTCGGAGTTCCACGTCTATTGTATTGGGCTCCAAGCGGTTTTGAAATAGCACATGATGATTCAAAGCTCCATCATTCTGCGCTTTGCTAAGAGATAAGTTGTGCAATTCTCCTTGAACAACAGCCAAGAGGTTGCCAATGGCCGGTTAGGAGGTCTCTGCTACAAATTCAGTCGCCTTTCTGGCACCATTCATCACCAAATTTCACTTCCCTTTATGTTCCTATGTCCTGGAACCCCGATCAGAGAAATGTTACCTGCACACCAGGCACTTACAGGAGTTGACTAGTTTGAATCTGCACTACGGTGTCGTCAGAGCCTAGATCGCAATTTGACTATCGCAAAAGGTGTATATATCTCCATCGCTCCCATCTTCCCTCGTGCCTGGAAAACACTGGGAGTTTAAAGGAAATTAAAATAGGAAATAATTTAGAGAAAACCCCTGCTACGACTCTCGATCCCATCTTGGACCTATCAAGGAACATAGAGGAATAAGAATCGGTACAGGTTTCTCTCTCGTTCCAATTCCGAATACTTGGGGATGTTGCTCTAGCACGACTCTCAAACTCCAGTTTGCGGATAGAGAGCTCTGTACGAAGTTCAGAAAAATGCAGTGTTAACTGCCTGAAAATGCTACCCTGTCACTTAAGAGTTTACCTCCAGCGGCCAATTTCCCTTAACTTGATTGTACTTTGAGCAGGGATGGAAATAATGTAAAAGTCGATGGGAAGTGAGTGCAAAAGGACATTTAGAAACACTGCGTTGTGCACCCAAAAATGATCCGAGTCTTAATTTTTTGCACAGCAGAGATTTGCGAGATGAGAAAGCATTACTGGCCTCCTTTAATCGATTTTCAAGGTGTAGCTTCCACTAGAGTGTGGAGTCAAGTATCACTCCAAGTTACCTAACTTCCGATGGCAGCTGGAGAACGTGGTTATTAAATTTAAGAAGTCTAAAGTGTGGAGGTTTATATTTTCTTGTTAATAGCACCAGCTCCTTTTTGTCCGTGTTGACTTGGAGGCCGCAACTGGCGGCCCAGCGACTGAGTACAGCCTTGTGACCTTTGTGACCTTTTTAAAATCTCTGTTATGACTGTCATCATTACTCGACCCCTTTGTCATTAAGATCACTTCATCGGCGTATGCAACTAACTTAACCCCACCCTTCTTTAACATTGTCAGAACTTCGTCAATACCAAATAGCTAAAAGGAGAGGCGAAAGGACATCATCCTGCGGTGTCCCCCTGTGCACAATCTAGTGACTTTATTCCCTCTTGCCGCCGCATTAACTTCCCTGCAGCCAAGCAGGGACGAGATCCGGAGGCAGATAGGTGTTTCCACCTCTTGTCTATCTAACGCAGTGACAAGTGACTACGTCCTAATATTGTTGAAAGCTTCCTCTATTATCTATGAAAGCCGCCAAAGTGAATTGTTTGCCCTCCAGAGATTTTTGCACAGACCCTACCACCTCGTGTAAGGTTGCTTTCCCTTCAGGCAAGCTGCTGTTCTGGAGATAATTTAGATTTGATGTGCTCTCGGGGACGAGATCCAGAGACAGATGGGTCTTTCCACCTCTTGTCTATCTAACGCAGTGACAAGTGACTACGTCCTAATATTGTTGAAAGCTTCCTCTATTATCTATGAAAGCCGCCAAAGTGAATTGTTTGCCCTCCAGAGATTTTTGCACAGACCCTACCACCTCGTGTAAGGTTCCTTTCCCTTCAGGCAAGCTGCTGTTCTGGAGATAATTTAGATTTGATGTGCTCTCGGGGACGAGATCCAGAGACAGATGGGTCTTTCCACCTCTTGTCTATCTAACGCAGTGACAAGTGACTACGTCCTAATGTTGTTGAAAGCTTCCTCTATTATCTATGAAAGCCGCCAAAGTGAATTGTTTGCCCTCCAGAGATTTTTGCACAGACCCTACCACCTCGTGTAAGGTTGCTTTCCCTTCAGGCAAGCTGCTGTTCTGGAGATAATTTAGATTTGATGTGCTCTCGGGGACGAGATCCAGAGACAGATGGGTCTTTCCACCTCTTGTCTATCTAACGCAGTGACAAGTGACTACGTCCTAATGTTGTTGAAAGCTTCCTCTATTATCTATGAAAGCCGCCAAAGTGAATTGTTTGCCCTCCAGAGATTTTTGCACAGACCCTACCACCTCGTGTAAGGTTCCTTTCCCTTCAGGCAAGCTGCTGTTCTGGAGATAATTTAGATTTGATGTGCTCTCGGGGACGAGATCCAGAGACAGATGGGTCTTTCCACCTCTTGTCTATCTAACGCAGTGACAAGTGACTACGTCCTAATGTTGTTGAAAGCTTCCTCTATTATCTATGAAAGCCGCCAAAGTGAATTGTTTGCCCTCCAGAGATTTTTGCACAGACCCTACCACCTCGTGTAAGGTTGCTTTCCCTTCAGGCAAGCTGCTGTTCTGGAGATAGTTTAGATTTGATGTGCTCTCGGGGACGAGATCCAGAGACAGATGGGTCTTTCCACCTCTTGTCTATCTAACGCAGTGACAAGTGACTACGTCCTAATTTTGTTGAAAGCTTCCTCTATTATCTATGAAAGCCGCCAAAGTGAATTGTTTGCCCTCCAGAGATTTTTGCACAGACCCTACCACCTCGTGTAAGGTTCCTTTCCCTTCAGGCAAGCTGCTGTTCTGGAGATAATTTAGATTTGATGTGCTCTCGGGGACGAGATCCAGAGACAGATGGGTCTTTCCACCTCTTGTCTATCTAACGCAGTGACAAGTGACTACGTCCTTACGTTGTGGAAAGCTTCCTCTATTATCTATGAAAGCCGCCAAAGTGAATTTTTTGCCCTCCAGAGATTTTTGCACATGCCCTACCACCTCGTGTAGGGTTGCTTTCCCTTCAGGTAAGCTACTGCTCTGGAGATAATTTAGATTTGATGCGCTCTCCGATATCATCGATCAATATTTCAAACACCTTTAAGGGAAATGAGGTAAGACTTATAGGTCCGAAGTATTTGGCCGAGTCGTGACCCATCTACCCTGCCTTGGGTATGAAAACAAACTTCGTTTTCTGCCATACACTCCATACTTTGAGTTTGATAATGAGCTTTGTGAGAAAACAAATTAAAAAAAAATGTAGTTGTTAGGAATTTAGTGAAGAAATAGAAGTTTTCAATTTGTGTTCGGCTTTCGCAACAAATTACCGATGCGATGTAATAATTACATTGATAAATTATGCAGCAGCGTCGCTTTATTTAGATATCGTGGATAATGCGTACATATTTGCATACTTCTTTGTTTTTGTTGTACACATACTCATATGGCACTTGCTGATTATGAATTGATTTTTTTTTTTTGCTGCAACTGCGGGCAATCAGTAAATGACTGGTATGGGAGACAAAGTTAAAAAAAATTGTTGTTGTTGTTGGTATGTATATTCGCTTACTGTTTATTTGCAAACGAAACTAGCTTTGACTTACAAATCGTGCTTTTTGTTTATTTTTGCTTTACTACACCGGCCACACATCGGCACAACCTTTATGCGGCTTCTGCTGCTGTGTTGCTGGTGCTGCTGTTGCTTTCGAAATCACACAATGCAGCCAAGCGATTGCTGGCGATAAGATTGCCGCTAAGCTTGTAATTGCTGCTACTTAGTTTGTAACTTGGCGGCAAATAGCAAACAAAGGCACAAGAAACAAACAAGAAACAAAAAAAAAAAAGGAAACAAAAACCGGCCACTTGCTGTTGGCTTCAAATGTTATTACATTATCCCAGTGGCTGCTGCTGCTGTTGTTATCTGCTATTTCTTCAAAAATGTACATTTTTTTTTTGTTACTTTTCTATCTACAACTCGACATCTTCATGCTGACCCAGTTCAAAGCAAGTGGAACGAATTGGCCAACCGCTTGTGGAGAGAACAAAACAAAATCAACGAAAATATCAGGCAAATTGGCTGTCAAAACAACAAAATTACGCTTCAGTATTAAGCTAAAGATACATGTTGCATTCAAGTGACCGTTAAATGTTTGGTTTTGCCCAATTTTTGATCGCTTTACTTCCGTTTTTAGTGTGTTTTTTTTTCATTGTTTTCCTGAAGAGATTTTTTGTTACGTTTTTTATTTAAATTTTCTAACGGCACAACAGACAAAAATTGCCGCTAATTTTAATAACAAAATGTGTGGAAAATTAGAGAGAAATCGTAAAACTTACAAAACGGTCAGTTTTGTGCATCGTTGCGTAGAAAAAAGAAAATTTACATTTTCTGCAGGTTCGCTGCTTAAGTCTTTTGTTGCTTACCCCCGCGCGTTGTTTAGTACGAGTTTGCGTGGCGTCTAAACGACAATAGCTGTTAGTTTTATGCTGTGCGCTTACGATTAGCCTTAATCTCACCTAGGTCAGTCCACTTAGCGTCACGAAGCCAACAAGTGTAGCGTTGAAGTAGCCCCAGTGCCGAGCGCGGTCAGCAGCATCAGTGGCCTGTGTAAGCAGCTAACTAAGCAAGCACCACCCGAGCGGGTATTAAGACTCCTAAGCTTTGGGCAGTGGCAATGCGTGCATCATTAAATCGAAACAAGTTTATTCATTTTTTTTTTCCTTCTTCGACTTTCACATAATATATTTTTCTTTTTTTTTGTGATTTAATTTTTGTTCTATTTCACTTTGTGTTTTTTTTGTTTTTGTTTTTCTAACTTCTTGACTTTGACTTGACTCCACCACTTGAGTTACTTTCGAACGCTTTTGTTCTGAAGCTATACAAAAGATACGCGCCTAAAAAGTAATTCTTCTTACTTGTATGTGTGTGAGCACCCGCGAGCGTTAGGAAAGTGTGCACACTCGAGAAGACGCAAATGAGATAGGAATGCGTTGGCAGAGATGCTGTGTGCTCGGTATTGCTCTGCTGACCCAAATTTGGGTGATCTTGTAGTTGTTGATATTTCTGTTTCCTATGCCGTGAAATGCAATGTAATGCGAGCGTCAAATTATCGGTTCTCGAATGTTTACTGGTAATTCTTGATTGTTGAATGGTAAAAGTGAAAATATTCAATTCACTGGATCAGCTGTGATTTATTTATATGCAGGTGAAAAATCTGTATTTAGGCTGTTACTACATTTTATTAAAATATTTGTTTACTAATAATTTAGGCGCGTATATGACCACTTGTGGCGGCCGCTGTTCGGAATTGAGAGAGGAACGTAGGCTCGAATTTCGGTGAAAGACCAAAAAGAAGAAATAGCGGTCGCCCCTCGGCAGGCAATGGCAAACCTCCGAGTGTATTTCTGCCATTGAAAAGCTCCTAATAAAAACCATTTGTCATTCGAGGTCGGCTTGAAACTGTAGGTCCCTCCATTTGTGGAACAACATCAAGACGCACGCCACAAATAGGAGGAGGAGTTCGATCAAATACCCAGAAAGGGTATAAGCGTCCATTATATATACGAGGGGGGCTTAATATATTAAGTGACCATACTAGAAATGAAGACACCATTTTTCTTAACAATTTTTTTTTATTTTTCAAAATAGTCTCCTTTTAGAAAGATATGTACACTTCTCCCAACGCTTCGGCCATTTTTTAACCCATCCAAAAAAATAGAACTTTTCTAACTCTCTAAAATACGCCTCTGTCTCGCCGATGACTTCCTCTTTTGAACTACATTTTTTTCTCGCGAGCCATTTCTTCATGTTAGGGAACAATAAAAAGCGGCTGGGAGCCAGATCGGTTGAATACGGGAGGTGCGGCAGCAATTCATAACGCAATTCATGCAGTTTGGCGGCGACAACAACTCCGGATGAATGTGCTGGTTCGTTATCGTTGTGAAACAGCATCTTCTTTTTCGTCAAATGCGAACGTGTCTCCTTCAATTTTTTGTGAAAATGGTCCCATAATTCACTGTAGTATTGCCCAGTCATCGTTTTCCTTTTACTAAAAAATCCATGAGGATGACGCCGTTCGCATCCCATATAATCGTAGCCATGATCTTTCCGGTCGATGGGACCGTCTTCGTCTTCTTTGGAGCAGATTCACGGGGAGAAATCCATTTTTTTGATTGAGTTGATTAATGATGAATCCAGGATTCATCAACGGTGACAAATTGACGCAAAAATTCCTTCGGATCTCGCGTAAATTGCTTTAAACACTGCTTCGAAGTTGCTTGTGAGCAATCACGGCACCCATCGGGGCGACAATTTTTTCATCGCCAACTTATCATGTAAAATATTAATTACCGTTCCGGTTGACACACCAATGGTTTCTTTTATTTTGCGCACTTTCGTTTGTCGATCAGCGAGAATCCTGTCGTGGACTTTTTGAATGATTTCCTCGGTAACCATGTCTGCCGGGCGTCCTGGTCACTTCTTATCAAAAACGGATGTTTAAATTCGTTGTACCAATATTTAACAGGGGTCATAGATGGCAAAGCGTCCCCATAGACAGCATCCAACTTTACTTTTATATTCTCACATTTTTCCCCATCCAAATATAAAAAGCGAATTACCGAACGATACTACTCTTTTTCCATCTTAGCGAAAACCCCGAAACGCGTCTTACTCGAATAGCTGCCAAATCCAAACTAATCACTCAATCAGTCTGAAATTTCGTTTGCTGTCGTTTGATAGATGTTAGCACATGATGCTACTACAAACTTCCGCCAGGAACACCTTCTGTCATCAAACACGGGTACTTGTTGAAGCACCCTCCCTCTCGCCCTCTAATTCGGTTTTCTTGATACTATTTTTTAATAATTTCTACACTTGCGGCAAGAACCAGACGGTCCATGTTGATATGGCAAGCCTCACTTAATGTCGTGACAGCCAGATGTCTGTGGTACCTTTCATAGCCGCTAAAACATAATAATAAGAAAAATTAGCAGTGCCATCTGGTCACTCTTAGGTATCGAACGCTTTAAAAAAACTATTTCATAAATCAGTTGAGAGGTGCAGACAAGTGCTAAGTGAATTAATGCATACCCTCAGGTGAGAGAGATAATTAGCACAACTCGCTGAAACGGTGTAACGGTTTATAATAAACAACAGATTTAACAGACGCAGCCGAAAATTTACAACCTAAGTAAGACAATGTTATTCATGGGCGCCCCAATTAAATAGTCTTTTGTAATGGGTTTCGTGAACTCCTCGCAATTATTCTTCGTGACTCAAATGCCGGTTAAACAATGAAATTTGAGCCGAGTTATGCTTTGCACTAATAAATCATGGAGAATTTGCATATTTATTATATGTGCGGCTACAAATGAGATACCCTTATTTCAATATGTAAATTTCAGTTTAAATTTCATCCATTTCTGATTTTTCGTTCTCTTTTTGTTGGTAACTCGATTAGATGTTGGTTAAAGGCAAACATTATAATGAAGCTAACGAAAGATGATAGGAAAGTAAATATTCATTTTCATTGGCTTATTATGCGTATGTCGTGGAATAAATTAGTAAACAAGCATAATTAAAAACTCTGTTGGAAACTATTACAAAACAAAAACAAATGTCAAAGAACAGCAGCACTCGAATTGGGTCAAGCATGTCACAGCCAAGTAAAGTGATGGGTGATAATAAATGGGGTTAATAAAAACTGAGTGAAAAAATAATTAATGCATAAATTTCTAAAAACATGTGCAAAAACAAAAAAAAAAAGATGAAATGAAATCCACCAAAATTCTTATTGGAAACGCTATGTTGCACAACGCAAACAGCTGCAAAGGTTCATAGCAGAACACTCGTCGTGTGCATAGCCTTAAGCGAATTGAAGAATTTCGTTTCGAACGATTTAATAAGTGGCAAAAAGAATAAAAAAGAACATAAATGATAAAGAGAAGTGAATGAGAAGTTGACAAATTGCGTCTGGGCGCAGATAGCACAGTCAATTTTGGAATTTATAACAGAAAGAATTCAGAAGCGTTTTTTGCGACGGTGGAAAAGGTGGCCAGGAGCTTGACACCAGCACTCTGACATATAAGAAGCGGCTGAAGGCAACTTTCTTCTTTAGTTGAACTGCGAGCCTTGCGTAGCGCGGAAGGTCCGAAAAACGGGTCAGACCTTTGCAAAATATCTCCTCAAGTGTTAAAGGTTTGTGTGCCACTGGGAAATTTAGCTGTCAAAGTATCAGTGCCAAAGATAAGAATGCGACAATTAAAGTACGCAATGTGGGCAGTGGTGCTGCTTCATTTGAGTGCTAGTAGAGCGGTGAGTGAGGAAAGAAATTGAGTGAGCTATAACGAAAGTAAAATTTCAACCTGGACATGATAAGTACAAGCAACATTTAATGAGTGCAGAGTAAAGTGAAATAAATTGAAAATAAATTAAAATTAATGGTATTAATGAAGAATTTAAATAAATGAGGAATAATAATATTAATAATAATAATAATATAATAAAGTAATAATAATGATGATGAAGACAGAAGAAATAATATGCTTTGGAAATTGAGAGCTTTTCCATAGAAAGAAACTTCCGCAAGTGTATTAATAAACTAGATTTGAAGAAGAATTTGCAAAATTTTTTAAGAATTGACAATATATCATTTTTCATTTTCCCTTTTATTAACTATATTTTAATTTACCTCAAAATTTGCTATAAAATGATTTACAGAATGCAATATTTTAACAAATCAATTATGGGAGGCTACTCGTACAAAGCGAACTTAATATATATTAAAATATAACAAGAAACGAATGAGAAAAAATCAACAAAATGAAACTAAATTAAATTACCACAAATAGAAAATATAAATTATCACAAAAACAAAAAAAAATACAAAATATAAAAAAATTAAATTAAATCAAAAATCTTTATTAAATAAATTAAATCCAATTTTGGAAAATTAGTGCGACTTAAAGAAAAAAATATTAAATTAAAATAAATTAGAGGTTATAAAATTATTAAAAATTAAATGTAATTAAGTTGCTCTAACACAAAGTTACTTCAGTAGAAAATAGAAAATAACACAAAAAAGATATTCCAAAATAAACAGAATAAAACAAAGCTTAATTGAAATAAATTTATGCAGCTTAAGTAAACTAATATAAAAATAATAAAATTAAATTAAGTAAAAAAATAAAAAATGAAATAAATTAAATTAATAAAAGTAAGTAAAAGTTAAGTAAAATAAAGTAAAATAAAATTAAACAAAAAGATTAAATGAATTACAGTAAAATAAAATTTAATTTAAGTATCGTAATAGTTGTATAGTTGAAAATAAAATTAAATAAAATGAAAGAAAATAAATTGACAAAAAAATTAGAAAACTAATACAGAAAGAAAAAATAAATTAACTTAAATAAAGGAAAATAAAATAGAATTACATTAATTTAAGTAAAATAAAATAAACTTAAACAGAAAATACAAAAAACAAAAAACGAAAAAGCATTCTAAATTAGTATTAAAGTTAACTGAAGTAAATCAACCAGAACCAAACAAATTAGAAAACAAAATCAAAATAAAAATAAAAAAAAAAATTAAAATAAAACAGATTGTATACGCAACACATTTACTAAGTTCCAAAGCTATTACCGTCAAAGTACTGGGGAAAGAATATTGCTTCCTTTAAACGTTGGTGGAAGAGGAATCATTAATATAGCGCGTCTATACTTTTCGCAAACTTTGAAGCTATGTACATATTTTCTTAGCACCGAGTCTCATCTATTTAAAGCTATCGCTATGGGAGATAATGGCTTTAGCCCGCTCAGTTTTATGGATCAGGTTTTTCCAGTACCAGAGGGGCTTTAACCCCCAGCAGAAATGATCGCAGTATGGAAGGCAAAAACAGTACACGGTGTCGCAATCGCTCACCAGGACTGAGTTATTCCAACAAGAAATTTCCGTAGGTCGATACATGGCGAGGCAATAGAAGATAGGTGCCGAAGGTGCGGCATTTACGGGGAAACATTCGACCATGTTATGCTGGATGTAGCGTACTTGCCCTCGTTAATATGTCATGAGACATAACAATATAGCAAAGATCCTCCACCAACAACATGCGATAAAAGTAGTCTCTTACAAGTAGAGGTCCTGTATTTTAAATATGAACCAAAGGCAATTTTGGAAAATGCAAATTCTAAACTGTACCGGGACAGATTTATATCCACAGATCAATGAGCAGCTGCCACCAAACCTGACATTATCTTGTTCGATAAGATAAATAAAACAATCGAAGTAATCGATATAGCGGTGCCTCTTAATAGCAACATCCAAAGCCCATACTCCACTAAAATATCTAAGTATGCAGCTCTGGGCATAGAACTTAAACGGATGTACATGGCGAGGGAAGTGAATATAATTCCAATAATTATATCGTCCACTGGATTAGTGCCTAAGCATTTAATAAAAAACTTGAGGAAGTATGACTGCCAACACCTCTTAGAAGACATGCAGAAGCCGACCATACTGGACACATGTGCAATAGTTCGTAGATTTTTAAATATTTAAGCAATAGTAATCGCATGGGCGTAGAACTTGGACTACGCTCCACCAGAGCACAATCCCTTGAAAATTTTATCCGGGATGTGTAATCTCCGGCAACAGCCGAGATGGATTAAGCTCAAATAAAATAAAAATAAAATAAAATAAAATAAAATAAAGTAAAATAAAATAAAATATTAGTTTGGAGAAAAAGAAATCCATTATTTTCTCGGTAGATGGCTATAGTGATCGATCTCTCGTAAAGTGTCAATCTAACAATGTAAAGTTTATACTTATTTTCAAGGTGCCATTTGACACTAGAGAAGTTTTTTTCCTGTTTTTTGTTTGTTCTATTCAGTTGTGAGTTACAGGGTGTTAACAATGGAACTAAACAAAGAGAAAATTCGGTACATTTTACAGTTTACGAAAATGCAAGCCAAGCCGCTGATATTGTGAATTGTATTTATGGTGCCGATACTGTAACAGCTAAGTACGTGCAGTTTCGGTTTCGCCGATTCCGTTCAGGCATTTTTGATGTTAAAAATGCACCTCGCACAGGCAAGCCCGTCGTGTAAAATCTCGATAAAATCACAGCAATAATCGAAATAGACCGGCATCATAGTAATCGTAGCAGCGCCCAGGAGCTAAAGATCGGCCATAAAATAGTTTCAAATCATTTGCGCAAAATTTTACGCAAAAATAATGGATTCCTTTTAATAAAAACTAACTCATATTTAGAACATTTTTGAAATTCTATATGAAGAGATTTCGAAGCAAACAACGACTTATAACCTAGCAAAACAAAATTTTTATTTAAATGTTTTAAAAATAAAAAAAACATATTTTTTTAAAATTAAAAAAAAACATTTTTTTAACCATATAATACACTCAAAAAGATGGAGGTCTCGTATATTTTGAAAAATCAAACTAATCCACAGCATCGCATGCAAATTAACAATATAAACATCTATTAATTCCCATAAGGACTCTGGCTACTCTTATCAACCTCCCTATAACCAAAATGTCGCTTTACCACAAGAAAATGGAAACTATTACCAACCCCCGCACTCTCCACTACCTGTTTCACCGCAGCAAAACTTCAACGGATACGACTATCCACGACCACCTTCGCGCGTTCCTATTTTACCTGCGGAGAATATGGACTTCCAGCTTAGCAACAATGAATCAGTTGCCACACCACCACCCGGCGTAATGGGTGACTTCATTGATGACATTATAAATGGGCAAAAAGAGCAAATACTCTCTTCTTTATTGGGTAACACTGAAGGTGCCGTTGGGTTGGGAGATGATGATGATGCGAAGGCATTCCGCTTCAACAAATGTGCTACGTGCAGTAAGTTCCGTGTAGTTACATTACCAGATTGACAGTAAAACAATGCTCCACTATATTTCTTAATCTACTAATTTCATTTCAATAAATTTCGTCGTTGCTATTTACTCACTCAAACGAACTACTCTCTTTAAATACTCGATACATTTTGCCCTTTCTCTCTCTCTCTATTTTGCTTCTACCCTTTCACTTCCTCAGCTTGCGGTGTTCCAAATGTAAATCGCATTATTGGTGGCACTGTTGTGCGTATCAATAAATATCCCTGGACTGCACAGCTCATTAGAGATAATTTTGTCTACTGCGGAGGCACACTGATCAACGACCGTTATGTGCTGACCGCCTCTCACTGTGCCAAGGGGCAAAATGTCAAACGCATATCGGTAAGACTGTTGCAGCTTGGTCGTTCTACACAAAATATGGGCATCATGAGACGTGCCGTGGCGCTAGTGACGCACAAGAAATATAACGATAATACTTTGGTCAATGATATAGCCTTGGTGAAGCTGAGTAAGCCCATAGCGTTGAAGGATCCAATTAGACCAGTTTGCTTGCCAAATCCCAATCAGAACTTTGATTTCAAGGAGGTGTGTTTGTATGTGTTTAGCTGCTGCAATGTGGCGACTCTTCTCTTCCGACTTATTTGAAGGGAGTCTTCTTTGGAATTTTAGGGCGTAATCGCTGGCTGGGGTCTTACGAGTCAGGATGGTGATATTTCGAGCGTCTTGCAGGAGGTCACAGTGCCAATAATCACGAACGCGCAATGTCGTAACACTTCGTATAAAACAATGATAGTGAATGCGATGTTGTGCGCAGGATTAGTTGAAGAAGGAGGCAAGGATGCGTGTCAGGTGAGTAATTGAAAAGAAACATATCTTTAGTAGTGCGCTTTTGGATTATTGGAGTTCTGATTGTTGTAAATTTCCTTTTTTTTTTTTGGATTTTGGAGTACTAAAGTGTAAGTAAGAAAGTGAAAAAATAAGCATGTGAAAGTAAGAATCCAGCCGTGAGCAATACGGTAAAAAATTAATTGTTGCAAATCTACCGTTATTAAGCATTAAATTATTGTCCATGTAAACGCCTATGTAAACTGAACTTTACGCACTCTTATTGATTCATAGGTTCGCCAGAATGAGTTCGTCGCATTCGTTGTGGCACCGCATTTGACTGACCATCGATTTATTGTCTGCGATAGTATGAAGAGTGCCACAATCGTGCCACCCGTCTTACCGCAACGGACATAGTCAGCTATTTTCAATTTACATCGCTCGGGAAGTCCGGCAGGTTAAGTTTTCTCTGGTCCTTGAGCCTATCGAGAAACTGAATTTCTTAGAAACGCACAATCGTATCCGGCTAGTTAAGGTTGCAGGACACAGGTGTATAACTGGGAGCAAAGTAGTGGTCGCATTGGCAAAAGAGGATGCGGCCGCGTTACCAATAGAAACCGGGACCTCTCATGCTGACAACAGCTTAAGAGTGAAGAGGCTAAGCGAGGATATCTAGTACCAACCTATGTCGATACGCCATGGGAAATCCTTGCTGGGAAACTTATAATCCTCCCTCAGGATAAACTACGAATACTTATGGGCATTCTCACAGATCATTACTGATTGTGCAGACATCTGCAAAGAATTGGGATATGACCCACTGACTCCTGTCGTTTCTTCGACCAACCCCCGAACACTTCAATACACCTTCTTCGTGAATGTGACGCAATTGCAAAAAGAAGAAAGGCGTATACACTCAGCCCAGCTCAGCCTTACCTTCACTTTAATAAGTGAACTGTGATGAGTGGAGGTCCCAAAAGCCGGTGAGATCGAAGTGCAAACCTAAAATCAAATATAATATATCTATCTATCTTTCCGGCACTTCAACAATGTGTACAACATAAAATACAGAACAGCTGATTTATTTTTAAACGGCAATGCTTTCGTTGTGGATTCTGCATGCAATTCGAACTCGTTCCCGAAACCGACCACGATGTACAGAATGTAAAGAGATCGTCAACAACGAGCTGCCAATAGGCCCTCAATGATTTTGAAGGAATCAGCTGATACGTTATAAGCGAGATGAGAGCGACAGAGGCCTGCAAAAGCTGAGATAGTGTTGGTAATATAACTGACGACTGGCTACAAGAGCGTAAGAATGGGTGTGATATGAAAACACGCAACTGTGCTGTCAAATGCCCTATGACGTAGCAGCCTTAGTTGTAATTTTGCATTCTATCATTCTATGTAGGATACCAACGCAACGGACTCATTCTGTCTCCCCGCTAAACTCACTCACTTGGTCCTGCTCACTTAGTTTCACAAAACCAGCTGCGTTTTGCTCACTTTCAACTTTAGTTACTTCCAACCGAGCTCACAATCTCTTTGTTGCGCTCAAGCAAGTGTTTTCAATCAGCTACTCCTTCCCGATTTGTGTACATTTACTCTGCCTTTCACTTTATCCTTTTGTCAACTTTATATGAATTTTATGCCTCTCATAGTATCCATTTTCACTTTCTCTTTTTCTTTCATCAGGGCGACAGTGGCGGCCCGTTGATTGTGCGTGATCGTATCTTCCAATTGGCTGGTGTTGTATCCTTTGGATTTGGTTGCGCTAAACCGAATGCTCCGGGTGTCTATACGCGCGTCAGTAAGTACTTGAAGTGGATCTCGGAAAATACGAAAGATGCCTGTTATTGCAAGCAATGAGTGGAGGGAAGGGTTTAATTATTTATTATTTATTAATTTTAATTTATTATATTTTATACATTTTGAACTATTTAGTTATTTTGGATTGTACAACAAATAAATGAAAACAATTTGTTTCGAAGTACGTCTGGTTGTTTTTTATTGCCGTATCGATATTCGTGATTAACTAATATGAATCGTGAATTCAATAAATTATTGTTGTTGGAGTTGAGGAACCTGAATAGATTCCGTGCATAAATTTAATTTTTCGGAATATCTTGCAAAAAAGTGAAATGACAGTCTCGAGCAGGCCAACTGGTATTGCCAAGGCGGTAGCCAGTCGATAACAGCAAGAGATCGATTAATCGCTGAGCTGTGTGGCCTAATACGAAAGCTCACTAAAACTAAGGACCGCTGAAGTTCATATTATTGAGTTAATTTTTAATCGAGAGAATGGCGGTAGTTACACAATGCAGCAGAAAATTTGATGACGAGTGTTTGAGAGCAGAATCTTTCTCTCAAACACTCGTCATCACTCAGGTCCGTCACAACATATGACGCAGAAGCTTGGACGATGAGGCGTCAGTTGGAGTGTTTTTTTTAGAGCTATGGAAAGAGGGTAGATAGCCGAAGAAGAAAGGAGAAAAGTATCAGAGAAAGAGATAGGAAAGAATAGAGAGAGAGAGAGAGACAAAGGTCCTGTTAGTCCTGTGTTAGTCCTATTTTAGGAACCCAAAGCTCGTAGTCTTGCTGTAGCAAAGGCAAGACACTCACAGAGAAAATGCTCAGTGTGATCCGCATCCTCTAAGCAAGACAGGCAAATTGGGTCTTCAGTGATTCCAATGGTGGTCATATGCTGTCCTCATGGGCTGTGTCCTGTAATAATACTGACCATCAATCGAAAGTCCTTTCATCCAAGTGTTTGTAGAAAGTTGGAAAGTTTTCTGTTCGGACTTGTCACAAAACACTTTGCAGTTCTGCAGCGTTCTAGATCGGACCATCGCTCTTAATGCAAATTTCATACACAATCGCTGATCCAATTCATGATTCGTGCGGAACTGATTCCGATAATTGGCTCTGGTTCTTGTGGTGGAACCGCTGAATACCGCTTACACTCGAGCTTCTCATCCAATTTGTGGTGTGCGTCTTGTTGTTATTTCACAAACGGAAGGATCTAAAGTTTCAAGACGACTCTAAACGGGAGATGGACTTTTTATGAGGAGTTTTTTCATGACAGAAATGCACTCGAAGGTTTGCCATTATCTGGTGCCGGGCGACTGCTATTAGAAAAAAAATTTTGTTTTAACTTTTTGCTGTTTGGTGCCAGGAGACTCCAATCTGTGCACTTCCGAATGGTAGTCACTCACCTACCCATGCGACTACGACGGCCCTTATATGTATTTCAGTATAAGCCAAAATTTTTCAAGCGTTTTTTCATCGTTGCACTTCGTTCCGCTGGGATATGCTGCTGACTGACAGTCAAAATTTCAAGTGGAAACGTGATGCGAGCACTGAAACAAAATCTTATTCAAATAGAGGCCAGACTGTATTACTTCGTTTCAGGAGTTGTGTTAAAATTATTGCAAATTCATATTTCGATTAAAATATTTCGACCTTGATACACAGTTGCTGCCATAATCTGTTTGTATAAAACAAAAAAATGATGTTCCAATCTTCAACAAAGTGGAAGCTGACGGACCAAGTAGAACGAAAACAATCAGTCAACAGCAAAAACAAAATCGGATAAGAAACCAAAAACAAAACATAAGGACAAAAAAAAAACAACATGCGGAAAAGCAAAAACAAAAACAGATTAGCAAAACACGAAAGCAACAACTCAATATACATAAAAACAAAAACAAATATTATACAAGCAAAAAAAAAAAAAACAAAGAACAATAACAATATAACAAAAAAAAAATATTAATAAAGAAGGCACAAAAAGCCAGTAAAGGAAAAACGAACTGGAAATAATATTTCAGCAACTGGAAATCGATTTTTCACGCTGATCAGCAATTCAGGGTGAAGCTTCATCAAAAAGCTGTCGTGATAATCGTAACCATAACAGAGTTGCGTATGAAATAAATATAGTAAAAAAGTGAATATGTGTGTGTGAATGTGTGTGAGTACGTCTGTAGCCATGTTTATCGCATGCATTTATGACAATATTTACAACCCTATTTTTTGTTTTCCGTACGCCTCATTTTCGTTTATTAAATATTTTTCCCATGCAATAAATAAATGTATCCATCTAAAAAAAACTGAAAGAATCAACTTAGCTCTTTCACACACACCCCCTCTCTCTCTCTTTCTTTTTGTCACTCTACCACCCGCTCCCTCTCTTTCCCTCTCTCTCTTCTGTCGCACCTTTTCCACAGTGCATTGCCTTTGCCATCTACTGGCTGATATGGCTCCAAGGACATTGACTAAGTGCCGCACATTGTTATCGCTTGTAAACTGTCAACGCGATGGATTTTTCAACTGCCTATGACGACAGCAATAATCACCAGCAAGCAAAAACAACATTAACAGCGGCACAACAACTGTGTTCATGATTCATTTGTGTTGTTTGTGTTGCTGCGACGGCACGACGGCAGCCTTTGAAGTTGTGTTGGCGTGCTCCGGCTGATGTCCTTTTGGAGCCCATTGGCCCATTGGCGCATTGGAATGTTGACTTGTTAGTGCGGGCAAGCAGCACAGCCAGTTTCTGTGAATGTACTGTAGGTATGTAAGCGGTATGTCTGACGGTCAGTGGGTAGATTGTCGCCGGTAAATCGCAGAATTGTTGCCGCATAATTGCAACATATTTTATTGTGGGCAATTATTTGCTGTCGCCAGCAGACGACAAAGTCAATTGCGAGATAAAATTGGAATTGTAGAGAGTAGCGTGAAGCTGAGGTTTTTGTGGGGATTTAAAAATTGGCAAGAGAGACGTTGGTGAGACATGCAAAAATGGAATGAGTGAGAAACGACATGCAGACACATGTAAATGTAACTAAAAGTGTACAGTACTGGTCCTCGCTGGCACAGAGTGGCATTCATTATATTAATCAGATTGTATTACATTATTGTGGCTCCCGCCAGGAAGTGGGGCTTTGAGTGCGCGCGCATCCATCAACCCACACTTATATACTACTATCTAACGCCCAACGATAACATCGAAGCATTTAGAAACAGACTAGATGACACTGAAGATACGGCTCACAAAATCGGGGGATCGGTAATCGTTGCCGGGGATTTCAACTTCAAAGCCATGGAGTGGGGTATGCGAACTACGAATTTCAGAGGTAGGAAGGTTTTGGATATGGCTGCCAAGACCAGATTGACGATCATGAGTACATTAGGAGTAACTGCATCTAGAAGACCCTGGTGCGAAGAAGCAACACCAGATATCACGCTCCTATCTGATCGCATTGCCGGACTAGTAAAGACATAGAAGGCCCTCGAAGGCTTCACAGGCAGCAACCACCAACATATTTCGTTCAGAGTAGACATAAGGGATCATCCTTGGCAAATGTAAAGAAAAGTGGTATCCGGAAGTGGAATGTATTAAAGCTTAACCGCGAAGCGCTAATAACCACCGTTGGTGCACATTCCCACGGAGACACAACCCTTCAAAGCGCCACATAAGTGGTGTAATAAAGCGAAGCCGGTTGTGACAACGAAAAAACATAAATGCTCGGTTTATTGGGGGACGGAGGAAATAACCGAACTGAGATGTGACTGTCTTCGCCTCAGACGGAAATACACGAGAGTCAAACGAACCGGGCAAGCCATTGTGGATGCAGAAGCATACAAGAGTGAAAAAGGCTGCTATAGGGCGCTATTGCAAATAACAAAAAAAGAAAAATGGTAGGAACTCGGGGCAGACTTAACTAGAGATGCCTGTGGACTTGGGTACAAAGTTGTGGTGAAGAAACTGAGAGCTGGGATACCTACACCGGAACTAAGCTCGAGCGCGATGGACTACATTGTAAAAGACCTCTTTCCAAGTCACGAATCCAGAGAAGGTATTGAGTGTCAAATAAACGTGACATAAGAGCCACCAATATTCACCAGTGAGGAGCTCCATTCAGCTGCGAGCAAGCTGAAAAACAGCATAGGCACCAGCACGAGATGGTGTACCCGCTGAAGTCCTCAAGGAGATCGCAAAAATGCGACCACAAGTATGTACAATGCCTGTCTAAGAGAGGGGACTTTCCCAAAAATCTGGAGGTCGTGCTAATAAGCAAGGGGAAAGGCAACCTGAAACTCCCATGACAATAATATCTTCTACACTCAGAAATATATCTTATACTAACATTAATAAGCGAGCCCACATGAAGGCTAGCAACTCAAGTATTACTGTGGGGCCTCCGAGACTCTTAGTTGAGTAGGGGCTACCAGTACCACAGGAGTTTTACCATCAAATATGCAGATAATGATACTAGTCACTAGCCTGTATTAATAATGCGTTGCCCAATAGTCACGGTTGTGAACGTTTTACCCATAGCTACCAAGGAGAAGTAAAGTACCAGAAATGTTGCCCAAAACTACAAAAAGCTGGCAAGTACGGACGACATGACCCAGCCAATGTAGCCGCTGGAACTTTATTCGCTGCGCTATATCTATGTCGTCGTAAAGCTCATACAGCTCATCGCTCCATCGCCAAAGGTTCAAAAACCTTCCGCAGAATCTTTCGCTCAAACACTCCAAGCGACCCTTCATCGGTTGCTGTCATCGTCCAAGCTTCTGCGCCACACGTTTGGACGGGCATGATGAGAGCCTAGTAGACTGTTAGTTTTGTTCGTCGAGAGAGGAATTTACTACTCAATTGCCTACTTAGTCCAAAGTAGCACTTGTTGGCAAGAGAGATTCTACGTTGGATTTCAAGGCTGACATTGTTATCGGTGTTAATGCTGGTTCCTAAATAAACGAAGTTTTTTACAACCTCAAAATTATAACTGTCAACAGTGACGTGGGCAGGGCCGTAGAGAGCATATCCGGGCCCCGGGGGAAAATTGCAAATGCGGGCCCTTTCCAATTATGTCTAATTCATATAATTCGAATTACTCTCGAGTCCGGGCCCTTCTAAGAACTCCGGGCCTGGGGTAAAAAGTCCCCGTTCCACCCCTCTCGTCGGACCTGGTCGTGGGTGCCTATACGCGAGTGCGCCGACTGTTTGTTTGATGACAGGAGCTACTTCGTTGTGTCCTCATTTACCACCAGACCCATTCGCTTTGCCTCTTTATCCACTTTGTAGAAGGCAGAACTAACAGCGCAGTTGTTAAGGCCGCTGATGTCAATATCATTGCTTCTTATGCACCCAACTATAATGCAGCAAAAAAGTGAACCATAAATACAATTTTCACAAATATCGCGAATGGGTCCGAATAAGCGTATAAACCATCTTTGGCGTGCCCGTAATAATTTTACTAAATTTCATCATGCGCCAAAGCATACATCCTGCTTTTTTATACATATAAGCAAGGTGGCGCAAAATTAATCACCCTATCGGAGGATCTATAATTTTTGCGAATGGGAACTGGGCAGCTGCAGTTGTGAACAAACAGACAAGCAATGAAGTGCCTTAAGGTAGTAGTCTGGTAACTTACACGTTTTTTGAGGCCATGTTTGGGACATTTTTTGGAAGGGAAAATAAAATTCAATCGGTTTGATTTTCTGATATGTTATTAAAGGTATCAGAAGGTGTAGAAACAATTTTTTTTTGCTTTTTTTTAATGTGTTGATACTATTTTTGTACACTGCAGCAAGCGGCAAAAAAAAGAGGTACAGTGGCTGGCCGGCGTGATTTCGTCACTTTTGGTCATCTGAAACAGAAAAAACAAATTGCTTATTAATCAGTGTGCTTGTCGTTCTGGCGGGTAGTAAGATCAAATGATAACAAAATGCCGGACTTCGTAAGAAAATTGCCTTTTTTTAAAGTGGAAATCGGACTAAAAAATGGAAAGTTAGGGACGAAATAAATTAAATCTACTACCCGCCAGAACTATTGATGTGTAGAAAAACATATCTAAATTTCAGCTCAATCCGTTAGATAGAAAATTTGTTTTCACGACGGCCATCCGGAAAAACGCTGTTTTGAGAAAAACGCGTTTAAAGTTTTAGCGGCTTAGCGCGCGCAAGTACGAGCCGCTCTCGTGTATGTGCTTTAATTTCGTCAATATTTCGAATTTCGGTCTAAAATTTGTACAGTATATTACCAATATATCACGCTTTCAAAATATGTAAAAAACCGAAATTCGAAATTTTCAAAATAAGTTACCAGACTACTACCTTAAGCTCAAAATGAAGATTTTCGTAACACCAAATAATTTTATTATTTAATAAAAGAATTATTCAAAAACGAAATTAGATGATTAATTTTGCGCCACCACCTATATTTCAAACCGTGTGCTTTGTGAAGAACGACACCATCATCCTGCCTTGGCTCCGACATTTTTTGCATTTCTCGTTACAAAGTGCGCGTAATGTTACAAGATCAATTAAATAGGCAATTAAAATCAATTTTCCGTCGTTTGTGTAAATAACTAACTAAATAACCACAAATATGAAATCATAATCACCACACACACACGCCTATACTCGAAGGCATAGAATCATAAAGCGATAAATTTAACAAAGCAAATAATAACTAATCGTTTGGCTAAAGTTAACGCAGCTAAGAAGCTTTGTTGTTTGTTGTTGGCATTTTTGCTGCTGTAATTATTTTATAAAAATACCTGCCTTATTAACGCTGCTATTATACCTATTTACATATTTGTAGTGTGTACGCATGAATGTAAGAGCATTTGTTGTAAGTTGCATGCGGTGAGAAAAAATCGCTGTTGCATACAATTTCTGGCTGCAGCTGACTTTTATTGCCTTCATTAAATGCCAAGTAGGAGATATGAAAACATAAAAAACATGCTTGACTGTATACTTATACATACACGTACGTACATACATACATATATGTATATATATACGTTCACACAGACATACGTGCATATGACATTCGAGTGTGTGCAGCACTCGCTATTGTCGCTCATTTGCCTCGCAAATTTTTTGTCTTTGTGGTGCTCCTATGGTAATTTCTGCATTATGCTAATTTTATGCGCCACTTTAATTGCCAACTTTCATGTTGGCCATAAGTCAAGTGTACCATATATTTATATGAATGTATGCGCCAACAATCGTACTGTGCCATGAAATTGGTATGCCATTGTTGTTATTGTTGTTATAGAATGCGCGTTTACGTTTGGTGCAACATTTACAGCTGTTTGTTTTTTTATTGTCTATTGAAATTCAAAGTATTCTCTTTGCCAAGCCGTCCAAAGCGGATCTAAGCGTTTTGCGAACTACTAAGCGTTTACTTTAAAATTTTATTTTATTTTACTCATTTTGCCTTTAAGTGGCTTATACGAGTATTGGATACTGCTGAGATAAATGCCATGTACGTTCATGGAAAGATGTTGAATTATTTCAGTGGCATGTCAAGGCTAATTAATTTTTATGCTATTATTCGAGTTTAATGTTATAATTAGCTTCACTTTCAGTTTAATAGAGATAGTTTTGAGAAAGGTGCCAGTGGAGCCAGTTGGCTCTATTCAATGCTTAACTAAAGTATTTTAAACTAATTATTATAATTTTTTTCTTTTTAATACATTTTTTTATTGGGATCTGTTTTTTAAATATTAAGTAAAATTTTTTTTTTACAACTTTTTAATTCATTTAAGGTGTTACATACGTCCAGCAGCGCCAAAAATGCGCTAAAAGAAAAACTGTTTTTAGAAGAGATAACAATTGAAATAAATATATTATAAAAGAATTTTAAAAATTGTTTATTAGTACTTAAACTCTATAAAATATGTATTTTAATTTTTCTTTACAAAAATTAGTAATATACATAAAAAATCACGTGACCCAAAGCACAATGAAAAAAGTTGCTCCACGGTCAGCATCATTTCTCCTTGAAATGTTGGTGGATCTGTAAAAAGTAAAAAAATTCTAAAATAAAGTTCTAGTTATAGTCTGTCGAGAAGGATTTTTGAATTTCAAAAAATTTTGCAACTTACGGCATTTAAAAAAAAAGTATGCGTTTTACGTCAGAAATGTCACAATTTAATTAAGTTTATAAAATTTTTTAATAAAAATATCAAAAATCTAATCTAAGAGAAAACACTTTTGAGTATTAAAAAAAACCGCATCAAAAGATATTATATTAAAAACTGTATGAGTTGTCATGCAGACCGTGCCGGGAAAAGTAGTTTCGAGAAAAACGAGTTTAAAGTTTGAGGTACAGGAGCGCGCGGACCGCTCTCTGCCTAGTTAATGGGCTGTAGAAGCTATAATATTGTGGATTTCCGGATGAAAACTTCACAATATCGTCCCCTTAGTATAACAATAGCCTATGTGCTCATAGGCTATTATTTTTTTTTTTAATTTTTGGATTCTCCATCGTCGATTTTATATGTGGTCAAAATTTTTTCAAATTCTAGTTCCACAAAGTGGGTCAAAACGTCAGTAAAAAAATAATAAATATTTACAGACATAACGAGATTTGAGTAAGAGCTACTTTCGACAAAAAGTTTGAAATTCATTTTCTCAAAACATTAAAAAATTTATAGGCTATTTTAATACTAAGGGGACGATATATTCTCAAGATACCATACTTTTGAAGTAACGAAACAACAAAAAAATCGATTTTTTGAAAATTCTGGATGAATGTAACCCCTTAATGAAAAAAACATTTATGGAATACACCCAACGGTGTAACCGTTTACTAATTTTCTGATACATAGTATTTTAGACGGCGGCCGTAGCCGAATGGGTTGGTGCGTGATCACCATTCGGAATTCACTGAGAGGTCGTTGGTTCGAATCTCGGTGAAAGCAAAATTAATAAAAAAAACATTTTTCTAATAGAGGTCACCCCTCGGCAGGCAATGGCAAACCTCCGAGTGTATTTCTGCCATGAAAAAACTCCTCATAAAAATATCTGCCGTTCGGAGTCGGCTTGAAACTGTAGGTCCCTCCATTTGTGGAACAACATCAAGACGCACGCCACAAATAGGAAGAGGAGCTCGGCCAAACACCCAAAAAGGGTGTACGCGTCAATTATAGATATATACCTATACTATTTTAGACCAAATTCTTATCCTATGCGGCCTTTTGTGCACTTCCTCTTGAGTCTGATGATGGTGCAATTATTTCTGTGACAAGTTGTGGTTCGTCTGGCATGGTCTTTTCTCGAATTTCAGCATAACTGTGGCCCTCTACCGTCGCTCATTCTTCTTTTCATTCTCCTTAGCTTTCCCTACTCCATCGTTCTGCGCACCATCGTTTCCTTTTGGCACGATATTGGGCCTAGATTTTTGCCGGCTTACCACTTGCCATTTCTCAGGCTCTCGAACTTTTAGTTTCTTTGAAGAGTTAGATGCGGCAGAACTTGATGCATTTCGTTTTGCGGTTAAAGGAGTGCTCTTCTGGACAACACCTGTTTTTCGAGCTGTTGTTGGGGTGTCTCCTCTGATCTCTTTCATTGAGGTGTTCGACAGGAGATGCCCTTTGCCGGTTTTTTCAGCTCCAATCCAACATCTTCTGCAGTTTTCCATTGCGTCGAATATCTAGCTCTGAGACTCCAGTCTTTAATTCCATGGATGTATTCCTATTCTTCAGTAGAACTGTTTTCATCTTCCTCAGCACTCTTAAGCATTTCTCTACGGCTTCCTTTTCTTCAGCTCGTATTTTGAGAATAAACTCCTGTTGCTGAGTTTTTTCCCTCTCTGTATTTTCGTCCCTTGTAGTTACAGGGCCGCATTGGGCTCAATTGCAATCTTTTCCGCCTCTTTTGACGTTACTCTTACGTCTAATTCCTGAGGTGTTGTTTCCTCTGCTTCATTGACCGTCTTTGATGTCACTATGGTTGACAATGGCGTATTTGCCATTTGTGGTGGCAAGCGAAGCAATCGTGGTTTGGCGCGCTTTGTTAAACCCGGTAAGCGGTAATCGCGGCAATCAAGAGGAAGAAGAATAGAGATACGAAACTGAAGAGAATGTATTTATTAAGCAAACAAATTTCCTGTACCTTTTATATTAGTTAATTTACAAGAATATTTATTATATATTTTAGAAACTCGTTCCCACATATGTTGCTCAAATTTACACTGCCAGATCGACCATTCCCACCTCCCCATTTATTTCTGCTTGCGAACTAAATATTTTTGCCCCAAAGCACACACAAAACCTAGCAACATAAATTATGCAAATAAATTAGTTTTACTTTAACTTGATTCCATTATATTTTGCCACTCTCTCACTCAGCCATTCTCACGCAGTAGTTAGTCAACTCACTGGCCGGTGCCGCTGGGAAAATTGCATGGGAGTGAATGTTCAACTCGGCCGCTGATATAATTTTTTTTGGTTTTGGTTTATTGTTTTAATTTTTGGTGGGTGGGATTGTTGCCTTCACTGCTCGCAAAATAAATGCTTGTACTTTCATTGCTCTTTCTTGTATTTGTATTTTGCTTTTGTTAACTTGGGCAGGAAAAGTAGCCTGAAGACAAATTGTCTAAGTGGCGTAGAACTACAAATCAACAGGAAGGTTGTAAACAAATCATTTAAAATGAGAGATTTTGACGAATGGGGAAACTGAATCAGTTTTGAATGAACTGCAAACTTGTGGAGATTAAATAAATATAATCCAACTTTTTTTCACTTAGCTCTTTTATTTAATATTTGTTCTAATTTTAAGATTGATCCATACTGAAGTTAAGGTTAGCTGTGTAGTCTGTAAGAATAGTTTGTAAATTAAAACTCGAAATAAGTAAACAAATATTTTTGTGTGTTAAATTCAAAAGACTTAGTCCTAAATAAAAGATGAAAAAGAAGAAGTTTCCTCAGTATGTTTGGAAGGACATGCCTGGTCTTTCCGTATGTATTTCTAGTAAAAAAATGCCTTGTAAGAGTCCCAAAAATGTTGGCTATATTCTTCCTGCTATGAGAGTGCACGCTTTGCTTTCACTTCTAATTTTATTTCGGTCTGAAAATTCGAGAAGTCTTAATTTGATTCCACCTTTTATCCACTTATTCATGCATTCATTTTCCTTCCTTCTCTAAGAGTATGCTCTTTTCGAACACCTTTGATTCTATTTCGGTCTCGTTTGCCTGGGAATTTGGTCAGCTCTACTTTGGGAGCATAATGAGAGGGTTGAGGTTCCCTTGAGAATCTGTGTCTGCTCCTGAAAAAGATGGGCCTCGCGTCAACTCAGTGCGCGCTGGGTTAGTGCGCAGAAGTGCAAAGACGCGAGATCCTTCTGGCAATGACGAGATTGGAGGTACCCGACTTCTGAGGCTAACAAAGTCGCAGCTCTTAAATTTGGTGGGTGTTCTTACCGGGTATTGTCCATTAGGAATACAAGTGGTGAGATTTGAGATTGCCTCAAAAGCTGTTTGGAGGATGAAGTGAAATCATCTCAGCACCTTATTTTAGCTGCCCTGCTCTCACCGGGCGAATATCCCTACATCTAGGCTCTCACTTTTTTGCTACACCTGCGGATATATCAGGTTTAAGTATAACGCATCTGGTGGGTTTCGCCAGCAGCTTAAGAAGATTAACGCAATGTAATTTGTCACGGTTTGGTTATCACCTTCAAATACAAAACCTCGTTTTCCTTCATCTCCTGTTCGGTTTTTTGTTTTGTTGAGTGGAGTGTTCTTTCTGTTACTCTGTTTTTCCTCTGTAGTTATCATAATGGATAATTTTGATTATTTTTCCAAGTCGGCCCTCGCTTGGACAGTCACTTATTTTACCTAACTTAACTTAGATTATGTCTTTCCGAGTGCTTCTATATATCTATATATATATTTAAGGGGGTAGTATGGTTAATTCGGTGTAAAACAAGCATATTTTTCGAAATTTTTTTTGTCGACACAGTTGATTTATTCAAAATTTTAAAATTACTTCATTATAAAGTCATATTTAAAGAATATTGTGTGAAATTTTCATTGATTTTTATGAAGAAATGAGTTGGTGGCAGCGAATCTTCGCGGACGTCTCATAAAAAAGTTTTATTGCGGTGTCCCTCAGAACTCATTACTGGATCAACTAAAATCAAAAAACCAAATTGATTTCATCAGCTAATAAAGTTTCGCAGATAACAACGTCGAATTTTTTTTTTTTTTTTTAATTTTTTAAAGCGCTTTGAAGTCAAAACACCGATTTTTCATAAAAAAAACTTGAAAACTTTGTTGTTTTAAAATATGACAAAATTTAAAAAAAAAAAAACTCGACGTCATTACCTCGTGAATAAAGTAAAGAAACAAAAAAACCAAATTTGAAAAGAATCGGTGCAGTAGATATGAATCTACAGTGGACACCGACCGTAAAAAAGGCAAGTGTGAGAAAAACGCGTTTAAAGATTTTCGGCAGCGTGAAATCCGGTTGGAGAGGTAGATACTTAATCCTTTGTGTCTTTGTCAATTTTACTCTAATGCACTTCAAACTTTCACACAATAATCTTAAGATGTTATAAAATAATTTAAAAAAAAACAAAAAAAAAAAAATGAAAAAAAAAAATACCATACTACCCCCTTAAGAGCAATTAGCAAGTAGTCTATGCACGCAAGTCTTTTCTATGGAAATAATGGGCACGCCTTGCCAAGCAAGTTCATCTGCCAAGCACTTTTCCTTTATGTATCTACGACAGAAGATGCAAGTGAGATAGAGTCTGTTTTCTTTAGCTATCTCAGCTCAAGATTATAATCAAATTAAACTAAGTCTAGAGTTCGGGCTGCAGCCTGGCTAAAAACGCATATATCTCATCCTAGTGATTATGTTTTCAGCTGCTTTGCAGCCTCCATAATGTGAAAAAAACAATCAAGCTTAAAGCTACCTACATAAACGGCTGTACTCCATCCGTTTTTTCTTGTGTGGTATTCTTGTGTTACAGCTGCTTTTTGAAACCGATTTATAGCACAACGACCCGAGCTGATCGGCACAATGAAATCTGTTAATGCTTCGATACAATCATGACAGTGCATGAGTATCGGTTTTCAGACTGGTGTAAGAATATAGCGCCAGTGGCTGGTATTTAGCCCCCATTATTTGCCAAGAGAGGCAATATCGTAGAAGTATTTTTTGAGATGGTGGTCTGTACTTTACTCTCTGCTTAGCTTTTTATCCAGAATAATGGCAAGAAATGTGGTTTTATTTGTGAAGCTTAAGAAGTTGCCATTTGGTTCTGGTGCGGTTGCCTATGGCATTTGGTATCTCTTAAGAAATAATATAGTTTAAGCTCTAATTTACTTCAGTTGCCTTTCAAGCCGCAACTAGTGAACTAAATAGAATGGTATAATAGTATTTATTTCGGCGATTCTGAACTGAGATCGTCTGTTGAACCGGAGCTTTTCTGATTACTTCAGCCTCGGCATGTCTCGGTTGGTCTGCCACCACTTGATGCTTTCATCCAAGGAGAGGCTTTCAAGGTCATCTGCAGGCTAAAACACAATGGGGACTGGTACAGCCCCTGTCCGGCATTGGGAATAGAGGAGGCATGGTCTTCGATCCAACGATCCTCGCCATGCCCATTGACTCCATGCCAAAAAGAGTCGTACTTGACAAGAGATACAGTGTGATGCTGCCAGAGGTTCAATTGTGGTCAAACTCTGAAATTGAGCCGGGCAAACACTGCTTTCGCATTTTCACGGATGGCTCCATGACCTAGCACGACTCCGGCTCTGGTGTCTACGTGAAATCCAGTGGGATAAAACTGCACTTTGCTCTTGGAATGCATACATCTGTGTTTCAAGCGGAGGTGTATGCTATTCAAGAAGCGATGAGCTTTGTTGTGGAAAACAGATGGAGGTATAGATATATTTGTGTCTGCAGCGACAACCAAGCTGCGCTCATGGCCTTAGACAGCCCTCCATCAGGAGTAGTCGAGTCCTGTAAATCCAGGCTGAACTATGTCGGTAGACATAATAGCCTGATGCTAACATCGGTTCCGAGACACGTGGTAACGAGATCTCTGACTCTTTAGCCTCTCCCTTCTGCAGCCATCAAAGCCACGCTCAGCAAACGGGTTACTCTAACCCACATGCGAACCTGAAAAGCTGAGAGAGGCTGCAGATAGGCAAAACTGAGGTTACCTATCATGTCCGACCGACAGTCGCAGTTCCTCCTGTCATTAAGTAGAAGGTAATGTGGACAGCTGGTTGGGCTGATGACGGACCACTTTCTATGGGCAAAGCACATGGAAAAGGTAGGCATCTCAGACAGTGCACTCTGTCCAGGTTGTGAAGAGGAGGATAAGACGGCGCACCCCTTTCTGTGCGTCTGCCCTGTCTTTGCTTGAATCACGCTTGATATCTTTGGCACTGATGTGCTAAGAAGCGACAACCTTGGCTCCTTGGCACGACAAGATCTACTCAGCTTTCTTCGGAGGTCAGGTAGATTTAGAGAAAATTAAAAGGGAATCCAAGTGCACTACAATAGACTTAATTGTGCCTGAGTGCTGTACTCGCTAGATGTCCCGACAAAAAAAAACAAAACGGAAAAAGAAAAATGTTCTAGGCTAAAAATTAATCGATTTGGCAACAAAAAAACAAAAACAATGAACAGTGAACCACCGAGAAAAAAGTAGCAATATTTACGAGCTTCTCAACTCGATGTCCTCCGGAAGACTCAAGCTTAATGTTAATTGACTTGGAGCAAATATTCGCTGTATGCATGGTAAAAAAACAAAAAAAAAACTGTTGCTTGTTTAAAGCCACTAATATTCGCTCAATTCATCGCCGCTTCTTACAGCACTGACTTTAAGCTGATGCTTAACTTCTATTACACCTGCAGCTGTTATTCTATGCTAAAAAAATGTTGCTTTACATAAAAATATATTCACTTGCCTGCGGCTCATGCCCAACTACTTCCAGCAACTTCCTCTTCCGTTTACCTTTATTTTATTTTTTTTCATAATTATAGTCATAACCGGTCATTCATAAAAGTGATAGTAGCCGTAGCCGGATGGCATTGTTGTATTTACATGCAAAGAAGTAAACGCAAGCTGACAGAAAATGTGTAGCAACACTTAATCGATTAACTAAGTGGAGCTTCCTTAGCCAGCAGCTGGAGATAGGGGAATTAGCAGTTTGTAATGAGTTTCTATTTCGATCAGTTACGATTGAGCAACTAATGGTTGATTATACCACTCACACTTCGGCTCAATAAGTCTGGAATACTTTTGATTTATTAAATTAATTTCTGCATAATTGCTTTTAATTGGTAGGAGAAAAACTAATATATTTTTAACTTTCGTGAATGGTTTTAGGTTAATAATAGAAATAGTTTAATCAGAGCTAAAAGTAATTTATCATAAAATATGATAGGGATTCTTCCGATAGTTGGCTCTGAGTTACCTGAGTCACCCGGATTTATGCAGGAGTATATTTAGTCAAGGACAGTCACTTCAGCAGCATTGGACAGATATTTATAGGGAAATGTTTATGTTGCTACTACAACCAAATGATAGAACAGACCAAGGAGCCAAGGTGGTCGCTTCTTTAAACAAAGATCACAAGCCTGAATCGAGCGAAAGTACGCACAGTATGTGGTCCGCCGTCTAATCTTCCTCTCCTCATGGTGGGCACTACCTGAGATACCTACCTTTTCCATGTGCCTCGCCCATAGAAGTGGTTCGTCGTAGCCCAACCGGCTGCCTACAATCCTTTCTGCTTAATGACAGGAAGATCTGCGACGGTCGGTCGGACATGACAGGGCCTTACGAAGCAAGTGGTGTCGCAATCATGAGCCAATTAGTTGCTAAAATCTTGGGAAAATAGAGGTACAAAATAACTTAAGCATAATATTTAAAGGTAAGACTTGAAAGTAATTTGATTCCTGCTTTCTTCTTCTTCTCTTTCTTAATTGGCGCGATAACCGCTTACGTGATTTTGGCCGAGTTTAACAAAGTGCGCTAGTCGTTTCTTTCTCGTGCGAACCGGCGCCAATTGAACACACCAAGTGAAGCCATGTCCTTCTCCACCTGATCTTTCCAACGCAGAGGAGGCCTTCCTCTCCCTCTGCTGCCGTCAGCTGGTACCGCATCGAATACTTTCAAAGCCGGAGCGTTTGTATCCATTCGGACGACATGACCCAGCCAACGTAGCCACTGGATCTTTATTCGCGAAATCAAGATCGAGACTATCAAACATTCTATTCATTTTATTAAGACACCGACCAAAGGGTGCATAATTTAAATAATTTGATTTGAAATTTTTAACATGCGACGGATAGTGAAATAGATTTTAGGGAATATTGAAGCTTATCTACAATATTAGGTCTTGACAATCAATGATACCACAGAAAATGTTATTGACAAAGTGATTCTAAATTTATTAACATACAACGAACCCCATAAGACATGCAAGGCTCGTGAAATATAAGAGATAGCACATCAACCGATCCTTTGGGAATAAACCGCGTAAACTGAAACATATTACCTTTGACAACAATGAGGAATTATAAAACGATTTCCTAGTATAAGAATTCTTAAGGTCTTGCACATAACGTCGCAGCAAGCCCAAGTTGGAATAGGATTTAGGCATACCAAATCTAAAGTGATTAACAAGGAAGAATCCCGAGTCCAAAACAACACCTAGAGCCGAAAATTCATTTACTGCGGAAGGTCTAACATTAAAAATGGTATAAGTAAAAGTACTTGTATTTAGGACTTTAGCGAAGGTCATGTGCGAACATTTACTTAAATTAAGCGACAAAGGGCACAAGAGACCATGAAGTCGAAGTGCAAACCTCATAAAGAAGAAGCGACAATTTGTCTCTTCTACTCCTTTTGGATAGATTGTAATAACAAAATATCCCAAATACCTGAAATATTTTTTGGTAACCAAAAAAAGTCCGCAGACAAAGCCATGTAGGTATGTGTTTCTGATCAATTATTTCTTTCACAAGGAAATAAATTTTATCTTCCACCACATTTTCAAACAACTCTGAGCAAGTGGTGAGCTTCCATATAAGATTCCAGTTTCTTATATTATTCATGGTAATAGATTTAAAGATCAGCTTGATGGATGCAACTGGATGGAAAAGTGAGAATATATTTTAAGGCCATGCAAAGTGAAACACTGTTTTTCTTAAGTAGAAACGAAAACAGTCTGTCTCTACCCCATCTCATTGATGACTGCGAGGAAGAAATACCATTGATAACATCCAGTATATAGGGACAATGATCCAAATTGTAGATTGTGGAAAGAATCAATACCCTCGGAATTTGTGGCTTTTGTGCTATCATCGACAAAGTTTCGATTAAAACCTTTTGATAAGATCTCCCACAAAATTTTACTAACTAAATTAGATTGTATGGGAAGTCATTCGTCTTTCTTCACCCTCAGTGGTGCCACTGACAGCGTCTTGGGTAGCATATATTTTACTTCTTTTATTAACGAATTTAATTCCATTTTGTTCTATTTGCAGACGATTTGAAAAAAATATTCAGAAATTTGATGCTTTAATGGCTATAATACAATCCGCGGTAAAATGATAGGACATGAACATTTAGACCAATTTTGACCAATTTTTGTTTTATTTTTGGTATTCATTATTTTCATTATAGTTTATTGTCTAATGAAATCCAAATACGTCTAATTTTGAAACGTAATTAATTTTGGCATCACATAAGTCAACTTTGAAGTTGCTAAAAAATCCGCTTGATTTTTTATACTTTTTCCCCCGGCGGTGTTGCGCAGTTCCTGCATAATAAGAATGTTGTGCTTTTGTTTTATGGATAAAATTGTGAAAAAGTAATTCTTCTGATTGCCACAAGCAAAGAAATTGTTGATTGATTACCTACTGATGTCGAGAAAGCAAACAATTCCTTCGACAGCTAACTGGCAATCGAGCTTTGCGCTCGTTGTTGGAACGCTCGAATTTAGTGGAACTTCCTTTCGACCGCATCCGTATGCTTCGATATTAGCATCATTTGGGTTCCTGGTCCCCGGGACGTTATAGGAAACTGTTGCGTGAACGAGCTAACTGGACAGGAGATCCTCGGGGTTGTTTCGAGCAAAATGGAACGATTGGGGCTCTTTTGGAAACTTGTAGTTGCTCCTAGAAAGGTGTCTCACAAGCGCTAGTACACAAGCGTGCAAAGTTGCGAGATCCTTCTGGTCACGGGTAGATTAAGAGCGAGCATTCGATGGAGCTTCTAAGTCTAATAAAGGCGCAACTGTCAAATTTCGTGGTTGAACTTTTTGGCCAATGTTAATTAGGTATCCACGAGGTGAGACTTGGTATTGATTGCTTCAAGTTCTTTCTGCACCAGTTGGCTGAAAGATGAGCGGGAGTTATCTTCGCACTTCCTCCTTAGCTTTTTTTATATTGCCGGGCTGAGATTTAGACATCTTGGGTGGTTAGTCTACCAAATTTATGTAATAGAGCTAAACCTTCTCAAAACCAAATCTTCGCGAAAGGAACCACATTTACGTAACTTAGATCAATAATAGCTTCTGTTCCCATTGGGAAATCGACAGCTAACTAAGGCATCGTCTAGTTCGTTATCCTAAATCTAAAAACCTCATACTGCGGTTACCATTTCAGCACCATTCCACCTTTCCGGTACATATAAAAGTTTCAACGTCGCGGGATAAATTGAAATCCGTTTCTGAAATCGATAATTGTTTAGATAATTGGGGAAAAACATTGGCATGGATATGCTTTGTTTGAGGGGCTTACTTTGAAGATCGCTCACAGTGTTTCGACTATTAGCAACAGTCTTGGTAGCAGTTGTTAGAAGAACCCCGTTTAGCTTCGACAGTTGTAAGTACAAAATTTCACATTATTTACTCATCTCCACGATTTGTATACAATCGTACCTGTTTAGCGCTGAAAAAATGATGATAGACTACCAGGTTTGACCAATCTGCTAAGGTTAAAAACAAAATTAATGCGATGAAGATCGGCTGGCACTGTAAGAGTTCCGCCGGATCATTTCACACATATTCAAACACTCGACCAATCTGTGTCTGTTCAGATGGCAACGAAGCAACGTTGACTTTTTTCGTATACCACCAACACAATCGCAATTTCTTCGTAAGCAATTCGCCTTCACAACCCCTGTTACGTAAGCCCATCAGCTGATTCCTTCAAATTTGCTGAGAGGCCGTTAACGGACTGATTTTAGCCAGGCCTCTGAAATCTTTCCGGGATGTGTGAGATTTACTGGAGATTCTGGGTAACCTCCCTTATGGGTTTAGTTATGAAACTTGTTAGCGCATAAGGTTGTTAAGCTGCTGGCCCAATGCAGGCTGGCTGCTTAAACGGCTACGGCTAAACTGCTTTAAATAAAATTATTAAGTCTTTTCGCAAGGTAAGTCGTGGAGACACTCTTATAAAGGGGGTTTATAGATGCAATGCTAGCCGCATAAAGTAGTCCTCATTCTTGTGTATGCACTCAGCGTACGCTTTAAGTTTATCATTTCATAAGCCCATTGAGAGACGCAGCTATTTGCTCGGAAAATGAAATGAAAAACAAAAACGCAACTTTCTGCATACTTACAGGTGGGAATGAATTTAAGCGGAGGTAGCCAAAACAAATATTTATATACCAGAATGGTTTGAGGGCTTTTCCTAACGCAATTTTAATGGGAAATAACTTTGAGAGGAAAATGATTTTCGGCTGATTTTGACTTTTTTCACCTAATTTCATACTATTGAATATCTGTGTGCGTATTAAATAAATAAAAATTCCAAAATTTATAAAAAAGTCATCTCAGCCCTCGTCATAGTGTCGGAAATTAATATATCGTCAATTTGTAGCTAAATATTGAATGCAAAATTTTCATTATCACGCTTTGCTAATGACCTTTCTACAGCTCCTTTTAACTTTTTGGTTTTTTTCTACACTTTTATTATCTTCCTTAAGCTGCGATTTTCAATAGAAATCAACTAGCCAATCGCTGTAGGCGCCGTAACGGATAATGGATAGCTGAAAAATAAGAAAAATCTATACGTAAAAAGAAAAAAAAGCGCATACCAGGCAAGCGGAAAAAAACTTGAGAAATTCAATAAAGTACACCCACACAAAAATCGACAGGTAGACGCTAGTCTTAGATACACCTTTCAATGTAATGCCAACCAGTTACAGGTTCAGTTAGAGTTGCGACTAAAATACCAAACAGCATGAGACACCAACAACAAGCCCACATTTCTATCAAGAGTACGCAAGAGGTTATACCAGTACAACTAAACAACTTGGCTGGTTTCGAGCCCAGCTTTGCGCGTACACATGAATACATACATACATACATATACATAAATACACAAAAACTTATACTCTGAGAGTTGCTGTTTCGCAGCGTATTTATACGTCAACAGTCACTGGTTAAGAAAAAAGCTAAAACAAGTATTTTATACATTTCGTTTCCTTCCTTAATTTTTTTAATTTTTTTTCTACAATTTTTTCACACCAGAAACACACTCGCCTTGGAATCTGCAAAGTAATGCTTTGCGCTGAATTTCGTTTCTCTTCGGCTTATATTTTCTATTGTCTTTTTACCGTAGCTTATTTTGCTGCCTTTGCTATTGCCGAACCTTTATTACCCTTAGTTTAGTAACTCACAGATTCCAAATCCAGCTACAACCACAGTTTCAGCTCTATCTCAAAATAGCTCGAAAAAGCTGTAATGCATCTGCGCTAATGCCAATTTTCCGCTTAAAGCCGGCTAAATAAGCTGCTTTTCAATTCGACGTTCTACTCTGCACTACTCCATTCGCCACTCGCATTCATTGGCTTTGCTTACTGTATTTTTCATTGTACCGCCATGACTTTTGCTTATGTATAGGTACTCTACAGTTTCTTTTACAACAAAAATAGATACCTTTCAATTGCAATTGAAAACTGGAAACTGAATTTTACAGGTGACCGCATACCAGACATACCAAATCAAATGGTCTAAAGGCGCCTTTATGCCGGCAAATAGCATAGCCTCTGAGGCATCAGGTGTCGAGTGGGGAACGAGCTTGCATACAATAATATGTATGTAATATATGTATGTATGTACATATGTAAGTGCATTTCGAATTGCATAGAAACAATCTTGGTATGTGTGTGTATGTTTGTAATTTTACTGTAGCTTCTTTTATTTGATGCTGTGCAATATTTGGTGTTGGCGGTGAGACGATTTTTACTATCCTGGTGAAACTATCAAGTAAAGCTGTTTCTTTTTTTTTTGGAAATGTAATTTGAATATAACAAATACAAATAAATTATATTACGAATTTTCATTACTGTGAACGAGATTCCACAACTTTCGCTTTGGTTACATTGTTGCACCGTGTAAAACTGGTGATCATTGACAAATGAGTAAATACAAATGTAAATGTGTAAGTGTACACCTTTAAATGCTGGCTGAAGGCATCTTGAGCGGATTAATTTTTTTTGAAATACTAGCGAGCACTTGAAGATATCTAGGAAAGCAGCTGATCCATGCCTACACGAAATCGAGACATAAATTAGAAAATGCATGGAATTTTTTCTGCTTTCATGAGGCTTTCAGGATGTCAAATAATATTTTTTCACATTCCAAATATACAAACATTTAATCAATAATATTGATAAATATTGGTAAAGAATTATTTTGAAGAAAAGTTAATAAAACGTGCATTATCAAGTCAATTAGTTAAGAACTCAATGAACTATTTCGATCCTTATGCCAGTATTCCATCATTTTTGATACATCGAATCATCCGTCTTTTACTACTAAGAGAACAATACTGTTATCTTCTCTGAATAATTGATTGACGATGACATATATCTCTGCAGCTAAAAATTTTAAGATCCCTACGCTTAACAAACTCGCGCCTTTCTTGGTGCACCCAAAATAACTGTGCGCCATGCGGACTGCGCCCTCGTGTCGGTTGGCTAACAATAAACTAAATAAAAATAAATTCAAAAACAAAATTAAAAATAAAAAAAAGTTCAAATCTTAAAATTAAATAAAACATAATAAAAAAATAAAAAAAGGTAACTAAAATATTAAAAAAAAATACAAAAAAAAGTTTAATCTTAAAATAAAATAAAAAAATAAGAAAAAAAACAAAAATGTTAATAAATTCTTAAAATAAAATAAAATAATAATAAAAACAGAAAATTATTAAAAGAAATACTAAAAAAAATTAAGAAAATTATTGTATAAAAAAATAAAAATTTAAAAATAAAAATAAATACAAAAAAAAAAATTAAAAAGAAATAAAAAAAAGTTTAAGTCTTAAAATAGAATAATATATAGATAAATACAGAAAAAAAGTTATCGAGACAAGAAAAATGTTTAAAACTTAAAATAAAAAATTTAAGAAAAATTAAAACAAAAAAATTTTAAAAAGGTAAAAAAATTATAAATTTGCATTCTTACGTTCTTTCATCACAAGCAAAAAGTAGTAAAAAAATAAAACTAGAAATAAATACAAAAACAAAATTCAAAAGAGAAAAAAAAAATTTGAACCTTAAAATAAAATAAAATAATAAGAAAAATTAAGAAACAATTTAAAATTTGTTTTTAATTTAAAAGGGTACCAAAAAAAATTGAAAAAACAATACCAAAAAAAAACTAAAGAAGACATGCAAAAAAGTTTAAATCTTAAAATAATATAAATAAATAAGAAAAATTAAAAGACACTTCAAAAAAAGTCTTAAAATAAAATAAAATATTAATAAAAAAATAAAAAAAACTAAAAGAGTTGTAAAAAATAAAAAATAAATACAAAAAACAAATTAGAAAAAAATGCTTACATCTTAAAATAAAATAAAATAAGAAAAATTAAAAAAAAAACTAATTTAGATAAGTAATAAACAATAAAAATAAATATTGTACAAAAAAATATTGTATTGTATTGTATATATTAAAAAGAAATAAAAGAAAATCTTAAAATTAAACATTTAAGAAAAATTAAATCAAAAAATTTAAAAACGTAAAAAAAAAGAAACGTAGAATACAAGCAAAATAAAAAAAAATACCAAACAAAAACTAAAATTAAAAAGGAATACAAAAATTGAAAATCTGAAAATAAAAAATAAGAAAAATAAAAAAAAAATTAAACAATTCTTAAAATAAAATAAAATAATAATAAAATATAAGAAAAATAAAAATATTATAAATATAAAGAAAAAAATTTTAAAGAAAAAAAATTCTTTAATTAAAATACAATTAAATTAAATAAGAAAATATAAAAAACTATGTGAAAAAGTAATAAAAAAGTAAAAATAGAAATAAATACAAAAACAAAAAAAATACTTAAAAACAAGCAAAATTGGATGATTATTTTTGTGCCACCTTTATGTTACTTTTAATAAAGATTTAAATAAAAAAATATATGTATATAAAAACTTGACTCAAAATATTTATCAAATTCTCGTCATTAATCGGCATTAAGTTTTATTTTAAATCAATATATCAAAATTATAATGAAAAAAGGCCCTTGTCAAAATGAAATAATATTTATCAAGTTCAAGGATAGAAGTCTCATTTTTACTTTCTTAAAAAAAGTGTTTCCAAGTAGTCAAATCCCGCCAACCGCCATTTGTTCAAAGTGCTAATTTGCCCGATGCCTGAGGACAACATCTTCAACTTTTACTGCTCAATCGGCCATTTGATGTTTTCTGTCGCTAAAATGTAGTGTTTGCAACTGTTTGAAGTGATTTATTGTTTAGAGAAATATTACTCGTATATTAAGATTTTCTTATTTTCATATTTAACCAAAGTGCTTAAAATGCCTCATGAATCAATTTGTTGAATACGTACGCCCAGATGGAGATCTAAAATCAGAAATACCTTAGAAATATTCAGTTCGGTGCTCGATTAGTGGTACCTCATTTAGCTGAGTACGTCATCACTGTTAGGCTTATTTGATTCGAGATGTATACTTAACTCACATACATATCTATCTCACACTGGTTGATCCAGTCAAGCCTTTCCAATTAAAGGGAAAATAACTCGCGGTAATATTAGCCAATAAGGCATAAGAGCAGCAGCCAATAAGGCCTAGGATGTTACGTTATAAAGGGTTGTATCAGCAGGTACCTGATTTTTCACATAGGCAGCTAGCAAACGTAGCTTTTTAAGAATTCATAGATTTTGTAATGTTTACGTTTGCATTAAATAAACTTTCTACCAAGAAGAAAATAATGTTATATCTTTTTCGAAGGAACTTTAAAAGGTATCAAATAAAATCAGAAGGTAAATACGATTATGATTTATCCGGTATTTAAAAAAGAAGCGCATGGAAGCAAATAAAACAAACTTTTTAAGCAAATAAATTAAAAAAAAGTGACTTCCGTTTGCAAGCAACTGTGTTTATTTATTTTCATATTATTCGAAAACAATACGGCGCGTATAATTCGTAGTTTTCTTTATTTACCATCTGAATTTTTTTGAATTTTGACAATGCCTTCAAAAGGGTATTTTAAAATATAAAATTTTGGTATTCTTTTCTTTGACAGAGTGTCAAATGTACTTTGAAATGACTTCTATACAGTTTATTGCTTTTAAGTTAATAAGCCTTACTTGGGCTCGCTCTAACTTTTTTTCAAGAAGTGAATTGAGAATAAAATGCAATAATTTTGCATTTTCAGCAGCACTAATATTTTCACATCATTCTAGGACCTTCGTGGTGCATTTCTTTAATTTAGTAAATTACGATGGAAAATATTGGGGTGCGAAATTGCAATATAAGTAAATATTTCATTTTATAAAAAAAAAACTTTAAAAACCAAATATTTTTGTGTTTCTGCTTCAATCCAAACTTTAACTAGAACCCTTTTGCATAACTCCACAAAACCTAACAGCAAAGTCGTGTAAGCAAACATTCTAGAGCGCACGCGCCTGAAACTAAAACAAACAAGTCTAGTCAAGCAGCTGCGTTGAACCCATGAAAAACCACAAATTATTATTTTCAAACAAAAAAAATAAAATAAAAATCCAGCAAGATCATGCAAACCCTCAACGACAAAAAGCAAATACGAGTAAGTAAGCAAATAAAATTTACAGCCTACAAGCACATGTAGAGGTTCGTAGCAGCAACAGATGCAGCGCAGTTGATGGAAGTGGTAAAAGTGCAGCATGGCATCTAACAACAACCACTAGATTGCTACTGCATGACCGCCACAACCGCCGACGCCACTGCATCATGAAAAAGTATGTCAGACAATCACTTTGCCGTCGTCAACTTGTGCGCATGCGCGTCTACTAATAGAATGTGCGCCTTCGAGGTGCTATACAGGAATGTTGCTTTGCACACAGTCACATATAAATATGCATTTCCATGCATACTCGTACTTTTACAACTACTCGTGAGCGACTGTTTAGCGTTGAGTGGCGGCGAGTGGCGGCGAGTGACGAGTGGTGAGTGTCTGTGGGAGCAGGTTCTAACCGCTTGTCGTTGTCATTAACCGCAATTCTTGTACTACCATTGACATTACATACAAGGAGTGCTAAAAATACGCCGTAAAATGAACGTAAAAATAATAACAATAATAACAACACACATGCCGATGGGCTACCGGTAAAGTGCATACGATGAAAAGTAGTAAACAAACAACTTGCAGTTTTTCAATTAACGCTTGAAGGCAAGTTTGTTGCTGCAGTCTTTTGTTTGTTAGGTCAAATTTCATGTGGGAGCTATTGATTGGGGAAAAATAGGGAAGAAATTAGTGACAAAAACAGTTAACTGCAATTATATAATTTTGCAACTTTTTGAAATTTTTTGTATTTTAAATTTTTAAAAATTGTTTTTTCAAAAATTTTACATACAAATAAATAACAATTTACAAAATTTATTAAATTTGAATTCCTTTTTTAATTACAATTAAATGAAATTTAAAAATTTTTCTTAATTCGTTTAAAAACCTTAATTTTATTTTTTTTTTAATTTCGAATTTTTACAATTTTTTCTTAATTCGTTTAAACACCTTAATTTTTTTTTTAATTTCGAATTTCTTTGAAATAAAATTCTTAATGAAATTTTAGTTGTTAAGTTGTTGAATATATAAACATAATTGAAAAAAAAATATTTATTTTTAGTTCCCTTTTCAACTAAACTTTAATGAAATTTCAAGTTTTACAAAATTTTAACACAATTTTCCTTTTTTTATTCGTTGCTGTTTTTGTGTTCACAAGTTTGATAATTGGAGTTTTTTTAACGAGATTCCTATTTAAAGTAAATTTCTATTTGTTAGAATTTCGTTTGTTAGAAAGTTTTCGTTAAGAAAAAATATTATTAAATTTTTTTTAATTTGAGTTCCTTTTTAAACTAAACTTTAAACGCAATTTAAACTTTTTTAAAATTCGTTAAAATGAGAGAATGAGAGAGAGAGAGAAATAATATATGTATATCTAAATAAATTCACAACATTTGCAGAGAATACAAATAGACAAAGTTTACAAAAAAACGGAGAAGGGTCGACCGGTGTAGGTAAACGACGGACACAAACCGTGGCAACAGCGCGCACAACTCCGAACGTTTATCATCTGCGCAACGACACAAATTACGGCAAGGCAATACCAATAAATCCGACGCCGGAATGGATAGCACTTTGTAGTTCGCACAAGCACTAGCCAGGAAACGGAGATAAGAGCCAAAAAGTAGGCACCAAAAAAAAAAACGGCAAAAAAATTGGGGCCAAAAAACGCCACAAGCAGTAGGCACCAAGGAAATATAACGCCAAAAAGTAGGCACGGAAAATATATTTCCTACAAGTTTGCACCCACAAACAAGCGCCAAACAAAAAGTAGGCAGTGTTATTTCTCTCTAGAAATTAGAATTAGAATTTACTCTCCATTCTCTCTCGTTTCACTTGAAAAATAATTTTGTGCATTTAGTTTGGATTCCCTTCTCAACCAAACTCTAATGAAATTCTAAGTTTTACAAAATCTAAACACAATTTTGCATCCTTCAAAATTCGTTGCATCTTTTGCATTCAAAGGTTTGACACACAATTTAATTTGTTTTTTAACCAGATTCCTTTTTAAATGAAACGTGAAATAAAATTTTAAGTTTCACTTACTTTTCACCAAAAACATTTTTTTTTCTAAATACTGGGTTGGCAACTAAGTAGTTGTGGATTTTTTTTTTAGAAAATTAAAGTAAGTTTTTTATGGAATTAAATAACTTTATTCTGTAATGTATTGCCAATTTTGTTCAATGACCTTTTGCCATCTTTCGGGCAGTATCATAATTCCACGTTCATAAAACTACTTTTTTTTTTGCTTTTGAGTCATTGAGCTTTTTTTACCGAAAGTTTGAAAAACAGCAGTCGCCTCTTCTTCTCATGGCGCCTCTGTCTTTAATTCAGCGAGACGGCAACTGGCTCAACTAAGTGTCTGGCGCACTGAGTTGGCATTTCACTGACGCAGCTTTGTGTCCCGCAGTAATCTGCTACATCCATAACTTCTATACCTTTGACTATTTTTGCTGTCTAAAATTTTCAATAAAAAACATTGATTGGCCTTCAGCTCGCTTATTTTGCAAACTTTTAAAATTATATAAAAAATTAAAATAAAATAAAAATTTTGCATATAAAAAATATCAATTTGGAATTTTTTTTAATGTATATTCATTTTTTATTTAGACTGAATGCTTTATTACACAGAATTTAAAATATTAATTTGTGTATTTGACCTTTTTTGATTTTTATTTTTTTATTTAAATTCATATCCCATTAAAATCTCATTCCTCTTCTATTTCAGTGCCACCACGGGTTTAACTAAAATTCAACTACACCAAGAAAAAGTTCAACACACACCCTTGACGTCCAGTGAGTGCCAAGCTTAGCTTAGCCAATGCACAAACCCGTGCAGAAAGCCAAACAATTCAACAATTTAATGCACCAAATTCACCACGACGGCTTCCAAACGCACAACGACTCAGCACACATTCAGCAATAGCAAACACGCCGTCAGCTTATAATCAGCAAGCGTTCAGCTACAACACAACTGCAATATGGCGACGACTAACACTGGCGCAACGATAATGAGCACAACGACAACAACAACCATAACAACACCGGGTATTGATGACGACTATGTGACCGTTGTTGAAGTGGACGATCCCGCATCCAAAGACACAAACCCCAGGCAGCTAGTCAAGCAAAGACAGAGCTCAGTTGAAGAAGACTCTTCGTATATAACTGTGCTAACGATCAACAATCAAACTCAAGTTCATAGAAACAGTAGCGGCTATAATAAAAGTGAAGGAAATGACAGTGTTGTTGCTGAAGAAAATATGAACAGTAGCGACACAAACGGTTTGGTGATCGCCACAGAGGCGGAAGTGGAATCAGAAACTGAACTGTTGGTGGTGCACCGCCAGCCAGGTGAACGTTTAGGCTTCGGTTTGAAGTTCCAAGGCGGCACACGCAGCGCCGAAAAGGTGCACAAACTTTACATACAATCCTGCGCCGCCGATAGTCCAGCCTCCAAAGTGCGCGCCAGTTGGGGTGCGCTGCGCGAGGGCGATGAAATTGTCAGCATTGATGGGCAACGCGTCTGTGAATTGACGCGCATCGAATGCGTGCGCTGTTTGAAAGACAATGTGGCTATACGGCTGCAGGTGCGCAACGGCCATGGTCGCAAGCCAGAGGCAGAGGAGGAAGTGCTACTGCTGGCAGGTAGCACCACTGTGGATGTTGTCAATGGTGGCGTGACGGGGATGCGTGTATTGAGCAATGACGCAGGCGGTACAGCTGTGATTATGAGCAATGGCCAAATGAAGGGCAGTCCACCGCCACCACCGCCTGTGCCGCCGCGCAAGCTGGTGAAGCGGAAGTCTTTGAATGGCGAAAGTAAAGTGGCGGTGCCTGCGGCGGCTGCCAACAGTGCTGCTGGTGCAACGCCAGGGATTACAGTAACCGCAACCAGCGCACCGCAGAGCAGTGAGGTGGATAAGCCTTTTACGCCGCCACCAGATGCAGAGTATTACATAAATCTCTTCGCCGATGGTCAATCGTTGAAGACAGAGTCCGAATCGGATGACACTGCAAGCACAATTTCGACAGTGATTGATAAATTCTCCATGAGCTCTAACTATTCGTCCGAATCGGACTTGTCCAGCTACACGTCGCTGACAAATGGGCAAAATGTGATTAATAAATCAGAGTTGGCGAAGGTACTCAAGCCGTTTACAATGCTGGAGCAAGAGTTTAATGTGAATGTGAATGGCAATGCGGCAGTGCAGCTGGAAGAGTGTCTAAAAAAAGCTGTAGAGTCAACGGGGGATGTGATGCCAGATTTGTTAGCGGGCACAATGACAGCGACACAGGTGAAGAAACCCGCTACATTTATACCAGGTAACAATTACGAGAATGTCGAATTCAAAACAGAAAAGGTGAACACCTACGAGAATGTGGAACTGAAGCCACAATCACAAGGTGCGCCGTTTGTAGTATTGCCGACACCGAAACCACGACAAGTTGTTGGTGCCGCAAGTGGATCGCCGTTAGTTGAGCCCAAGAAACGTTCAATTATACCAACGCCACGTAAGATTGCCACGCCTACCAAGCTACCCATACAGGTTGCACCGCCCACAGTGCCAAGCGAAGCAATACACGCAAAGACTTTGACAAAAACACCAACCACACCTTCTGCGTCTTCTCCACCCACTGCGCCTTCTACACCCACCACATCTATTACTCCGACGAATAACCCAGTAACGCCCGCGAATACACCAACTACACCCTCACATGAACCCACGCAAAGTGCTAAAGAATTCATCACGAAGATACCAAAAGCCATTGCGTCGGTGTTTGGTCCAAATTCACAACGTTCATTCGAGCGTGCCAGGACTGAGGGCGAGATCAAGCTCAGCAAGCAAACCCCTGAGTTGTCGTCCTCCATCAGACAACAGACCGCCATGTTTCTGGATAAGGAATGCCACAGTTCTACGGATAGTGTTGTAAGTGTGACACGTAAGCCCACTACAGAGAAATCAAAACCCGCGGAAGCAAACAAGTTGTCGCCACCTAAATCACGCATTCCCGTTGTGCTCTCTCCAAAACGCTCATTTGAATTAGACGGCTCCATGGAGCGCAAACTCACCGGTAATTCTTCCAATATACCACGCTTTTTAACGCACAAACAAAAGTCCGAAACGGATCTGAAGCTCGGATTCTATCGCAGCAAGTCGAAAGAGTCTAGCCCACCGATGAGTCTTAAAATGCCGCTGCAACGTACAAATTCAGCCGAATCGAAACTAAAGAGTCCCGAACGCACACTCATACCCGTTTTTAGTGGTCAGTCTGTATCCGCAGAAGCCATACTGGCCTCAACCACGCCCACTAAAGTGAAAGGCCCCAAACCGAAACCACCAGAGCGTATACAATCGTTGGGCAAATCACCTACGCATATTCCCAAATTGCAAACATCAACTGTAGGTGGCTCTGTTACGGTGGCAGTGACGGACCGCAACGCTACAACGCACACGACGCCACCAACATCACGCAGTAATACACCCACAATGCAAACATTCAAACAACAGTCGCCGACCGCAAGCGCCTCACCCAATCGTGAAATACGTTTTAAGATACAAACTTATGAGAGTAAGACACAAGAGCCACGTACACCCTTCACGGATGTTAACGATAATGAAGATGACAAAATGCCCAGTCTCTTTGATTTGGTACGCAAGCACAGTCCGAATGCGGAACGCAAAGAAGAAACGCCAGCCGTGACAACAACATTGTCCACATTTAAGTCGCCCACCGGCCAGCAGCAAGCACAACATTTGGAGAGTAATGTTGATGAAGAAGACACGCCACCAGCTGTGGTAGGTAAATGCATCAAAGTGAGTGATTCACAACCTACTTACTACTCAAGCTCAAGTGATGATGATGAAGACGAAAACAGTGCATTGCGTAATGAGACTGAACGCGATTATGATTGTGAGGATGGTGAGAAGTTGGGACCGCCAGAGCTGATAAATGGTCCAGGACCATCGGAGGCATACTTCAATCTCTACTGGCATTCGAATATGTTGCCAACCATTGGCGAAGTGGAGGAAGAGTTATCGTCACTGGAGCCACAATCCTTGCCGAATGGGTAAGCTAGAATATACATCCAATATGGAAAATAAAATGAACTCAGTCAAATATTTTAGGCTATTCATTTATGTTTATGATGAGTAGATAGTTTGAGAAGTTATTTCAATAAAAAGATAGTTGGGGTTTTTCGTATCAGAATGAGAGAGCCATTGACTGCTGAGTGCATGACCAAACAATCTCTTAGAGTTAGATTTTATTTTTCCCATATTTCTTTTAATTCGGTGAACTTTAGTAGTTTCATTGGCCTTTTCGAATTGTCTAATTATGAATTCTTTTTCGAGAATCGGATCCCTCATTCTAATTTGGAGGAAATAATGATATCGCGCTTTCTACAAAGAGAGACTCGTAGTATAAGTTTATCGTTTAGTGCAACAAATATCGTCCCTAATCTTGACATGTTCTAAACAACTCAATTGTTCAAATTTCTATTTGTTGTGGCACAGTGCAAAAGAGGTATACGTTTAAATCTAAATAACTAAAACACGCACAGCAGTATTGACGCCACTCTGCTATTAGCCCTTATCTATTTCACTTTCTTGCCTCCGCCTTCATCTTTATATGGTAGGTAGATAGGTTAGATGGCAAAAGTACCATGAGTTCACCACATGTAGCCTAGAGTGCCGTTGGGATACCATAATGTGGACCGCTGCCTGCGAAAAATTACAAAACTTAGAGGAAGAAGAACTATTTCCAGCCATGTACTGCTATTGATGTGATGGAGGCGAGAAACCGGATAGAGAACTGCCTCAGGCTATCCTCGAACTTCAAGGAACTTCAAGCGCATAGCCGCCAGGCCCCGACATTTGCAAATAAAGTGTTCAAAAGTCCCTTTCTCTGCCGGGTCCCCACGACTTCTGCAATACGGAATCCCAAACTTCTCCGCATGAGTTCCGGTCAACCAGTGACCACCGCTATATGTTTGGAAATTTAATGGCGTGGGATCCCTAGCGCCCTGCTTCTGTAGTACTGAAGCCAAAGTGTTTTTGAGATAGCACACGATAAGAAAGAACTCCATCTGTCTTGCGCTTTTTTGAGAAATAAATGCGCAGTTTCCCTTTAATAACGATCAAGGGGACACCGTTCACAGAGATGGAGACAACTGAAACCCGTCCGCCGACCCTTTCCTGGCAAGCTCGTCGGAAATTTCATTTCCCTTTATGTTCTTATGCCCAGGAACCCAGATAAGAGAAATGTTTCCTGCTGGTTCGAGATATTTGATCTCCTCCTTACGGAAAATGACCATAAGAGAGCTGCAACATGGCGACGACAAGGCCTTGATCGCAGCATGACTATCGGTATAGATATTTATGTCTCTTTTCCTACAAAGATCCCTAAGCAGTTTGCATGCCTGCAGGGTCGCAAAAACCTGTGCTTGAAAAATGCTGCTAGTTCTCGGCAGTTGAAAGGATACTGAATTTACTGGTTAGAGAAAAATTCCGCTCAAAACCCAGATTCCATCTTGGGTTCGTCGGTGAAAACTGAGGTACCGACGGCCGTGTAGATTCGCTCCTCATTCCAATCCAGCCTGCCTGAAAAGATAGCCCTAGCACAGCCCTCAAAATCCAGTTTGCGGATGGAGAAATCTGTACGAAGTACAGAAAAAGAAGTAGAAAATTGCTTCAAAATGATACCATGTCCTACAGGAGATTGCCTCTAGTGGCCAACCTCCTTCAACCTAATAGTGCTCTGTGCGGCAATGGATTGAACTTGAAGATCAATAGGAAGTAAATGCAGAAAATGTTCAGGGCGGCAGTGGGTCATATTTTACACGCCCCAGTGATGCAAATACACGCAGTCCTCTGCACTTTCTTTCTCTACTTTAGTGGTGTTATAGCCCCTCTGAAAAGCTACCCACCAAACTAGGCAACCATATGTCGAAATCGACAGAACCACTAAGTTGTACATCCGCAGTACGACAAGTAGCTTGCTGCCCGATTTTTCGCGGAACATAGGTTTATAGGAGTATAAACCTCTACTGGTCTTCTTAACTCGATTTTCGTTGTGCACCTTTCAATGGGGCTTGGGGTCAAGTATTACACCAAGATACTGCTGACGAGAGCGTAAGAAACTGGTTGTTTAATCCAGGAAGTCCGTTCTTTCTGAGTTGACTCTAGGACCGCAACTGGCAGCCCATCCACTGCGTGAAGCCAATGCTCCTTTCAAAATTTCAGCCATGACTAAAGGGTTCTGAAACTCGTATATGATGCAAGGAACAAAATTAAAACTCGCTTCGACGTAAGCAATCTGCTCCTTTGGGAGGAACCATCTAACCTGACATAACCTATGCAAGTCCTCCAGAGCTTTATTAATCCCACTTGATGTTGTTTTCACGCTGAACTTTGAAGTCTCATTTAGGAACCAGGTGGCACAAAATTAATCACTCTATGGGAGGATTTACAATTTTTGTGAATGGCGTCGTACGTCAATCAAATTTGATACTTGCGAACGAAACAGCTATAGGATACAAACAGTCAAGCAATGGTCAAAGTGAGGATTTTTATACTCAAAATCCATGAATTATAAAAAAAAGCCACGATTATAAAAATGTGCGTAAAGTTTAAAATAAATAAACTTTTAGTAGATTTTCACATCTGTCCGATAACCTTTTTTGTTTTGGTTAACAATCACCCATACAACGGCGTACAGCCTTAAGTTAAACGGAGTCTGGGGAAATGAAGAAAGCACTGGGCACAGCCAGATATACCACCAGCTGTCGGAGCGGTGCACACTGTTCTCGATGCCAGTGGACAGTCGGGTGCCTTTCGTTAGCTTCGGTAGGAAGTATGATGTTTTGATCCAAGATAAGGATCAATGGTTAAGTCCACAGAACCTATTAAAGGGATATCAGCACACTTTCTACACCGACGGATCCAAAACCAGTGATGGTAGTGGATCTGGATGGTACTTAGATGAAGACACTAAATACTCTTATGCCACAGGACAGATGGCCACGGTATTCTTTACGGAAGTCTATGCCATTTTGAACGTGGCATACTGGCTAATTGAGAAAAACGGGCGGGTTGCAGTATTAGAATTTGTAGTGATAGTCAAGATGCACTGAAAGCTCTTGCTAACCCACGAAATGGAGAGCAGGGACCTAACAAAACTGAACAGTGTTGCAAAACACTACAAAATTAGTCTTATTTGGGTGCCTGAAAATTGTGGTATTACAGGTAACGAGTTAGCTGATAAACTGGCTAATGATGGTTCTGTAAGTATGCCACTAGACCCAGAACCCTTTCTAGGTGTCAGTGCTGTATCGATTCTACTATGGATTCACGACTTCATGAGGTCTACCCATAGAGGGTGTTTGGTCTGGGTTGTTGTATAATCACATGGCACAACGCCTGTGGTCATATATGGCTGCCGTGGGGGTCGCCGACACCCCGATATGCCTATCCTGTCTTGAGGATGACGACACTGCAGAGCATTTTCTCTGAAGCTGTTCGGCGTTTTCCAGAATTAGACTTAAGATATTGGATTGCGATATACTGAGTATGGATAAAGTTCATACCCTTCCTCTTCCGGATCTCTTAAGATTCATTAATGAATTCAAGAGATTTGTGGAAGAGTGACCTCCACCTAATTTTTCCATCTTATCACCCAATTTTTATCTTTCCTATCTCTATTCTTTCTATTAAACTCTATCCGCGTGTAGTACAATGGTCTCTTTACTGAGTGCTTGGACAGGTCCAAGCCCCCCCACAAACCTAATATAATGAAACCCCATATTGGGCAGGACATCCTTTGGCAAACTTTATCTGTTGTTAAATGATGGATTTAAGCTAAACAGATATTACGAAATGGCTTTTTCAAGCAACTTGAGCTTTAGTATTGACGCTTAACCAGACATTGAGCAGCTGGCGCTAAGATTTCTTAACTAAAAAAGCGCTGAAAGCAATATTATCTGGAACGCTTGGCATGGTTCTAGCTAAATAGTCGTAGAGTTAGAGTTCGATGCTTGAAACTTGCTGCCGTTACTTGCGTCCAACTTCCTTCTTCACTGCCTTTTGATGCTTTCAACTTTAATGGATTTCCATAATTCTTGGTTCTTTACTCTGTTGAACTCTGAATGCGTCACATACTTTTAGGCGCCCTCAATCGATCACATTCAAATGTTCGACGCTCAGCGATCATTCCGCTAACAAAACTCTTTGCGCACTCTGTCATACGCTGGGTATCATATCAAACCCCATTAATGACAGCGCAATCACTAAACAAAATGCAAGATAAGAATAGCTGCCTGAATGTGTGAGATAAGTTAGTGGCAAAAACAAAACAAAAAAAAAAAATGAAAAAAGCAGCACAGTGAAATGAATAATATGAATGTCAAACAAACAAAAAACCAAAACAAAATATAAATTATGCATACAAATAAGTGTTTATGTGTGTGTGTATGCACGAATGTGTGAAGTAAATACTCATAAAAAATGCCGGCGCATTGCAAATGGGCGATGAAAATTGGCCGAAATGGAGAGCAGGGGCCAAAATAATACGTAATCTAGAACAGAGAAACCTGTGGGCGGAGGGTTGAGGGTTGGAGTAAGAGTTGTGTTAGAGTCAGTATGTAGTTGATGGTCGAAACAGAACCAGTAATAATGATAAGCGCCAGTAGGCAATGGAAAAAGCAGTTGCTTGGAGAAGTTTCAGAGTTGAGTAGAGGGTATGTAGATATGTAGTTAGTAGGTATGGTTAGCAGGGTAGGCGTAGCGTCAGGGGGCAGCAGCGTATGTGAAGACCCAGCGGCTCACTTTGCGCCGACTTGCTGCCTTCACGCTCTGCATTGTAGGCAAAAGTAATTAGTACAAGTTTTAATTTGGCACAGTTAAGGTGGCAAACGGTAGAAAAGATACTTGAGTAGTAAATCAGAGAATAGAGGTAAACTTGAAAACAAGAAGAAGTTCGGAGAATGCAAAGCTATATTATTTGTGAATATTCAAATCGGGGAACTGTGCGAGTAATTTCCGCATAATGTAGCGGCTGTTGTGGCATTCGAGAAAAAAGAAGAAATAGTCAAAACGCTAAAGAACTTGTCAATTTCGTATCAGTTAATGCCGTTGGCGATAATTAAAAAAAAAATTTTTTGTTGTATAATTACTAACAAAATACACTGTTTGCTTGACAACGAGTTCACTGTTTTATTTTTTTTATTTTTTCTTTTTTGTTTTGAGGAAAATATGTATTTGAAAATAATTAAAAACTCGTAAACGGTTTGACGAGCTGATGTTGTTGACACAATTCTCTTCTTTTTCCAGACCGATCGTAATTGTGGATGATTTGAGTCAACAACCACAGCCTAAACAGTGCACAAAGAACGCTGAAGCAGAGCAGATCACTGAACACAACCGAGAAGCTGAAAGTGAAGGGAAAATAGTTTTAAATGCGTTGAACGAGACAAAGGAAGCGGTCGATGTGAAAATTGCGAAAGGTACAAAACCGGCAACAGAAGAAGTAAAGGAGTCACAAGGGACTGGTAAGTCAGTAGAGCAAAGTGAAGCCGATGATACAAAGTCAGAAACAGCCACAAAGAAAGTGAAAGGCACAAAGGCGGAACAGATCGGCATCACCGAGTCGACAAGTCCAAGCGCCCAAATAGACAAGAAAACGTCTTTGAACTCTGCAAATTTGAGCGCCACTACCACTCATTCGCCATCCACAACAAGCAAAGCGAGGAAATCCCAATTCATTGGCGTGCCCGTAATGCCGCCTACAGTGCCCACAATGGAGGTTACCCAAGCTGCAAATACTGCACAAGCAACGAGCGATGATAAGGTAGCCGTGGAGAGCACACCGATTGCGGCAAAAGAAATTGATAATGAAAATATGACAGTGAAAGAGAATGCAAGTGAAATGAATAAAACGGCAGTAAGTCAGGTGAAATCAAGTGATAAGATAACCAACACTGCGACCAATGTAATGTCAGAAGTTAATTCCCAGCCAAGTGATTGTAAAGCAGCAGAGGAATTGGAGGGGACAGAGCGTGTTGATATGCCAAATGCCAAGGCTAATGGGGCACATAATGGTGACAAAAATGAAATGGCGATAACGGCTAATCAGGTGTCGATCAATACGGCGGCACCATTTGAGCGGCATCAAGTGGGTCAAGAGCCAAATCCAGAGGAATTAGTAGAGCCCACCACCATCAACACAAAAGCGGAGGCAACAAAACTCGTTGAAGCGGCAACTATAAAAACAATGCAGCAAACAAGCAAAGTAGAGACTCAAGATACACATACCGTCAATGAATCAGAAAACGCAAACGCAGAGATTACCACAACAAGCAACAGCAGCGCTAGCCAGCTTAGTGATTCGCACACCGAACAAACGGTACAGGAAAAGGTGGAAGAGAAGGTGGAGCAAAAGTCGAGTGAAGAGACAACGCAGAAGCTGGCCCACACCAAGACCACAACTACCACCAAAAAGCAGGTAATCAAGTCTAGCACATCTTCTACGCAGCGTTTCGAGAATACCACCTTTGATACGCTGGACGGTTTGCCAGAAGAGTTGCGCAAAGCGCTTGAGAGTGGCGGTAAGATCAACACAATTACTACCACAAAAACCAACAACAACAACAGCAGCAGCAGCAGCACTACCACCACCACCCCCAATCCAACTGCTCCATTCAACACGAACTTGATGGATAATTTCAGTAAGCCCGTCGCCTTTACGCTACAACCATATGCGGAACGTATCAGCAGCGCCGGCTCACCACGCATAACCGTCTTCGAGGAAAGGCATTTCGAGAGCAACCAGAATGCATATACCGAAATACGTACACGTGACGCAACCGGCGAGGAGAAGGTGCAGACGAGCACTGAATCGCATAACGAACGCGCCAAATTAAAGAAGGTACACAGCCATGGTGACGAATTGGATCAGCTCGGTATTCAAGTCGATGCTGAAGGTGTTGCAGCCGACAACTTAGAACCGATGACGGTCACCGCGACTGCGGAGACGCGTATATCGGAATTAGCCGAGAATCCACAAGATATGCAAAGTATTGAAAGGGGTATTTTGAATTTATCGGAGAGTGGTAAACAATTGCAACGCAACGAGTCGGGCGGTGTGGAGTATACGGAGTGTGAGCATCAAGTGCAGGATTCATATGAGGATGTGGAACAGATTTTGGGCGGTAATGATGCCGCTGCCACTGTGGATAGTGACAAGAAGCCGACGTTGCTGCGTGAGCTGAGTGAAACGTTGACTTTGACTAAGGATGGTGAGAAACAGGTGACGCGCCGCAGCGAAACTACGATAGAGACGCCGAAGAAGGGCGCTAAATTACTTAAGAAATCTGATGAGGAGCGGCGTTTGGAGTTGGAGGCACAAAAGTTGATTGAAAGCTATCAAAAGGTAAAGAAAGAAGCCGAAAAGTTGTTTCAATACGAATTGTCCGTAGAGGAGGGCTTTGATTTTGGCGACGACAAGCAAAGGAAGTCTGAAGATGACGTCACGCCTATGGTAATAGAAGTAAAAGATCAAGCAGAGTGTGAAAAAAAGACCGAAGAAAAAAATGTGAGCGTTGAGGAAAATTCAGTGTTAGAGAACAAGGTCGAGCCGTCAACTAAACAAAATAAAAACACACAGCTAACACCAAAAGAAACAGGTGAACTAGCACGTGAAATGTTTTCCCTGACTGAGGAGAAAGATGTCGTAGGCGTGACACAAAATTTAGTTCCTGAAAAAGTAATGCAGCCTAGCTCAAGTCTTAACAAATTAGATGCTACGAAGCTTACTATGGGGTTCTTGGAGGCTGAACGTCGGTTTGTGCAGCCAGAAGGCAAGAAATTGGTTAGTGGTGTGGAGATAAAAGTCGTTGAGCCACCAAAACCAACCCTGCCCACAAGCATATCACCAGACTTGCTCGATAACGAGCCAATTTACGTGTTGCATAAGAATATTATTGAGCAACCCAAACCTGATTTGGTAGACGCCGAACTCAATGACACTTTGGTGCCGCCTGTATTAAGTAAAGTTATAGAAATCGAAGAGATTAGAAAACCGATTGAGGCTGAAGTCGAATTACCTCAGCGCATACGTCAATTCGAAACCGTTGAGATCAAGATTAAACAAAAGCTGCCAGCATCAACTAATGTCAACGAAGCTGAAGCGGCCGGGAAAATCACAATGCAGGCGTCAAAATCAACGCCACCGCCCATCCCACAGAAACGTGAGCACATAGCAGCAGAGGGCACGGCCAAAAAGGAGCTCACGACTGCATCACTGACAAGCGCACCCACACCCACACACACACCAACTGCTAAGAAACGTGGCTCCATCGAACTGGCCACCGCCAGCGTTGGCGACCACACAACGAGTGCAAACAAGCTGCAAACGTCTAAATTAGGTATCCCAATTAACACACCGAAATTCCAACAAAACAACGCACAAAATCAACAAACTACCAAATCAGCACAACCACCGCCAGTAGTCGATGCGCAACAACAACGACAACAACAAACATTAGAGCGTATTATTGTCGGCGTAGAACAACAGCAATTTGACGATGCAAACAACAAGCAAACAGCAATTATTACCTTTGCCAGCGAAGATTTGCCAACGGAAATGGCGCCGGTCAGCTCACCGAAACAAGTTGTCGCGAATGTGGTGAGCGGTGGCAATAGCAGCGGTGCGATTGCTGCTGAATTGCATTTGGAGACCATTAACTTGCCAAATGAGCCACAAAATACGTTAACACCAACGGAGAAATTGAGAAAATCAGACCGCGTTGGCGATGGCGATGGCATGCAAACGACAAAAACAACACCAACAACTGCGTCTACGACATTTGTGTCAACATCATCTTCGGCCGATTCGGTGCAAAGTGTCATTGAAGTAGGTGGCATTGTGGAATCGCCATCGGAGGATGAATTGGGCCGCGGCGTGTCGACGGATGCAAGTGAAGAAGGTAAGTCTATTTTGACATATGAGTCATGCACACGTATTTTACTTGAAATAGGAAAACTATGCAGCAAGAGATTTAATGATTTTCCGCATTAAGTAGTTGATATATTTATTTATTTATTTATAAATAATGAAATATAATTATAAATAACTATATTACAAAAAAGAGGCACTAGCTACTAAGACTATCGGCCTGGGTTGATATATATAAATAAGACTGAGCTAAAATAGAAACAACAGGAGCTGTGTTCTGGTAACTTCGAGTTTATTCAAAATAGTTCTCTCTGACCCCGTTGCACTGTTTAGGGCGATCTAAAAACTTTCCGAAAGAGTGTTTCAGGTCATTGACCGGAATCCGGAATGTCCTTTAGGATGTTGGTGCCAGTTTTTTGGATGACCTCTACGGACGCAAAACGTCTTTCTTTCATGGCCAAAAGCAAATTTTCCGAATGGGTAGAAGTCACTGAAAGGCATATCAGCGAATACGGTGAGTGATTGATGGTTCAAATGCGATTTCTAGTCAAAAAATCAGTCACAAGAGTGGATCGATGAGATGGTGCATTATCAAGCAATAAGCGCCAGCTTTCTCCTTCGGGGTTGTCAGGGCGAATTCGACGAATGCGATGCAATAAACGCTTCAAAATGCTAAGATAGAAAATTGCATTGACGGTTTGGCCCGTTGGCACGAACTCCTTGTGGACAATTCACTTGGAATCGTAAAAACAAATGAGCATCGACTTGATTTTTGATTTCTCCAAACGCGATTTTTTTGGTGGTGGCTCGTCTGGGGCCTTCCAATCGGCACTTAGACGCTTAGTTTCAGGTTCATGTTGGAAACACCACGTTTCATCACCAGTTACAATGTTGTAAAAAAAGTTCTCGTCTTTTCTCGCCTCTTTAATGAGATCTTTTGAATGTTGAATCGTGAGCAATTTTTGGCCCTCAGTTAACTTGTGCGGAATGAAACGTGCACAGACCTTTCGTGAGCCCAAATGATCAGTTAAACTACGTTAAGTCGATGTGTTAGAGATATTCAACTCCGATTCCATGAATTTCAACGATGATTTCAGTTCATTTTTGATAAATTTACAAACACTTTCGACGGAGTTTTCGGGGATTACTGATTTTGGGCGGCTCGTTTTTTCACTGTCATTTGTGTTCTCACAACCATCTCTAAAACGTGAAACCACTCATGAACTCTGGCGCGAGATAGACAATCATCGCCATGAACTTTTTCCATCAATTCAAATATTTCGGTAAACGTTTTACCGATTTTAAAACAAAATTTCATATTAGCTCTTTGTTCGAAACTCATTTTTGTATCGATGACACAAACATATTGGCACTTTAGACGCAATAACTTCGCCTCCACTGAACCGAATGTCACCAAACTTTCACTGGAAGTCAGCTAGGGCTGTAACTCCCAACGCACTAACGCAATAAAAAGATGGCGCCTTCAAAAACATTTTTATGAGGCCCGTCTTGTTTAGTTTAGACTTAACCTTTTACAAGGCTGGTTTTCCAAACTGTGTTGGGATAAGAAAAAGTTGGAATGGTGAATGTGCAGCCCACAACAATTGATAACAGATTAGCATTTTGAATAGTTTTCACTAATTTTGTATTGGAGTTTGAATGTTCATTATTTTTATTTTCAAAGCATGGCTCACAGGCTAACAAAAACCAAATAAATCGAAGGTTTAAGCTTTGAGCAAAAATTTGAACAAATTCATAAATGCCACGGCTATTAATTTGCGGCAGTTTTATAGCTTACTAAATTTTAGTACAATAAAGTGCAAGTTTGAAGTTGGTGAAAATTTTCGCAGATTTTTTATAAATTTTTCCTTGACAGAGTTGCGCAATCCATAAAAAAAAGCTCGTGCATATAAAAATTATAAAAAATTAACGCAATTTTGGAACAGCTTGGAATGTACATTTGATTGTACTAAATTTAATAAGCTATTAAGCTGCATACCAAAAATTTGTTTCTCAAAATTGTAATTAAAATTTATCTGAATTTTTCTAATTTTTGCATAGAAATTCTAAATTTAATTTATATGTTTTTTAGTAGGCAATGAGCTATTCTTTTGTTCAAAAATAATGAAAAATAATAATAAAATTAAAACTTGTCCCAATGAGGTCAAAATGCTGATGCCCTTGTTTTTTTGGCCACGGTGTACATACCTACATATGTCGATAGGTTTCCTTGGTACGAAGCATAGTGCAGGCGCCAAGAAGAAGGTGCTGTATGAATGCTCGCTCTTCTACACCGCAACAACATTTACAAAGTTTCCGGCAAGGTCTATACAATCCCAACAATGCTTTGTATCGAACCTAAAGGAGTTCAAAGCTCTAATAACAGTGTGGCCCACACCATTTCTTAGAGTTTCGGCTCCATAGCCTGCGCATCCAAAAAATGTAAGCGAGTATTAAATCTGGAAGCTAACTCAAACTCTCCTTCTGCTTAATCCCAATCCCTTTCTTCTGCTAATTGGAAATAAAACAAGCATTAATCAGATATCAGATAAATCAGATTAAAAAACGTGATATAATAAAAAATCATAAGAAATTAATGATTGCTGAAACTATAGCCTGGAAGATGCTGCAGTGATTGGGTAAACGAAAATATAGGCTCAAGCCGAGAAAACACTACCGCCGTGCTGGCGTTGGCATATTTCAAAAACAACCGTCAGATATTATGTAAGGTACTGAGGCGGCCGCCGTATCCGAATGTGTTGGTGAGTGACTACCTGATAGCGGTCGCCCATCGGCAGGCAATGTCCAACCTCCGAGTGCATTTCTGCCATGAAAAAGCTCCTCATAAAAAATATTGGTCCTTCGGAGTCGTTTGAACTGTAGGTCGCTCTATTTGTGGAACAACATCAAGAAACACGCCTCAAATAGAAAGAGAAATTCGGCCGAACAACAAAAAAATGGTTAAGCGCCAATTATATATATATATTAGGTTGGGGAATAAGTTCATAGTGTTTTTACCGAAGACTTTTATTTAAACAAAAAACAATATTTATATCAAAAAGTTAATCATTTATACATTCGTTTTTGCTGTTTACAACCTCTTCCCACCTCTCGACCAATTTGTTGATGCCGTTCCGCCAAAACTCGCTTGGTCTGATGTCAAAGAAGTTGTTGAGCCAGTTTCTAAGGGCATCTTTGTTTTCGAAGGTAACGCCCTTCATATTGTTTGACAGGGAGCCGAAAAGATGGTAATCGGTCGATGCAAGGTCCGGAGAATTCGGCGGATGCTGAAGAACCTGTCATTCGAGCGCTTGGAGTGCTGCTTTGACGACTGGTGCAACAAGGGGCACGACGTTGTCTTAAAGGAGTATGGTTTGACCATGTCGATCAGGTTTTGCAGTCGAGTAACCTCATTCAAGCGGTGTAGCTGGAAAATGTAGAGCTCCTTGCTGACCCTGTTATTCTTTTCGAGCATTTCAGCCATGCCTTCCCGGTCCCACCAAACACTCTCGGCTTTGGTGTATCTCCTGGAGCCACTCACTCCTTTCTTTGCTTCGTATTGATGTATAGGTACCAGTTCTTATCTCCTGTGACGATTCTGTTGAAAAAGCGCTCCTTATGACCGCGTGTTGCCCGATGGCTGGCTAGATGCTGAGAAGCAAATTGAAGGCGACTTTCTTTCGTTTTTTTTGTTGAGCTTGTGAGGCACCCAGGCACCAAGGCTCCCAATTTTTCGGTAAATCCCATTGAATGAAGGTTGTTGAGAATCGTTTCATGATCGCAGCTCATTTTTTCCGCCAATTCACGACTGGCGGTTCTCCTGCAAAAATTATTTGAGATCTTCTGTCATTGACGTGAAAGTCGCTATTTTTGAACTTTGCAAACCATTTTCGTGCTGTAGGCTCACCTATAGCACCTTCTCCATACACGTCGCGAATGACCTGGTCTGCTTCGGCAGCTTTTTGACCCCGATTAAAAGCAAAGATGAGTTGGTGTCGAAAATGTTGATTTTTGCTTCCTGGGTATTCCATTTCTAAGCCTCAAAAGTAATAAAAATATTAAATAACTCAAAAATACAATTAACATAGTTTTATAGAGCAGAAAAGGTTTTACCGAATGAATACTTACCCTTTGCCAAACTGCAAAAAAATCTTTGTAAAATAAAAGAAAATATAAAAATAGAATAGATGCGCCCCCTTTTACTTTCGCTCGTCAAATTGCTAATATTCTTTAAAAAATCTGGTTAGTTTGCGGGAAACCAACGTCTTTCCTGTCCATCCCTTTCCTGTACAGCCTTCCTCTAGACCTTAAGTATGATAGAATGTCAATATTGCCTTAGTGCTTGGTAGCTATTTAATTTCGGAGTAATGTCTGGGCTTGACTCATGTCTTTTCAAGTCGCAATGTGTAGTCTGCCTTTGCACGCCCTGAAGGGTCCTTTTCATTTCGTGCTCTTCAATTATCAAAATGTTTGCCGCAACTTACCGCTATATGCAATGGTGATATCATTGGCGCAGCCGATAAGTTCCATTTCTCGTAAAGCGTGATTTGCGCCTCAAGTTGGCTGAGACGTGAGTAGGAACACCTGCCAATGGGGACTGGGAAAAAAATTATTTTTTTCTTTAGAAAAAGAAGAAATCCTTTAAAAGAATGATTCACAATAAGTTACTTGGTTAATTAAAATTATTTTGGAAGACACTTCTTTTGTTGCGTAGCAAAAGCTTTTATCGCCGTTTTTGCTCTCTTTCGAATTTAATTTTTATTTCTTATAATGCAACTCCCTCGTTCAACGTCTTCATTTGCATTGCCTCGCGTGGTGTTTGCATTTAATTTTGGGTAACTCGTGTCGGTCACATTTAATTAAAACTGTAAATGAACGCAAAACCATCAACACACACAGACACACACGTACGAGTAGGCCTTAATGCTTTGCTGTGGCGGTAGTTTGCTTAAACAGATGCATGCACCGATGTGTGTGTGTGTGGATGTGTGCATGTATGCATGCAGGCGTGTTTGTTCACGTAGTCAATTCATTGATGGAAAATGCAAAAATGCATCATTGCGTGCCAAAGCTGAAGCTGATCGGCTAAATGAATATCTACGGCTATGTATTTAACCACTTTGAGCGCTGAGTGTTTGTGTGCGTTAGAGATGTCAAGTGTTTAGATTTTTAACAACTTAATGCTATCCCGAAATACCGGGACTAGTCCCAAGATTTAGATCTTCATTATTTTGCAATTAGTTAATTCTAAAAAAAATGCATCAATATTGCTTGAGAAGCCCTCCTATCATAAAACTGAAAATAAATGAAGAAATTTGTTTTAAAAGTACCCACAAAAACCAAAACAAATCGGTTGACCTACTGCTACCAACGTTAATAGATTCGCCTTGCACATATCGCGCGTTTTCGATAAGGTGCATCCATTAAAGGTGGTGGCACCAACAACAATGTTTTGTATGTTTGATTGTCAAAGCAAAGTATTGGCAAAGTAGAAAATAAACAATGAATTCGGCTTATTTCATTCTGGGAAGACAACCACATGGACAAAGAAAGAAAATAGATCAGCTGATTTTCCAATTCCTGTAATAAATTCGCCTTGGTTTTCGAAATGGGAACAATGAATGCTGGGATTATTTTAACCAAACTTTTTTTAATTTCTACAAATTATTTATACACAGTTCTAACGGCGTTGGAAAACTAAAGAAATACTGACAAATAAAAAATAAATAAATAATTGGCGCGTACACTTCAGTTAGGTGTTTGGCCGAGCTCCTCCTCCTATTTGTGGTGTGCGTCTTGATGTTGTTTCACAAATTAAGAGACCCACAATTTTAAGCCGATTCCGAACGTCAAATGGGTTTTATGAAGACCTTTTTCATGGCAGAAATACACTCTGAGGTTTGTCATTGCCTGCCGAGGTGCGACCGCTATTAGGAAAAACTGTTTCTTTAATTTTGCTGATTCATGCACGGAGACTCGAGCCTACGCATCCCAATTGGTATGCACTCTTCAATTGGTAGTCACGCACCAACCCTTTGGGATACGGCAGCCGAATGCCTACAAAGAAGATTGACACCTTTTGTTTAGCTGCTGATGTAGTTCCAATGCTCGAAAGTTTCGAATAAACATTTGAGCAGTTGAGCAATGGGCGAATTTCGAGCGAGTATCGAACTACTTACACAGCTGGTTATACCTTAGGTACCTAGCGATCTAGTATGCATTGCTTTTTATATTAAAAATATCACAAAAACAAAAACTTTCTAGGAAATCGGCATTTGCTAAAGAGTTTAAGTCCATGTTGCGTTTTTTTACCACAGAAAGGGTCCCTTCTGTTTCCGTTTTATATGCTTCCTATGAAATTATAAATCCCAAAAATCTTGGGATTGTTCGGATTTAAAAAAGTCAAAGTCAATGTTGCTGTTAGTACGAGTATACAGGAGATTTGTCTGTTTCTAAATATTTTCAAGAAATTACAAATCACGAAAATGTCGGGACTGTTGGGAGTTAAAAAAGTCAAAGTCAAAACTTATTTTTTTACCGCAAAAGGGAATTCTTCTATTTCCATTTTCAAGAAATTGTAAATCCCGAAAATATCGGGATTGTTGGTACTTAAAAAAAGTCGAAGTCAGAAGTGTTTGTTTTTACCGCAAAAGGGAATTCTTCTATTTCCATTTTCAAGAAATTACAAATCCCGAAAATATCGGGATTGTTGGTACTTGAAAAAAGTCGAAGTCAGAAGTGTTTGTTTTTAACGCAAAAGGGGATTCTTCTGTTTCCATTTTCAAGAAAATACAAATCTCGAAAATCTCGGGATTGTTGGGAGTTAAAAATGTCAATTTCTCTTTTTTTTACCGCAAAAGGAGATTTTTCTATTTCCCCGTTCAATGAATTACAAAACCCGAAAATATCGGATATAAAAAGTTCGGGACTAACAGCACTACATATGCATGCATGTATATCTCTTTATCCGAAAACCTCGGGATTGTTTGCACTTAAAAAATTTCGGGACTGCCATCCCTATACATGCATGTACGTGTGCATGCATCTCTTTATTTGCATTTGTGGCCAACCAGCAGAGCTCGTTTGCAAATTTTAATTTGTGTACTGTTAGTGTTTTAATTAAAAAAGAACAGTAGGCAACAGCAGCGTATGTATGTATGTATGTATGTATGCATGTTTGTGGCAGAGCACAGAATCCATTGGTTTGCTGACTGCTGCTGGCCGCTAGTAGCAGGCCATAAATACATTGAAACCAATTGATGCACGGCAGTATTTAGTTGCGTATTGTTGTTCCGAACATGCAACTGCACTTTACCGCATGGAAATGAATTGAAAATAAGAGAACAAGAAAAAAAATAAAATAGCTTTTAAATTAAAAACCAGAAAAATTGCAAAGTAATATATGCGCCAGCAAAAATCAATCGGCATAAAAGCAGTTGGTAGAATGCGAAAATTGCACGCAATAACTTCTGCTGCTGCTGCTACTACAAAATATTCGTGTGGCACATGCCATCAGTTACAGCTCCGATGCCACATGGTGCTCTCAATATATGTGTAGTTCGATGTACATATATGTATGAATGTATGTACCTATGCATGAATATGTAAATCACAGCGTATCATCGCCGACTGGCTGACCTGAAAATTTATGGCTTTTAGGGCATTTATAACTCTCGGCAATGATGCGAGGTTATTGATTTTTCCTCCTTTGCTGCGAAAGTATGCAACAACGTACATATACCAACAATGTTGCATGCCATGCGGAGATCTCAATTTTATTGTAGAATGGAATGATTGCTGATTTTTTCTTGACTTCTTTATTTTGTGCTATTATTTGCTACACGTTTATGCTCTTATAAGATGAGCGCTTAGCCATGGCATTGGTGGCTTGTTGCTTGTTGAGATATGCAAATAATTCTTACGAGATTTTTTCCCCCCATTTAAATGCATTGCATGTGGACATGCAAATTTGTATGGCAGAAAATGATGAAGCCAGATTTTAGGCTGGTTTATTATAGCTAAATTGTTAAAAAATGCACTGGAATTTAGAAGAAAGACTGACCTTGTCTAATGAAGGCTTCTAATAGAGCTCAAAACTCTAGCATAACGGTGGATATGTAACTAAAGTGTGATCTATATTTGGAAGAAAGAATAATTAAGATATCGGCCCCCTAGTATTGCTACAATGTAACCATCTGTGCAAAATTGATAGCAGCTGACTGAATAAAGAAATGGAAATAGTGGAAAGCAATTCAACCTTAATATCTATGGCGTTCTCTACTCTTAACAACAGCGCATCAAGACCCATTTCTTAACCCTTTACCGCATGTGAGCCTATATATGGCACTGCAGTTTCGATTGAATTTATTTCTAAACTAAGTTCTATAAAATAATTCAATCTAATAATTATTTGAATCAACTGTTTTCTATACTTTATAACTGGTTTTTACATATCGTTCCACACCAAAAAAAAAAAAAAAAAAATAATAATAATAATAAAAAACTGTTGCATTATTCTCCTTTGAATATGTCTTAATGATAATTAAATATGTATTGGGTTGTCCGGAATATAATAGCCTTTTGACAGTTATTAGCTGGCACTTTTAGCTTGCTTTAGAAAAAAAGTGTGCTGGATTATATTTGTTTGTTTGGCGTCAATTTTAATATGGAGCCCACAAAAGAGCATTTCCGTCATATTTTACTTTATTATTTCCATAAAGGAAAAAGCACAGAGAAGGTTGCTAAAAAGTTGCGTGATTTGTATGCTGATAAAGCCTTAAAAAGAAAGGCAGTGTCAAAATTGGTTTATCAAATTCCGTCCTGGAGATTTTTCACTTAAAGATGAGCCACGTTCAGTTCGGCCAAGTGATGTCGATGAAGACGTTATCAAGGCTTTAATCGAATTGGATCGTCATGTAACTTTGCGTGCGATTGGAGAGAAGTTAAGTATACCAAAATAAACCGTTCATGAGCACATAAAGAGTCTTGGATTGGAAAAACAGCTTGATATTTTGGTACCACATGAATTGAAAGAAATTCATTTAACAAACCGAATCAACGCTTGTGATATGCATCTTAAACGCAATGAAGTCGATCCGTTTTTGAAGCGGATTATCACTGGTGATGAAAAATAGATGGATTGCTTATTGAGAAACGTCAATCGAAAGCGATCATGGTCCAAGCAAAGGCTATTATTCACCGAAAGCAGATTCGTGGGACCGAAAGGATGTGCCATACTTTGAGCTGATTCAGAGGAACCAAACGATTAATTCCGATGTCTACTGCCAACAATTGGACAAATTGAATACAGCCATCAACGAGAAGCGACCAGAATAGATCAATCATAAAAGTGTCATATTTCAACAGGACCACGCTAGACCGCATACATTTTTGGTCACTCGCCAAAAACTGAGAGAGTTTGGCTGAGAACTTTTGATGCATGCACCATGCAGCCCTGACCTTGCACCGTCAGACTAACATTTGTTTCGGTCTTTGCCGAACTCCTTAAATGGTAAAACTTTGGGCAATGACGAGAATGGAAAATCGCACTTGGTTCAGTTTTTTGCAAATAAAGGCAAATAAAAAAGTTCTATGAGCACAGAATAATGAATTTGCCAGAAATGTGGCAAAAGGTTATCGAACAAAATGGAATAATTGATTGAAGTTCATTCTAAGTTTTAATAAAAATTTATTTCCTTTCTTGTAAAAAATCGGCAATTTCTTTCCGGGCAACCAAATATATATATTTCCACCGTGAAACAATTTTTTTCAACTATTTATTAGTTCATTCAGTAAACGGTTAACAGTCTTCAATGTTTTCGAAAGCTTATATCTTTTTGAATCATTGGGTAGCCTAATTTTTTCACACTTTTAAATATTGCATTTTTTTAATTATGCTCAAAGAGCTTTTAATTTTTTGTTTGAAATTATACCTGTACTTTTACGGAGTGACAAAATTTCGTGATTGAATTTTGATCTTGGACGCCTTTTTCCCCACGGCGCAGAGTGCTCCGACTCCATACAAACAATGGACAAAAAAAGAAAAAGTAGTTAGAATTTATTAAAAATTTAATTCCAAATGGATTACATCACGCTAATTTCAAAGATAGTATCTTTTTGGTTTTTACATACCAGTTGCTAATTGTTGTTTTTTTTTACTTTTTGATATGGAGGTACTACTATGGGCAAAAAGTAAGGTTAATTTGGTTGCAAAATGAAAAATCTTTATTTATTCTTGTAAATCAATTTTATCCCCTTCAAAATAATCCCCTCTCGATGAAATACACTTATGCCAACGATTTTTCCAATCCCCGAAACATGCCAAATAGTCCATTTCCGGTATAGCCATCAGCACCTTCTTCGATTCAGCTTTTATCTCCTCAATCGACTCGAAATGCATTCCCCGGAGTGGTCTCTTGAGATTTGGGAATAGCCAGAAGTCACACGGAGCCAAATCAGGCGAATACGGTGGTTGGATCAGGCGAATACGGTGGAACGATATGTATGGAATTCTTGGCAAAATGGTCACGTAGAACGAGTGCAGTGTGAGACGGTGCATTATCGTGATGAAAAAACCAAGAGTTGTTGGCCCATAATTCTGGTGTTTTTAGACGAATTGCTTCACGTAAACGACGCATAACGCTCAAATAATATTCCTTATTAACAGTTTGGCCAGGTGAAAGGAATTCATATGACCTTTATCATGACCTTTAGTTTTGAACGACTTTGTCGTGCTCTTTTCGGTCTGGCCTCGCCTTTATCACGATATTCGCTTAATAGGTCGGTTGTTTCAGGGTCGTAAGCATAAATCCAAGTCTCATCTCCCGTAATGATGCATTTGAGCTTGTCCTGATAGTCTGAAAGCATTGTTTCACACACATCAACGCGACGACTTTTTTCCAAGAAATTGAGAGTTTTCGGTACCAAACGAGATTTGACTTTTCGTAGGCCCAAATGGTCTTTCAAAATGGTTTTCACAGATCCTACTGATATTCCGATCATATCAGTAAGGTATTTAACAGTCAATCGACGATTTTTGGGCACTAACTCCTTCACTTTATTGACGTGTTGGTCATCTGTTGACATCGATGGTCGTCCGGAGCGCTCCAAGTCATCAACACGTTCTCGACCCTCTTTGTACCACTTATAAACATTTTTCTACGACATTGTCGAATCACCAAATACCTTCTGCATGCTAAAGGTTTCCGCAGCCGAAATTTCATTCCGCAAACAAAATTTGATGGACTTCTCTGCTCAATCAAATCAGACATTGTAAAAATCGAAAAATGCACTCTTGGTCGTTTGGTAAACACAAGCGTAAATATATTACTGATAATGACATTCGCATGAAAGTTGGCCTAGATGTTACTAACAGTGCTGCAAACTCATGAAAAAAATAACTAGAGCGAAGTTTTAATCCCGCGAAGTTTGACAAATAAATTCACCCTACTTTTTGCCCACAGTAGTAAAAGAAGGCATAATTTTTGTTGACTTGTGCAATTACTTATATATTAAAAAATATGAATAAACAGTCTGCAGAAAACAATATCATTTTCCTAAAATTCAGAAAATAAAAGGAAAATATATAGGACTATGAATAAGTTCGTGCGGTTTTTTTTCGAAATTTGAAACTTTATTGACGTAAAATGGTTACAAATTTAATATTCAAAATATTGTCCATCGCTTACTACTACTTTTTCCCATCTTTCTGGCAATTCACGGATTCCCTTTGTGAAAAATTCGGTCGGTTTTGCCGCAATCCACGAATCGATCCATTTTTTGACTTCATCGTAATTACGGAAGTGCTGGTCAGCCAGGCCATGTTGCATCGATCGGAAGAGATAGTAATCGGATGGCGCAAGGTCTGGACTATACGGCGGGTGGGGTAGGACATCCCATTTGAGCGTTTCTAAGTATGTTTTGACCACTTGTGCAACATGTGGCCGAGCATTGTCATGTTGCAAAATAACTTTGTCGTGTCTATCGGCGTATTGCGGCCGTTTTTCTCGCAGTGCTCGGCTCAAACGCATCAATTGTCGTCGGTAGACATCCCCCGTAATCGTTTCATTCGGTTTCAGTAGCTCATAATACACAACACCCAGCTGGTCCCACCAGATACACAGCAGAACCTTCAGGCCATGAATATTCTGCGCCGACGTCGATGTTGAAGCATGGCCAGGGTATCCATACGTTGCCCGACGTTTTGGATTGTCGTAATGGACCCACTTTTCATCGCCAGTCACAATTCGATGCAAAAAACCCTTTCTTTTGTGCCGTTGAAGCAGTTGTTCGCATGCCATAAAACGGCGTTCAACGTCTCTTGGCTTCAATTCATACGGCACCCAATGGCCTACCTTTCGGATCATTCCCATGGCTTTTAAACGTTTGGAAATGGTTGATTGATCAACTCCCAAAGTTTTTGCAACCTCTTCTTGCGTTTGAGCCGGATCTTGATCGAGCAATTCCTCCAATTCGGTATCCATGAACTTTGGCGGCGCACCCTCGCGTTCTTCGTCTTCCAAGCCAAAATCACCACTTTTAAAGCGTGCAAACCACTTCTGGCACGTTCGCTCAGATAGAGCATGCTCACCATAAACTTCCACCAAGATACGATGACTTTCGGCTGCTTTTTTCTTCATATTAAAATAATGAAGAAGAATTCCCCGCAAAAACACATTATTTGGCACGAAATTCGACATTTTCAAGTGTGGTAAAAATATTGTTGTTTACGCTTCAAATAAAAAACTTATACTGACGTTTGTGCCTTACGACAGTAGCTCTCCAATGAATGTTTGGAAATGTGGATCGATGGAATAATAATCAAGTTACGCCATCTGTTGTAAAACCGAAACGAACTTATTCATAGTCCATTAAATTGATGAAATATTCATTGTGCATCAGTTTCTGAACTTAAATCATCAGAGGAGCAAATTATAATTGATGCAAAGTGCTCCATGATTTTATCTGCTTCTTCATTTCCAACAATGTATTTTTTAAGACTTAAATTGAAACCCATTGCGATTTGTTTCCTTACTTTAAGTTCCTTCGCAATGAAACTATTAGATCCGACGAAAATAGCAAATGTGACTTCCATTTTTTCGAGTATGAGAAAACCGATTTGTGTGAGTTTCCTAAAGTTTTTTCAGATAATAACCTGCCAAAACACGTAAAAATAAATAGTTAGACAAATAAATAAATGGCTCAGAGTGATTGTGCAGCATCAAGCCAATTTCAAGTTCATCGTAGCAGTTAATGGATTAGTATATTTTTTTCAACAAACCAGAGTTATAAAATCTCCAAAAAATTTCTCATAGTGATTTTCATTTAGTTTCATACTTTTAAACTCAAGCTTTTTTTAAGTCACCTTTCTGGTCTAGAATTTCGAAAAAAACATTTTTTTTCATGTTATGATAGTTTGTACTTTCAAAAATATATTTCAAAGTTTTTATATTGAAATTCGTTGTAGTTTAGACGTTAAAGTCCTTTAAAACGCGACCGATTTAGAGTACGACACCCAGGCACTTGAAAATTTAACCGAGTTTTTCTCGAAACTATTTTTTTCGAGTTGGCGTTGGTAATTTCTCAAAAAGTACTGAACCGATTGATTTGAAGATTTAATATGTTATTGAGTAGACTTGTGGCTCTCGTAGGTAGCAGAATTATAATTTATAATCAATTTTTCAAATTTTTTTAAGAGCGAGAACGTGAAAAAAAAATTCTTGTTTTTTTTTGTTTTTCCAATAAACAGATAAAATATCCAGAAAACAATTTTTGGTAAATCTGCTACCCACCATAGGGACATATCTCCTGATGAATAATCGACCGAATTTTCGTTTGTCAGACGTACCTGAGCAGCCCAATCAGTTACGCCAGTGGCATGCGTTACGTTAGGGGAAGCAATTTTTTTGATAATTGTCATTGAAAAAAAATTTTTTTTTTTTTTGTAAATAAAAAATTGATCTAGTGAATAAAAACAATTTTCAATTGATGCCGATTGTTTTTCTTCAATTTTCAACGCCTTCAATTTTCACGTTTCTAGACCAGAAAGGCGCCTTAAACTCTCCTCTCATCCAAAAATATATAGGGTGTTTTTTTTAGAGGTTAGGTTTTCAAGTTGGCACTACTTTTTTCGTAGATGGTCTTTTTGACAGCTGTCACTTGATTTATGCTCAGTTTGGTTTGCCATTTCATAATGAATAGACTTACACCTGAACAACGTTTGCAAATCGTGCAAATTTATTACGAAAATAATGGTTCGGTTCGCGCGACGCATCGAAGAAAATTTTGTTCAGCGATGAAGCTCACTTTTGGTCGAATGGGTATCATTTTTAAAACATAATGGCAAACCCTTATCTTTATAATAAAGCTAAATTCTTGGCCATAACATTAAATTATATACGTTTTATTTCATTTTGAAAACCTAACCTCTAAAAAACACCCTATATTTAAACGAAAATCTTCTTAAACCTCTTCCATAAAGGACGATTTGATGTTGTTCTATAAATGAAGGGACCTACTGTATTAAGCCGACTTCGAACGGCAAATGGCTGCGGAGATTTTTCATGACAGAAATACAGTCGAAGGGTTTCCATTGCCTGCCGAGGTGCGACCTCTATTAAAAAAAAAAAATTTTTTTTTCTATCATTTGGTGTTTCTTGCCCGGTGGTTCGAACTGCGGGCACTGCCGTATGATAATCACTCACAAGCCCATTCCGCTATTCTGGTGGCCTACTATTGCATCTAAATTAATGTAATAAATTCTTGATTCACTACGAAGTGCTTTTGTGGCAAAAAATAAGCAGCATTTCAGAAATTGCAAAGCGAAATTTATGAGTTTTTTAAGTATTTTTTCCAAACACTTTTACCCCGGTTATCAAGCGTCTCTCAAATGCCACCTTAAAGCAGCACAGCTAACGCACTTGACTCTTTTCGTAGTCTCCTTGGGTTTACTAGGGTTGTGTGAAGAGTCTGTGAAAAGTCAGAGAAATGGCGCTACTGGCTCCTATCGAGGTTATGTTTAGTTAGCAGCATCTCGTGGAAGAACACACACCAAGTTTTAGTCAGTTCAGTATATTTCTTTGTTGTTGTGTTGCTGTTGTTGTTGAAGTGGTTGAGTATTTCCACTGAAATAACCCTAATTAGTGACCAGCACCGTTTTACTACCACTGTCCTCGTGTAATGATGTTTTTTGTTCTAAGTCAGATCCATTTAGTGAAGTTCAAGTATAGCAGCAAATTCTTTATCTCGATGTCTGAGATCTCATTAATTTGCTGCACGAAAGGCTTACCGAAGGAGCGAAGTCATGCCCGAGCTAGCCCTGTACATCCACATTAGTAGTGGAAAAGATTTTCCTTGACCTCTTCCGTTTGACAGCTTCTGCAGATAGGATTGAAGGGTAGGTGGAGTCTAGTTGCATGATCCCCTACTTTCCAATGGCCTGTAAGGGTTGCAGTGATGCGTGAGATGTTTGGCCAAGAGCATCTTTACAGATCATTCGTCCTTTGGATTTTGGCCGTCGTACCATGTGTTTTTTGTTGTAATACATGTAGTTAATTGCTTCGGTCTTCTTTCGGCTAAAGCATGATAGTGTGAAGCTATGGATGCCTTTAATGTCTTGAGTGGAGATTGCCACTGCCTCTGCTATTTCTAGTGTCGAACCTTTTCTTGCTAGCTCATCCGCTATCTCCTATGACCGGGAACCCATATCAGAGTAATTTCAAGTCGTATCCATATTTCTTTGTGCCTGGCATTCGTTTGAATCGAGGAAGTCGAGTGATTTTCTTTTTCGATCACTACAACGCACCACCTCACGCCTCAGCAGTTGTGGTTACAAAATTAATGGAAATAGAGTTCCAACTCGTTTCACATCCAACCTATTCTCCACACTTGGATCCCTTGGATCGGACTACTATTTGTTGCTCAATCTGAAGAAATGACCGGCGGGAAAAATATTTTATTCAAACGAGCAGGCGATTGCTACGAATAACAAGCTTTCAGACTTGGATAAATGCCATTATTCGGAAGGGATCAATATATTAGAACAGCCTTGGACGAAGTGCATAAGCGTAAATGGCGAGTATGGCAAAAGTAAAAAAGGTTTGCCTCAAGCAATTAAGTAGTCTTTGTATTTGCACGACCCTACATTTTCAACCGACCCTCGTACTACTGGGTGATCGCGATGAAAGTACGTGGTACTTCAACTGAGTGTAGCGTAGTAATGCTGCAAAAATAAGAATAAAACAGGAACGTTATTTTTCTGAAAAGTGCAAAGTGTTTTTTTTTTTTTAATTGTTTTTTTTTTTCATGCGAATATGTTCCAGTTATGCCCTCTCAGATAAAAATCACTAATTTATGAAAGGGCCTAATATGCATGTTTTCACCTATGATCCCGCATGTAAATCGCTGCGGTTAGCTCAAGACTGCGTGAGTGCGTGAAGCAGCAAAAAAAAAATAAAAATTAAAAAAAATTATTAAAAAATTCAGACATAAAATTTTTTTTTTACAAACATAAAAAAGAAAAATTTTCAAAACCGCAAAAGTCAGTTATCTGCTGCCTTTCGCAATTTTTCAGCTTCGCAAAAACAATAACAAACAACAGAATATGAAATAACTGCCGCACATGCGTGCCACATTTCCATGTGCAGCAACGAAAAAATAAAAGAAAATTAAAAGATTGCGCAGAAAATCGTCTCCATTGACCACAACTGCAGTGAAAAAAAATTAATGGAAATAGAAAAAATGCAAATTTCATGAAAATGCGTATGTACGTGTGTAGGCTTCATATGTCTCGCAGTCAATTCGTGCGTCGCTAATAAATTTTATGAAGCATTTAGTGGCAAATACAAACCTACAAACACACACACACACATACACACATATATACATATGTATGTACGTACTTAGCAAAGCGAAGAGTTTGGTAAAGCGGGGTAAAAGCCACTTCATGTTGGCATTTCGTGCAGAAGCTATTCGAAAATTTGCGTGCGAAATTATTGCAGTGCGTTGCAAGTGACGTGCCGGCACATACACACATACATATACGGATACATACACACTTTCCATTGCATTTATAGCATATCGCATGCCGGCAATTACGCTTCCATACTCCTATCTGCCCCACTATCTGTATTTTCCGTGCGCTTCACCAACCCTCCGATCCACACTGCTCGGCAACTATGCTTTTTGCATATGAATGAGCATGCGAAAATCAAGAACAACCACAACAGCAATCATTTCGCAACTAAGTGCCGCGTACTGAGTTATTATGAAGTTTTGAAGGCCTTAGGGCCTTTGGCACTTTAGGCCAAGTGGCATGCAAAATTGGTCGCAATAAGACACAACTGTATGTAATAACGGCTGTGCGACTGTTGATAGCTTTGCGCCTTGGAGTAATGCGAAAGGATAACTGTTTTGTGGCACGTACAGTAATATTTATGCATATGCAAAAATGTACGAGTATGCATGTATGTATGTGTATGTTTGAGTATATGTGTGCACCATTCCGAATTCGTATTTTGATATATCAGTGTTGCCACATTAAACTTATTCTCATGTAATCGCTTGTTTGTGCTTATATTATATGTATGCGCGTGTTCGCACCATTCGTACGTGATTGCGATTTGCAAGTGGGAAACTTGCAATTAAGACAATTTTGCTAAAAAAAACTTATTTTATTCCATGATATTCGCTTTTGACTCGCGAAATGTGACAGTTTTATTTATACTGCCTATATTATAATTGAATCAAGAGGGTAATTCTGTATACCACCTGGATCAAAAAGTGCCCAGAATATATTCAGAAAATTCAAAATAAAAGTTTTTTCCTCATAAGCGATATTAGTGCCTTCAACGCACGTATGCCAGCGTTTGATCCAGCTCTTGAAACATTTCTGGAATTCTATTTTCGGTATAGTCATCAGAGCCGTCTTCGATTTTTCAATTATTTTCATTCGGCACTTAAGGGGGGAAACTGGTTTAGGAGACCGAAATTTTGGTGTGTTTCGTGCATTTTTTGAACAAGGAGGGAATAATAAAAAGTGTTTAAACTTGGAGGGTATTTTATTCATATTTTTAAATACACTTTTAAATTTGTTCAAGCCATTTCAGCCGGAAACAGTGGCGTTAGAGCGTGCTGTCCATGGACAATAGACATCCGAGTGTCTTGCTGGTAGGCATTCCTGAAGTTACCATTTTTCTCTGTAATCAACAACAATTTTTTTTCGTTAACAACATTTTTCCCAAGAATATGAACCTAATTGTGATAAAATAATATTGAAAATTGCATATTCTTTGGCGCTTGAACACAATGCCATTTTTTCATACCATATTTTTTCATCTGTTTTGCTTAAAATTTTTTTTTTCTCATGATAATATAATCCAAAAATTAAGTTCATATGACTTAGAATTGAGTAAAGAAAACTCCCAAAAAATTGCATAACGATTGGTCGATAACTTATTGAGCTAGAGTGCCCACCAGTTAAAAAAAGTTGTTTCGAGAAAAACGCCGTTCTAACAACCGCACGCTACGGTGCCGAACCGACGGGCGGTCACCTAAGTGCTCATAGAATTGCGAATAATGCGAGTTTTGCTTTAAAATTTTGACCACATATTCTTGAGTAGTTATACTAATTTAACAATTTATGCAAAAAAAAGTTGATTTTTTGATCAGTCTAAACTGGTTTCTCACCTTAAAACGCGTTTCCCGTAGTGTTTTTCTGACTCGATCGAACAGAAAAACAAAACATCGCAGGAAGCCACATCAGCTAAATTCAATGGCTGTTGGATGGCTTCATTTTGTTCCTGGCAAAAAATTCATCGACAATGATGGCTCCGTACAACGGTGCGTTACCATGGTTCCACATCGGCGAATTGTTTTCCCAGAAATGCTCTCGTCTTGGCGAATTGCTTTACTTCGTCGTCCCTTAATGCGCAAATAATAGTCCTTATTTGGGTCTTGACCTTCTGTTAAAAATTCCTGGTACCCAATACATTTATAATCCATAAACACAGTGAGCATCACTTTCTTTTTTGACTGAAAACGACGTCCTTTTATTGGTTTTTGTTCCTTCGGAGCCCTCCACTCACTGGTCTAATGTCTGGATTGCCTCTTATTCTCATAAACCCACGTCTCGTCTCCATTAAAGATACGTTTCTTGAATATTGGTTCGGATTCACGATTGGGAATCATATCTTTGGCGATATCAGCTTGGTCTCTCTTTTGAGTGAAAAAGCCCTCCTTTGTAACCTACTTTGCAGTAATATGGCGCAAGCCCAAATCATTAACCATCCTGAACGGATCCATAAGCAATGTCCAACTTCTGTGCCAGTTCTCTGATTGTCTGATAGTTAATTTGCGGTTATTGATCAACTTTTCATTTTCACTTTATTGATGTTTTCGTCAGTTCTCGATGTCGATGGCCTGCCTACCATTACGCTTGTCATCCTCGATGGACTCACGTTCTCTTCTGAGGCATTCATGCGACTCGCCAACTTTTTTGTTTTTAGAGTTACTGAAACTGTTTCCCAACATTTCTATTGGTGAGAGCATTGTAACAAAAATGCCGAAATTGGGTTTGCTCGAGAGCACTCCAGGACTCAAAATCAAGTACGTGCGGCAGCCAAAACGTACAACATCCGACCCAAAACTCGTCTTACCAATCATACGTGAAACGGTGTCGGGCCAATTCATCGTATTGAAGGTAATATTGATGCGCTCAAGTGCATTCAGTTGCTTCAAAATGTTGTGCTACCTTTTTTTTACCGGTGAATTGAAATTTCACTAAAACAATGAGCCGAAGCATATTAATCGTGTTGTAAAAAGAATCGTGTTGTTTCGAAGAAAATTCGATCACTGTTCTGTATTGTGCGTTTTCGAGAGTCGACTTAAATCCAAACGAATATCTTTGGAGCGACATTAAAATGCACTCAGTGCGCAGAATACCACAAATTTGTATACGGTTTTTGAAAAAGCCCAGAAAGCATGGGAATATATTCCTGCTGAACGTTATAGAAGTTTAATATTGGCAATGCAAAGGCGCTATTTCACCAAAGTATTAATGTATATCTTCGACTGCATTTTTTAACATTTGACTGTTGTTTCGCCTTGTTCTTAAGTATTTTTCTCAAAGGAATTTCGCACTGTATTGACTTCTGTACAAGAAATAAAAGAATTTTTGTTGTCCTTAGACAAAAGACTGATACAGATTGAAAATATTTGAAGTTTATGTAATAAAACCGAATATGCCAAAACATTTAAGCGATTTATTAAGAAAAGTCTTGAATGGAGAGCTGTGTAAGTTCTTAAGTATTTTTCAATGGCTGTAAGCCGAATTTTTTGTTTGTTGAAACAACCGATCAAATAATTATTTATAGCAGTAACTTAAGTAACTATCTTATTAAAAGGATGAGCCAACAAATACTAGACGAAGTAAGCATTAAGTATTAGGCGATTTAGCAAATTTTGAGTGGAAGCATTTGCTTTTGTTTAGAGTCTAAGGATTTAAATACCACCAGTTGTGGGCATTGAAGCAATTCAAGAGTGTTCCGAAGAAATTTTTGAGTTATCATTACACACCAGAAACAAAGCAATAATCAAAACAAAGGACTTATGAAGGATTTCAAAGGATACGGTGAATCTATTCCAAAGAAGGCGAAGACAGTCCCATCGGCCGGAAAGGTCATGGCGACATTTTTGGGATGCGAACGGTGTCATCGTTATGAATTTTTTGGGAAAGGAGAAAGGAAGAACGATCACTGGGCAATACTATCAGGTCTGTCCATAAGTTCGTGCGTATTTTACCCATAACTTCACTTTTGTACGATTTTTGCATACAAACAGTTATTCGCGGAATATAACGGAACTATTTATATTTTCATTGATATATTGTGCATTCAAAAAGTGATTTTAATCGCGGATAGAAGCACGTGTTGTTAAAAATAAAATGGAATCGAACGCGTATAAGAGGCATATTTTGTATTTTTTATAAAAGTGGTAAAAATGCAACAACTGCTGCTGCAGAAATAAATACTGTTCACGGAGAGGATACCGTGAGTGTAAGGACTACGCAAAAGTGGTTTTCAAAATTCCGAAATGGTAACTGCGACATGGAGGATACCCCGCGCGCTGGTCGTCCTAAAGTCTGTAACTCCGACGCCTTGCTCGAACTAGTGGGAGCTGAGCGAAATTTGACAGTCGATATGATAGCTCAAAGGTTAAATTCATCGCATCAAACAGTTCACAGGCACCTGGTTCAGTTGGAAAAGGTTTCAAAGCCGAGAAAATGGGTTCCGCATGGACTTTCCGTCGCCAACCTTCAGCAGAGAGTGGATTTGAGTTCTCAGCTGCTGCAACGGCTTGAAAATGAAAGTTTTTTGAACCGTGTCATTACTGGTGATGAAAAATGGGTCCTTTACAATAGTTCTGTTCGCAAACGCCAATGGTTAGTTAAAGATGAAACACCAGAACCGACCCCTAGAGATGGCCTTCACCCCAAGAAGATTCTCCTGCCTATTTGGTGGGTTATGGCCGGTATTGTTTATTATGAACTTCTGGAACCAAACTAGACGATAACTGCTGATTATTATTCCCATCAGCTATCAAACCTGAATGAGGCACTTAACAAAAATCGACCGTCTTTAGTGAATAGACGCAAAGTTTTGTTTCAGCATGACAACGCAAGACCTCATACCGCAAGGCAAATATTAGGCAAGCTGAACGAGCTCGGATGGGAGCTAATGCCGCATCCACCATACTCTCCGGATATTGCACCTTGTGATTATCACATTTTCCGTGGACTTTAATCCCATATGAGTAACAAGAACTACTCCTCAAGCGTATTTTGGCTCCAAGGAGAAAACATTTTTTGAGCAGGGAATTAAAAATTTGCCTATAAGCTGGGAAGACATTGTAAATTATGAAGGAAAATATATTATTGATTAATTAATACTTTAAGCATCTTTTTTATTAATTTTAAAACCACCTTTAAAAAACGCACGAACTTATGGACTGACCTGATAAACAAAAAACTGAAAGAGACTCGTCCGCATTTGACGAAAAAGAAGGTGCTGTTTCACCACGATAGCGCACCAGCACATTTATCTGGAGTTTTTGCCACCAAACTGCATGAATTGCGTTATGAATTGCTGCCGCACCCCCCGTATTCACTTGATCTGGCTCCCTGCGACTTTTTCTTGTTTCCTAACATGAAGAAATGACTCGGGAGGAAAAAAAATTTGTTCCAGCGAGGAAGCCATCGCCCCGACAGAAGCGTGTTTTGGAGAGTTCGTCAAATTCTATTCCTTGGAAGGGTTAAAAAATGGTAGGAGCGTTGGGTGACGTGTATCTTTCTAAAAGGGGACTATGTTGGAAAAAATGTATTTTGAAAAAATGGTGTCTCCATTTCTAATACGGGTACTTATTGAACCTTCCTCGTATAGCTTGGTTATTTGACATTCGATTTCCAAAAACAGTATGTCTTTATCCTATCCTGTCCTTTATCTATATTTGGTGCCAATATCCTTTTGAGCTCCGAAGTCTTTTTGTCATAGGTGGATCAGCTACAAAGAGTTGTACTCCGCTACGGCGGCCTGTGTGTTTCGTTGTAACCAAGTTATAATAAAAAGGCCATGTCTGCGGTTATTAAAATTTTCAAAAATACATTTTTTATGTTGCCAAAATCCTCTCAGCATAAGCTTTAAATACAAGGGTGGACTTTTATAACTCTTTTTTCAATTCAGTCCAATATACCTACATATGTATATGCATGCATACGTATAAGTATAGGCATTTAAAAATTACGTAGCACTTTTATTGAATACAACCGTGTATAATTATGCATCACCAACACACTTTGTCAACAACACATAGAGTGTAAATATGTACGTATGTAATCACATACAAAAGTCATTCTTCCCAGTACGCCTTCCCTTCTGTGGACGCCTTAACCTTGAAATACGTTGTGAATCGCTTTAGTATGACTACCAAGCGGAAGCAACAGCGGCAACTGCGTGATTGGACGATTTGCCTGGTAAAAAGTGCCTGTAATATGAAAAACTCTGCTTCTGCTGCTACTCTTTATTTGACCAACTTTTTTGCCGAGCGAGATCCAACAAAATGCCCCATTCTACTTCAAGGATTAAGACATGTAATGCAATCAACATGTTGACAACACGAAAAGACTAAAAAGTTCACATCAAATGGCGGAGATGGAACGCCTTTGAGCGCAATGAAAGCGAATTGCAGGCGCAAAAAAGGAAGTTTAAGTAAAAAAACTAACTCTGCTTAAACCAGAACCAATGAAAAAAACTGAAATTCAGCATGAAGTGTTGTTAATTTGCGTTTTTGTAAGGTGTTAATGTGCGAAGCGACTCTTGCTGCCGCTGTTGTTGCTGATGACGTTGGCACTGCTGCTGCTCACCTCATTTATCCTATACATCTACTGATACATGCACATGATAATGATGTTGGTGATGTCTATTATTATGTTATCGTTGATGATAATAACCTTTCTGCCGTCAGTTGCTGACAAACTCATTTGTGTTTTTCATATCAGTTTTTATTTTATTATTTCTTTTGGCCTATTCAAATTGTACTCATACTTGTGCATGGAGTTCTATTTGATACAACTTCTGCAGTTTTATGTTTCGTTGGAGTAGCTATGCGCGTAAGGGCCACATCAAGTGTCAGGTAGAGCTAATAAGTGTAGCATTGTAAGTCGTTGTGATGGATGTTTTATAATTGGCTGCATTGTAATGCTATTTTGCTGCCCTTCCCATGCGCATTAAATTTTCATAGACACATAATCATAGGCACATCTATGGTAGTGCTTGTGCATACATACGCCAACACACTCGCAACTACGGTTATGAGATTATTAAAACGTTGAATTGCATTGAGTTGCTTGAAAGCGGCTAAAAATTAGTTACCGTGAGATTTTGTTAAACGCGGATTAAAGTGTGATTAAAATCAATCTCATGTAAAGTAATAACTTTTCTAACTTACCATATTTTTTAAGAATCGGGGCTGGTTTTGAGGAGTTGTAGTTTATTGTCATTGCTTTAGTACAGTAGGTTGTTTGAGCAACGAAATGCTTAATAATTTATTTTGAAATTGAATCGAATAAAAGTTAGAACACTGATTGTGGCCGTCTGATGTCGTGATTACATTAAGTCGCAAAATTTTTGCATTTTGGACAATCTCGGATAATTTGGGATAATTCCGGATAACTTCGGATAATTCCGGATAATCCCGGACAATAAGTTGTTGCATTAAATAAACGTAATTTTGTATTAGAACGATAACTACTTAATAAAAAAGAAAAATTTCATTGTTAATAGCACTAAAAACATAATGAATATATAAAAACTTTACTTTATGTACTACAAAAAGTGGTGCGAAAATATTCATTTCAATGACTTGATAAAATTTGTAAATAAGTGCACGTGTCTATACCAAGTATTGTACCACAGGATAATCCTTTAAAATAAAAATGTTCATGCCTAGTAAATATTTTCTTATACTAGTGAATCTTTTTTTTAATACACTGGATAGTGCATATGTTACTATTCTTCCGGTCGAAAAATTAAAATATTTTCTTAAAAGCATTTGATGTAAGTCATGTCTTTATTCTGTATATGAAATATCGTATAGGTATTTACAGTTACGTATTTATATGAAAAAAATCTGAGTTCGAATAGTCCTGAAACCTGGAGTCCTGGAGTCCTCAAAGAAAATAACTTTTAAATGTCCGGATAATACACTACTCATTAATAAGTTGAGTGTAATTTTGAGACTATTTAAAGTAGTCCTTATTTCACCTGGGGCTCCAAGCTTTACTATGGAGCAAAAGTAATAAATATGTACTTGGATAATAATTTTTAGTAACCCCAGAGTAGTTTTTGAGTTAAGGAAGGTTATGGAAAATAAATTAGCCTTACGGATAATTTGGATATACTCGGATAACCATTTTTAGCAATGTGGATAGAGGTTTTACATTTGCAACATGTATCAAAGTTTTAAAACCCATAATAAGATAAAGTGTCAATAATTATTATGAGTGTCATCAGACATTTTCTTGAGTTTGTGCAATTAATGGTATGTTTATCAAATTGATAAACTAAGATAAGCTTGGATAATGATTTTTAGTAACACCAGAGTAGTTTTTGAGTTCAGGAAGGTTATGGAAAAATAATCAGCCATACGGATAATTTAGATATACTTGGATAACCATTTTGAGCAATGGGGATAGAGGTTTTACAATAGCAGTAGGTGTTAACGTTTTAGAACCTATAATAAAATAAAGTCTCAATAATTATTATCAGTCTCATCACACATTTTCTTGAGTTTGGGGAATTAATGATAAGTTTATCAAGTTGATGTGCTTGGATAATGATTTTCGTTAACATCAAAGTAGTTTTTGAGGTTAAAGAGGAACAATTTGCTTTACGGATCATATTTTTGTACTCGGATAACCATTTTTAGCAATGTGGATAATGTTCGTACGTAATCAAGCTAGTATTCAAATAAAAAAAATTATCTATTTTATATTGTAGTATTTTGCATTTTGTTAAATAAATATAATTGGATAAAATTTTTATGCAAAAATGGTTTTCACATAACGAGACAAGTTGCCCAATCTTCTTCTCTCTAGCTCTGAAAAAGCAAGTTAGAAGTATTTAAAAATAAATGCAACTAAAATTAGAAGCTTAGCATGAAAGCAGTCTGATAGAAATCTATGGCACTGGAGCACCAGGGAAAGGAATATATGTATGTATAGATTAATTTTTATCCCAAAAGTAGGTTAAAAGCTTTCACTTGTCACGGAAGCGGCCAAATGAGTCAAAGACAAAAAACAAAAAAAAAAATCGTTTAAAAGTAAGCGGATTTAAAAAAAGCCTCAATAATTCCCAAATGTAACCGAAATGTGATTGAAAAGGAGTAGGAAATGAAAGGTAGCGACAGCGGTTAAATGACCAATCGAAAGATGAAAAACTATACACTTGCATCCATACATACATACATACATACATACATATATACATACATACATACATGCACAGGTATACACAAAAAATTGCAAATATTCTGAAAGCCAAATCATTAAGCTGGCATTTTTTCCATCAAGCAATCAATCAATTTTAAATGCTGTTGACATGTCACGGCGGCTGTTGTTGCATAGTGCAGGTACAGCACAGCACAGAAGCGCCAACGGACCAACAGCACCAACGGCAACAGTGGCTCGGAATATGGCGGCAACAAGCGCATCCGTAAACTTAATTTTGCCACTTTGTGCCGGCCATTCGTTTGAATCCCAATGCTATCACGTACATGTTCTTGTAAGCAATGGAGTGGATTAAGTGAAAAAATGGCAGATGAGGAAAAAAGTTGTAAATGTGAAATGTATTTTTCAACATGTGACACATTTACCCTTTGGCATGCTGCCTCACTTACCTCCGAGGAACTTTCATCGCTAGCCAAGCGGTGAAGTGACAAGCATCAAAAACCGAAAAAATATAATAAAAGTGAAACAAACCTGCGGATAGGTAAAAAGTTGCTGCCGATAAAAGGTAGAATATATCTCTACTCTTGCGCTTTCCTTTGGATTTTTGTGTAACCACTCTTTTTTCTGATTTTTCTGTTGCTGTACTCGTATGTTGCCTGTCAAATTAAGTCAATCATTTCTTTTGATAACATTTGCTCATCAAAATGTTTAAATGGTATCGTCAAAAAGAACCAAACGAACAACTTCAAAAGAGGAAACTTTCAAATATGCATTTCAGCTTGTTTACACAATTCTAATTAGTCGACTGATGATGTTATATGAACGGAAAATCAAGCAATCCGTGTTCTTGTTAGCTAAAATTTAGGAATTGAAAAAATAGGTGAAGAAGTGGGAAGTATAGAAAAACCTTAATGATACGTACATTCTAGCTGTTCAACTTTTAACTGAAACATTACATTATCGCAGCTTCAAAAAAATGGTTTTATATTCTCCGGCGCTTCAAATCAAATTAAAGCCGATCGTAAAAATTTTGCTAAATGAAAATAAATAGTCTTCATCGCTTCGGATAGCACGGATAAACTTTTACATGATTATCCGGCCCGTAATAAATACAAAAAATCTTTATGTTGATGTTGATTTAAGAATATTGGATGTATTTTCTGCATTGGATAATAACAAATGAACTAATATACAATATGACATTTTGTATCAAAATATTGTATATTTTTCGACTTCGAAAAGGGTCTAAAATTATTTATGGATACAAAATGATTTGGAGCTAGTAATTGCTTATAATTAGTTTTTTAAAGAAAAAAAATGTCCATTGCTTCGGATAACACGGATAAACTTTTACATGATTATCTGGCCCGTAATAAATACGAAAAATCTTTATGTTGATTTTGATTTAAGAATATTTGATGTGTTTTCTATCTTGCATAATGGAAAATTAACTACACCATGATATTTTACAACGAAAATATTTATTCCGACTTCGAGAAGGGTCTAAAATTATTTGTGGATACAAATTGATGTCCAGCCAGTAATTTCTTATAAGTATGCTACAGAAAAATAAATGGTCTTCATTGCTTAGGATAACACGGATAAAAATTATCCACAACTATCTGACCCAAAATAACTACAATAAATTTTTAGCATGTTGACTTGAGAATATTTAATGTATTTTCTACCTTGGATAATAAGAAATTAACTACAACATGATATTTTGCAACGAAAATATTTATTCCGACTTCGAGAAGGGTCCAAAATTATTTGTGGATACAAAATGATGTCGAGCCAGTAATTTCTTATAAGTATGCTACAGAAAAATGAATAGTCTTCATCGCTTCGGATAACACGGATAAAAATTATCCAGAATTATTTGACCCGTAATAAATTCGTCAAATATTTGTACTGATGTTGATTTAAGAATATATGAAGCATTTTCTGTTTCGGGTAACAAAAAATTAACTTGACTATGACATTTTGCATCGAATATATTTATTCCGACTCCCGCACCTTAAAATTATTGATGGTTGCAAAATGACTTCCACCTAATTTTTCTTATATTGGATATCAAGATTTTTTATTTAATTTATTAATCTATCAAATGATAAATTGCCCTATTTTCATAGTTTGGATAAGGTGAATTGCAAGGATAATTTTTATTGGAGTAATAAAGCTCTTAAATTATGCTTTATGCTCAATTTTTGTGGTATTCCATTGGAACATTTTTTTTTAAGTGTTAAATTTTATTTTACAAATATAATAAATGAAAAATATGCTCAAGAAAGCAGACATTTTTCGTATTTTGTTACAATTTTTGAATATGTAATAAATGATTTGGATCTTACTAATCATGTTAAAAATTATGTATAGGGAGTTAAAAGGTATCGCCCATTAATTAGGAATATGCTGATGAATTCAGATATTAGATTATTTTATTTTGTGCTTTTTTAAGACGCGGTAAATGGATACATTTTTCTTTGACTCTTCAAGACGTTAGATAAGATTCTTATGGGTATTTTCAATATTCAATTGTGTAAAAATTATATAAACAAAAGATTTGTTTTAATCCTATAAGCCTCCCTAAGAATAAATTGAAAGTGCGCGCAGGCATTCTAACTGCTCACTACTGGCTCCGAATCCATTTATACAGTATCGGGATATGGCTTCATGACTTTTGCTGTATTTGTGATTCATGCTGAGAGACTTTACCACACTTGGTTCTCGATTGTGATGCCATCGGCTGGTATGATCGGAAGAGAGGCACAAACGCTCAATCCAACCCAGTCTCATCTTAAGTTTCTTAAAAAAAGAGTAGAGTTTATAACAGACTTTGAGGCAAGTCTTTTTATTTTTCTAACAAAATTCAAAATAGAAAAGAAACTCTTAATTCAATTCTTGTGCAATGCTTGCAGCTTGGGGCTAGCTAAAAATCATTGCATTCAGGGTTGAATAGCACTTGCTAAGTTGATTATTCATCAAAATTGAGCCAAATAGCTTGAAATAGTTGTTTTGGATAATCCGGATAACTGAATAATTTTTATCCGGTTTATCCGACTTGAAAAATATGCTTTAAAAAATAGTTGTGGCATCATAACTGGCAAACACTGTTGTATTGTACATGTAATTGGCGTCTACGCCGTCTGTTGGGTGTTTTGGCCGAGGTCCACTTCATATTTATGCTGTGCATCTTGATGTTTTCCCACAAATAGAGGGGCCTATGGTTTTCTGCCGCCTTTGAAATGCAGGTGGTTTTTTATGGCAGACAGATTAGAAAAAACTTTTCTTTGTTTTTGTTATTTGGTGTTTCATGCACGGGGTTTCACTGTTGTAGTTATATTACTGTAAAATTTTAAATGAAGATTGCAACAGTTCTAGTTAGCTCTTCTAAAATATACATATACACATATATCTAATATTTTAACAAATTTCTTTAGCTTAAACTAAACCATGAATACCATTTGCTACATTCTTCTGCGATAACCGCTTACGCAATTTTCTTTCTCGTGCTAACCGGCACCAGTTGGACACACTAAGCGAAGTTAAGTCCTTCTCCACCTGACCTTTTCAATGCAGAGGAGGTCTTTCCCTTCCTCTGCTACCACCAGCTGTTACCGCAACGAATGTTTTCAGAGCCGTAGCATTTGTATCCATTCGGACGACATGATCCAGCCAACGTAGTCGCTGGAGCTTCATTCGCTGCGCTATGTCCATGTCGTCGTAAAGCTCACACAGCTCATCGTTTTATCGGCTACGATATTCGCCGTCCACAACGTGCAAAGGTCCAAAAATCTTACTCAGAATCTTTCTCTCAAATACTCTGAGCGACGCTTCATCGAATGTTGTCATCGTCCAAGCTTCTACACCATAGAATAGGACAGGCATGATGAGACCCTTGTAGATTGTTTGTTTTGTTCGTCGAGAGAGGACTTTACTACAGGACAATCGTGATAGTCCGACATTTCTTAATCCGACACGTTCGGTAATCCGACAACCTCATAACGTCTATGGATGCAATTGGCATTATTTTATTTTGATCAGTCGTAGCAGAGCAGCAGAGGGGGATTGTGTTTTGTTTCCCGGTCACAACGTATTTGTCATTAAATTTGAACGACGCCAGTTCTCTCGCGATTTCTGACGGTGTTGACGTGATTTTTTTCTGTATTTTCGAGTCATTAAATGGAATCTTCGGTAGTCCGGAATATTTGATAATCCGACAACGAGTCGGTCCCATATGTGTTGGACTATCACGATTGGACTGTACTTACTTTGCTTACTTAGTCCAAAGTAGCACTTGTTGGCAAGAGTGATTTTCCGTTGGATTTAACGGCTGATATTGTTAGTGGTGTTAATGCTGGTTCCAAGATAAAGGAAGTCTCTTGTAATCATGAAATTATAACTGTCAACAGTGAGTGTGTGGATGACTCGCGAGTGCGCCGTTTTGTTTGATGACAGGAGGTACTCTGTTTTGTTCCCGCTCACCACCAAACCCATTCGTTTTATTGCTTTATCCAGTTGTAGATTAAATGGATTCAAATAGTTTAAACTTAGTGCTGTGAATATTAGGACAACTGATAAATTTCTATCTGTTTTATACGACTTTCACAATGTAATTTGCCACATGTTTAAGGCAATGAGTTTCGTTGAGTAGTTTACATTTTTTACTTCTGGATAATTTGAATAAGTTTTATCTATTTTACGCCACTTACATAATAAACTCTCGTTCATCTCTGTGACATTATAAGCAATAAAATTTAAGGTATTACTGTAAAACCTTAATTGGAAAATTAATAAATTTGACATTTCAACTGTGAGACAAAGTAAACAAGTATGCTAATGAATTTCAATGTTACCTCATCAAATTCCTAGATGAAATACGAATTCTATCGTACCAAATTTTCGCAGAATTTTATTTGAGCCAGACGAAATAACAAGAATAAATTGTGCAATAAAAATGCAACTGCATGGCACGAATTGAGTGCTGAATGTCAATGTCTTGTCGTGTTTACTAGCATTTAAGAGCAAAAACAGAACCACTACCAGCAGACAATGGGGCAACATTTGCACAGCTGTTGCATATATTGTCTTATCGCAGTCATCGATGGGATAGTAAACAACAACAAAAAAAGGCAGATGAGAAAATAGCGAAAAGAAAAAAAAAAAACGAAAATAATAAAAATGAAAATATATTTTTGCGTTGTTTTTTCTTCCACTGCAAACTGTCAAATCTCATGTGCACATGTCATAAATGTCAACAAACGAGAATTATGGCAACAAAGTGGCAAGGCAGTAGCTGCCGCTAGGAATTGCTGAAGGCATAACAAATATGCTAAAGTGTTTACGGCAGCTCATCGTCATATTCGTAGTCGTCATTGCCCTCCAAGTGCTGGCAACGTCAATCGTGGTCGACGAGCGTCACCCAGTACACTAGCAGCGGCAGCGATAGTAGCTACGTTCAAGTGCTTTCAACAGATACACTTGCCCGCTCACATTTTCTGCGATGTAACTATTTACATGCATGCATACGAGTACTCGTACATGTGGAAACATATGTGAAGCATAGCATAAGTATTACACCAGCTACTGGGTTCGAGTTCGAGTAACCCAAGCTCCTTGTGCTACGGCCACTATGGTACTGTGTGCCGGGTGCTCTTGAGGTCCCTACGCTACTGCCAACCATATTCTACCTAGCGCCTAAATATACAGCTGCTGCCACCCATCTCGTCATCTCGTCATTCCATCTTTCCGCTTTCCGCATATCGCCAGTTAAGATTTCGTGGTCCGTGACCATTTCTGAAATGTGATAATTGAAGTAAAAGGAACTCATACTCGGATGGCATATGGCAGAGTGAAATTTCGCGTCGCTAGAAAAGCACACAAACACTGGTAGACGCTGTGCTCTAATGAGTGCTCGGTGTGCAGGCGCTGCTTGGCGAGGTGGGAGGTGGGTAACTTTGTGCATATTGCACAGTTTCTTTTCTTGTTTGTTTTCTATGTATGCATGTTTTCGGCTTCCTGGAAAAAATTTACTATTTGACACACAGTCTCGTTGTCGCAGCAACTGTGCTGCTCTGGGCTCCAATGCCAGTTTGTGTTTGGTGGTTGAATCGCTGCGAGAATATTATCCACCGGCCAGCATCTGGGAAAGGCATAAAACCACATAAATGTCAACTGGCAGGCAAGCAGACAGTCAGGCAACTAGTAAATCAGACGACATGCAAACACACACATTTACACAAATACATATCATACATACAATAGTCATAAGAATTGTATGGAATTATGAGTTCTTCATGTATGTGTGCACCCATATACATGTACACGTATGCATGTATGTAAATGCAAGCAAGCTATGTGACGCCTCACACTTGCACTACAATTCTACTTACCAGGAAATTTTCACGGCGATAAAATTCATAAAAATGTATAGAAATATGCAAAAGTTGCAATTGCAGTGAAACGAAATTTTTTTCCAGAAATAAATTTTGCAACATGTATGTAACCTGGACGGGACTTTTATTATTATTTATGTATTTGCGAGTTGTTAGTGCGGTGTAAATTAGAGTGTTTCGCACTTTTTTAAACTTTCATGATACTGGGAAAAAGTGCATGTGACACTTCTCACTTGTTAGACTCCTGTGCTGCTAATTGCTCTAGATGGGCGTGTATGTACGTAAGTGCCGAAAGGTATGAATAACTTTATGCTCCCAGTAGACTTCTATTAAAGAATAATGACTGAAGAGAAAAGTGTGAACGCACACATACGAGCTCAAATGAGCTCGTAATTACACGTAAGAACAGTAGTTCACATCCGTTTTCAGGTTTTATGTGTCGATTAAAGCTTGTGATGCACTATGGATACAACGGATAATATGGATAAAAATTATGCGACAGTAATCGTTGTATTTAAAGTGGGTACAAACCGTTAATGTTCCTACTACTGTCAGCATTTTCATTATTTTTATCCGACCATCTAAATTGCTGTAGAAGAGTAGAAATAATTTCCGGTTATTGCTGTGAGGAAAAATGCTTATTCGTTATTTTTACCGCCAACCATTAAAGCGGTATAGTGTATATTAAAACTTTTTAAAATTATTAAATGTTATATACATGTTATAAATTGCCGAATAACATTCGGTATATTGTTTCAGCTTGGCGAGAAAGCGTTGTATGTTCCATGAAAGCTTATTATACATTGCAGGTAATATCTAGAATACGTATAACATTTATCCGAGGTTATCCACTGCCTACAAAATACCAAAAAATATCTGAAAATGTAAATTATGTTAGTTAAACTATCCGCTTTATGTAAAAGTCTTATCCAAATCTTACTTTTATTATGAAAACGTATGTTTTTTACACGGATGCTAATTATAACTTGCTACTAAAATGTAGAATTCGTATAATATTTATACGAGGTTATCCACTGCCTACAAAATACCAAAAAATATCTGAAAATGTAAATTATGTTAGTTAAACTATCCGCTTTATGTAAAAGTCTTATCCAAATCTTACTTTTATGAGGAAAACGTATGTTTTTTACATGGATGCTAATTATAACTTGCTTCTGAAATGTAGAATTCGTATAATATTTATCAGAGATTATTCACTGCATACAAAATACCAAAGAATATCTGAAAACGTAAATTATGTTAGTTAAACTATCCGCTTTATATAAAAGTCTTATCCGAGTCTTATCTTTTTTATGAAAACGTGCGTTTTTTACATGAAAGCTACGTTACAGGTAACATCTAAAATACGTATAACATTTATCCGAGATTATCAACTGTATACAAAACACCAAAAAATATCTCAAAACGTATCCACTGACCACTTTATGCAAAAGTCTTATCCGAGTCTTACCTTTTTATGAAAACGTGTTTCTTTTACATTTATTATACGCTGCTGGTAAGATTTAGATTATGTATAACAATCATCCGAAATTATCCACTGTATACAAAATATTCAAAGAATGTCTGAAAATGCGCATTATGCTAATTACATTATCTGCTTAATGCAAAAGTCTTATCCGCGTATTACTTTTATTATGAAAACGTATTTTTTTTTACGTGGAAGCTTATCATAACTTGCTATTAAAATCTAGAATACATATAACATTTATCCGAGATTATCTCCTGTAAAAAATACCAAAAAATATCTCAAAACGTTAATTATGTTAGTTACACTATCCGTAAAATCACTTATCTCAAAACGTAAACTATGTTAGTCTTATCCGAGTCTTATCTTTTTCATGAAAACATGTTTCCTTACATTTAAGCTATATTACAAATAAAACTTTTCATAAAAAAAAAAAAAAATAATTGGCGCGTACACTTCTGTTAGGTGTTTGGCCGAGCTCCTCCTCCTATTTGTGGTGTGCGTCTTGATGTTGTTCCACAAATGGAGGGACCTACAGTTTCAAGCCGACTCCGAACGGCAGATATTTTTATGAGGAGCTTTTTCATGGCACAAATACACTCGGAGGTTTGCCATTGCCTGCCGAGGGGCGACCGCTATTAGAAAAATGTTTTTATTAATTTTGCCTTCACCGAGATTCGAACCAACGGCCTCTCTGTGAATTCCGAATGGTAATCACGCACCAACCCATTCGGCTACGGCGGCCGCCTTTTCATACATGCTACAATTATCCGAATTATCCGTCCACACAAAAGAGCCAAAAAACCACGAAGATGTCAGATAACACACATAATACTGAGTAACAATATTTGCGTTCAGCCGTTCGCCATAGCCGAATCCGCTGGTGCGTGATTACCACTCGGTAGTACCCAAGTGCGGTTTTTTATTAGCAGGAATCGCAAAGTATATTTCTATTATTAATTAGACACACGGCACAAGTTGGAGGAAGAGCTCGGCCAAAGCTCAACAAAGAATGTAAGCGCCATGTTTAAGCAAATGTCTTATCCGAAGCAGTTAAGTGACCTTTAAGTAGACATTCAGACTGATTCATGCAATTTTTCCTTCACTGTATCTATTATTAGTTTCGTGTTTTATAGAAAAGTTTAATCACATAATACTTATATACGATAGAAGAACAAGAAATAAATTTTTCAAGGTAAGAAAATTTATGAAACATTTCATCCGTGATTATCCGTGCCGAAATGTGTTCCATTTTCTGGAAAATAATTTCATAAAATTGTTTTATGGCATATTTTATGCGCTCACACTATTTACATTCAGGGCACCGGGTGCCTAAATGTGTATATGTATACGAAGTTTGGGAAAATCACAACCAAATCCATAAATGCGTATGACTCGCGGATATAAATAAATTTAAAGTTTCATACGTTAGTAGTAGTAGTAGATCAGTGAAGTGTGATAGTAAAGCAATTCACAACATTCAGGGCCTGCGGATAACTTCCCTTCAGTCTGGATAAACCGGATAAGTTTTAATTATGGCTGTAAGAATTGCCAAAAGCTACAGAAAGCCAATTGGTATTAAATACAATAAAACATTTATTAGTATGTAAAAAAAACAATAAAAGTATCTTAAGCGCTGTAAAAGTGATAAAAAAGTGTTAGCTTCGGCTATCCTTGAAGAAAATTGGCTCGTTCAATGCATTAATAAATCGTTACATACAAATAAAAAACAGCTCAGCAATATCTTGATGAACAGCGCTTATCCGTGAATAAAATTCACTCGTCTCTTTTATTGTTATTAAAAGCTAACGAATATTTGGAGGAAAAGTAATTATCCATGAATTAATTTGTCAGCTTAAATTGCAGTTTTGTTTCTCTGGAAATTGTTTTTCTGAAATTACTATATGAAGAATTTTATCCGCCCGCAACAGATACATCATAAATATATGAGATTTGCCATATTAATAAAAAAAACACATTTTATTTTTTTTATTTTTTTTGTATAATTATTTTTTTTAATGAGGTAAATCAGTGCGGTGTGTCGGATATATTATTTACGATTTGCACTAACAGCTGCGCCGCCTTTTCTGATGAAGCAGATACATTTTCTTCAGTGCGGATAAGCTGGACAAATTGCAGTCACCACCTGCAAGAACTGCCAAAAGGCTAAAGAAAGTAATTTGATAATAAATAAAGGGTCGTCAATACATACTTACATATATATGTACATGCACACTGCCGAATAACGCAGTCGTCGTTCCTCCAATCTTCTTTCGAAGCGCTCTTTTTGAACTGGCAATTAACACAACAATGTTGCACGAAGTTCTCCATGGCTTTTAGCCACCGCATAAATCACATTTTTTCGTTCGATAATCTGTCATTTCAACAGTGGAATCCTTTCTTCTTTTTGTTTTTGTACATTTTCACTTGCGAAATTTTGTGCGGACGAATGTAAATCATTCAAGAAGCCAGGAACACTCAACAAGTACTCGTATCAGCGAGTGAGTAAATACGTCCAATTTGCCGACCTGCTGGTACAGAAGTGAAGTAGGTGCAGTTTCTTGCATTAAGGTGCAGTTCACCACCAGTCGACGCCGTGCATCACCATGCCGCCCAGCATTAAACCCACAAGTGAGTGTTGTTAAAAGGGAGGACGAAGGGAGACGACAGTCTGTGCAATGTCCGTGTAATGTCTTTATTCTGCATAAAAATTCCTTATGTCCAACGTACAGGATGGACTGAGGCGAACGCGGATGTGGCATGTGCGATAAGAGCACGGGTCTGCGGAAAAGATGCACTTGTAAGCCTCGCCAGGGGTTCATATGTAGATTTCACTCCACATGCGAGCAAATGTGTCCGTGGTGTGTGTATGTGTCTGGCGATGCGGGCAATTTTCTGCCCTCAAGATTGACATAAACCAATTAACTTTTGCCATTTATTTATCGCTTTTTGACTGCGCTTTTCAACTTTGAAATGGCATGATGGCACTAAACTACACTTAAGGCACCGAGGCGGCTTGTGCTGAGGCGGCAACACATAGAAAATACAGCTGAATGACATGGCAGAAGGTACGGAAAAGAACTGAACTAGGAAACATTTAAGCACAGGAAAGAAAAAATATTTTGTTGCAAATAGAAATTACAAATAAATAAAAGCTGGTAGTAGAAAAAGGAATGAGTGTAAGGTGCCGCTGGTGAAAATTGCATGGTTGGGCTTTGAAAGCATACTTTGTTGCTGGAATTGAAAGTAACAGAAACAAAAAATAAAAAATAAATGGTTCAAGTCCGATGTATACTACGCGGGATTTCCTTGGCAAATTAGTTTGAGTCAAAATTATAAAAAAAAAATCTTAAAACTTTGAGAAAACGAACTTGTCCAAATTCTCTACAAGCAGACACATGAGATATTTTGGACACTTTGTATGAAGCGAAACGATGCGATGAACGATTTCATGTCCAAAGTGATCCAAGAACTTTCGTCATTTACGCTGATTTTTCTGAAAACTGGTTTATTTGTAGGTTGAAGTATAATACAATAAAAAAGAAATTGAAAAATGTTTGCAAAAAATTAATAATTTTGACGTTTATTCAATCTTTATTCAAACTATCAATTTTTTAATTTTTTAGTATAAAACATAGGTAGGTAGGTGAAATGGTCGGGGTACCAGACTGGCACTTCTCAAGTAGCACTAAAGCGCCCTTTTGATACCATTAGGGGATCTTCAACGCACACATATCTACAGACAACCAGAGCTGTGGGTGTAGCGGAGAAGGTTGAGAGGATTTCGGTTGAAGCACTGCCCCAGGCTGTCGAAGGAAGCAGCACTCAGTGACCTTAATCGTCTGGCAGCCAAAACCGGACATTTACAGAGAAAGCGCACAACAGCCTCCTTCTTTGAATGATCCCCTCAGCTGCTGCAATAGGGGTTAAAGAGTACATCCAGCTTTTCTGCGTGAGTGCCGACTGTCCAATGATCGGTAAACACTGCTACAAGTTGGGAAATTGGATGGCGAAGAGTCCCACCACTACCTGTGTCCTGTGCCTATTGCACTGGGGCTACAGGATTTTTGAAATAGCACACGAAGAAATGGAGCTCCATCTGTCCTTTCCTGAGAAATAAGCTGTGAAGTTTCTCTTTAATAACTGTCAGGTGGATATCGATGACCGGGTGACCAATTCAGCAATTTCATTTCCCAGTTCAGGAACCCATTTCAGAAAAATGTTACCTGCACACTCGGGGAGATTTGATCACCTTCTTAGAAGATAAAATAAACTTTTAAGCAAGTTTAAACTTTTTATTGTTTTTTTTTTTTTTTTTTTTTTTTTTGTTCAAATTGCGAAAAACTTGCATATAAATATTTGGAATAAAACACAGTTTATAAGGAATTATTCAGAGATCATAGCTAAATAACTGTCATTTTTAATAAAAAGTTTTTACGAGTTTTTGGATAATGTGGATAAAAAAATTTTTTTACGAATTTATCAAAGCTCACAAATAAATGTCCCTTCTCTGTAAGAAAAGCGCATAATAAATATTTTGGATAATGCGGATAACGTGGATAATTCTTTTTTTTAATATTTCAGACAATTCTGCAAAGCTTAAAAATAGTATTATTATTAATATTATTTATTAAAATATATTTAAAATTATAGATTAATCTAATATAAAAGCTCCAGCTACCAAGGCTATCGGCTTAGCTTACAAATAAATGCATGCAATCCTTAACAAACGGATAAAATGTTTTATTGCGGATAAAGTGTATGAAGAATAACCCTAAGTTTTCTGACAATATTCTGTATTATATATATATTTTATAGTGCGAAGTATGAAACTAAGAACGTTTTTGATACATTTTATATGAGATTTGTGACCTTATAAGAGTTAAATTAATGAGTTTTACCCTAAGGACAATTAAGAAAGTATGTATGACCAAGATACGAGGTTTGCGAGCAAAGATCTCTGACTAACTGACAGATTTTATCCGTTCATTTAAAAAGCATGAAAAAAGTAAAATAACGTAGTCCTCAGGCATTCAAAATACTATAATGTAACCCCGCGATTCGTATTTTGTGGAGCGATAAATTTAATTCAACACCTTCACAACTGATCCACTGACCAATCTTTGCTGGATCTGTGCTGGTATCTTGTTCCAAAAGTTAGTAAGATCGTACATTTGACTTAACAATCGTTTTCCAGTCCAAAAAGTTGGTTTACAAAATTTCTTGAAAGAGGTTCGCGAGCATTGAAAATCCCAAATTTTTTTCTCTTAATGGATTTCATTTCTATAGAAACGAGACTCCAAAAAGGAAATGTATGGCAGATTTTGCGGCTGATGTCGATTGGGGGCTGGGACTGAGTCGGCAGTTCCCAATCGCTCATTTAATAAACGATGACTGATTGGGGCCTGGGACTATTGCTCACCTAATGAAGCAATATTCAAGCCTTGGCAATAAAGTTCTTCAATTTAATTTGCACGAACGCAGTTTTTGGTGAAGTCTTTATTTTGCTCTGTGCAATGAATTTCTGGAATAACGCACCGATGTAAGAGTCTGGAGTCGCACGAGCCCGTAGCCCCAAGTTGTCTAAAGCTATTCATGACTCAAAGGTTGGAAAATAGAGTCAGAAAAAAAGACTACCAATAAAAAAATGCTTTGAGAGCCACGAAAAATTGTATTTTTGGGATAGAATCCATAATTTGAAGAAAAATCGAATGAAGATAATCGAGCTTAAAGTATACGGTGTTGAAAATTAGTACTTTTTTCGCCGAATAGAGTATTAATTTCCTAAATTTCGAAGCCTTTTTGATTCACTCTCGTGCACGAAATTTTCGCAGCCACGATTTCAAATAGAAAACTCATCCCTATGCAGTAGCGCCAATTGGCCGGGTGTAGGGGCGACAGAGGCGGCGGCGTAAATGAGATAACTTCGCTGCCTAATCTCAGCAAACTGTCGAATTGCATTTTCTGGCAGGCATATCGTGCACGGCGACAGGCAGCTAACATGTCGGCTAAAGCTACGTAAATCGAAACGACTGCTAGCGTGTGCGTGCGCACGCTTGCGCATGCACCGTCAAGAGCAAAACGTTTGCATGTACGTTCCGAACGCATGCGTGCGTTTCGATGCTTTGTGTGGCACACAAGTTCCAAAGCTAACGCGTGTCTGTGTCTGTGGCCAGTGCCAGCGTCCGTGCTATAATCCTTTTATCTATGCAATGTTGGTTTTGATATCCTACCACCAGACACTTTTTTTTATCGCACACTACAAATTTTAGGATTGTCTTTGGTGTTGTTGTTGTGCTTTTGGTGCACTAATTACCCATGCAAATTTAAGCAACTCACTCATGCGATATGGCACAAAAGGTAGGCCAAATAGGTAGTAGCTAAAACTGTTGCTAAGAATAGCCACTCACAGACACACATACATATATGCGGACATATTTGTACATAGGATAGAAAAGGCAAAGTTCAGTACTGATAAATTTAATTTTTCGTAGCAATAGTGACAGCGCATGCGCAACGCATTCTGTTAGCCATCAGGCTGTACTCTTCGAAGGAGTTCTTTAGAAACGTTTTGCTAATTAAAATAAAAAAATGATTACGCGACGTCTGTCTGTCACAAAGGTAGACAAAATGTGGCGATAAAGTGAATGAGCCGCCACGACTTAACAAGCAAGGCAGGACATGAAAGCAACAACTGCAAGTAGAAGAAAATAACAACTTGAAATGCTTCATCGACAGTCGGTTTGTGCAATGTCAGCGTACTTTGTTTTATTCTTCCTGCGCGTGTATGAGTGCAAGAGCAATTAAAGATCAACTCAACTTGCCACTTTTTTGTTTTATTTCGTCGCTGTTGATTCACTTCTTAGTATTTATTCTATTTACGTGTTTGTTAACTTTTTCCTATGTCGTTTCCTGTAGTCCGAAATTTGTACGATCGAGAGACTAGTGTAGAATTATGTCATGTGTCATGTGTCAAAGTTAGTTCCGGCCACAAAGGAACATAACCTGGCGGTGACATAATATAGCTTCAAAGCAGTTAATGGGAAGGAAAGGGAGGAGAGGAAACCTTCAACATTTTTAATTAGGCTAGTTTCATATTTTGCGAGTGCTGCAGATAAAAAGAAAGTAGCTTAAAATGAAAGAAGATTAAACCCCCGATCTTAGCAGTGTTTCGACTGGTTCAAGTGGCCATCACTTTCTGTTGTAAGGAAGTTGAAGAGCCGCGAACTTCGGATATCTCACTTCTTCAACCATCCACTTCTGGCTCGAAATAAAAGCCGGCAGCTAAGCAGTGATAAATCTATGTTAGTTTACGGGGAAAACCCCAGGAACTGGGCCATCACATTTCTATATAGAAACGGTTGCTGAATGCGGCAATCCAGTTCATTTGTCTTTTTCAGTTCAGGGTCGATGCAAAAATGAATATTTCTATTCCTATGCGAATAACTTTCATACTTATTAGAGGATTTATTTCATTTATATGTATCGAAAACAAAGTTGGAAGGCTTTCTTATATACAGTCAGCGTTAAAATAAAGTGTACACCACATAATGAGCAATTTTTTATAAAAATATAATGCATACTACAACAAGAACTATATAAAGGAAAGTTTTGAAATTTGTATAAAATTTAAAGACATCCGCAGGGTTTTTTATCATTGAATTTTGGTATAAAAAAGGGCAAGTTTCAAGTAGAGCAAAAATGACACTGGTGACACGCGGTGCTATGCCTTTTCTCCACTTAAGCCCTTTTCCATATTTTTTATATTGAAGAAAACGTCCAACACGGCCAGCAGCAACAATTGCCCAAAATCAGCGCAATTTTTGAGCCACTTGAAAGTTTGCAATTTCTTCTCCTTCTTGATTCACGGAAAGTAAAATAAGGGACGAAACAAAAGAAGAAGTTTTCTTTCTGCCACTCAGCCAACAAACCAAAGCCTGCTGCCTGCTCAAACCGAGCTTCTGAGCCCAACCAAAGAGTCGCAACACTAAACGCTTTTTGCTAGCAGTAGTAGCTACGACGCTATTGTCGGTTGGCGGCGGCCACATATATGCTTCTGCATCGCTGAAGCGATTTTGACGCAAGATGGACACACCAAGTGAGGCCAAGTCCTCCTCCACCTGATCTTTCCAACGCAGAGGAAGCGTCTGCTACCATCAGCTGGTACCGCATAGAATACTTTCAGAGCTGGAGCGTTTGTATCCATTCAGACGACTTGACCCAGCCAACGAAGCCACTGGATGATGGTTCCATGTGTATAAGTCCACGCTAGTGGGAAAGTTCGTGATTACCATTCACTTCGGAGTGACCAGAAAAATTATTCTGCATATGGTGCAAGCAGCTCGCAACTTCCGGGCCTCGCCCAAGTATCCTCTGGGTAGCTTCCGAGCAACCGTTTGAGAGCGAGCTAATGTGAGAAGGCGAAACAATCCAGGATATCTGGTTGTGCGCTGGGGTTGGGACACGCCACGTAAAAATCCTGTCCCAATGAGAAATAATGCAAAGCCTCGGATGAGGCTACTGAGAACTGCCTACTCTGATGCCGGCCCCAGCAAACGAACTAAGGATTATGATTTGAGGGCATGCGCTTGACATGTCCGGTCCTTTAATGGCGAAGATGCCTCTGTACGAAGATGCCTCTCTCCCAGCAAAAGCAGACATCGCTGCCAAGAGATGCGATGGATTGGACAAAAAGAACATTGGAAACTTGCACTTTGCATTAGCAAAATTCTCTGTTTCCAGTAAATATGATTGAAAAGTTTGAAATGTTGATGAAAATTCGCCGAATTCTTATAAATTTTGTACAAAATTTGAAATTTTGCGCCATATAGTTTTTGTTGTATAGTTTTATAAAAAACTAATTCAGGTTACTTTTATGAGCGCACGGTCTGTATGAGTGTAAGATGAAAGAATGAATGGTCTATTCTAAAATACAATTGACTATTTGACCAAATCCTGTTTGCCACTTTCTAAAATCCAATGGCAAATGATGTAGGAACCCAAATCTAAAGTCTGCTAAAACTTAGGTGCCTGATTATAAAGGGTCCGCCATATAACTTTACGGAATTAAAAATGCTATAAAAAAGAAACTACTCAATATTTTTCCAAACTATTTTTTTTTTATTTTGAAGTACAATCCTTCCGGTTAATGATGGAACACAACTTCATTCATATGGCTGCCTCGGCTAGCCATGCACCATCCCATACGATCGGTCCAATTTTTCAACACATTTCAGCTATGACATCGCGTACGTTGGTCTTCAGTGCATCAATTGTTGCTGGTTTGTTGGCATAACACTGGTCTTTGACGGCACCCCAAAGATAATAATCCAACGGCGTCAAGTCGCAGCTCCGAGGCGGCCAAACGATATCAGAATTTCGGCTGATAATGCGAAGACAGTGCGCCAAAGATTGATCGTAGCATTCGCTGTGTGGCAAGTAGCGCCATCTTGTTGGAACCAAATGCCACCAATATCCTCCTCTTCAATTTCTCGGAACAAAAATTCGTTCAACATGGCCCGATAACGCTCTCCATTGACGGTTACGGCCACTCCTCGCTCATGTTCGAAGAAAAATGGACCAATGATGCCTCTCGACCAAAATCCTCACCAAACAGTGACTCGTTGTGAATGCATCGGCTTTTCTTCGAGTGTGTGCGGGTTTTCTGAGCCCCAAATGCGGCAATTTTGCTTGTTAACATACCCGCCGAGATGGAAATGAGCTTCATCCGAAAAGATGATTTTTCGGTAAAAGTCTTCATCTTCTTCAAGTCGATCCCAAGCCCATGAAGCGAAGCGAAAACGCATTGGGTGGTCGGTGCTTTGAGCGTATACTCAACCATTTTCGCTCAGCGGAAGAATAAAATCAGATGACAGCTAAGTGTTACCATTCTTCAAATAATACCTAGTTCAAATCCGATAGATGGCGGGCCTGTATTATTAGCATGTTGCCTATGTGCCTAAGGCATGAAATTTTGTTTTTTACTATGCTAATTGGCACTAAGTCAAGGATGTTAGATTACCAGGTTTCGCCATCCGAAGCAAAATTATGAGAGCAAACTCGACTGCCACATCATTGGGGACTCGTCAACAGAATTCTGTCCACTCACACACTCGTCCAATCAGTTGTTATTCAGCCGACAAAAACTAACATGAGTGTTGGTTGTGTTGATTTTTTCCAGACCGTTTTTTTCACCAACACCATCTCAGTTTTTTTTTCTTCAACAAACCTTTGTCATGACCCCAGTTACGTCAACCAATCAGCTGATTCCTTCGAAATCGCTGAGAGCCGGTTAATGGTCTGATGTTGGCCACACCTCTACATGCTGTACATCGTGACACTGAGTTATTAATATTATACATAGTATACCTTTACTGAAGTTATGGGGAATTATTAACTAATTCACTACTAGCAGAAGTAGATTTTTGGCTTCCACAAAAAAAGTGAAAAAAAATCAGTACATTTTCTTGCGCATAACTCTGCAATTATTAATATTAATAGTTCTATTAATAGAAATAGGAAGAATTAGTTAAGTTGTTTTTAAAAACTATTACACCGAGGCTTAAATAAATGCAATCCATATTCATAAGAGGGTTAAATATATTTTGTGTGGACCACACCGATGCATCAGCTCACCAGTAGCAGCAGCTTAGAAAATGCAAATTATGTGTAACAACAACCACAAGCAGCTGAAAGCTCGACAGCTAAACGGAATTTGAAGTACAATGATTCAAGGTAAAGGGAAGTGAAGTGAAAGGGGCGGCAGCAAACATTAGTTGAGTTAGGTGGAGGTGCCAACAGGCGAACAGTCGATGGATGGATGAACGACTGGATAATGGCAATTCGACGCCTGGGTGGGAGCAACGATAGCGAAGGCAGCCATAATAAAAACAATAACAAACTATCTTGAAACTTAGCGCGAAACAACAACTACAACTACAACAGCAGCAACAACAATAACTTAAATCTCTAAATGTAGTAGCAGCCGTCGAGGCGAAAGAACAGCTGCAGGAAAAATAGCGCAAACATTCCAAAAGCAAAAAGCAAAAAGTTAAAACAAATATAAATAAAACTAAGCCAATGCGCAAATAAGCCAGTTAGTTCCTAAGTTTTTCCTTTTATTTACATTTTGGTTTTCTTTTTCTATCGTTCTGGGGCAACCATGACCCTACGTACAATGCGCCGCTAAAATGTTGCACGTTAGTGCCATGAACAATGCATTGTTGACGCTGTAAATAGTTGATGGGCATTGCTACTGCAGTCATTCTATTTTTTCAACTTATTTTCTTATTTCATTTATTGTTTTTGCCTCTTAAGCGCTTTACTGGTTTTGTGATTGTAATATTTTGACATCAAACCCTTAGCTGATTGTTTTTCTCTTGCCACAAAATCCAACCTAAGTATGTAAGAAGTTGTTGTTGTTATTATTTGCTATTGCTGTTGATGAGTGTTGATTTCGAGTGTTTATTTGTCAAATAACAACAAAAATTAAGTGAGAAATAATAAGGGAAAAAAAACTGGAAATATCTCTAAAATGAATAATCAATCAAAGTAAAAGAAATACTTTACAGGAAGGAATGGACAAGAAAAAAGCAAAAACAAGAAAAGCAAATATTAAAAAAAACTTTGAAAATTTCATTTAAAAGCAAGTTCTCGATACAAATGCCCGCTCCTATATGTGCTTCTGAGGCATATCAGGCATTAGTCTCACGTTTGGCGACGCGTTCTTAGCTTCTCGTGCCGCCCTGTCTAGAGACAGTCGTACGAAAATTGAAATTTTCAATATGCACGGTGAAGTCGAAAATAAACAAGACTGACGTCATAAAAATGTTTTTGATGGCGTCATCTTTTTAGTGCGTTAGTACGTTCGAAATAAGATCCCTAGCGGACTTCCAGTGAAAGCTTCGTGACATTCGGTTCAGTGGAATCGAAGTTATTGCGTCTAAAGTGTCACTATGTTTGTGTCTTCGGTACAAAATTGAGTTTCGAACAAAGAGCAAATATCGAATTTTGTTGTTTTCAAATCGGTAAAACGTTTACCGAAACATTTGAATTGATGAAAAAACTTTATGGCGATGATTGTCTATCTCGTGCCAGAGTTATGACACCAGAGGTTTACACGTTTCATAGCTGGTGGTGCGGACATAAATGACAATGAACATAATCAAAATCAGTAATCACCGAAAACTCCATCAAAATCGTTCATAAATTTATCAAAAATGAACCAAAATCATTATTGGAGCTCATGGAATCGGAGTTGAATATCTCGAAAACATCGACTTAACGCAGTTATCATTTGGGCTCACGAAAGGTCTGTGCACATTTCATTCTGCACAAGTTAACTGAGGACCAAAATTGCTCAGAATTCAACATTCGAAAGACCTCATTAAAGAGGCGAGAAAATACGAGAACTTCCTTTACAACCAGAAACTAAGCGTCAAAGTACCGAATGGCAGGCTCCAGACGGGCCACCACTTAAAAGGTCGCGTTTGGAGAAGTCAAAAATCTAGTCGATGCTCATTTGTTTTTACGAATCCAAGTGAATTGTCCACAAGGAGTTCGTGCCAATGGGCCAAACCGTCGATGCAATTTTCGATCTTGGCGTTTTGAAGCGTTGGTTGCTCCGCATTAGTCGAATTTGCCCTGAATACCGCGAATATTTCATGACAATGCACCATCTCATCGATCCACTCGTGTGACTGATTTTTTGACTAGACATCGCATTTCAACCCTCAATCACTCACCATATTCACCTGATATGGCTCTCTGTGACTTCTACCTATTCGGAAAATTGTATTTGGCTGTGAAAGAAAAACGTTTTGCGTGCGTAGAGGTCATCCAAAAGGCTTGTACCGACATCCTGAAGGACATTCCGGATTCCGGTCTCTGACCTGAAACACTCTTTCGAAAAGCTTTTAGATCGCACGAAGCAGTGAAATGAGGCCAGAGGAGACTATTTTGAATAAATAAACCCGAAGTTATCAGAACAAAGCTCCTGTCGTTTCTACTTAGCTCAGTCTTGTTTATTTTGGACTTCAGTTGTATATTCAGACCAATTACTCCATTTTTCCTTAATGGATAATGAGAGTTAAAATTTGTTTATGCCTATCGAAATGGTTCGTTCTGGTGCTAATTTGTTTTATTTGTTTTACCGGAATGAAAAAAAAATCCAGAAATGGATTGATGCTCGGGAGGTAGCATTCGATTTTCTATCGCCAGAAGGAATGATCCAAAAATCAGCCTGTGAGTAGCTTAACTTTATACATACAACCCTTAACATTTTTCGGAGCCTAGGGAGAGTGGAAAAATGTATGAGATTTGTAAAACTATACTATGTACAGCCTGAAGATAATAAAGTGCGTTCCATCACAAATTTCTTATTGTAATATTTTTTCTTCCTCTAACTCTGTGTAAATGCTTTCTCTTCCTCTTCTTCTTTGCTCCGTATGCATAAGTGTAATGCTACTAGAAAATCAATTAAGCATTTCACGTTGCATAATCAATTGCCTCATGTTGCGCTTTGCATTGTGCAATGGCTATGAAATGAAAACAAAACAACAAACCACATTTCAAAATTGCAAACATCAAACATCACTCGTTTGAACTTCAAATTAAAATTTTAACCTAACCAACCACCAGCCGTCCAACCATCCAACCAATATTTCACCTGTCATTCCGAGCAAAGCGAAAGAACAGCGCCAATACAAGTTTGACTGTACATCTTCTTATCTTGTGCGCCCTTCACATACCCGCATATGTAAGTAGTTACATACAAACATGTCTTCGTTTGGTGGCATCTTCAAAGCAACCCACAAAGCTTTGGCTGTTGCACTTGTTCCGCTTGGAAATGTTCGGCTACACTTAAAGTCCCTTAGCACATTTAGAATTTCATTTTGTTTGGCGTTGATTTGGTTTTACTTCAGTGAATTTGCCGCTGTTATTTCGTTGCTGTTTGTCTTTTACTGCTGAAGTTGTTGTTGTTGTGATTGTCGTGCACCCATAATCGCACGTTGCCGCCACATGTTGTTCGACGGTGGCAAGTTGAAGCTTCGATTTTCAAGTGCAATCAACTCAACTGACGTGGACAGACAAGGACAGACAGCAAAAAAACTGCCAGCATATGTATGTATGAGTATATGTATATACATACATTTTTATGCCATATACAAACATAGCACGGCCTCAAAGGTCGAGCACTAACAAACCAATAAAACGAGCAACTAAAATTACGTCATAAACTTGCGAATGTGAATGCGTTTGGTGGCTTTTGGAGCTCAGAAGTTATAGGTACAAATAACGCAATAAAGTTACCTCCTTCTCAGTTTTCGTTCTGATGTGTCTAGAAGATTTGCCAAGAAATATAAATAAGGAATTCTATGGGATTGGGATTGAGCTTAGAAATAAGTCCTCTTGAAACGGAAACTACCAAAAATAATAAGAAAACTCCAAACCAAATACCCAACCTAATGAGTGGGTCTAAGCATTCTACAGAAAAAGTAGTCGAAGCTGACGTCTTCTGTAGAAAGGGCATTGTAGAAATTTTTAAATATTCATGCAAGTAATAATTGTAAACAAAAATCATACTGCACAAGCCTCTCATCATGCCCGTACTATTGTATGGCATACAAAGTGGGACGATTACAACATCCGTTGCGGCGGTTCTTGTAGGGTTCGAGAGAGATTATGTGGGAGATTTTTGAACCTTTGCATATTAGCAAAGGCGTCTATGGCAGGTGATGGAACTATGAGCTGTATGAGCTTTACGGCGACATAGACATAGCTTAGCGGATAAACATCCCGCGGCTTCGTTGGCTAGCCCATGTCTTCCGATTGGATACAAACGCTCCCGCTCTGAAAGTATTCGATGTGGTATCAGCTGGTGTTAGCAGCGGAAGAGAACCAACCCTTTTCGCTTTATTCATTCATTTGTTGTGTGCTACTGAAACCGTTTGTTAGGTTGTTAGGATCGGCTTAAGCGAGTATCGCGCCAATAAAAAGAAAGAGTAGTATGAAATAAAAGAAGCAGACAAGTCGGCTTCGGTTGCAGTTTCGGACGGTGAATAAATGATTCGAAGAACTCTTAAACTCTTACTTAAAGACGGTACGTCTATTACTTATGATGGCTTGTAGGAGGTTCTCTGTCCACAGTTGACAACGAATAACTTCCTTCGAATTTAATACAAATCCTTTCACAAAACAACTGCCAACTGTGATAAAAATAACGAAATTAAAACGGAAATTCGGTCGCCGTAACCGAATGGGTTGGTGCGTGACTACTATTCGGAGTTCAGAGAGAAAGGAGGTTCGAATCTCGGTGAAAGATCGAAAAGAAGAAAAGGTTTTTTACTAAAGCGGTGGCCCCTCGGCAGGCAATGGCAAACCTCGGAGTGTATTTCTGCCATGAAAAAGCTCCTCATAAAAAATATCTGCCGTTCGGAGTCGGCTTGAAACTATAGGGCCCTCCATTTGTGGAACAACATCAAGACGCACACCACAAATAGGAGGAGGAGCTCGGCTAAATGCCCAAAAAGGGTGTATGCTCCTATTATATATTTATAAAAACTTCAAACCTCGAAATGAGGTAAAAGCGGATGACTTGCGATTCGTCCATGACCGATACTTTGCTGCCTGCTTCTTTCGGCTCATACTATTCTTCTCCCTTAATATTTCACTTTCTCATTTCAAGACTCTGTATTATAAATATTATATATACAATATGCGGAAATTTAGTTCGAAAATGCACTAATCAGGCACGTGCAAGTTCTGTTACTCCATAATAGCCTCCCTCTAACTTAAAAACGTTTCAAATGTTACTCGGACGAGTAGTTCTCTGAAGTTAATTCGTTGCTCGCCGCGGTTACAGCTTCCTTGACAGCCTGAATGTCGCACTGTCAAGCTTTTTCGTGGTACGATCTCAGTTTGGGAAGCAGTAAAAACTCGCAAGCGACGCTAACGATGCTCTTGCGTGGATCGGAGAACGTTGCAATGCATTTTTGCACTAAAAACTCTTATGATATGAGCGAGGAATAGACCGGTGCTTTCTTGTGGTGTAAGATATAGCCGCTTTCCGCGAGTTCAGTCATTTTCTGCTTGCCAAGGGCCAAGGCGACTGCGGTAGCCGAATCTATTGGTACGTAACTACCTTTCGGAAGATGTAGATTCGAATCTCCGTGAAACATCAAAATTAGTAAAACGTTTTTTCCAATAGCGGAGGAAGGTGTAAAACACGATCATGAGCAAATCCACTCGGCTTTGATGGTATTCACTTCTAGAGGTCTCAAGAGTTGTGATATTTCGACTCGACTTTAACGCATTGCTCATGAATAAAAATTCTAAAAAGTTGTCGGATTTGTGGACTTAAAGCATCTTATAGAATTATCTGGCGCTGGGAGATGGTCGAAGCCGAAACCTTCGGTATACTAACCACTGTTCCACACACAAGGACTTTCGGCTATAGCGACCAGAAAAACATATATTCCCCTCACTCAAAGTTTATTAATTTTGAAAAGCAAATGCTTCATTCTTTTTACATCCAGATCCCAGACAAAGCAACAACTAATAAAAAGGAGTCGGCGGTGGCATGTTGAGGCATACAAAACTCAAACTTGTACTGAGAGACAGGTACATACGAACAGAGTAGCGCGTCTTCAAAGACATATCAAAAAGCCGCAGCAGTAACAGAAGAAGGGTTAAGGTTGAGGTGCAGCAGCTGTCGTTGCGTCACAAAAAAAAAAAGAAGCAGCAAAAACAATAACGAAAACGTTTGCTGGTTTAATGATTGGTATTGTTGGTATCTGGTTCTTATTGTTGGTGGTGATGGTGTGTCTGGTTCGTATTGTTAGTATTGTTGGTGTTGCTGCAAACAAGCGACAAGCGATTTGCAACGTGCGATCAACGGTTAGACGGCGCTGTAGGGATAGACAAAACGACCAGCGGTCAACAAAGCATTTGCCGCACGGTTGAGCATTGCGGCAGCTGAAGCTTTTCAGCGTTTCGGCATTTTAGCTTTTTGATCATTTTTCAAAATGAGCAGCCGCCGCACAGAGACTGGGTGCGCGCAAAGCAACAAAAGCAAAAAAAAAAAAAAACAGAAAAAAATACAGAAAAGAAAAGAAACAACAATAAAATGCACATCAAATGTTTGACGACGTTTGTGCGCTTACAAAGGCCAAAGGATTCACAAATGCGTTTTTTCGCCTATGTTTATGTATGTGTGTGTGCGTGGACTTTACAAGTGTGGAAAACATAATGGCAGCAAAGTAAAATGATTTGCTGTAGAAAATTGCTGGTAGTTAGTGGTCGGGTGCTGTTGTGTGGCACCTTCTGTGCATTGCTGCCGCAGCAGCAGCAGCAATAGCTATAATAATAACAACAATTGCGAGCTCATTTAGGCAGCCACGTCAGGTACAACATTCGTTGTGTCTAAGTGGTAGCTGCCGCTGACTGCCGCTAATGCAACACTCGCAGTGGCTTAGTATTTTTCATTTTATTTATTACTTTTAATCCTTTTGATTTTATTTTCTTCCTTCACTTGCCAACGTCTGGCTTAATGTTGCCTCGGAGGGATTCGAGGAAATTTTTGCTTGCCCGCAGGCGCAAATTATTTTCATAACGCGCACGGCGAGTGACATTTATTTGATGTTAACAATTTATCAAAGCGAAAATTTACGCCATTAGTTTTAGTAAAAATACTTCTCTTATTATTTATTTAACTGGAATTGTCTGCTGCTTTTCAAGCATTAATGTGATTTTTTCGTTTATTCTTTTTTCTTTGCAGGTACGTAAAATTACAAGCTTTTTGGCTAAGCTCATTTATTAATGGTGTGCTTGTGAAATTCGTGGTAAGTGTTTTTCTCTCCAAGATAAATGATGATTTTTCATGTTGCTTGGATGTTAAGGGAATTTCGTTTTTTTGTTTTGATTGTCCGTGTCCATAGAATATCACAAGATCATGACTCGCAATTGTCAGATTTGGGTCTGATTTGGTTGTGGAGGGCGGTCCAAATTATCAAATAAAACAAAATACATAAAATAAATATTGCATGTGTGTGTGTACATATACAGGGTGGGCCAAAAGAAGCAAAAAGTGTTAATAAACATGAATCCGCAAACTAGCGGAAATACAGCAGGACTCATGTCAACGAGAATTAGATTGAAATCTCATCAACCGTCGCTGTACCGATAAGGAAATTTTTAAGAGAGCTAATAATCGGGTACTTTTTCCCCCGGGCCCGGAGTTTTCAGAGGGGCCCGGACTCGAGAGTAATTCGAATTATATGAATCAGACATAATTTGAAGAGGCCTGCATCTCAAGTTTCCCCCGGGGCCCGAATACTCTCTCCACGGCCCTGCTGATAGTGAATACTTTGGTAATGAAAAATTTATGATGAATTGGGCAGATGAGGTAGTACAGGCGACTTTGTTAAATGACTTCCTTTCTTTGATTAACACATAAGCGCCAACTTATCTTTATAGTAGGATCTTCTATCAGAAGCTTCACTCGCTTGTAGAGAAATAAAAGTTGAATATTTTCTTCGAGAGATCCTAATGAGTGATTCTATAAGACCGTAGATTTTATTTAAAAAACACAACAAAAATTTTGTGTTACCAATTGTGCGAAAAAAATTATTGTAAGTTATCGCAAATAACCACCCTTAAATCACGCTATAGGTTCAGACCCAATAGAATAACAGGACGATCATTTGTTAGCTGAAACATGGATAGTCTTAATGACGTACACCACTTTACGAGCCTTCCAATGTGCTTTAGGACTTGAACTCGAATGTGGGCAGCATCATATAGTAGTCGTTCTCCCTGAGTCATTCACTGTGGGAGTTTCCCATATAGAGTCTGTATTTTTAATCCTATGTTATTTTGAGTCAGTGTTGAGTAACACGAACACTGGGTTTATTGAAATCAGAAATCAAATTCAGAAGCCAAACTTCGGAGACACTCAACTTATCCACATCAAATAGACTTCCTGACTATACCAACGTGTTCCAGGCAGAACTATTAGCAACTAGAGAAGCATGCAAATCAATAAAGCACTAGAAAAAAGTGGTGCAGGAGAAGCTGATTTTTCAGACAGTCAAGCAGCTATCGAAGCTTTATATTCCAAGTCCATATCATCCAATAAGATCTGCCCAGTTTTACAGGGTAGAGAGGAATTAGAATTGATTCGACATTCGCTTCAAATTACTCTAATGTGGGTTCCCGGTTATAGAAGGTAATGAGATAGCAATTGAGCTAGCAAGGAATGGTGCGGCTCTAGACATAACAGAGGCGGCAGCAGTTGCTACCCCACTCAACACAATAAAAACATCTACTGCTCCATACTACTATGCTTTAGCCAAAAGAAGGTGGAAGCAATTAACTACATGCACTACAACAAGAAAAATATGACCGTCGTACAACATCCAGAGGACAAATTACCTCTTATGATGCCCGCGCCCAAACATCTAACGAATCACTGCGACCCTTACAGGTTACGCCAAGCTAGGGGATCATGCAGTCAGACTTAATCTTCTTTTCAATCCCAACTGCAGAAGGCATCAGGCGTAGGGGGTAAAAGAAAGTCTTTTCCACTATTTACGTGAATGTCGAGGTCTAGCTAGAGCAAAACTTCGCTCTTTTGGTGAGCCCTTCCTACAGCAAATTAATGAAATCTCAGACATTGGAATAAAATGTTTGCTGTTTTACTTGGAGCTCACGGAATGGATCTGAATCAAATAGTGCTACGGATGCATAATAAACGATTCCTTGTGGTCGAAATTGGAGGCATGGACTTGGAGAATTTTTGATTTTAGCAGAATGGCGCGCCATGCCACAGATCCCATGATAGAATGCTGCAATCGATTTTTCGGGCACCAAGTTCGGTAATCATGTTATTAGTCGTCTTAAAAACCATAATTTGAATCCATTAGAATCGTTTTTTTGGGGGTGCTATAATTGGACGATGTTATGCGAGCAATCCAACAACTTGGATTGTTAAGGTAAATATTAAGCGAGCCATTCATGAGGCATAGCCAGAAACTCTCACCATGCCAAAATTGATGTTGATTAACATTTTGGAATTAAAAAAACCCTCTAGGGACCACTTTCAAAATCTCAGACATTAGCCCTTTGCACGAAATTACTTGAAGTTCTGTAGTTAAATCAACTCTTTCCAAGCCCGAAGCTTACATCCTTTATTGCTCATTTCACCGAGCTCCTCCTTCATATTGTGGTGTGCGGCTTGAGCAACCTGTGTGTCTGAAACAACGAATTGCCAGAGCTGTAATGACCTACACTTTTACGCCGTCCTCCAATGGAAGATGGTTTTTCATGAAGAGCTTTCTTTAGAAAAAGCATTTGCTATCATTTTGGTGGGTCATGCCCACAAAGCGCTTTGGACCGGCCAAGCTTTAAGTTTGGTGTATTCAAAGCTGAGCTACGAATAACACAAACTTTGCAATCAAGTGTTTTTTCAAGTTCGCTTGTTGTGAAGCTGTAAAAGTATATGGGTGTAATCACTAATACCCAGAGGTTGGGCGTGCAGTCACATGACTTCTGCAGAAGCTGTCTAGATAAGATGATTTTGCAACTTTAATGCCACTGTGGTAGATTTACTATGCTAGGGAGACGATTTTTCAGAGAGTTCGGTGGAAATCAGGGACCTTCTGAACGGCTCACATTGGCTATGTAATGCAGAAGAGTGAGAAATAATTTGCAGATTTATCATTTTAGGGAGTCAATTTTTCAATGAGTTGGTAAATCGTAACTCGGTGGAAATCAAGAACCGTCGAAAGTTCCTGAGCGGCTTACATTGGTTTTAGGAGAGATGAGAACAAGTTAGCCAAAAGAAGTGGAAGTATGGTGCTTTTTAGCAGTTTATGAGCCTAGTGAACAACCGCTACAACCTAACCTCACTTAACCTAATCAATATTTGTTGGTCTTGTAGCAACAAACAACTATTTTAAACAAGAATTACTTAGACGAGCTCCAATATTTTACCTACCCATTGAAAGTAAGGTTTCTATATCAGGTATTGAAAGGGTTAGATTGGCTAGAGTTATGAAGGAATCTATCAGTGGTACCAGTGCAATATGTATGTCGGACTTTTCCTTTGACCCATTGGTTTTTTCTATACAGGGTCCTGTACTCGAAGTGTAACCAACTTCAGCAACATTTTCAGTTCATCTGCTGTCTGTTACGAGTAGTTGGCTGAATGACAGCCCAGAGTACCTTTTACAAGCGCGCGGAAGCATTTTGCCGAGAGTAAGCGCGAAAAAAGAAAATCAGTAATGCAGTTTAAACGTAATAGTGTGATTGCATTATATTTGGCTGGAAAATCATAACCAGCGACTGTTCGTGAGCTCGAGCACCTGAAAGTAAATAAAGAATTTGTTTATCGCACCATTACAATGACACTGGAGGTGGAGGTGGAGGTGGTCAAGGAGGTGGTCATCAAAAGACTGGAACATCACGTGAAATGGTTCAAAAAGTGAAGACGCGACTTGAGCGAAATCCCCGACGAAGTGCGATCCAAATGGCGAAAGAACTGAAAATATCTGATCGTAGCATCCGCCGCATACTGGAAAATCAAATTAAATCTCAAAGTCAAGCCTTATAAGATCCAAAAGGCACATGATCTCACACCAAAGCAGCAACGAGTCAGGTTGAGAGAGCGAAGGAGTTGCGTCGCTTGGCCGAAAGCGTTCAATTTCCGAACATTCTGTTTTCTGACGAGACAATTTTTCAAATTGAGCAATTCGTAAACTCCCAAAACGATAGGGGGCCGCAGCTGGGCGCTCTCCAATTGTTTTCATCGAGCCTGGTGTCAAGGTAAATGCGAAATATTATCAGGAAGGTATTCTGGAGGTTGCTTTGAAGTCGTGGGCAGACAAACATTTCGATGCCAGACCATGTACGTTTCAACGGGACTCGGAACCGCCTCACAAAGCTCGAGTGAACCAAGAACAACGTTCCGAACTTTATAACCACCAGACGTGAATCCGATGGATTATTCTCTTTGGGCCATTTTGGAAACCAAGGGCCGAACTAAAACATCCACCAGTTGAGAGGCGTTGAAAATAGTCATTATCCGTGAGTGGGCCAAAATATCTGCAGTAGATTCTTAATTTTGTATTATTTTCACCCAATTTTTACTTTGAATTGAATAAAAGTATAATAATTTTCCAATCTAAATTTATGGCTCTTTTAATTGGTTACACTTCGAGGGCCTTACCCTGTAGAAGGGTATCAAGCCATAGGGACAGGGCGAATATAAATCCGAATCGTTCCGACAGCGTAAAACTGACTGCCTCATGCAGTGAATCTACCACTCCGAAATTCACTACTCAATCGCATTTCAAGTGAATACCTCTAAGTTGCGATTCGTGCAAATTTCCTTTGGAGCACGTTTTCCAACATTCGCTGTTTTAACGATTTGCAACACTTCTTCGGTGTTGTTTTTTTTTTGTTTTTCTTTTTTTTCTTATTGTTTTTTGTTTTGTTTTGTTTCCTTCTTTTTGTTTTTGTTTCATTGAACTATTCTTGGCATTGTTGTTTATCCTCTAGTGTTGGCTGCTATTTTCATTGTTGTCGTTTCGAGGATTGTCCCGCTATTGCCTGGCATTGGACACCTCATTAAAATTCTCGCACAACAGGCGTAAATCTCAGAGGATTTTAGAGCTTGGCATGGTTGTTGTCGCAGCTGACGTTGTTGCTGCATTTCTGCAGAGCATGACAACGTATGTTGCCCCAAAACAAACTAAACGCCACATTTTGTAGCTGCTAGTGCTTGGTGCCCGCAAAGCCAAAAGTTGGAGGAGTTAAAGGAGCAGTGAAGCAATGCGCAATGAACAATGGCTGGGCGAGAAGGCAGTGTTGCCATATTGTCACATTGCCTGCATTTAACGCCGCAATCGAGGCGTACTTGCCACAGCAAATAGCGAAAATAAGTAAAAATGAAACTTCAACAAAAGAATAGTCGTGACATTGGTGTTCTTGTTCTTGTGATTGCCTTTAAAGGCCAAACAGGCAGCAACCAAAGTGGCATATCCTATGTGCAAAATGTTGTTGCTTTCCCTACCTGTTGATGCCGTTTTTGTTCATTCTTGGCTTGTTCGCGTTCTTGGTGGCTGGTTGGCATCGCTGGCTGGCTGGCTGGCTGGCGGGCGGACAGGTCGGTTTGCTATGGCGCGTCGGCAGCTTCCTTAAATGCTTGTTTTTTTGCAATGCCGGCAAACAGCGCGGAATGTGTAATTACTGGCGCCAATCATTGTGTGGCACAACCAACATGTTTGCCACATTGTATATATTGCACATACCAAATACAATACTTTGTGCACACAAACACACATACATGCATATACGCATACATAATGTACTTGTGTGTCTGTGCGTGCAACTCAGCATTATTTGGCGTGTGTTGTTTCTAATGTTGTTGTTTGTCTGTTGTCAACTGACAACTTCCTTTGTTGTTGCTGTTGCTGATATGCCTTCAGCTTTAGGTGGCAAGCTCGATCTTTGAGTGCTGCGCAGCGCTGCCCACTAAGCTGTGGTTTTTTATTGTTTTGTTTTGGTTTTTATGTTCGCAAGCACTTTTACGAATTATGGTTGCTGATACGCCTGCTTGTTTTACTATTGTTGTTGCTGTTGCTGCTTTTGTAATTACTGTGATTCTAATAACTTATTTTTAAAATATGCCGTTTGATGATTTTTTTTGCTGCCGATGGCTGGCGCTTAGCAATTTCTTGCTGGTTGTTGTAATTTTTATGCGCCTCAAAGTTAATGTGGAAACCGTTTTAACTGTGCTTGTATTGCAAGGAGTGTATTTTGTATTCGCACTCGATCCACTTGATGTCTACTGCTTATTGAGCGACTAAAATTTATTTTGCAACTATTCCTCTTTGATACTCGCAGACGAAAGTCCAAGGTGACTGCCCTTTTGTTGGTTTTTTTGGCCGGCTCCTCTGCGATGCGTCTTGATGTTGTTCCACAATGTAGGTCCCTTACAGATTTACGCCGTTTCCGAATGGCAGATGCTTTTTTATGAGAACAGAAATACAGCAAAAGGTTCGCCATTGCCTGCCAAGGACGATCTCTATTACAAGAAACCTTTCCTAATACTTTAGTGTTTCGAGCGTTCCACAGCGGCACTACCAAATGGTAATCACGTACAAACGCCTTCGGCTACGGTAGCCGACCTTCACGGCCTGCCTTTTGTTGAAATTGTAATGCTTAGTTTTACCAGAATGATACGTAATTTGGATGAAAGCTATTATCGTTAATCCTCTTCATTTTTAAAACTCAATAATCTAAGCTTCAAGGGCTGTGATTCGCGTACTTTTAAATGTAGTATAGGGTGTTTTTTTTAGAGGTTAGCTTTTCAAGATGAAATAAAACATATATAATTTAATGTTATGGCCAAGAATTTAGCTTTATTATAAAGATAAGGGTTTGCCATTATGTTTTAAAAATGATTTCGGGCAAGTGGCCGCTGCGGCTGGGTCGAATAAATTCCAGCCGAGAGGCCCAATTTTCGACCACTTTTTGCAGCAATTGGGGCCATATGTCAGCAATAACGCGCCGAATATTCTCTTCCAAGACGTCAATCGTCTCGGGCTTATCTGCGTAGACAAGCGACTTCAGATAGCCCCACAAGAAATAGTCCAGCGGTGTTATATCGAACGATCTTGGAGGCCACTCCACAGGTCCACGGCGCGAGATAATGCGCTCACCAAAAGTTTCCTTCAATAAATCGATTGTTGCGTTGGCTGTATGGCATGTAGCGCCGTCTTGTTGGAACCAAAGGTCGTCCACATCAACATCGTCCAATTCAGGCACGAAAAAGTCATTAATCATGGCTCTATAGCGCTCTCCATTGACTGTAACATTATGGCCGGCTTCATTTTGAAAGAAATATGGACCAATGATTCCCTCTGCCCATAGAGCACACCAAACAGTGACTTTTTGAGGATGTAACGGCGTCTCAGCAATGGCTTGTGGATTATGTTCACTCCAAATGCGACAATTTTGCTTATTGACATACCCATTCAACCAAAAGTGAGCTTCATCGCTGAACAAAATTTTCTTCGATGCGTCGCGCGAACCGAACCATTATTTTCGTAATAAATTTGCACGATTTGCAAAAGTTGTTCAAGTGTAAGTCTATTCATTATGAAATGGCAAACCAAACTGAGCATAAATCAAGTGACAGCTGTCAAAAAGACCATCTACGAAAAAGTAGTGCCAACTTGAAAACCTAACCTCTAAAAAGAAACACCCTTTATGATACTTCCGCAAAGAATAATAATTTTTTTAATAATTAATTGGCGCGTACACTTCTGTTAGGTGTTTGGCCGAGCTCCTCCTCCTATTTGTGGTGTGCGTTTTGATGTTGTTCCACAAATGGAGGGACCTACAGTTTCAAGCCGACTCCGAACGGCAGATATTTTTTTTATGAGGAGCTTTTCCATGGCAGAAATACACTCGGAGGTTTGCCATTGCCTGCCGAGGGGCGACCGCTATTAGAAAAATGTTTTTATTAATTTTGCTTTCACCGAGATTCGAACCAACGACCTCTCTGTGAACCGAATGGTAATCACGCACCAACCCATTCGGCAAAGAATACTCATACAAAAATTAAATTAATACATTTATTATATAATATTCATATAAAAAAATTACTATTGGCTCGTTACTCCAAACTATCTCATAAGTATCCGTACTGATTCAAAAAATTATTCTGCCCTCATTATTAGCTTTTGTTCAGACTAAAAATACTACTCTTCCTAGAATTCCTAAATATAATAAAATTGTATATCAGTGAAGCCAAAATCTTTTAATCACAAATCCACTGAATCTGAAAATCCAATCAGTTTTACAAAAAGAAAATTTGGAAAGAGTTCATTGAACCTTTACGCAGTGAAAGTTTTCTCAATTTCTTCTAGGAAAGCTTGAGTGAAAGCTCAAAGCTCGTTACTAAGTATTGAGCTTTTACAATTAGCGACCAATTTAAGTTGAGTCAAAATTGCAACTCAGACAACTTTAGAAGAGTTTTTAGTACCGAAAGCCGAACTATGTATTTATATGGAATAAAGGAGAATGGCGCTGTTATTATTGTATTATTAAAATGAAGAAACGCTGATCTGAAGTGGGTTGCGCATCACAAACCCTTATTATCGCAACAATTGAAAGCCTCGAGTGGAAATTGAAATCTTCCAGCTATACAGAATATTACTCTCAGTAATTCCGAATTTATTAAAAAATAAATGTTCCAAGTTAATTTGCGCATTTTCGCCTGCGATTTCTTGTACTTGTAAAGTGATCCAAGTATTTCGGACATTGTCGTCATTCCTTCTGAAATTTGGTTCATTTGTAGGCTTGAAAAGTAGGCTGAAGAAATATTAAAAACAAATTTTACGATTTTCATATTTTTTCGCTGCTGATAATTTTGAAAGCCTTTTTTAAATTTAAATATCTTCGGTCTTTTCTAACATTTTTTTAATTTTCGTGTTTTAAGTTTTGAGAACAAAATATTCTATTCAACTAAGAACTTTAGTTGGTTATTGAAAATAATGCACTTTTTTTTCAAGAATTTAGTTTTCCAAATTCTTGGAAAATATTTTTTTGGAAAAAAATTTTTTTTTCTTTTGCTGATAATTTTGAAAGAGTTCTTTAAATTTAAATATCTTCGGTCCTTCCTAATATTTTTATAATATTTGTGTTTTCTGTTTTGAGAATAAAATAATTTATTTAGCTGACAACTTTAGTCGCTTATTAAAAATAATTAAAAAAAAAAATCGGGACCATTTTTTTCCAAATTTTTGGAAAATAGTTTTTTTGGAAAATTTTTTTTTTAAAGTTTTGGATTTTTTGTTTTGTAATTGTAAATAATGCAAATTTTTAGAAAAGAAATTTTTTGTATTAACATTTTTTGAGATTATATTTGGATTTTTTTGGGATCAGTAAAAAAATTGTTTTTGCTAATAGTTTTCTGGATTAGATTTGTATTTTTTGGATTAGTAAAATAATTTTGCTTCATTAAAAATTTTGTCGGCATTTTTGAATAATGGCTCAGATATTTTTAAATTGTTTTATTAATGGAATCGCCACAACTATTCGAGTTATATGCAAAAACGCACAGCCATTCACTGCTTTCTGGAATAAAATAATAACAAATATTTATTAAAAAAAATACGTTTTTTTGCTGAAAATATTTTTAAAGAATTTTTGTTTGCCATTTTTGAATAACACGGGGAGTTTTGCCAAAATTTGTGGAAATGTTTTTTTTTTTAATTGTAAATACTAAAACTTTGTTAGAAAAAAATGTTTGTTTTTCGCGATATTTAAAAAAAAGTGTTTTGTTCCTTCTCAGATTTCTTTTTTCACTTTTTTTATTAATAGCAGAGGCTCTGCTGAACAAGCCCTTTAATTCTCATAATGGTATCCCTATAACTAATCGAGTTATATGCAAATACTCACTGCTTTCGCATAAGTGGCTCGAATAATATTAAACAACTTTTTAGAAAAAAACATATTTTGTTTTTCACTGGGGAGGTTTTTCAAAAGTTTTGGGAAAATTTTTTGTTTTTTGTAATTGTAAATAATACATTTTTTTTTAGAAAAAAAGGTTTTTTGCGATATTTTTTTTTAATATTTTTTTTGTTAAAAGTTTTTTGCGATATTTTTTTAATATTTTTTTTTGTTAAAATTTTTTAAGAATTTTTTTTCCATTTTTCAAAATTTTCGAGATCTTAATTTTTTTGTAATTGTAAATAATACATGTTTTGCCCTTTTTTGCGATATTTTTTTGTTGAAATTTTTGTTTTCAAGAATTTTTTTCCTTTTTCAAAATTTCTGATTTATTTTTTTTTGTGATTGTAAATAATGCATTTTTTTAGAAAAGAAATATTATGTGAATAATGCATAATAAAATTTTGTTGATATTTTTGAATAAGTGTCTCGAATAATACTAACACAAGTTTTTTTGTAGAAAGAAATGTTTGGTTTCCAAACTTGTTTTTAAATACTTTTTTGCTACATTTACCCTCAGTTTTCTTTTTATTAATAACTGAAGCTATGCTCAATAATCCCTACAATTTTTTTAATGGGTTACCCATAACTATTTGAGTTAGAGTCAAATGCGCACAGCGAAAGCCTGCATCCGCATTAAGGCCTCGAATTTATTTTGAGTTCTTTCAGTGCTAAACTCAGAATTGCAAAAGACACTCCGAACGATTCTTTCTTGCAAGCAAAGTTTCTTAGATATATAAATGTTTCCAATATATGACATTTTGAATTAAAATGCAGATCTGAGCTTAAGCGCGCAGAGTGCAGAGGCGTCTGCATAAAATAGTTAGTGGTGACAGCGACATTTCGTCATTGAGTCCTTAAGTCTGACCTATAGTACCTTACCACTAACTTTTTGCACAACAAAAACGATTTATGTTTGCAAAATTTATGCTCACAAATAAATTAATTTCTACAAAGTCCAAACTACATAGATTACTTAATATGGCATCACTCAGTTGCTTTATAAATTTTGCACCGAGCCCCATGCCTTCGATTGGAAAAATCTTGCATGAGAAATATTCGTGTTTCGCGGTGCTAAGAGACTAATTAACTGTAAATTTCGATGCAATACATTATGTGATGGCAAGTAACGGAAATAAAAACAAAAGAAAAAACAAAAAAAACAAAAAGGCAAAAAACAACTACCAAAGCAGGTTGCAGAAAAGAAACAAAGACACGCATCACACACAGGGGTATGTTAAAGCGCAAATAGGGCAAAAAAGAGCGTTCCGTGTTAATTGAAAGTCAATTTTTTCTACGCAATCATTACGTAAGCACTAACTACTTATTCTCGGTAGAGTTATTATAGGTCGCCTTGTTGTTATTTTTCCAGATATTTCTTTCTTCTTGTTGCCAGCATTCCTTGGCAAATTAACAGTTTTCCAGTGGCCGCTAAGGCCAGCGCTCACTTGGCTACTGTAGCTGCTGCATTGCGTCAGCAGTTGGGAGCCACTGCGGTTCGAGCACTGTCGTCTGTCTGCCTGTTTGCCTGTTGCTCCTTTGGAATGTGCGCAACTTCCGCCTTCCAATGTTAGAGTCGCAAAAGACGAACAAGTGATGCGATTTATTTGTATTTATTTATTTATGTACTCGCTGTGGTTTCTGTTTCTGCTGCTTGGTATGTGGCAAGTCAAAGTTTGCGCAAACTTTTGCCTCCTACATCTGGCTTCACTCTTTAGCCGGCGCGCAGTCATTAGAGCCTGAGATTATTCGAATTCTAAGAATGCTACTATGTTTGCACTTTAAACTGGTTGTCAATTCGCACAGCTTCTTCTATGGTTGCTTTTTTGCTCCCTTACCAGCTCTCAGCGCCCTTTCGTTAGTGCCTCTACGCCGCTGTTAGTGTTAGCGCTGCTTTGCTGCTACTCACTTCGCTCGAATTTATGCGAACCCTCATTTCTCTCTTTGTGTGTTAATTTGTATGCAATTTATGCCTTCTCGTTGAAATCTTTTATTTCATTCGTCTTCTTTTTTTGCATCAACTTTTTATTTGCTTTGCTGTTGCTGTTGTTGTTGGTGCAGTTATGTCATTGTCGTGATGTCATTAAAAATGTTTTGCACATTTCACTGCCACAGCTCCCTGTGTTAGGCGTTCTCCCTCCTACCTTTAACTATGGTTATGTATGTGTGTATGTATGTAAATACGTAGGCACATAGTGGTCGTTATTTGAGTGTTTGACGCCATCGCCTTTGACTTTGCCTTTGCCATTGCCATCGCCATTGCCACTGTTAGTGCCAATGTCATTGGCATTGTCATTTTTATTGCTCTTTGTTGTTCGTTGCCGTACTTTTTCCTCAAGCTCTTGCCACATTCAAAATGCTTGCCTGTATTTGCAATTCACTCTGTTGATTTTAAGCTACTTGACTTTAATGTCACTGTCAGGATTTTCAATGTTTTGTTGAACAACAACTTTTTTCTTCATTTACCTCATCGTGCCTGTGTTACTGATTATTTGGTTGCTCGTTTGAATGTCGATTGCTATCGTCGCCCAAAAATGTCATTGACGTTATCGAGAAAACATTTGAAATGTTCTAAGGCTGGAGGAGCAAAAAATAAACTGCAGAACGGAAAGCAAGCATTGATTACATTTGGTTTTCTTCTTTTTGGTGAAGACTGGACTAATTTACAAAAAAAAAAGATCTGACAAATACTGAACGAGAACTAATAAAAGTCAGATAATGGCGCTTACTAAGCACTCTACAATCTCAACTCTCTTCTGCAACCTTAGTACTCTTAATCACTGCTTTGAAATATACAAAACCCTTGCAAAGTGATTTTTCATTCGAAATGATTGGGTTAGCTTAGAGCATCCAGCTTGCAAGTAAAAACCACACATATTTTTTTATAAGTAAATATTTTTAAAATTTTAGTTTTATGGTTAAATAATATTGTTCGTATATTGTGGATCCCTTGGCTACTGATGAGCTGCTCCAGGAAATCTAAGCTTGCGAGCGCTGCGCAGGTTTAAATATTATTTACCGACCACTGAATTTGATTATTAAGCAAGAAGGGTGCCCTCACCCATTGGGGTGCCCCAAAACAAATCCCATTTAATATCTCTTCACAAATGACCAAAAAGACTTGACTACAAATGAAAAAAGTAAATAAATATATTTAATTTTTTTTTTAATTTCGGAAGGTTTTCGGTAGCCTTATAAGAAATGGTTAGTTTTTCTTTTTAGTAAAGAATAGGAAATAATTTCTTGGATGTTTATGAAGGAAAATGAGAAGAAGAGATCAAATGATATCGTAAACATTCACGAAAAATTTACATTTGAAAATTTACGTTAAAGTGGTGGGACGTCTTAAATTTCAAATGCAAAAGAAAAAATAAAAAAATAAGTGCCTCAGTTTTTTGTCCTAAAAGGCGTTTGTGGGCATCCGAATTACCCATAGCTGCCTCCCTTTCCTAGTTCCTCTTTCGGCCTACAAATCGTAGCACTATAGACGAATTTAGAACACCAAGTAAGCCGTCTTTACTTTGCACGAAAGTGCAGAGGAGTCTGGACAAAATCGATGACTCTTTCCGTCAATCAGAACAGAACCGCTATAGTCTTGTTCACGAGAGAACGGAAATTGGATGGACTTAGTCTTCCAACACTGAAAGGTGTGACACTTGGTCTTTCCTTCCGATGAAGTTAAATATCTAGGAGTAATATTGGATAAGAAGCTGACTTGGGAGACACACGTTTCACTGAAGGTGAATCGCACATTAAGAAGTTTTCAGCAATGCCACAGAGCCTTTGGTAAGTCTTGGGGTCGGAAAACTGTTGTTATCTTATGAATATACACAGCACTTATCAGACGAATCATCTTTTACGCCTCTGGGGTCTGGTGGCGACGGACTATGATTAAGTCCACTCTCCGGGAACTATACAGGCTGCAAAGAAGTTTATGGTTATTACAGGTGCCATGAGTACAACCTGCGACGATGCTCTAAATGGTATGCTTGATTTGCTTCTCTTGGATCTTAAGATAAAACAGAAAGCAATAAAAGCAATGTGTAGACTCCGAAATATGGTTTATGACACAAAGACGGAACTTTGGCACACAGAGAAATCTTTAAGTTGCTATCTGAGCAGCGCCCACTGTTTTTGGCACCTAAAGACGACCTGATACCCATAGTTTCATTTGGAAGGAAATTTGATCTCACGCAATGGAGCGGAGCAATCCAGAATGCATGCAGGGAGGTTTGACGGATATTTTCTTTACCGATGGGTCCAAGAATTAAATGGGGTCTGGAGCCGGAGGGTACTTAAACGATTGTAATAAGTATCACTATGCTATGGGGAAAATAGTAATTGTTTTCCAAACGGAAGTTTTGCCATCCTGAAAGTAGACGAATTGATAATCGGGAGGACATGGAGCGGAGATTGGAGTTTTCAGTGACAGTCAGGCTGCACGGAAGGCCCTGGAGAACACGAAGCAAACCTCAAAGACTGTTCAAGAATGTAAGAGGAAGCTTAATTCTGTTGCAAGACAGAACAGACTTGTACTTATATGGGTTCCAGGACACTCCGGTGTTCAAGGAAACGAAATTGCCGATGAATTGGGCAACCGTGGATCAGCGGTTCCCTCGCAAAGTATTTTGCGACAAGTCCGAACAGAAAACTTTCCAACTTTCTACTAAAACTTGGAAGGAAAGACATTCGGTTGATTGTCGGTATTATTACAGGAAACATTCCTTGGGGTCCGCATAAGACCACCATTGCAATCATTGAGGACCCGAGTTGCTTGTCTTACATGGAGGAAGCGGATAGCACTGAGCATTTTCTTTGTGAGTGCCCTACCATTGCTAGAGCAAAGCTACAAGTTTCGGGTTCCGATGTCGTGAGAATGAGTAATATTCGTTTTCTAAAACTGGAGAGTATTTATAGATTTGCCAAAGAATCAGGAAAATTCTCACAGGACTAACAACTACCTTTGTCTCTGCCTCCACTCTATCCTATCTCTTTCTCTGCTACTTTTCACCTTTCTTCCGTGACTATCTACCCCCTTTCCACTGGGACACTGGACTTTTTAGCCTGATTATTTTAGGATCCACCAAATCTCTTGGTGCTCCTTGGCTCGACCTATTCAAATTTCAAGCCCTCTTACCCTCGGTGTCAACCATTTCATCTAACTTTCCTATTATCCAGTTGAGGTTGCTACAAGTAACATGCGAATCTAGGATCAAATAGTTGAGTTGTAGAGAGACGAAGTAAGAAATTCATTTTAGTTGCTTACCAGGTCAATGAAATAATATTTTTTTAATATTTAGAAATAATTTTATGATGAGCTGTTCATGGCAGAAATACATTCGGAGGTTTGTCACTGCCTGCCAAGGGGCGACCGCTATTAGAAAATTTGTTTTCTTCATTTTGATGTATCACCGAGATTCGATGTTTCAGATTCTCTCTGAATTCCGAATAGTCACGTACCAACCCATTCGGCCACGGCGGCCGCCATTAATTCCAATAATATTCTGATTGTTCGATTTCTCAGGGCACTACTGCGGTATTGTCATTATTTTATGAACTGAAGCTGTACAATCTCATTGGGCAGGTATTTAATACTTCACTTGAATCTCGCCGATTGCGCTCTGGATTTTGTAGCAAGTTAAACTTTTACCTATCCAGAATCGACCCTGAGCCAATATACCTCCGGCATGTGAAGGCACGCCGGACAACACTAACCACCTCTTCATATGTCCACCCAAATGCACTCGAAACAGCTCTTAGGGTCTACCATTAGATGAGTTAGACAAAGACAACAGATGACTACATCGCACAGATAGGGTTTAGTAAGCTGCTACAATAACAACAACATCCGAAGTTATCCAAGTTCTTAAAGGTGGGCTTATGTAATTCTCATGCATGAAGCTTAGCTTTTATTTGAAGGGGCTGACTTAAGGGGCTTATGAGGTCTAAAAATTGCATCTCTTTGCGATTTTTTTTTAAGGAAAAAATTAATTTACCACTGCAAAGTTTTTTCTATCTTTTAATGAACATTTAAAAAGTATAAAAAATTTTTGTACTGGTTAAAATAAGTTGAAAAAAATGTTTAACATAGAAATTAGTAGAGCGCTGCAACGCTGGAGTTTCCAACTGGCGTACAAGATACAGCTCGTAATTATTATCTAAAGCAAAATTCAAATGGATTTCTAATTATCAGGATTTTCGATCTCAGTACGAATAAAAGTGAAATATTGATGGGTCAGAAAGTAAATTTTTCTTTACTTTATTTGAAACAACTTCAAAGGATCAGCAATAAAATATACCATATACCTGAACGTACATAGGATGAGGGTTTGCGGAGGATGAGCGATCAGCAGCATTACCAATACAAACGACCCGCATCACAGAACGGCGTTGAAGAACGTTTACGTGACATTCAAACGAATAGATTTTAGAAAATAAATAAGAGGAATGGAAATAAATCGCGGAAAGAGCAACAATAAAAACTATACTAAAAACAACAGTAACAACAAAGAGAGCAGCGTTGCATGCAATAATAGGAGTTGAAAGAATAGAAAAAACTGCTGGCAAAGCAACAACAAAGTAAACTATAAGAAAAAGTATAAAAAGAACAACAGAATAAAAAATTTGTAATCAAATGAAAATAAACTACAACAACAATAAAAACTTCGCAAGCGATTAAAAAGCCACTACAACAATTATTCTTTCAAAACTCTTGCCATTGTGGAACCAATAGGTGGCACTTTTTGTTGTTGCCTGCTTTTGCCTTGTTTTCCAATGGTTTGCTGTCGTTGTTGTTACTGTCGCGGTTGTTGGTGTTGTTGCAGCCGCCCTGTTGACGCTTTACGCTGATATTGATGACATCGTCGCCGATATTTAACAAGCGCGATCGACTTGAATGGGCGACATGTTTTGTTGCATGTTGCATGTTGCAAACACCAGCTAACCAGGCAGGCAACCAGCTACCGTCTACCAGCAACAACCACCATTAGTCGAGCGCAAAGCGCACTATGCGGCAAATGCCACTGCCACTGCCACTGCCAGTGTCAATGCCAATGCTGTTATCTATTGCCCATGCTGCGCGTTATTGCAGTTGTTTTTTTTTCTATGCCAACTATTGCTGTGGCAGCTAACGAATTCAAGTTCAATAGCAAAGCCCGTAAAATAGCAAGAAACGCAAAGTGTAGAAAAAGGTGAGTGCTGTGTTTGTATGTGGCTGAGGATGGCGCACGTCGTAAGCTCTAAGTATGCTGGCGTAGCGTTGCATTTGAAGCTAGTATTGAGGTTATTGCTTAGAAGTCTATCAACGATTCGATGCCTCATAGCGAATGCTGTAACAATAAAGGCCCTGCCATATAAGAGCTTTAAAGTCAAAGCCTAATTTCAGGACTTGAAGGTATACCAAATAAGATTTCTGAAAGTGTGTGAAATATGAAAAGTAAATTACCCCTATTTACCTTCCATAATCTGACGCAAAGGTGTCCAAACTTGATTGTCATAAGAGCCATTAATTAGCCTAGGCAGACACAGTCCTTTGAAGTTTCAAATGATATAAAACTCGAGAGTTTCCTTAAGCTAGCAGTGCCTTACTCGACCCGTTCGATCGGTTCAAATACCTAGTTTCGTTCTGAAAGAGAGCGCTAATCTGAAGAGCGATTCACTATTCACTATTCAATTTATTTGAGAACCCTTTGTTATTTGAGATTCTTGCGCTGCACAGTTCTCTGGAGGCATTGGCTGGTAAGTAGGACTACGGCCCTCTACGCTAGCACTTAATGATATATTAAATGCTATCCTAGTAGACATTAGCAGGCATAGCTAAGGCTGCTGGTAATATGAAGACACAAGCTAAAAGTTTGATTGGACTGCAGGCACTGAAAAACTCTTAGAAAACTCGAAGTAATTCGTGCTAATATCGACTACTGTGCACTTATGTCCGCACTTATATCATACGCACTCATATCCCCTTAAAGAAGGATAGAGAGGCAAGTAATACGAGTATTTCGAGGCAAGTTGAGGCAATGAACATATCCACAGATCCGTCGAATCTGTACAACTCAAAACTTCCAGATTACTGGTCAAAATTTATTATATTATTATTTTCCTATAAGCAAGTGGCAATTAGTGTCCAGACTTACTGATGATGGGCTCAATGTCAATCGGAGGAGTTTCTGGCTGATCTTTCTGTAGTATCAGTACACCTTTGTTATCAAATTTATGTGGATCACAGTGAAAATGCAGAAAACTCTATTATCAATAAGTTTGCTAAGCAAGTCAACGTTGAGTTGAGTTTCGCCAAGAAAAGAGAGCAGGCGGATGCCTTCAGTAACCTGCGGTGGGCTTTAAGACAGCTCAGCAAGATTTTCTTGAGCTTCTTAATATACTTGGCTGTAAGATCTGCCCGGCAATGGATTGATCGCAAGTGTTTTTTGGGTTTCATTGTTCGATATTGAGCTCGATTGCGCTTACGCCCCTTATTGGGTGTTAGGCCGTGCTCCTCTGACTATTTGTGTTGAACGTTTTGATGTTATTCCATAAATGGAGGGACTACAGTTTTAAGCCTACTCTGAATGGCAGATAATTTGTATGAGGAGCTTTTTCATTACTGAAATACACTCAGAGATTTTGCCATTGCCTACCGAGGCGCGACCGCTGTTAGAAGAAATATTTTTCTATGATTCATGCATGAAGATTCCAATTTACACACTTCCAAATGGTAGTCGCACACCAACCCATACCCGGCGGCCGAACATCGCTGAGAGTTTAACTAAGCACAATTTGATATGCATCCATGCCACGGCGCTCAACTATGTAGCTTGATTTGTTGAAATGGTCTCTTCTTCTAGTATGCTGATATGCTTTCATGCGGAGGAAATTCCGACATTTTTTAAATTTCCATGCTTTATAAACTGAGGAAGAGTTCCGGAGATGGATGTTAGCCGCTTTCGGAACTTTCCGCCTAGCGGTTACCTAATTAAATCTTCAGCCGTTACCTTTCAAAATACCTCTTCCTTTCCTCGTATGTGCTCTTTCTTCTATTAACATGATGCTACCACATTGGATAATATTTCCATACTTTTCAATGTGTGGATCTCTTTTGTGCAGAATTTGTAATACAAGGCAACCGACTTGGCAGTTCCTTTAACAGAATATTTTTATTCTTAAGCGTATGGAGAAAAATCCTGGATGGCACGTTGGTGCTTCCCGGACAGGTGGGCCATAAAGTCCCGCTTATACTTGCCATTACAACGTTCACGACCCTCCTACCCGCGAGGGAAGAGTAGGAACGGGACGTGGTAAGACAGGGCGCATCCATTCATGTATAAACAGATGGATCAAAGCTCGAGAGCAGGGTGGGCGGAGGTGTATATTCCGAGCATCTGGAGATCTCCTTCAGTTTTCGACTTTCCGACTACTGTAGTGTCTTTCAGGCTGAACTGATGGCAATAATGAAGGCCGTTACACTGGTACAGTATGATGCGATACCTGTAGATGATGTCTACATTTTCACTGATAGCCAGGCGGCGATAAGATTCCTCACAATACAGTCGACAACCTCCAAGGTAGCCATGAAATGCCGCGCATCTCTTAACGAGGTGGTTGAGTCATTTCACCTAATGATAACATGGGTTCCTAGCCTTTGTGACTTTGAGGGGAACTGCAGAGTCGATGGACTAGCGAAACTTGGTACCAAATTGACTGAAGAGTATATAGACAGTGCTATAGGTATACACTTACAAACACGCAAGCTACTTATCCTTGAACAAATCGTAAGAACAGCGAACGAAAAATGGCGTAATGAAGTCACTTGTAAAATCGCCCGCCAGCTGTAGCCGACTCTCAATGCTAAACGCACGGAACTTCTACTAAGAAGATTCTTAACATACATTCTTAACATACTGATATCAGTTATTACGGGGCACTGCCTAATCGATAGGCACGCTCAGAGAATGATTCTGCAAACACATGACTTCTGCAGAAGTTGTCTTCTGTGTCACTGCCCTGCTGTATCCAAACGTAGACTCGCCATTTTGGGTAGACAATCCTTTAATGAATTGGAAGATCTCGGATCTGCCTGAATTACGGATTTTACAAAGTTTTAAAAGTACACACTGGTTTTAGGAGGGATAAGGGCCAGTTCCCCACGCGGCATCACAGTTGGCCATTAGCCTGAGTGTGTCCCACAGTGGGCAATCGCTTCAATCTATCCTAACTTAGCGTATGGAGAGTGGGCGCAGAAAAAATATCTGGGTGTATTATTAGAACTTCTGAGCGAGTTCGTTTACCAGCTAATTATTTGGGAATCTTAGCTCGTTAGGCTCAAGCAGCTCAAATAGTGCAAGGTAGAACTACTCTGCCTATTTATGATGTGGTTTAAATTTTTCCTACAAAAGTAGCCCTAAGCCATACATTTTCCACGGAAGCTACAGCCAGCGAACTGAGTTCTGTAAGCAGTCTTTTGTCTTATCATTTGAGGTGAGATTACCGGTACTCACTACCTAACAAGCTACAAAATGGGGTTTTCCTGCTTCTACGTATCCAGCCGGTTTGAAGTTTTTAACCCTTTGTATGCCCCTAATCAATCAAAGGGTACTTACAAACGCATTTATATGCTTGTTTGTTTGTATATGAAATGATCTGTTGTTACATTGTGTCACCTTCCCTACTTGCAACCGTTCCTATTTCTATAGCTGTTGCTGTTGTTCATTTACAATTGAGTCTGCCACCATAAACACTATTGTTGTTGTTATTATTTCTATCATAGTTGTTTTTTTCGTTTCGTTGTCCTTGTATTTGTTCTGTTGTCTTTGGCTACATTTGAAATGACAGCAATTTTCGTTAAAAAAGTGCCGCGACGCAGCATGTGGCACAGACGCAACAACAAATACTCGAACACTCGCAGATACAAGCACACAAACGCATAGACATGCAAACACACATTCCAACACATCTTCCCAGAAGTTGCTACAATCGGTAGCCAACAGCCGATCAGCCACCAGCAAGCGCCGACAACTGTTGCCGCCGCCACGATTGCAATGTCAACGCAGCGATACCGGTAGCTGGCAGGCGAGCAGCGCACTGCAACATTCGCTTTGACTACGTATGTATGCATGTATGTGTGCCAGTATGAGCACCCGCAGATATTTCGCTTCTACATCGTTTTAATCTTCTTGCCCTTCCTTTGCCTTTGCCATTTGGCTCGTATTCATCTCTCGTGTCGCCTGTTGGCGGCGACTTATGGTGTTGTTTCATTGCTTCCAGGAGCTGAGGTTAACAACCAACCAACGCTTTTGCGCGTGTTCATGCCACAATCTTGATGTGTTTGTTGCCACTGCCACACTGGCTGCAACTGCTTCATTGCTGTCGCAGCTACCTATGTACATAAACTGTAACAACAACAATAAGAACGGTCGTTACTGCTTCTATGTACGACCCTTTCTTCCTAATGAATGTCGATGGCAAAGCGCTTGATTTGAATTCAGGCTCTCTATTGGTAAAAAATGGTAAATGTTGTTTGTGCTGTTTCTTCAGCTGGATATATCTGGCGTTTAACCCTGCAGAATGCGTGGAACCTATGGGCTTTTTGAGGAAAAAATACGCTATACATTGACGAGAATATGGTGAGATTCAGCTTAGGAAATGGGCTTACATTCATAATGACTTTTGAGCCTTTCGCATATATACTAAGGGCCTGTTTTCTATTAAGTTCAGCCTATGGAGCAGTGAACGCAAACCCGAAGCCAGGGGATCTAAAAAAATGTACCGCAATTTATTTTTCACCACCCAAATATTGCCCATATAGCCCTCTCTTCAGAATATTAATAGCTTGCGTCGCTGTCATATTTCATTATAGAGAAAGCTTTAAGCCCTCCTGGAAGCTTTTTATCATAGATACAAGACTTTTCAAAAATTCTGGGGAGTTCTAGTTCCATTACTTGTTAAAGTGATCAATAGAAAGCCGAATTTTACGTGCTCTTTTGGAACGGCTGGGATGGATTTTTTGTGGTGTAAGATGGTCTCCAATAAAGTATGGTTGATCGCTAACTAATCATAATTCCCTTGGCTGATGCTCTCTTCGAATAGATCTAACTGTATAGACTAAGCAAGATGAACTGCGAATAGCTACAGAAAGTGGCTGCGTCTTCTTTATTCTCTCAAGTGACTTTGCCACAGCATGTCGGAGAACACCGAGCCACATGAAAGTGAGTCAAAAGGAACGGAAAGAATATCACATTTAGGTGTTATAAATAAGGGCAGCTTCTCTTTGCGACAGGTGAAGGGAAGATGGTAGTAGACATTTAATTTGGTGTGAAGCGTAAATCTGGTGTCTGTTTGATTCGCCAATTCTGAAGCTACGCCCGAATAGATTAACTCAAATACATTAAGCAGGATGAATTATCTAAACACCAATGGAAACATTACTCTTTGACGCAAAAATCAGTAATTTCTTCTTCTTTTTCTTACGCAGCTCGGTCGTAGAGCTTCGTTTTTTGCGCCGAAAAACGCGAAAGTAATGGCTTCGTGTAAGACCTAGCTAGGCTTCAAAAAATTCGGGCAGGGAGCAAGTTTAAATACCGCCAAATATAAGCAAAAGCAGCTTCAAAGTCAACGAACTCAGGGTTTGACGTTCTGTGAAAATCTGATCTATGTTTGATTTGCCAATTCTGAAGCCACATCTGAATAGATTAACCCAATTACAATATACTAGACAGTGAACATCCCTCTTTGGGTATACGCAAAAACCAGTAACTTCTTCTTCTCTTCCTTACGCAGTTTGCGCGTTGAGCTTTATCGTTAGGGGCCGAAAGACGCCAAAGTACAAAACCTGGTTTGATTTCGAAGGATTCGGGAAGGTAACAATTATATATGTATATGTCCAAATATTGGGAAAACTACCTTCGAAATCCACGAATTCAGGGTTTGATGTTCTGCAGAAATCTTGTGTATGAAGGATTTATCAAGTCTTTATCAGTTGGTTGATGCTCACAATTTAGCTATTTCACACACTACTATCGGTTGGCCTATACAAAACATATTGAGAAGGCTTAAGTTGCAGTTGGCGCTTATGACTAACAGTTGTATGGGTTGAGCTCAGTACACATAGATTCCAATCCTCGGACGGGTATATGCTCTATCGTTCAGTTTTGTAATGCGAGTCTTTATTGATGAGGGACATTTATTGGTTCACCCTTACTCTAAGCGAATTTATGTGATTTGTTGGCACTCATTGAGCCATAGAAGATATGATTTCTCTACGCAGGAACTAGCGGGACTCGACACCAAGCTTCGTAATTAATATAATACATAGATCCGGATATAGATATACCCTTACATACTTGGAAGCTACTTATTTTTGAGCAAAGCGAACGAAAATAGTATTACGAACCCACTTGCAGAATTGTCCGGCAATCTAAAAAATCGCTGATGAGCCAAAACAAGCATGCTGGTCTGTTATGGGTAACGAGCCATTGCCTGTTAGGTTGACGCGTCCAGCGGCTAGGCGCGCAGATACAAGATTTTTGGAGAAGCTGAGAAGAGGAAGATGCAAATTTGCACCTTCTGTGCCACTGGCTTGCGCTATGCAGACTAAAATTCACCGTTCTAGGTAGAAAATGTTTGAATGATCTGGGAGTTCTCAGCACTGTAGAATCAAGAGAAATTTTGATCAGTTCCCATTCACTTTAGCTGAGTTCGTGCGAGTTTCCCATGCGCCCTAACAATGAACTATGAACCTGGGTATGTCTCATAGTGGACAATCGCTACCACTTAGCCTCATCTACCTACAACCTACTTGCTCACAATACAAGCTGTTCCACGTAAGGGTTAAACTACGCTTTGCTAACACAATGTTGCCGTTTTCTTTATCGCTGTTGCTTACTTTAACTTTGCAAAAACGTTTAATTAAAAGCTCATAAGCATGAAACGAAAATTAAGGTTGACTTTGATGAAGCCAATGAAAACATAGAAAACTAATAATTAGGAGATAAATACTCGTAAATCCAGGACAAACAACAAAAGGAGATATAAAGTCAAGAGTACAATTTAAAGCGACACAGGAAGCAGCAACAGCGAGAAGCGACGCGCAGCATATCTAAGCAAATTACTTAGGCAAAAGCAAAACAAATATAGAGAAATTCAAGCTAAACGAAAAATAAAAACTCAAAATCAAATACTATTTACTGCTACTACCACATCCACACATCCACACTCACTCATCATACTCATCTGCAATATTGTTGTTGCTTTTTGCATTTAACTGCAAGCAATTTCCAATTATTCCAGACCCAACCTTATGCCACACAAACTAACCAGAACTGTTTGCTGCCACGCTGGATAGTCGTCGGTGGTGATTAGAACTGTGCGCTTGCTTATGCACAGCTGTAAAATGGTTGTTAGTTTTGTTAGTTTGCCATAAGCCAATTCCCTACACAAGCATTTTTATCTATGGTTGTTATGTGTCACTGGACCACCACTGCGGTGAACTTTTGTAGGTCGCCAGCGTATAATTCTAATTGTGTACAAAAAACAAATGAGATGAAATTTTTATGTTGACATCAATATGCGATTATGTATGTATGTAAGTATAAGTTGTGTATGTTTATGAAGACAGATCCTTTATCAATTCGCTTGTATGTTGTAATCATTTAATTACTTCTGCTTGGTTATGTCTTGACTATTCTAATGATTGGACTTTCATAGCGCACAAAATGGTTAATGAAGTGTCCTAGATTTGATAGAAAGATAGTTTTGAGATTGCACTCTCTTTTCTCTGCATACATGACGCGCTACATTGCCCCGGATTTTAATAAAATTTGCTCCAGCTTATTCGAATTGAGCTTATTCTTAGCTTGATTCGTGATGCTTGGGGCTGCAGTGTAGGTTTGGCCCGATGAAGCGTTAAATTAGGTTGTTGACCCGACTATCAGCATTAACCGAGTTAATTATTAATTGTGTATATATTTATTTCAGTCTCCTTATCCACCTGATCTTTCCAACGCAGAGGAGACCTTCCACTTCCTCTTGGATTTACTAGGTGTGCCCAACTGGCGACGATTAGCATGAGAAAGAAACGACTGGCGCGCTTTGTTTTAAAGTCGGCCAAAATCGCTTAAGCGGTTATCGCGCCAATCAAGAAGAAGAAGAAGAAGAAGATATACTTATTCCTGGAAATAATATAGGTTGGGTTAGGATTAGCTTAAATGGCTGCCCTTGCGAGGGGCCCACTTGTACAAACATTTAAAATTTGTCCGTTGCGAAACCACACAGGCGCAGCGGAGGGGAAGAGGAGAGGGGAAGGAACCAGACAGGTGGAAAAAGGAAGAGGGCTGGAAATTATTTAATAATAAAAGAAATGAATTTAATATAAAAAGTAATTAAAACACATGACTGCAGAGCTGAACGCATTTGCTTACGTACTTCGACTCCTCATTTCCGCTGCTAGCGTTGCAAAGTGAAGTTAGCGGTGCTTCTTATCCAGAGCTGCCAAATGAAGTTGTCGGGAAGCAGGGCTTGGTTCAATAGCTAAATTTGAAACCGTCCACCGTTTCATAGTTAACCGACTAGAGCCAAGATGTTGTTGTTGTTTTTGTTGTTGTTTTTGTTGTTGTAGTAGTTCAGCCAACGCGATGTAATCACAGATCGTCTTAGACGATGACGGTCTAACGGTAGACCCATTAAACTTGCTGCTTTGATGGGTTGGGTCCAACGGTGAGTGGGTTTAAGAGGGCACATGAATAGGTAGTTAGTATCGTTCGGGCTACCCTCACATGTTGGATCGACCCCAAGGATTCTGAATAAGACGGAGTCTAATCTGATACAATATCCAGAACGCAATTGAGCCATTATTCTATACTTAGCCTCGCAGAACAATTGCGAAGTAGATTTCAAGTAGAGTCCACCTTATAAAGCTCTCAAACAGCTTACGTAGGTATTAGGATAGATTCGTTTAGCCAGGTTGCTTGCCTAACACAAGACACTCGGTGGCCCAAGATAAATGTTGATCCTTGCATTTAATTTCCATCCCCAAGTTAAGTTACTTAAAACATTTAGATCTTTTTAAGAAGGTAAATAATCCCTCCAGTAAGACATTTTGCAAATTTCCAAGACCTTCAAGGAAATAATCGCTAAGATATTTGGCACGGTTTCATTGTACTGACACTCGCAGAGGAGGAGTTATTAGGTTAGGATAGGTTGAAGCGGTTGTCCACACTCAGGCTCATAGCCCATTGTGATGCCGCGTGGGGAGCTCCTATCTCTCCTAAAACCAGTGTGTGCTTTCCAAATTTTAGGATATCTCCGATTTCTGCAGAACTGAGATCTTCCAATTCATTAAAAAGTTGTCTGCCTAGAGTGGTAAATCTGCGTCTTAATAAACAGGTGAATGGCACAGAACGTGCAGGATTGTCTATTCTTCTTCCTCATCTAGACAACTTCTACAGAAGCCATGTGCACACCCATCCCTTGGGTCAACCTTCCTATCAGGCAGTGCCCGGTTATGGCCTTCAGGTGGTGTACCGACCCAATTACTCTCTTTCTACGTATAGAGTAGTTATGTGAATCTCGCCTGATATCCTTCGTACAATGTCAGATGAGACGAACAAAGCTACCCGATATTACGGCCTTCGAACGCTTCCGCAACACGTGCGGCTAGAAAATCCCAGCGACTGTTCATATCATTGCTGCCGTCAGAGCTCATTAAGCTGATTTGAGATTCACCTACCCAGAAGCAGAAAAGTTTCGGAATCCCGAAATTTTCGAATGTTTTAACACGAGCTAAATCCACGAAAAAGCAAATTATAAATCTTTATTGCATTGAGTATAGAGGTCCTAAAATGTCGGGATCCGGCAAGTCTTAAATATATGAAATATTATGGAAATATCAAACCTCCAGTTAAGGAATAAGTTTTGCCCAGTAAGCCCTGCATAGGTGAGCACAGAATAGAAATCATTCGCAAGAAAAACTGAGCGATTGTAGTACCGAATCAGAATATGTAGAATCCATTTACAACGCAAACTTAGGATGTTTTTTTTTGTGGTGAGTGAGGAGGGTTTAAAAAGCCTTCGCACTTACAGCGACCGTCGTCAACTGCGGCGAAGCCAGTGTAGCCACTAAAACAATCCCTCCTCCTCTTCTGGGGAGACTCCCTTCCCGGAACTACCTTGCATTACTTCAGGAAGGCCCAGAACGGTGTCCATTAAATGGACCAATACTATTCACCCACGTCTGGGTCCACCTTATTTGTAGCCAGCTTCATGCTATAGGCTCATCTTCTAATGTCTCAGTGCCGTCATACCAGTTGTATGTGTGGCATGCTCCCAGGTTCCTCTCACATGGGCGTATGGATATTGTACGTTCTCGAGGTTTCTTTTGCATCTGCAGCAAAGAAGATGTTGCGGTAATATTATACCGTCTTATGCCGTCGTGAGCACATGACTCGACCGTCTGTTATTTGTCGTCAGTTCGAGGGCTGAGTTGTTTTTCCCTGCATTTTTCGCTGCCACTCCGCGCAGGTGCAGCATTATCCTCTTTGCAAAACGTTTAAGGATGTTATAATAAATTTTTCTGGGGCTACCGTGAACCTATTCTTCATACGTAAAGTCTGAAAAACTAATTAGGATTAAAAAAAAATTACTCAGCATGCCACAATTTATTCATTTCTTGAAATAAGGACCTTCATTCACCTCCACCAACAGACTTCATAAATTAAAGTATTCACAGTCGAAGTTAATAAGCATATCAAGGAAATATTGAAACGAAATCCATATAATAAATTCGCAAAATGCGCAACGAAGTAAGCAAATGAGACTTGAGCCGGCGCTGCGGGTAGCCGCGAACCACTCACAGCCCAGCAGGCTGTTGATTAAAAAAAAAAGCAAAAAAAATAATGGGAAGAAAAGAAAGACACAATTAAAAAGTGTAAAAAGGAAATATCACGCATATGGGCTTATTTTTAGTAAAAACTTTGGCACACAACTCCCTTAGCGCTTAAGACTCAATTTGGACATTCAAAGGAGCCGCTTTACCTGCACATTTTTGGACATCTACGCACAAATGTAGCGACATGTGTACTGCATGAATGGCTTGTGTTTGTACAATTGTCGCCAATGTTAGCCAGCGATGTGTCCATATCTACATACAGGCAAACATATGAGACCAGGAGTCTAGCGGCTGTATCACCTTACACGTCGTCAACGCCTTATCGCGCTGCTTATCGACCATTTTTGGCCAACAGAGAAACACCAAATACGCCGCAAAGCAGCTCGCGTGTTCATGGCGACGAGTTCAAGAGGTCGATCAGTTTGGCCAGTGGGGCATTCTCTCTCTCTCTCTCTTCCTCTGGCTTTAGTCAGCTGGCGCGCATGGCTATAGCTGACTGTCAAGTCAAGAAAAGGGTCCTTTCAGCATACCAGCATGCGCGTATGCATGTAGATGTAATCCTATGTATGTGTGCATGTATGGCTTACGAATTGTGCTGGTTGCTGTTTTCTTTATTGTTGTTCTTAACTTGCTGCTGTTTACTGTCTTTATTGTAAAGTGGCAGGAACAACAGCCACCAGCAGCGAACAACCTCCTCCTCGCACACTCAACAACAATGAACGCAGCTTCGACAAACAAGCAAATAAACAAGAAATATACAAATAAATAGCAAGTAGCTGGTCGTAGGGAAATGTAAGCGGCATCAGCACCAGCATAAACAGCAGCTCCTAAAGGAAGCAAAAAGGGCGCTCTTCCCTTAACACAAACGAAGTGGCTTTGAAACGCGATAAAAAAAGTTCTGTTCCACCACATTTGTTTGCTTTTGGCTTTTTATGTTGTTGTATGGTTTGTTTAGGTGTTTTTATTGCCATTTGTAGCTATTGTTGCTGGTATTGTTATTGCTGGGCTATTGCTATTTTAGTAGTTGTAGTTTTGTTTGTTTCCTTAGTTAAATCCCGTGGGCTGAGGCTATTAACGTTTTTAAATATCAAACAACAAAGGTGGAAGCTAAAGTGGGAACATTAAAGGCATATAAAACACAACAAAATGTGCAATACAATAACAACTACAACACAGGAGCCTAACTATTACAAAGTTGCATTGAAAATTACTTGCAACGGCAAATGGGGTTTAATTAGCTTGGCTGGTTTGATATTAAAGATATAACCATTGTTGTAGTGGTAGTTGTATAATCAAGTTCTGCCTAAATTGGAGAGCCCATTAAGTGTTATGGTTGAGGTTATCTAGCGAGTGATAATTCGAAATTGCGGTAGGACAAGAGGGAAAAAGGGCAAGATAGAAAGATTCAAAGGAGTGCATGTGAAGATATGATTTGCAAAAGATGATCGGATTGGAGGTACTTTTTCCAATAGGAGTTCTTGACAGATCTCGCGTGACTGCTTTCAAATTAAATAAAGGGTTTTCCAATAAGATGTGTTATTCCCGCAAAAGATCAAGGGTTTCGTTGCTTGTGTGGCACGTAGTGTCGTCTTGTTGAAAATAAACGTTGTCCAGATCAATACCATCCAATTCCGACCATAAAAACTCGTTAATCATCTTTCGATAGCGCAATCGATTCACCGTAACTGTTGCTCCAGCTTCATTTTCGAAAACGTAAAGTCCAATGACTCCGCCGGACAATAAACCACACCACACAGTCACACGTTGATGATACAGAGGCTTTTCAACAATAACTCTAGGATTTTTTGAGCCCCAGATCTGACAATTTTGCTTGTTGACGAAGCCACCGAGGCGGAAATGGGCCTCATCACTCAAGATGATTTTTCGATGGAATTCCGGATCATTTCCATGCATTTTAACGACCCAATCAGCAAAGACACGACGTTAACTGGACTTTAAAAGCCTTAAGACCCAAATCTTTATGTAAAATACGGTGTAATGTCGCTTCAATAGTGACATCTACCGAAATAGTGGGCTATTCAAAATAGCACCTGCTTGGCTTAATGGCTACATCAAGAAGCAAAATTGGCGTATTTGGGCTAAAGAGCTACTCGAAGGCGTTCAAGAACAGCCATCACATCCACTGGCAACAACCGTTTGGTGCGGCCATCGTGCTGAAGGAATCATCAGCACATATTTCTTCAAAGTCGAGGCTGGCGCCAATGTAACAGCGAAAGGCGAACGCTAATGCGCCATGATAAACGACTTTTGGAAACGAAATTGAAGCCCGTGATCTCCACAACATTTGGTTCCCAAAAAACGGCGGACGGCGCTACTTGCCATGCAGCCCGTGACACAATGGATTTACTTCGACGCCGTTTCGGTGAGCAATTTATCTCTCATCTCAGACCGTTGGATTGGCCACAAAAGATCGTGTGATTTCACACCTTTGGACTTTTATTTGAAGAGGTATGTAAAGTCAAAATGTTTTGTGGATAAACTGGCTTCGATTGAGCCAACATTACTAAAGTTACTCACGAGATACCGACCGAAGTCTTCCAGCGAGTCATTCAAAAGTGGTGTTTACGGATGACCGAAATACGGCGCAGTTGCGGCCAACATTTGAAAGGGATTATCTTTAAAAAAATTAATGTGAATAATGATTCTACACAAAAATATTAAATATTTTCCCATCAATTTGAATATTCGTTGTTTTATTTCAATTTAAAATCCGATGCCTCTAAATTGATGATTAACCCCTTGCCGTGTGATTTAGCTCGACGAAATTCGGGACCAAGTGTTACGCGTCAGCGTGTGGTAAACTGATCAGACTGATGCGCGAGATGATGTAACAGCAATTATGAGACTCGTGACTAACTCTGGTGGCGTACAGATAGAAACTAACATTCAATGAAGACCCAGGCTCGTGATGTTTATGTTTGATTCGACTACCTGTACGCGACCTCAGCTCGTGATATTTACGATTGGCACGACGATCTATTCACGAGATTAGCTCGTCATATTCATGTTTGTGCCAAAATTTTCATCACGAGTCAGACTCGTTAAAGCACGACAGGGGCTAAGTATGTCCCAGTACACTCTAGATAAGTGAGCGTTAAATGTGCTTCAATACTAAGGGGGTGTCAGGAGGCAGCTCGAGTTCTTCGCTGCTAATAGGAGTTGTTTGCCATCCGATGATAGTTTGCAAATATGTTAGTCATCCCGCAGGGGATTTCAAGGTTGTCTACTGAGCACAGAGGTGCAGAATCTCTTCTTTGAGCCTAAAATTTTGTACTTTCATAGATCTGTAAGGTAACTCCAATTCTAGAGCGATATACATATATTGTGCTCGTTAGTGGGCAACAGAAGATACAGAGATTTCTTCCAGAGCCTGAAAGGCTGCGCTGGCATCCTTTTAGAAAATACTTGTAGGGCAAAGTTATATGCTCCTTACGGAGAGCTGAAGGCTTGGAAGCTTCATCAAGAGGCCGATAAGGTTGGAAGCCTCATCGAATGTGTTCAACAAGTAATCGAAATGTAACCAATTAAAAAGGCCATAAATTTAGTTTGGAAAATTACTTTTATTCAATTGAAAGTAAAAAATGTATAAAAATAATACAAAATTAAGAATCAATTTACTGTTGCTCTCTGAGACCACCTTTTGCCCTGACTATTGCCTTGCGACGGTCCTAAAACGATTCAAAAGCTGCCCGAATGTGACTTTCAGGTATTTTGGCCCACTCGCGGACAATGGCTTTTTTCGGCGCCTCTAAGCTCGTGAATCTTCCTCAAAATGGCTCAAAGAGAATAATTCATCGGATTCGCGTCTGGTGAATTTGAGAGCCATTGTGGGGACATTATGAAGTTCGGAACGTTGTTTTTTAGCCATTATTGGTTCACTCGAGCTTTGTGAGACAATGCTGAGTCCTGTTGAAACGTCTTTGGTCTGCCACCGAAATGTTCGTCTACCCACGGCTTCAAGGTAACCACCGGAATAGTTTCTCGATAATATTGCGCATTTACCTTGACGCCAGGCTCGATGAAAACGATTGGAGAGTGGCCATCTGCGATTACAGCGGCCCAAACAAAAAGATCCCGAAATTGTATCGCCGTTGCTTGGCACTTGTAAAAATTCTACCGTTTTGAGTAAATCTGCCTATAAATTTTGAGTTAAAAATGTATTCAATGGTGCGAAAACTACGAGTGACATGAACGTCTCAGAAGAGATCGTGAGACCATCGAGGAAGAGAAACGTTGTGGTAGACAGGCCATCGACATCGAAAACTGATGAAAACGCCAATAAAGAGAAAGTGAAAAGCTAAGCAATAACCGCAAACGATCAGTAGAACTGGCAGAGGTCTTGAACATTGCTTATAGATGTTATGGATCCGTTCAGGGCATTATAGTAAACGATTTTTAGTTGCGCCGTGTTGCTGCAAAGTCTCAAATGTCCTGATTTGCATGCAAGAAAGGGACCTCGTGGATACCTCCAAAGATACGATTTCCAATGCTGAATCCCACCAAAAATTCAAGAAACGCATCATTACTGGAGACGAGACGTGGGTTTAAGAGTATGACAAGCAATCCAGACATCAGGCGAATGAGTGGAGAGCTCCGAATGAACCAATGAATGGAGAAAACTGGTCTTTTCATGTTATTTATAACATCCATTTCTACGAGAAAGACCAAAATCATGTTGGCATTTACACAGTGGAACAAAATGAAAAAAGAAGAAACGCTAAGCGGATTTTCAAGTTCTATAGCACAAATTACAAGTAAAGACTTAAGCAACATTTCATAATAAGATTTTAGATTCTTATTTAGAATAGTTGTGGATGATTTCAGATTTGTTTTTTTTTTTTTTTTGTCATATTATAACACAAAGTTTCATATAATGAATGGTAGCTGTTTTCCAAACGGAAATTTTTATCCATTCTGAAAGTAGCCGAATGGATATCGAGAGGAGATGGAGCGAGAAACAGATTGGAGTTTTCTGTGACAGTCAGGCTGCACTGAACGCCCTGGAGAACGCAAAGGAAACCTCAATGATTATTTAATAATGTAAGAAGAAACTTCATTCTGTTGCAAGACAGAATAAGCTTGTACTTACATATATGGGTTCTAGAACACTTCGGTGTTCAAGGAAATGAAATTGCCGAGGAATTCGCCAACTGTGAATCAGCGTTTCCCCCATAATGGACAGAGGCAATAATCGGAATCAGTTCGAACAGAAAACTTTCAAAATTTCTACTAAAACTCGGTAGAAAATACGTTCCATTGATGGTCGGTATTATTACAGTACACAACCCATGGGGCATATGACCACCATTGAGTCATCGAGGACCCCATGTGCCTGTCTTGCTTTGAGGAGGCGAATAGCACTGAGTACTTTCTCAGCGAGTGTCTTGCTTTTGCTAGAGCAAGGCTACGAATTTTGGGTTCCGATGTCGTAAGAATGAGTAATATTCGTTTTGTAAAACTGGAGGATATTTACAGATTTACCAAAGAATCTGGAAAATTGTCACAGGACTAACTACTTTGGTCTCTCTCAATTCTTTCCTATCTCTTTCTCGAACACTTTTCTCCTTTGTCCCTTGACGGTAGATAGTCTTTTCAGAGCTCTAAATACAATGCGTTTTTTAGTTTGAGCGTTTTAAGAGCCTCTTGGTGCTTCTTGGCTCGACCTATTCAAATTTTAATTTAATTTAATTTTCGTATAATGAAAATGAGAACTGTAAACTTTGAGGTGGCAAAAAATTCACTTTACTTTTAAATATTTGATAACAGACGTATCTTCTTCTTTTCCATAATCTATCAGAAAAATACTATAAGGCGGCGGGGATTAGAATTACATTTTTTTCATTTTGTTGCACAGTGTTGCTAAGCTCCTAGAAGTCATTTATGTCATTGTATAAATAAGCAAGTAATAAGAAAAAAATGGTCGATACAACAACAAATACTAATAAAAACCTGTACGAACTTCTGCGTAGGTGGCGCAGATGCTCTGCCACACTTGAGATGGAAGCAACACAAGCACAATACACGGACTACGCTCAGTCGGCATTATAAAGTCTCTTCAATCTACTTGGGTGGTCCTTTTAATAAATCATTGTCTTGTTTTGAATATTAAACCGGCAACCAAAATGTAAGCACTGATGTTATACAGATTTGTTTTCGTATTGCCTTTTCTTGAACATTTATGAACGTTTTAACGGGTATGTATACGAATTAGTTCCTTTTGAGTGGAACTCTAGGAAACAATTGAACTAAGAAGCAAAATATTGAGCTGTTGGTTGTTTGCCTATCGGCTCTTGTTCTTCGTTCATAATTTAGCGGCGCTATAAATAAAGTTGCACTTTTAAGAGTACAAACTTTCTTACCTGCTGCGACCACACACAGCGATGCGCCAAAAAGGCTCTCGATAGCTAATTCTGACATAAATCAAATTTTAACTTCTGCGACTTCCTGTGACTCTATAATTAAGGCATCACCGCAAACAAACAAAAAAACAAAAAACAAACAATATTTGCTTAAAGTCTCCTAGACGGCAAAAGGGTGCCCAGAAGCGCTTTAATTTTTAGTATTATTATTTTACAGCAAAGAAGTTGCTTTAATTTTCAACAAATTCTACATCAGTTTGTGGCTTATGAGAATTACGTTGAAAAATAAATCATTCGTCATTTATGTAAACTTTAAGAACTTTTTAAGCATTCACCTAAAAGTTTTGAAACAAATTTCCATCAAAACCTACACCTTTCGTGACTAGATTGAATACATGCACGAATGCCTGTTACACAGCCATGCAAATAAATTTCACAAACAAAGCGCCCAGCAACATTAAACGAAACGAGAGACTTATGCAACGAACTTCTGACCCCACAAAACTCGTCATTTATTTTGCATTTCTTTGTTACTTGAAACTTAGTATTTCAGTTATTTTGTTGCAACTTTTGCTCAATTTTATAACAATGTTGGTCATTTGATTATTTCTTCTTTCTTCACCTATACGCACAAGCCATTGTGCCGGGCGAATTGAGCCAGCGCCTACAGCCAGCTTTACCTGCATCAGGTGACAAGCCCTTTAGGGCCATATACGGCTATTCGTCTCGGCTGGGAAGGAGAATAATAAAAGTTGGAAATAAAAAGAATAAAAACAAGAACACGGCAATAGCTTTCATATTTATAGTATCTGTTGACAAAGGCTGGTTGTTTCCATTAAATGCAATCGTTTTTTTTCAAGACCTTTGCTACAGTTTGGCGTCGTGTACCGCCAGCAGCAGCCGCCAGTAGAAAAAAGGTGTTGTTTTCTAAGAAAATAGGCGCCGATATTGCCATGAATGAATGAATGAAGTTGGTGAAGGCTGCAGCCGGTGACAGAAAGAAGAGGTGTAAAGGTAGCTATCGCTTTTAATGGAATCGGATAAGCAGGTTGTATATGAGTACAAGCTGAATTTTTGTTAGGATTCAAAATTGAGTGAATGAGTACAGGCTGAGTTTTTATTAGGATTCTAAATTTTGAAATAAATAAAAATAAAAATAAAAGTGATTTCCTCAGAGCTTTATAGGTGTGTTCTGATATGAACTAAACTGAAAGATTTTTTTTATATTTTTTTTTTTTTAATATTTTTTTTTGAATTTTTAATTTTGTTTTATTTTTTGTTTTTTTATTTCAAAGAAATGGTTCATTAGATGCGGCGGTGTTAATTTATTGCTGTGGGCGTGAAAGTATTCCTTTGAAGTTTTCAAGTTTTGGAATATTGCTTTGGTTAGAATGCCTGCTAGAGTTACGGCGTTGACCAGCTTTTGTATTAATTCGCTAAAATTTCAAGTCATACTCGCATTGATTGGATTAACAAATTTTCTGAGTTGATATACAATAATAAATTGAAAGAAATGGAATAAAATCGGAAAAATTATTGGGAAAGTAATTCCGTTTTTTTTTTGTGGTGAAAAAACGATTTTCGTAGGTATAATACAATAAATAAATATCTAATTATCAGTTGAGTTCGATAAATTTAACCTCTCATCGATTTCACGTGTTGGTATTCGAAGCTTTGCATCAACTAATGCCTTTATCGCGTCTTTATCAGCTTCAACCGGCCTTCCAGAACGTGGTGCATCTTCAACATCAAAATTGCCTGATCGAAATCTGGCAGTCGCGTATTGTCAACACATCTTTTCCAAACACATCGATTAATTTATTTCAGGGTTGAACAGCACCTTTTCCATAGTAAAAAAGTAAAATATGACGAAAATGCTGCTTATTGATCCCCATTTTAAAAGGGCACCGACCAAAAACTACTGCGTAAAATCAATTGAACTTATTCACACACCAGCCTTGCTATATCAGCTATCAAAGCATATAATGACAATGCGACTAAAGTGTGAAGTTACCTGTGAAAAAATACAATTAAATCCTCTGTCGAGAAAAAATGAAATTACTTTCCGAACAACCCAATAAATGAAAATGATAAACAAAACATATTAATGGATTGCAATGGATTGGCAATGAAACAAAATTAAAGAGTAAATGAAATATGGAGTATCTCACCAAGGAAAAAACAATGAGGTGGTGCCTATCGTAGTACCGTTACTTTGCATCAGGCGAATCTTTTAAAGGTTGTAACGGTAAAGCAGCTGATTTGTTTATTTTCTTTCATTTTATTTATATCATTTCATTTATTTATTTAGAAAGTCAAGAAATACAAAGTTTCTTACAGACTACCGGTGAATATCTATGAAATGCGACTTTTTTCAATTTCAAACGTTTAGTAACAAAAAATGGTTAAAAATTTTATCTTCAAAATAATAGCCATCGCTAGCGACACATTTTCCCATCTCTCAGGCAATTTGTAGATACCGCGCCAAAAAAATTGACCATCTTTGGCCACAAACCTATCATAGAGCCATTTTTTGGCTTTTTCGTGAGAATTGAAGCGCTGCTCGGAAAGTGCGTGGCCCATCGATGCAAACAAATGATAATCGGCAGGCGCCGAGTCTGGTGAGTAGGCCGCATGCACCAGCGGTCCCCAATCGTACGTCTCCACCAATTCCCGGGTCGCTCTTGTTCGATGTGATGGTGCATTGTCATCAAGAATAATTACTTTGTGACGCCGATCGGCATATTCTAAGCGTTTTCGGTGTATAGCGCTATTAAAATCGGCCAATTGTTGTTGGTAGCGTGCACTGTCAACTGTTTCACCTGGTTTTAATAGCTCGTACCAAATCATACCACGATGATCCCAGAAAACACACAGCATTGCCCTGCGGCCGACGCGATTTGATTTGGCTGTTGTTTTTGGCTTGTGGCCGGGCGGAACATACGATCGATTACGCTTGGGATTGGAGAAACACACACATTTTTCATCATCCGTAACGATTCGATGCAAAAAAGAACCGGAAGAGCAGCATTTCACAAGTGGTTTTTCGGTTCTTTTGCTGCCTTTCAGTCAGTTCATGCGGCACCCAGCTTCCGACCTTTAAAATTATGCCCATGTCTTTCAAACGTTTGGAAATGGTTTTTTGGGTCACTCCCAACTGCTGATTTACAATATCGAAAGTCCTCCTACTTTGTAACGATTTTAAGTCTAGTAATGTATTATAAGAAGGAATCAGATCAGTGAAATTCAACGATCTGAGTGCAAAACAAAGAAATTTCTTTTGAATACGTTCAAGTCTATTGATGCGGCACTGTTCATAAGGCCTCCAAATAAAGACGGCATACTCCAACTTTATTCGTACGAGTGAAGTAAAAGTGACTTCAAAATATAATATATATATATATACATATATATGGCTTCATAATATAAGGATCCGTAAAATCGGAAGCAAACCGCCGAATGAAGGCAAGTGCAGAATACGATTTGACGATGGCAAAATTTAAATGACTAAGAAGCTGAAAGATGGAGTCGAAGATTACACCCAAGTCGGTAATTTCATTAAGAGAATTTAAGCGTGAATTCGTAGAGAGTAAATGCTTTGACTTAGAAAATAACACATCCTTGTATTTCTAAATATTTAATTGAAGTAGATTCCATGCCACGACGTTGTTGAGGTCTGATTGAAGATCATATGAATCGGACAGGTTTCGTACAATTTTAAAAAATTTCAACTCGTCTGCATATAAAATAAACTCAGAAAAATGAAAACATTCAGATATGTCATTAATAAAAATTACAAAGAAGAAACGGCCCAAAATACTGCCCTGAGAGACTCCAGAAGAGGAAATGTCGACGTGTCCATGTGGGCGTAAGCATTCTTTGTTTTCCACATTGCCAATATTTTGCGTAACAATCAAACCTATAATGAATGCGTCTTGCTTTGTATACAGCGAATTTGACAATATCAGCTGATTTTCGTGGCGTCGTCCTAGTGAAATTGTTGATGAGTGTGACCAGATTATCATTTCCGTAACTTGATTTAGCATATTTTTGGTTCTCTAGCCTCGGAGTTTCAGTTCTGTCGTGCTGATATTTTTCTAACCTCTTCTAATTAAAATGTGATGTGTATAATTATGTAAAATATAATTTTTTTCATTAATTCTAAAGGGTGGTTAAATTTCAAGGGCCGATGTTGAATGGGAACCACACCTAAACGTCAACGATACCGTTAGACTTTTTTCTTTGGGGTTATTTGAAAGAAAAGCTGTACGTCGATTAGGCAGCAAAAATTCAAGATCTAAAGGATGAGATAATTCGGCACATTAACGCCATAGAACCTCAATTTTGCCTCAGCGTCATCGAAAATTTGGACCATCAGATGGAGGTGTGCCATCGAGGCGGCCATTTGACCAATACTTTATTCTATACACAATTGAGCTATACCAATTTTATCATAATAAAGAGACATGACAATAATTTCCTAAAAAAAATTGTATTTAATTCAAAATCAACACCGGCGCTTGAAACGTAACCACCCGTTAGATAAGGAACTATTTGCGTTTGGTGGTCTTTGGAGGTGTGCCGTCGAGGCCGCGGCGGCCATTTGACCAATATTTTATTCCATACGTAATTGAACTATACAAATCTTAGCGTAATATAGAGAAATGACAATAATTTCCGGCCCTCGAAACTTAACCAGCCAGGTCAATTTGGCTTCACTTTCTTATTATCTGGTCACATCGTCGGCGATTGCGATTGGGATTATTATTGGGTTTGGCGATTATTCGCGTGTTGTTTGTGTGTCACATTTCTTCTTTTTATTTACTTTTTCCTAGCTTGTTCTTCTTCTTCTTCTCCTCCTTCGAACTGTCTAATAGCTCCCTCATTCGCAACTGCAGTGTTGCCTGGTTTTGGATATAAAAAAGCAAAAAAATAAATATTTAAAGAGGAGAAAATACCAATTTGTTATTGAATTACTGACAGAATAGTCCCATTGGCCCGTGAAAGTCATGGCGACGATTTTTTTGGGATGCGATCGGCGTCATCCTTATGAAATTTTTAAGAAAGAACAAGCACTGGGCAATTCTAAAGTGAGTTACAGTACCACTTTCACAAAAAATTTAAGGAGACAGTCCCGGATTTGGCGAAAAGAAGGTGCTGTTTCACCCCGTTAACGGCATATTCATTCGGAGTTGGCTTCGCCAAACTGAATGAAGTGCGTTATGAATTGCTGTCGCACCCCAAAATTCACCTGATCTGTCTCACTCCGACCTTTTCTGGATCCCTGACTTAAAGAAATGGCTCGCTGGAAGAACATTTAGTTCAAATGAGGAAGTCATCGCCGAAACAGAGTCAGTTTTTGGAGAGTTTGACAAATTCTAGTTTTTGGAGGGGTTTCAAAAATGCCCGGAGCATTGGGAGAAGTCTATCCTTCTAAAAAGAAAAAAAAGAAAAAAAAATGGTGTCTTCATTTCTAACACGGATACTTGTTGAACCACCCTCGTATATATCTATTTCTTTAATTAGCTTTCAGTAAATTCAGATCCATTTTAAAAATTTATAAAAATGTTTTAAATGTTAAGAAGAGTGAAGAGCAGAAGACCCAATATTCTGGCTTAACCTCAAAAACAAAAAATGCACTTTCAAAACATCAACCTGATATTATAAGAAACAACAAATTTTCAATATCACTACAAGTTTGGCAGCAAAAATTTTATACTCAAGAGTTTCCTTTTCAGTCTCCTTTTTAATTATACAATTTTTTGTTAACTTACAACTTTGGTAGCTTTGGTAACTAAAAAAGAAACAAACACCAAACTCAAAACTGTGCGCATTTCGGGTATAAAAAAGCACTAAATTTTATTGCGAAGAGGGTTCGCAGCACTGCACAACTACTCTAATATGACGTCACTCACTCTCTGCTGAGCGCAGTCTTGGTACTATCATTCTTGGAGCGTACTAGAGTGGAACGAAGCAAAATGGAACGGAATAAAATGGGAGTGAGTAAAATAGAATAAATAAATATTCTCTCAGTTGAGCCAAACTGACGAGCCATAAATCTACGCAATAAAATTGTATGTATGTCAGTTGATTCACAATCGTTTTTCTATTAGTTTCTAAGCCGCTCCCTCTTAATTGTCAATAAATTTCTTCTTTCCCTATGTGTTTTATAATCAACACATAGTAATCTCTGCATCCATTGACTTATTGATGAAATTCATACATTCGCGCACGCGCAGGCTGCTGCCGGACTGCAACACAACGCAACACTTTCGTCCCTTCGCAGCGTAGGCTGTTCCTTCCTGCTGCCACTCCCTCACTGACCAGAGGAGAGCAACGCTCCTGCGTACGGCGTACAGAGCACAGACAACTAAAAACGATAAATATTCCTAATACGGCAGGCAAAGCCATTGAAGCGATTACTTTTCAATAACGAAGCAAATAAAAGAAAAGAGGAAAAAAAGCGAAACGAAAAAAAAAACACAAAAAATGGTGTAGCAGCAAAAGGAAGGTGCGCATGCGCGCTGTGCACGAAAATTTATGCCAAATGCAGACGTTGCCGCTAAAGCGCATGCCATGCGCACGGGCTCTAGCTGTGGCGTGAGCGGCATCCTAACAACAACAGCTATAACAATATAAACTGCATTATATTTTTGCGATTGCTATTCATGTTGTTGTTATTATTATTATTAGTTGAGTTTTTGTTTTAGGATTTCACCAACATAAAAGCCATTAAGATAACAATTTTATAGGATTTCATGGTAGCATTGGTACTGCTGCTGCTCCTGCACCTACTCCTGCGCCTACCTCTGCTTCTGCCTCTGCTCCTGCTGCTATACCGGCTCCTTGTGCTGTGGTTGCTTTCGAGCAGCCTCTAGAAGAGGCTAAAGCTTTTATGCCTGGCATAAAGGGCTTCAAAGCGGTGCTACGTGCAATCCTTATTCTCCAGTGGCACGCTTGGCTGCTGCGCGCACGCGCGCTGAAGATGCGCCAAAATGTCATTGACTAGCTGGGCCAGCGAAGGCGCAATGACGAAAAAGTGGAAGGCATAAAGCAGCAGACAATGCTGAAAAAATTGCAGTCAACCAACAACCAGCCAACAAAATAATAATAATGCCAACTTACAGCAGGTTGTTGCATGCCTAGCCCTACCCTGCTGTCGCTGCGTGGCGGCTGTTGCATTAATGCCATGCTTTGCTTATGCTACTATTATTATCGTTGTTGTTATTGTTGTTGTTGTTGTTTATGTTGCTGCAATAGCCAACGTCCGCATATTGGCTTATTAAACGCCATAATATTGCTGCCGTACGCTCGCATTGTTGCTATTATTGTTATCATTGTTGGCTGCTTCAATTGCTATTGTGTTCTTGTTTTTTTATCTACCTTCAAAGCCAAGCTAACGCTGCAGTCCCTTGCGCTTTTTGCTCATTGCCAATAAATGGCGATTTATTTTGTTGATTTTAATAATCCTTTTCACCGGATGGCGAGCATCAGACTTTTCTAGTGGCATTTAAATTTGCCATGTTGTTGCTTTATCCGCATTTTTTTTTTCTTTAATTTTCTCTATTCTTTTACCATTTTTTGTATTATTTTCTCCCTTGATGTTTGTTGTAACATCAGTTGTAAAGTTGCGCTTCTGCTCCTGATATTTAAAATATTCGCCTTTGTTATGGGAGTTCAACCAAAAAGTTGACCAGAAGAACAAATGCCAAAAATGTGCAGAGCAAAGAAAAAAACAACAGAAAAAATATTGCCGCATTTATAAAACATAGTACACATTCAAGATTCCATTAACTATATATTTCCTTATTTTAATTTTTTTCTATTTAAGCGTGAACTATTTTAGAGTGTCTTGAGCTTTGCCAGAATCTGGTATGCCTATGGGAAAGTTGCTTCAAACCAGCTTATTGAAATATATAAATTTGTAGTTTATGTGAATGGCCTAGCCCTCAAATTTAAATTAGTTTAATCAACCAAAAAATTTATTGTACATACTCTGTGGCACAAATTAGGAATAGCCTTACCACCTTGAGTGAAAACTGTAAAGATAGTTTAATCTGGGTCCCGGGACATTGGAATATTGAAGATAACGAAAAAGCGGATAAACTGGTAAGAAAGAGAACTGCCTAAGTAACATTCTTCCAGAATTGGTATTCACACCACTGAGTGCAATCAAGAATGCTTCTTCTTCTTTATTATAGGATTAAATCCAGTTCATCAACCATTTTATACAAGAAATACAATTTGTTTGATTGTAAATAAAAAATAAGTGAACATAAGTAAGTAAATATCAATTATCGCTAGAGGTGAATGTCCAACACTCATTCCAGCATTTGAAAGTACGTCCCGATGGCCTAGTAGTCCTCGGTTTTCCCATCATTGCAGGTTTAGCCATCCCATTGTCAGGCGTAGCATGTGATTTTTCCACTCCCTTCTTCGTCTTCAGGAGGAGTCGCTGACAAAGTCTTGCGTATCACATAAGTATCTCTCCGTTTCGCAAACGGTCTCTGCGGGTATGTTCTGTGTTTGATCGCAATGTTGTTATCTTAACCTTGGTTATTGTTTGTTGTGTTGCAGTTGAATCTGCTCGGGTGAGTACTGGTCGAACGCATGTATTATAGATTCGAACTTTGCTTTTTAAGCTTAGATGCTTATTTGGCCCTATTACATTGCGTAAGCATCCAGAAATCCATGGCACTTTATCTTGTGGATGTTTGCATCGGCAGATTCTTTCGATAATGTAATTATGGTACCCAGGTAGCAGAATTCCATAATCTTTTCGATACTCTTTTCATGTACTGCTTGCTTACTCCTGAGCGGTTGTTTAGATATTGGCGAACGAGACGAAGAGCATCGTATTAGCTACCTATATCTGCATATTAAATGCAGAATCACCTTTCTCGAAGGCATACAACATACACTGAAGGTCATATTCGTTGCCCGACATTAGCTTGATTTCATTTTCCAGCAAATAGCCTCTTACCCGGGTAGATTTTACAGCAGATATTATCTCGTCTATCATCAGATTGAATAGTATAGGGCTCAGGGGTTGATATTTCATTATTAGTCTTGACGGAAGTGGTGCCTTCGGTGTTGAGATTCCTAATTACAACTAGAACATTGTTGTCAAGATTGCGTATTTCGAGAATTTTAATCATATCTTTACGCAAACACCGATCAGAACCTTTTGTCAGGTCGATGAAAAATAAAAAAGCTGGTTTTTTATATCAATAGCCTTTTCGACGAGTTGGCGCAAGATCTGTTCCATCTGAGTCCTTGTTGCTCTTCTGCAATGCCAGTTTGCGCAATATAGTCAGGTAATGTTGTAGTAAAAAGTTTTAGCTCGAAGCCAAGTAAATAGTTGCAGTTTCTTATCGCCCTTTTTGAAGAAGGGAATCGTGAAACTGTGTTTCCAGGCCGAAGATCACTGGGCGATTTTGCAGAGTTGAGTTAAAAAAATTAGCAAAATCCGAAAAGAAACTTCCTCCACCGTACGAATCAAGAATGCAAAACTCCTCCGAATCGCGCATTGTAGATGGTGAGACCAGACGACTTGCTAGGTTAGCAGAACGTACTGCCTCAAACAAACGTCACCATTGATAAACATACAGCGGAGGGACGTCTAGAGACTCACGACAGTCATAACTGGCGTTTGGTCTACCGGAGACAAGCAGCCAAAGTAGGCAACACACCCACAGTCACAGTTGTAAAAACCCAGAAAAAAGAAAACGATTTTCCATTTCTTCTGTGAATGCCCTGCTCTGTGGAGGAAGATAGTGTCAACCCTGGGCAAACCACTTTTCGAGGGTTTCGAACAATTGTTTGGGGTATAGTTTTTCTGTAAATAACCGCTGAACAAGCAGCAAAATAGTGTGGAAGCGCTAGTTGGATTCTGGATGAATCACCACTTCAACCAACCAGCCAATCAAGCCCGTGTCACTTCAACCAAACCCATGACATAAATTCATAACTGGTACTAAGACTTAACATCCAGTTGGCGGCAGAATAAGGGTTCGTCGCCCTATGTCCTAGGCTTGTCACGATTGAAGTGACTGTATTTGAGAGACTTTGTATTTAAAGATACGGCGGCTTACGTCGCCTAGCTCATTGTGATACCACTCAAGAGAGCTTTAGTTACCGACTAGAGAAATTTTAAGGTTACATTCTGTGGTTAATTCCATCAAGAAAGAGACCTAAAAGTTGGGGTCTAACTCTAACGCCTTAGAAATGGGTGGCATTTGTATTGTTATCTTGCCTCACTTCAAAGACCTTTCTTCAAATAAGTTTATTCAAAAGCCAATAAAATTATTGGCGCGTACACCACTATTATTTTTCTTGACCAAGCTCCTCCTCCTAATTGTGGCGAGCGTCTTGATGTTATTCCACAGGTGAAGGGTCCTACAGTTTTAAGCCGATTCCGAATGACAAAAGGTTTTTATGAGCAGTTTTTCATGGCAGAAATATACTCGGAGGTTTGCCATTACCTGCCAAAATTATCTACCAGTTAATGTTTCAAATTGACACTTGACATAGAATCGGTCATATATGGGGTTTTTACCCAGATCCGGGTACTTTTATTTGGTGTAAATCCATTTGAGATAAGCGAGGATTCAAAACGTAGCAATATGGTCATATGTTGGCCTACAAATGACCTCGAAGCACACCGAAGTATCGACCGAGGAGTTTACGATCTAAGAGTGAATTATGCGAAGTTCAGTCTTTCAAAATATTTATTCTAAATAAATTCATTTGGGGTAGAAGGTCATTCAAGCCAGGGAGAATTAGCTAGATGTGCCCAGAAGTGCCACCAATCATTGAAAGATACCATAGCTATGAGCACCTACCCTATATCTAGCCACATTTGAATAGCTTTGGAACCTTTTTATCCAGTCAATTCAGTTGGCAGACTGAGTGGTCCCAAACGAGTGCCATAGGCCTTTGAAACTGCAATAATTATCGGTTTATGCTGCCACCAAGCAGCAGATGGTTGTTATGGGAAGTTTCCTCATGACCGAAATGCGTGAGTAGATTTGCTTTCGCTTCTCCAGAAGCCATTAGGTTAGGTTAGGTTTTTGTGGCAGTCCGTTTAGCCTAGCCAATTCACTTAGACGATGTAGGTCCGTTGTGGTACCACTGTGTAACACGGGAACCTCAGTGTTTAGTCATCATTGGAAGAATTGCGACGCTCTTATGAAGCGTAGGATAGGTTTTGTTCCAACACCGGATAGTTCTGGAGGAGAGATAAAAGGTAGTTTCCTAATAGCCTTGCTCTACTACTAGCTCAGACTGGGCAATTACACAGGAAGTGTTCTACTGTTCTTCCTCTTCCTCGTCTCCTTCCGGAACTACTCCTAGTCTAAAAAGGTGTCTATGTAGCAGCCAATGACCGGTAACACAAGCTACGACCTTTGGGATGTTCTCTCTTGAGAGGTTAAGCAATTCTCCTGATCATTTCCTATCTAAGTTAACCGGGTTGTAATGTAAGTGTTTTCTTCACTACAGGACCTATTGGCCTCCTTTTGAATATTATTTTTTATACTTAATTTTCAGGTTGCCATGGTAATGATAATGGTTGTACGGGTTAGGCTAAGGCCTTTATGCATTGCGACCAGATTGATCTATTGTGCGCCCCTAATTACTTAATTATAATTATTTAGTATACCGAGGAATCGAACCAGCTCTTTAGGAAGGAACACCTGTAGGTCTTCCTTCTCTAGTAGATATGAGCCCAGTATTCTGTGTCTCCTGTGGCCTAATGCCTAACAGTAGGTAATTAAGTGTTTCATAGACTCCTCTTCATCACAGCAGAACCTGCATAATCTTGTACTAGGTTACCATAGGAATTGCAATACTATCTTTGTTTCCTGCTAGCTCATCGGCCTCGCAATTTCCTTCAATATCTCTATGTGCCGGAACCCATGTAAGACTCCTCCTTGAAGGCGGTGCTAATATTATTTAGAGCTATGAGGTATTCCTGAGCAACTTATGAGCTTAGCATAACTGACCTCTTGATTTGATGGTCGTCTGGCTATTCGAGAGAGAAGCCAAATTTTTTTTGCTATTGAAAAAATCTCTCTTCATTTTCCCAATGTACTTCAAACCCAGTTAGTTACTTACCAACCAAATCGGCTCCCATAAGATTTCCTTAACTTTTCTTGAATAATTTTTTTGATCTAATCTACTCAGTATTGCTTAAAAGTAAGCTCTTCTATTACCCATGTTGATAACCTTTGGCAAACGATCGCACTTTTTGTTGGAATCGTCATTTACACAACGTCTCGGACCTGTCCATAGCTTCTAAAAGAGTTTGGTTAGTCAGTCTTTAATCACATTTCTATTCACGTTTCTCTTTCAGTGCAGGCTACTTTCATTCTTTTTCTATCTAATCTTTCTTCACCAATTATTTTCCATGTGATCTTTTTGCTATTCCCTTGGAGTGCACCATATGCCACTTGTGTATTTTTTTTCGATGTTTTACTTTTCTAATATAACTACGTGATCGACGAATTGCTTTGATCGGCCAACGCTAGAGGGCATCAGCAGGTAACTAATGGCAAAAAGGAAGATATTCTTGCTTAAGCCTGAAGGCCAACTGCAATGCGCACAAGTATCTAATATCGAAATCGAGAGGGGCAAATGTTTGCATTGTTGCGCAATATACAACAACGACGACTATCACTCGACAGATGGCTTTTTATTAAAGGTAAAAACAATGATAAATATTTTAAGCGAAATAAAAGAAAAAAAAAACACAGTGAAGATTTGCAGCTGTGTGGATGCAGCTTCGAATGACGGCCAGGAAACGCGCATAAATTGCACTTTGTCGATTTGCTGTCGTTACAGCTTTAAGTGATGTTGTTTTTGTTGTTGTTGTTGTTGCTGTTGCTGTTCATTTCATACTCTACGTAAACATAAATAAAGCTCGAAGATAAACGAGCGTAGAATTATTATTTGTAATTACAATGCGAGGCACACAAATACTCGGACATAGAAATACACAGACATTTACTGTAGAGGAATGTCGGCAGAGATATTGGCATTGAAGAAGTTGGCAGGTAAGATTGTAGTGCAGAAGGCTCGAGGGAGGCTTCAAGGAAAGGGTGAGGTTTTCGTTTTTTTTTTATTAGAAACAAAGAACTTTTGTAGTGAAAGCAATATTCGCATTTTGAGAAATACTGGGTGAATTTAAAGATATTTTTCAAAGTGGAATAGCTTAGGCAAATGTGAAGTGAAGCGGCCAACCAAAGTATGCTTTCTTACTTTCCAAAGTATGCTTTCTTACTTTCCAACTTCTGTAATTCCGTTGGCTCTAACGACTATCACCTCAACCCACTCTTCATACTTAACCCCACTATCCACCGAAAAAACATGATTTATAAGTTTCTCATTACGAGAGTCGTCTGAAAAGTCCGTGCAAAAATAAAACGAGTTCATTGTTTGGGGTAAGCCTGTCTCCTTTTAGGCGTATACACTTCGTCCAACGCCTTTACTCGTTTGTTGACCCCTTCCAAATAATAGGATTTGTTTGAGTTTGAAAAGTTGCCATTGGTTTCTGCAATCATCCCATTTTTTGTGTGTTTATTTTTTCCTTTTTCACTCCTCTCGGGAGAATAGGTCCTCGACAAGACTTGTCTTGAGTTGGTTTCGTTAATCTTTTTTGATTTCTGACAGGGTAGGTGATTAGCTTGCAGCTATCATCTCATCGTTTGACTAAAATATTTCTCCAGTCATCCCTTTCTTCAAATTGGGTAATAAATAGTAGTCCCAGGGATCCGAGGCACCCAAATCTGGAGAATAGAAAGGGCGTGAAACGGGTTGGAATCTTATTTCCATTAATTTTGCGCCCACAACTGCCGACGCGTGAGCTGGTGCGTTGTAGTCATCGAAAAGGAAAATCACTCGGTTTCCGGGATTAAAACGAATACCAAACACAAAGAAACTGACCGATCTGGCTGAAACTTGGCGTGTGTTCTTCCAAGAGATTCTACCAATTAAACCTAATCTCGAATGCCAGTAGTGCCATCTCTCTGACTTTGCACGGACTTTTGAAAGAACCCAATAATTTTAATGAAGCAACTGTCTTGTGAACGAATAAAGCGACTCCAGCTCTTAAAGTATTCGATCAGGTATCAGCTGATGAAGGGAGAGAGGCTAAGAGCCTTTAGTGTTTCTGGTCGATGTTAGTTAGCTTAAAACATGGAAGAAAAACTGACGTTTTTCGATGAATTTACCAAAAATGCGTTAACTTATTTCACCGAGGTATAGACAGTTGTATATTCCATATACTTTACGATGGTCAGAGGCAGTTAAAAATGAGTACGAGTATGTTTAATGATTTTTTTCGTAAGCAATTTTATTAATTTCATAATTTCGGTAACGTAGAACCGACTGACGTGCAAAGCTCAAAGGCTGGTAGAGCCATTTCGTTTCAATGTAGAGTTGCAATGGAACTGGGTGCCGAAACCCAAAGACCAGCAGAGGTGAAGATGGACCTCGAGACCTACTAAGGTGGCTAGTGTGTGCATGCCACATTAACGATTAGTACCAAAGCTGATTTTAGCATCCTTGGGTCGGTGATCAACGCATTAACTTGATCCGTTGTGTTTTTAAGCACCGCGAAGTTAGGCTATAACCAGCGGTTTATCCGTCGGACGTTGTCCTTAGCCGGTAATATCTTCATAGTTACATGGATGATATTGTCGTGAGACACTTGGGAACTGTAAAGGAGGAGTAGGAAGAGAAGACAATTTTTGGCGAAAATTATGGTTCAGTATATTATCCATAATTTTTCCTTCCGCTATTGTGGGCTCCGTTGGTAATTGGAAGTAAAAATCTTATTCGGCAAACAAAAGTGGCTCACTATGCCAGTTCGTTTAAGGATGAGAACGAACTGGGATTATTCCAGAAAAATACATATATTGCACAACTGAAAAAGTGCAGCCTTCTCTCGACGAACGAAAACTACACTCTATAAGACGCTCATCATCCCAGTGCTTCTCTATGGCGCTGAAGCCTGGGCAGTCAAACAGGGAAATGAAATAGCTGACCATCTAGCCATGCCCCTAGTCAGTCCTGAACCTTTCTGTGGACTTACAGAAGGCCACATAAACGAACTTTTCAGGAGGTGGGAGGTGAAGAAATTCGTTGAACACTGGCGAAACTCTATCGGTCAACAACAAGCGAAATAATTCCTAACGCCGGACAGAGGAATTTTTGATAAGCTACTTTCACGCAAAAGTGTATACTTCCGACTTTTAACTAGTTACTTTACAGGCCACTGTAGCCTAAGATAAAAAAAAATTGGCCTCTCTGAGACCATCATCTGCCAATTCTGTGAAATGGACACTGAAAATTCAAAACACATTCATTGTAATTAAATGGTTACTAGGTAGAAAACGGCTATAGCACCTTGCTCGTACGGCTGTACTTCCATATAAACTATGGAACAATAAACCCCAGAATGTGCTAAAATTTTTAAAAAGCCTTAAAATATAGAGTAATTCAGCAGGTTTTGGACAACATTTCTATTTTGGTCGCAGTCCGCAGTGGCCTCATAACAATAATAATAATAGGTTAGGTTGGGTTAGATGGTAGCGATTGGCCACTATGGGAAATACTCTCGATCGTATCTCATTATGATATCACATGGGAAACTTGTAGTTAACTCTTCTAAAACTAATGTAAGTCCTTTCGAAATTTTATATTTCCTGATCCCTGAAAGTCCCTGATTCCTACAGTATTGAGATCTTCCAACTCAAATTAATCAAACTATCCACCGAAAATAATAAGACTGCGTCTGTGTAGAGCAGGACAGTATCGCAGGAGGTGCAAAATCGCATCTTCTTTTTACAGCTTTTGCAGAAATCATGTGTTTGCTCGGTCATCCTCTGGGCGCATTTGCTTATTAGGCAGTATCCCGTTATAATGAACGTCCGTGTGCTAAGACTATGTTTATTTAGCATTGGCTTAGCAGAGATTCTGTGCGTTTAGCCCTTAGCAATTTTCCTTAAATAAGAGGCTTACAAACCTGTAAGGGAATGCCTATGTCATTTTCATTGAACTCACCGGTCAGCTTGGTGCCAATTCTTGCTAGTTCACCGGCCCTGCAGTTCCGCTCCGTCTTGCAATGGCGAGGAACCCACTTATTTGCCAATTCAGTGTCTGTATACTCACCGGTCAGCTTGGTGCCAATTCTCGCTAGATTATCGGGCCTTTAGTTCCGCTCAAACTCAGAATGGCCAGGAACCCACAATGAAATGAACCTCTTGGATGAAGTGACAGATATACAAGCTTCAGAAAATCAAGTGCACTGGAAAATATATAAAAATGCAAAGCCAACGTTGATATGGGCTTCCCTTAAGTATCGAATATGCCTCTCTAGTGAAAATATATTTCGATTTGGCACCTATTGTATGAGAAACAAAAGCGTAATGGAAGAACCAGGTTCAGAGGAACCGTCTGAAAGTGCCTAAATCGTCAATTTCCCATGGTAAAGAGGCAACTGGTAATTTTTTTTACATTAGAGTTCATCAGCTGTGTGACTGCAGAAGGAGACGAAGAAAATCCTCGTATCGACAATCGACATATTTTCTCTTACCCACCTTAACTAGAGTGTCATCGCTTTCCCACGTTGCTGCAACCTTACTATTGCTCGATCAACACGCAAGCATAAAAGACAAAGCTTTCCAACAGGCCACTTTTCGCTCTCTATGACTTATTTGAAAAAATGAAATCTGCTGATATCCGCCAAAAGGCAAAGAAGATGCCTCAACAAAAGCAGCCTGGCTAACTAGCAAAGTTTAAACCTTTCAACTACTCGCACTCCAAGTCATTGAGATGAGCTAAACAATCAACAGATTTGAATTTATTGCACATAGAAAATGTTTTATTATCCCCACGCCCGGAACGTTTGCGAATATCTAGATGCGACAGCCAAGAAACGCAAATCAATAGAAAATACGAGACAGGCGATGAGCCAACGCAAAGCTAAAGAAAAAGATGAGAAAATAAAAACGAAATGTGAAACTTGAAAGGATCTCAAAGCGAAGGCAAGTGCGTTTGTTGCCGCTATGAATTTATTGCACTCAGAGGTCCCTTGGCCGACCGATCAGCTAATAAGCCCTGCACTAACTAGCCGTTTAGTTGTTTAGTTAGTTCGTTAGGCGGTGGTTGGCGGCTGGTTGTTGGACAAACAAGCAATTTCGCCAGAAACATTAAATGCGGTACCGTACAACTGAGATCACTTTTCCACACGCCCAACAACATTGCTGACATTATTTTATGCGCCAATGCAAGCTGGGTCTACTCAAATTTCCATTTCAATGCTTGGTTTGGAATTGAGTTTTTCAATGAGGCGAAGTTTTTTAATTGCTTTCCTACAATTTTTACGACACCACATAAAATGCGGATATCCAACAACGCAAAAATCTGGAAACACAAAAGTTGAAAGTGAAACATTTTAATGGCATTACACAACCAACAACAATCAATAAATCCATTCTATCCGTACACAAAATATCACAACAAAAAAACAAACAAAGAACGAAACTAACGAAGAAAACTGAGACCAACAAAAGTGAAAAAGTGAAAAAAGCTTTACGACAGGGACCTCGAAGCACGCATTATGACGGTCCGTCGCACATGCGCGTAATGTAGCGAGAATGAACCGCGCTTGTATTGCTAGTCCAAAACAACATGTGGCATGTTTCATGTGCCGCACCGCCAACTAAACCATGCCTTCGCATCGTGTGCTTGGCTCTTCAAAAGCTTCCGTCTCTTTATGGTCTCGCCTTGGGACTGTTTTCCACCAACATCGATACTTAAGTGGCTAATTTGAAATGACACATTCAAGTTAATAAATTTGATATATGATTGACAAGCATTTTTGTGTGTCTCCTTGACGACGGTTCTGTTCGGACCAATATCATAAAACTCCTCTTGCGCATTTTGAGTACTTCTTTTATTTGCGCAAATTAAGTATCAGTGGAAAAAATGCCAAGACAATAATAAATAAGTTTTTCGTGAATCATAAACGCCAAATTGCTAAATGGCTCGGAATAATTGCCACAAACACTGGATCTACGAGCAAATATTCGAATGCAGGTGGTCAAACGAAGTTCGTGGAATCACCCAAGCGGAAATTTTTGGCTAATTGCGTAAAAAAATTTGTGGTTTGCAGAATATCAATTGGGTTCCTGCCGTAAGAAAGATAGTGAGCAATTAAGTGGAAGTGAAGTGAATTAGGTGAGTGGGTGGAATGGTTCAATTACCACTGCGCGAGGTGCTCTGAAGCGCCGTTTTGATACCACTTTGAGGCCTACAACAGGCGGCTATGTACAGTCAACCAGAGCTGTTGCTGTAATGGAGAAGGTAGATGGGATTTCAGTTGGAGCACTGCCTCAGACTACCGAAGAATTGAGCTCCCAGTGATCTTAATCGTCTAGCTGCCAAGCCCGGACATGCACATAGAAAGTGCTCAACGGTCTCCCTCTCTGAAAGGTCCCCACAGTTTCTGCAATGAGGATTAAATGGTAAATCTAGCTTTTCTGTGTGTGTGCCGATCGTCGGAAGATCGATAAGCACAGCTACCAGTTTGGAAATTGAATGTCGAGGAGTGTCTAGAACTATTTGCGTCCGGCGTCTATTGTACTGGGGCCAAAGAGTTCTCGAAGAAATGGAGATCCATCTGTCCTGCGCTTTACTAAAAACAAGTGTGAATTACAATTTTAAGTGCATTAGAAGTTGAGTAGTTTGATAATTCGAAGCGCCCTTTCTGCCACTTCTTAATGGGGAAGATGTACAAAAAAGTTGAGAAGAATATTCAAGAGCTCATAAGCTCTGTCTGGATGGCTTGGTTGGCTTGAGAAGTTGGTAGATGTGTGTACACAAAGCCTAGTTCTTCTTCTGCCAAGGAATATAGGCTCGTGAATAGGATTTCACCGACCGATGAGAAATACGCTGACATTCTAATGCATTACGGACTGTGAAGGAAGTGTACCCACGGCACGTGATGAATACGTTCTGCGGTATACTACTCGCCGAGTACTTCATGTTAGCGACTTTGATGGAACTTACCGAGCCCCACGAGCTGATATGACCAAATTAATCAGAAATTTGGTCGACTACACGCCCTTTTCCCTTGAGGACTCCACTTGAACGCCATTTTCGCAATATCGGTATTGCCTTTTCGAAGCGTGTAACCAATCCAGCTCGATGTTCTTCTTTTGACTTGGCCAGAAAACTCGGCAGATTGTGTTTAGACTTTTGTTAATAAAACCGAGCAATTTATTGCAGATCACTTCAGTGACTTTCCATGTCTCCGAGACGTACAGAAGGACTGATTTGATGCTGGTTTTGCATATGCTTAGTTTGGTATTTCGGGATATAACATTGGAGTCCCGGATTTTTTTCCAACTTGAAGAAGACTGCGCGAGTTTTGCTAATGCGTATGTCTACGTCAGCATATGCATCACCATCTTGCGCTATCACACTGCCCAGATAAGTGAATCGTTCAACGCCATCAATTACTATAGTGTCGACACCCAAATGGATGGTTAGAGGTTCTGCCACCGTTGTCTCCATGTGCATGAATTTTGGACATGTTTACTTTCAGCTCCACCAGTCTTGCGTTTTCAAGGAGACTTTCGACTCTCCATGCAGTGAATGTGACCGCGTAGTCCAGGTCAATCAGCTTTTGAAACACTTTCCACTGAATTCCTTCCGGAGCTTCGCTATCAGTTTTTCATAAAACGTTTCTTCAAACTTAAACACAAAAATACGCAGTTTGGGATGGCTAAACAGTATCGTATTATCTTATGCTGGATACCAGGCCACAGAGATATACCAGAGAACTGTAGGGCTAACCAACTTGCAAGAGGAGGTACTTGTATGCCAAATATATATAACTTTATGGGGGTACCTCTCGCAATTTGTAAGCTTCTTGTTATGGACGCACTAATCAATTCTGTAAATCAAAGAGGGATTAGTGCCAATACCTGTGATATTGCTTGGCAAACATGGCCAAGGCTAAATTTACGTCTATCCAAGAATATTATAAAATTGAGTACATTTCAAATTAGGACCTTAGTAGGGGCCCTCACAGGATATTGTCTCATAGAAAGTCATGCAAGAAGATTAGGCGTTTACATGATTGGTTTCTGTAGTAGCTGCAGGAATGAAGAGGAGTTGGAAACACATATTTTTTGCACAGGCCCGGCTCTAGCCAGAATCAGGGAGCGATATTTAAAATCCTGCTTCTCAATGAATATGCATGATCCATACATTTAGGTATCAAGAACCTTTTAGGCAACACTCAGTCTTGCGTTGGTTTCCTTAATCTATTTTGTTTTCTGCCAGCGTATGTGATTAGCCTGCCGCTACCAGTCCGAAAGAGTGGGAATGCCCACCCGTTGTTGCTTTGAACAACGCCTTCTGACTGTTTAGAGCACCATCTGTGTCTCATATTTTTCTGGCAGAAGGATCACGCAGATGGTTGAGGACTTCGCTAAATTTGGTGTGTCTGCACTATTACCGCGACTACCCGCTTCCTCTTGCTGGCGCCACTGATGCAATGAGTAATGAGTGTGTTTTTTTTTGTTGTTTGCTTGTTTTAGCAGCCACAATGGCAATAATGCGCTGACTTTTGTGTGGGAATACGGATTGGAAGGATACGGTGTGAGGTTGAGGAATGACATTTTTTTTGGTTTTTTAGAAACTAGAAACTAGGAAAGTAGGTAAGTTTGGAAAAGTGCGAGGACCGTGCTTCACGTGGAGTTCGAACCCACAACCTCTGGGATGGCAGGCTAGTACACTTACGCTAGACTACCGAGGCCAAGCCTGAAAACTATGGCACATTAAATTTGTGTATAATAAAGTGGAAGTTTCAATAGACTCAAAATTGTCGTTGATTTCTGATAATTTTTTTCCCAGACAGTAATGGGTTTTTTCCTCATATAAAAAAATATAGTGCATTTGTTATAATGAGAAAAAACCTTCTTTATTTTAAACTAAAATTAGCTATAAAACTGTGTATCAGATTTGTTTTTTTATATTTTTAAAAATTTTATGAAAATTTCTCCTATATTTCTAACTTTTGTACAAAGTTTCACATTTCAATTAATATGAAAAAAAATAGTCGAAATTAGTAAAAATATTTTTTTCGCGGCCTCTAAGCATCTAAGCGCTTTTAATCGCATTAAAGCGGCTTTCAAATCTTCAGACCATAAAGCAGCTTGTCAGACTTACATGAAATCCACAACGCACAGCAGACGACCAAAATTTCCTTGAGACGGCAGGCTAAAAATTTAACAAAGTACACCCACGTCAAAGTTGATTCTCCATAATCGTTTGGCAATAAATGCAAAATGTAAAGCAAAAAACCAAATTTTAATAAAATACTTCCATTCCCATGAATTGCTGTCTTTCATAAAAATGCAAGGCGCCTATCTGCAGAACCTACCGCAGCGCTGTCAACTGTCATTGCAAGTACTTCCTCAAAACTGCCAAATTCGGGTAAAAATGAGCAGCTTTAATGAAATTAATAAAACAAAGGCGTACTTAGCGGACATAAAGCGGCCATAAAAAGCAGCTTGCGAATATTTCATAAATATTTTCTTTTATTTTTTATTATTTTTTTATATTTGCCAAAAAGCTAAGTGTCAGGCACATTGTCGGAACAAATTACCAACGCGTAATTTTTCAAGTAAAACTAACAAAAGGAACAACAACACATTTGCCTGCATTTGACGTTCGAACATCTCAGTTGACAGTTGAAGATATTTGCATAAAATTTAAGAAAGAATGCACAACATAAAAATTAAGAGAGCAACACAAAAAGCTGCAATGGATTACATTCAAATGACTCTGAGTGACAGCCAAGAGGTGTTCGGGCTTGAAGTGACAGCGTAACGCGAAAGAGAAGCGTCAGAAATGTCAGAAGTAAGAGGCGTCGCTTTTGGCGGCTGGATGTATGATGCGTGTGAAATATATGAAGACACATACATAATATACATCCATACAACCTTAAGTATTTTAAGTAAACAAAAGGCAGCAAAGTCTAAAAAAAGCAAATAATTTATTTAAAGCCATGCCGCTTTGACTTTTAAGGAACAAATGTGCTTGAGTTTATGCTACGAGCGCCGGTCGATCAAAACTGCCGGGACACGTGTATGGGTATTTTTTTCGTGTTCAGCAAGGGATGTGTGTATGGGGTATTATTTTGCAAACGAGCGCTGATTTGGATGACATTTTTCTGCTGATTTTATATCGAAAGAGATGAGAGATACGTAGGCGAGCGATTTTTTTGTTGTGCAGTTTGGAAAATAGAGGACAGAAACATTTTGCGAACTTCCTGATTTTCGACGTGGAGGCGCATTTTAAGCAAATAAAACCTGTTTTTTGGAAACTAAAAAAAAAGAAATTTAATAAAAATTATTAATGAACTCCTAAAGTTATTATAATTGAATATTGAATGAAAAATAAAAGGCCATATTTTGCACCTTAGCGCATTGTGAAGATCTGTGTTTGTGTTATTTTAAATAAAATTTACGTTGATTCTCCTTTCATACCTATATTCGGATGCGCTTAAGGTATCGACTAAATCGGTGCACTGTGGGCCAGAAGTTCCACAAACGAGGCACAAATAAAAATACCAAGCCAAGATTTTAATGAAACTTTGCGTGAAGAGGTTTTTGAGGTTGTTGATTACGAATATTAATTTAATTTGAACAAAAATGTTTATTTATTAATAATTTAATTTTAATGGAAAAAAAATGTATTAAAATTTTAATTTAATTTAATCGAGCCTGTTTTTCTAATAATTTGATTTTAATGGAAAACAATTTTTAATTATGATATTAATTTAATTTAATCAAAAACTGTTTTTATTATAATTCATTTGGATGGAAAAAGTGTTTTAATAAAAATTTTAATTTAATTTAATCAAAAAAATTTTTTTTAATAATTTAATTTTAATAGAAATTAATTTTTAATTTTAATTTAATTTCATCAAAAATGTTTTATTAGTAATTTAACTTTAATAGAGAAAAAAAATTGTATTTCACATTTTAATTTAGTTTAATCACACATATTTTTTTAATAATCTAATTTTAATGGAAAAATTTTTTATTAAAATTTTTATTTAATTCAATCAAAAATATTTTTTTTTAAATAACTTAATTTTAATAGGAAACGTTTTTAATTAAAATTTTAATTTAATTCAATGAAAACTGTTTTTTTAATCATTTAATTTTAACGGAATACAATTTTTAATTATAATATTAATTTAATTTAATCAAAAATTTTCTTTATTATAATTCATTTGAATGAAAAAGTTTATTGATGCAAATATTAAATTAATTTAACCAAAATGTTTTTTAATAATTTTATTTTAATGGAAAAAATGTTTTAATTAAAATTTTAATTTACAATAGTTTAATCAAAAAACTTTTTTTTTATAATTTAATTTTAATGGAAATTAATTTTTAATTATAATTTTAATTTAATTTAATCAAAACTGTTTTTTCAATAATTTCATTTGAATAGAAAAAGTTTTTAGTTAAAATTTTAATTTAATTTAATCAAAAATGTTTTATTAATAATTTAATTTTAATAGAAAAAAATTATTTTATTTCACATTTTAATTTAGTTTAATCACACATATTTTTTTAATACTCTAATTTTAATGAAAGAATTTTTTATTAAAATTTTAATTAAATTCAATCGAAAATATTTTTTTCAAATCACTTAATTTGAATAGAAAACGTTTTTTAATTAAAATTTTAATTTAATTTAATCAAAAATGTTTTTTAATAATTTAATTTTAATGGAGAATAATTTTTAATTATAGTTTTAATTTTATGACAAATTTTTTTAAAACAACTTAATTTGAATGAAAAAGTTTATTGATTCAATTTTTAAATTACTTTAACCAAAATGTTTTTTAATTTGTTTTTTGGAAACAATTTTTTAATTAAAATTTAAACTTATTAAATCAAAAAAGTTTTTTAATAATTTAGTTTTAATGCAAACAATTTTTTAGTTATAATTTTAATTTAATCAAAACTGTTTTTTAATAATTTAATTTTAATTTAAAACAATTTTTAATTTTAACTTTAATTTGATTTAATAATGTAAGGTTATTTTACCTTTATATAATACATCCGGGAACAAAGAAAACGCACTTTAAACTGCTCGGTTGCTTTATTTCAACTAACTGTACATATTAAAACTAAGAATAACGGCTGAACCAAAATGTACATAGCCAACTATGATTCTTACAAATCATGGCTTGCTACGATTCTTACAATCATTGTTTGCTATGATTCTTACAAATAAAAAAAATTTTAATAATTTAATCTTAATGGGAAACATTTTTAATTATTTTAATTTAATTTTATCACAATTTTTTTTTAATAATTTAATTTTAATCGACAAAAAGTTTTATTTAAAATTTTAATTTAATTTAATTAAATTTTTTTATTTTATTTAATTAAACATTTTGTTTTAATAATTTATGTTTAATTGAATTTTTTTTTTATTAATATAAAATAAAAACAAAAAATATTTTTTAAATAAAACTTTTGCTACGTAAAAAAACGAATTTAAAAAGAAAATACTAAACAATTTAAATAAATTACGAAAGTTGAAAAAATAAATTCGAACAAACAAAAAAAAAAAAAAAACAACGCACTATTATGTAAAGGGGGTCCAAAAATTGTACTGCAACTTCTTCAAGATGGAGCTTGGAAACTGCATTAGTTGTAGGCGAACTGCAGGCGTTAAGGAGAGCAAAGTAGACACATAAAGACAAATGTGAATCTAAAAAGTAGCAAAACGTGGCAGGAATTCCCTGCAGTGCATACTCTAAGGAGTAAAATGATTCCAAAGTCATTTCAATATTGCGATTAATGCAGTGAATATTTAGGAGAACATCAAGGCTAAAAATATCAAAACTTTAGGTTTGTACTTATGCCCTTTTTCGTTACCGAACTCAAGCAAAAATGTGTTGATAATACCACGCTGGCTATGTAAATTAAAGTTTAAAAGAACGGCATGCTCTTCATGGCAATCATTTTGACACCATTTTGAAGTCTCTGTGCCATTTACATTTTACTGCTCGCATTATTGTTTTATAAAGACGTCTTTGTTTTTTTGCGTCTTCGTCTCTGCTGTCTGCCCTTACTTTATGTGCTCACTCATACACACCCAGCTCCACAGTTAAGTGCTTCAAAAACTGTACTCACGTTGAGCAGCCGCGTGCAAAAGGGTATATTCGTGTCCATATAATAGCCGGAAGATAAACAAAAGCATGAAGCCGCAACGATAATGGCAGAAACTGTCAACAGTGGTGACACATCAGTCGCCTGTAAATATGAATGATATTGTTCCAAGTCGTATACAAATGTAAGCAACACCAACAAAAACTTGATCTTATTTGCATTGCAAAAACGTAATCGGCGGTATTGCCGAAAAAAAAAACAAGGGATTTCAAGCTTTCAACATTTTATGAAGTGCTAAAGACGCACCAGTTTAGCAAAACTGCTGAAAAATAAATTTAGCCAGGTTTTTTGTAGCCAGTCTTGTTGAAAGGAATTTTGTTGAAGAAATTTTTTCAGCGCCTTTTCATGTAGTAAATTAAAGTTCTGAAGAAGGTCCTTTATTGTGCGTGTCATAAACTCTTTTAATTTCCTTTTTCTGTTTTTTTTTTGTGAGTAACACCTTAAACCTTAACCTTTTCTTAAGCTTTTGAAGTCAGTTCTGCTTTACAAAGATTCAAGATTAACAACGTTGAGTCGATAAGGGCCATACAACTGATACGTGGCGAAAAATCTAAGCTCAAATTAATTTTATTTTGGTGATTAAAAAAAATGAATTATGATACTTCCGAGTAAACCAAGAGTTAAATTTATCAGACTCAGATTGAAGCGATTGAGAGTCTCCGAAATTTCTTGTTACCGAACGTATGTAAAATCGTCTGAATATAAACGAAACTTAGAGTAGGAAATATAAGTACCTATAATAAATAGGAAATAACAAATAATAAAAAAGATATATAAATAATAAGTAATAAAAAATAAATAAGAAAAAATAAATAATAATTGGGGAAAAAAATTAAAAAAAAAATAATAAATATGAAAAAATAAATAATAAGTAAGAAAAAATAAATAATAAATAGGAAAAAATAAATAATAAATATTAAAGTATAAGATAGCACCCAAGGTACCACCTCGATCAAAGAATTCCCGGAATATATTCAGAAAATTCAAAATACAATTTATTCCTCCTGCAACGAATTTATGGCAGCGTTTGATTCAGCTCTCGAAACAAGACCAGAAAGGAACTTTATTTTCGGTATAGCTCTTAGATCCGCTGTCCGCTTCTTCCATGATTTCTTTTACCCCATTCCTTTCGGCTGCTAAAACGAGTTCCCCGCAGAGGTTTTTTTCACTCGGTCAAACAAAAAAATTCGATGGCTGTTGGAGGGTATTTGTTTCGTACTTGGGCAAAAATTCGCAGAAAATGATGGCCATTTTTAAAACTGTAAAAATTGAAAATACATGAATAGGTAGATTTACTCAAGACGGCGTAACTTTTATAAATGTCATGAAATGGCGATACGATTTTGGTGTGAATATTAATCACTGAAGTGACAACCTAACAAAAAAAAAATTATACAAAGCTCAAATCAGTTAACTTAGAGCCTCATCTGTGGATTGTTGCGGGAACTTTTTGATCAAGGTGGTAACTACCTTGCGGCATCGGTGATGTCACCATAAAAAGGTTGAGAAGGTATCAATGTTACTTTTACCAAATGCTGAGCGTCTGTTGCAAAGATACGATTTTAGCCACTTCAGAAAAGTGAAATGAAAGCCTAAGTAAAATAATTATTAATATATAATGGAATTTTGGGCTAGACTCTATGGAATGCCTTTGCAAAATCTTTGCAAAATATGAAAATGATAATATATATTGGGGAAGTGGAATGGATATTAGACGGCAAATGCAAAAATGTCCCCAAAAAGTGGGCAAGTGGAGTGGATATTAGGTGAAAAATGCAAAAAATGTGCGAAAAATGCAAAATGATGCTTTTGACGTATTTTTTGGTTCATTAATTTTGCTAAATCGTTTAAAAACTGTATGAGCTTCAATTCGAGAAGAATTGAAATCAGCATAGCATTTTTCCTGTATAATTACCGCATTTTTAAATTTCTTAACTCGCTGCCCTTCTCCTGCACCAAAGCAACTCTCAAAATAAAAAACAGCTAAAGTTTCAACTTGGCACAGCAGTGACGCATTTTTTATTTATTAGAAATATAATTATGAATAATTATAAGGCAAGGCAAGAAAACCATAGGACCTCTACTGCAGCTGCAATGTAAAGGAGCAAAAATTCGGTGTCGGATTTGTTGCGGGAGAGAGACTTCGTCTCTCAATAATCCGCATCAAGGCGCGAACTAATTATGAATAATTGTATCACATTACGAAAGGCATTAGTAGCTAAGACTATCGACAATCTGCAAGCAGAAATTTTTCATCGTTTTTTTTACCATAGAACCTTTCTACTATTGGCAGGCCCAAAATACAAAAAATCGATTTTTCGAAATTTCTATAGAGACTTAACTTCTTAATTAATTATTTTTCTTCTTTCAGGTACGTATTTTAAAATGCATTAAGCGAGTACGGGAAAACCAATGGCAAAAATTTCATCCGAATGCATCAGTGCAATGGCCTGCAAAAGTGGGTTTCCGTGCACCCAGTGAAGGGCGGCAGTCACCGCAACCTATCGCATACATTTTTAAGTAGATAATTTATAATCCGTAATTGGTAAGTCAATATTTAAATAAAGGGCTTTCCAATAAGGGGTGTTATTTTGATATTCAAAGAAGAATGCTATTTTTTAATATAAATGATCGAATGTTTATTTCATTATAAAGAGGAAGGTATGCCGTTAATAGTGGAAAATAACATCAGGCAAATAATCAAAAAAAAAAAAGTATTTTTTATTATAATGTTTAATCGCGGCTTTCTAAAAGTGCAAATTTTCGATTAAAGAAAAGTTTGTTTTCTTCAAGTTTCTTGGCTTAGTCTTAATTTTTCTTTATTTTAGTAAATTAATGATAAAAAAATATTCAATAACAAATGAACGTACATTTTTTATGAAAAATTATTTATTGTATCTTTTTTCAAAAACTTTTTAAATACAATCGGAGTAGGTTGGGTAATTTTGATACAAAGAAAAACACGCTTTTTCTTTAGCTATGATTGCTATGATTCTCCACTCCATAAGTAGCTGAGCAGCAATGTTGTAGATTTGAGAAGTACCTCAATTCTCAACTTAATCTCAACTTGAGCTGAAACCTAAATGCTTGTTGGGTTGGGTTTGCGTCATTTTTTGTGGTATGTGTGAACACACGCCGCCCGATGACTCGATGCTTTTGCGACGAATTCTTAACTGTCATCGCTTTAATGGAAGCTAATTGAAATTACGTTCATTGACTTTGAAAATCCTATTTAAGTTGACTTTCTTATTATTTTCTATTGTTCTTTGTTCCAGAGCATTAGTTTCGAATTACTTTTTACAAGTTTTTGCGCCTACTCATTTTACACTTTTTTTAGTTTATGCGCTACAAATTAGTTGTTATTGTTATTGTTGTTGTACTAGAAAAAAACGCTTCTTATATGAAAATTGACTGTATCATTACAAATAATGTTTATGAAAAAGGTGGCATGCAATGGCAAATCAAAATGGAATTTATTTATTCCCGCTTTGGAAGCTGACAGAAAAAAATCAGATAGCATTTCTAGAATTGTGGCGCAATGGCACGGTGTTGGGATTTTTTAGATGTGTGTTTCTTTTTTTATTATAGCAGTGGCTTATTTCTTCAGTTTTGCTTTTTAGAAGTGGATTGTGCTTGACTTATACAAGGTGGCGCAAAATTAATAATCGTATCGGAAGATTTATAATTTTTGCAAATGGCGTGCGACGTCAAGCATATTTGACACTTGTGAATTAGACAGCTGCAGTAACAAATATACAAGCAATAAGTAGCGTAAGGACCAAAGTAAAAATTTACAGGACTCAAAATTAGTTTTTTAAATTCTTAATTAAAATTTATTTTTTTTTTAATTTAATTGAATCAAAATTTAAATGAAACAATTAAAATTTAATTTTAAATTTTATTTGATAGATAGTTTAATAATTTTTAAATAACTACTTGAAAATATAAAATTTAATATTTATGAAAAAACAAATTTGGGTGATTAATTTTGCGCCACCTTGTATGTTCTTATTTCTGCTTTATTTATCATATCCGCCGCTAGAAAGTGACTACAATATTTATAAAAAATTATTTATAAAAACCAAATTCGGATGAATAATTTTGCGCCACCTTGTATGTACATATTTTTGCTTTATTTATCATATCCCCCGCTTGAAAGTGACTATAATATTTATAAAAAAAAATATTTATTAAAAAACGAAACTAGATGATTAATTTTGCGCCACCTTGTATGAATGTATATTACATATTTTTGCTTTATTTATTATATCGCCCGCTGAAAAGGGACTACAATATTTATAAAGAAATATTTATTAAAAAACCAAATTTGATGATTAATTTTGCGCCACCTTGTATGAACATATTTTTGCTTTATTTATCCCCCCTAGAAAATGGCTAGAATATTTATAAAAAACAGTTTATAAAAAAAATTTATTAAAAAAATAATTGGATGATTAATTTTGCGCCTCCTTGTATGTAAATATTTTTACTTTATTTGTCATATCACCCGCTAGAAAGAGACTACAACACAAATCTACGGCATTCCAGCCTCTTCAGCTGGCCGTGTACTGATTAGTGCTTTTGACTGTTCCTCCACTCAGCACACGAACATATGTAATCGCATTATTCGTACATGCATACCCGCACACATTCTTGTATATCTATCGCATAAGCTTTAAATTTTGCAAAAGAAAAAAATGTTTCGCATAATATTCTTCAAGTGCTCAAAGTGATCGAGCGAGCATCAGCAAGGTTGTGGCTGCCTGATCGTGCCTCTATTAGCTTCAAGTTATTGTAGACGAGACGAAAGTCATTGAGATTGCGGAAGAATTTCTTATTATTCTACTCAAGTTGTTGATTTTAGTATTGTAAATTTGTAGAAAAGTAAATAAAGAAAAGTATTTCGTGTTATATTCTTGCCAATGACTTTGTTTGCTTACCAGCAGCAGCACCACCACCACCATTTGGCGAGCGCTAAGCTGACGAAATGGCTGTCAATGACAGCATAGGCTGAAAATATAATATAAATAAATCAGTTTACTTGAAGGGCTAAGTATGCCAACTATTTGAAGGATACTGAAGCTGCGTACGGTAGCACAGCTGGCTGTCAAGTGGAGCGTCCGTAAAGGCACAAAAAAAAAAAACGAATTTGGCAAATGTCATGCGAGACAAAAATTCAACATGCAAAAGTTTTGAAAGCCACTAAGGGCAATTAAGTTAATGCTTTTCGATTTATATTTACATATATAAGCTTTTTGAAAACAAATGTAAAAAATATAAATAAATATTTACGCTCTAGACAACTTCATTGGTGCCTTTCGCTTACTCCGCTGCTCATAAAGGCTGCAAGAATAAAAATATAGTCAAGCAAACTAAAAGATTTAAAAACTATCGAACTCAAAAACAAATATGAATTGGTAGACCCACATGCAGGAAAACCATGTCGCAGCTTACAAGCAAATGCGCATTTTGCTGCAAGACTATTGAAAAAATTAACAACGAAAAAGTAAGGCCTAAGAAATATGCCACTGCCAATGCGAGTACAAGCGCCATACACTGCATTGTTGTTGTATGTAGAAAAAAAAATGTTTATTCAATCACAGTCATAACATGTTGTCAAAGATAACAACATTCAAAAATTATAACAACAACAGCTAAACAATCACAAGCATAACAACCGAAAAATCGCCACAAAAGTGCTCGCCGTTAATCAAGTGGGTTTCCAAAAAATCGTATAAAAAATGCACATAAAGAAATCAAATTATTGGGCGCCACTTAGCAGTCGTTTATTCTGGTTGTTATTCTTTGCGTGCGGCATAAACGAATTCAATGAACAGCGAAGGTCAAAATGCTTAAAGGGAATTAAAATTAGCTGGCCAAAATCGCAATCGGAAAGAATTTAAAGTTAGAAAATTATTCAGAATAAACAAAAACCCACAAAAAAATCAAAAAAACGAAAAAATAAAAAGTGAAGGAATAGAACTAATTAAAATTGCAAAAAATTAGCAAATATAAAGCGGTAAAAAAGTTTACTTACATATATTTGTTTTCTATTATATTGGGTGTGTCATGTGTGTGCACATTGAGGTTTAGTCACGGCTTCGTGGGGAACAACGCGGACGCATAGAAATGGTGAAAAATGACTATCGAAAAGATGACAGTTTTGCAAACAAAGTTAGGAATGTTTTTATCTCGCGCCACGACGATGTGAATTGGACACATAGATAATAGGACAGGGTGGTTCATCTAGCGCTTCGAATATAATTTAGATAGAAATGAAAAAACGCATGAATATTTTCTATATTTTTTGGTTTTTTTCTTGCAAAGAGCGACGAGTTTATCCATGGAACACAATTTCACAATTTCATTCAAATGGCTGCCACAGCTGATCCGTTCCACAGTAGCCCATTCTGCAAACCCAAATGTTCACTACTTTTTTGCGATCTGCGGCACTTAGCTCACCAATGGCAACTTACTAATATTTTTTTTTTTTTTAATTTGAACTCCTTTATCATCTCTGGATGTTTAGAGCTTCACAAAACATAATCTAATATGTACGTGAAAAATATCACATCCTGCATGAGGTCTTAAATATTTTCTGTAATTTGTTGGAGTTATCGGGTTGATTGGTAGCCATTTAAAAATCAAAGGATATAGAAAATTTTAAAAATTACTCGTGCTATGCCACAATCAACTTTGATTTAACCTTTTTCTTAACTAATATTTTTGAACCTATCCATCCATTTATAATATAATATTTTATAGATTTTAGAGTATAACGTAATTTACCAAAGAAACTAAAATTTTCGTCAAAAAGGTTTAAAAGTATATTATAAAAAATTTATATTTATTTGAAACCATTCTCTAATTTCATAAAATTATTAAAATTATTACTAATGTGTTTAAACCGATGACCAAAAAAAATGATATTTTACGTATTTTTTTATATTAAATTTTTTAAATTTTAAAACTTTTTTCATTAAAAAAAGTAAAAAACAGATTTTTGTGCGACTACGCCACAATGAGCTCTTTACTAATTCTTTTAAATATTAAATTTTTTGAAACCGTTCATCAATTAAAAAAAAACATATTTTACGTATTTTTTTTATTAAATTTTTTAAATTCTGAAATTTTTAAAATTTCCAAAAAAAATTATATTTTACTCTTTTTTAAATATTAAAGCTATTTAAAGCGCTCACCAAATTAAACGAAAAAAAATTGAATTATTTTATGCTTAACAAATTTAAGTTTACATTAAAAAAGTAACAAGTAAATGTTTGCGTTTGCTACGCAATAATGAACTCATAACAAATTGTTTTAAATTTAAAATTTTTGAAAACTTTCATCACATAAAAAAAAATTAATATTTAATTTGATTGATTTTTAATTTTTTTAATAATATTTTATTTTTTTATTATTATTTAACTTTTTTTCAAAATTTTTGAAACTAAGTAAAATATAAATTTTTGTTTTAAATATTAAAATATTTACTAAGTAAAATATAACTTTTTTTTTAATATTAAAATGTTTCAGACTCTTTATCAGACTTTTTTTAAATATAACAATTATTAAATTTTGTTTTTGAATTTACTATTTTATGGTGCAAATAAAGTTTCAGCTTATACAAAATTAAAAAAAAAAAGAATTGTAAATTTTTATTGAAAAAGACAAAAAATAGTCTGTGTGCTACGCCATAATGAACTCTACACAAATTTTTTAAATATTAAAATTTTTGAAACCTTTCGAATGATTTTAATATTTTATAGAGCAAATAAAATTTCAGATTGTAAAAAATTTTTTATTAAATAAAGTTTCAGATTGTAAAAAAATTTTTATTAAATTAAAATTAAAATTTTTTTTAATATTAATATTTTTGAAACCGTTTATCAAATTTAATTTAAAAAAAATAATATCAAGGTCCAAATAAACTTTCAGATGAAAAAAAAAAAATTTAAATTTTCATAAAAAAAAGAGGTTGTCTGTAAAGTCGGGTTACTATCATAGTTTAACGTGACAACGTCATAAGAAAATACGGATGGAATGGTTGCTTTTTTCAAAAGAAAATTTTAATTTTATTTGTTTGATAAATATTTTGTGTGGATATAGAGAAGGAGGTAAATGGAATCGCAGTGGAATTGATCAAGTTACATTAACACAAACTTGAAAAATTACGAAAATTTATCAAATTCATGAAAGATATGTTCAATTTCGATTGTGCATCAGACGTTAATAAGTCAACAACACTAAGAGGCACCACCATCGATTTGACTTTTTCAAGACACATTACACTCGAAACACCACCATTCATTTCTTGCTTTTCCTATCATCGTCCTATTCTCAACAGAGAAATGGTTCATTACCATGCACACAGAAAGAAGGCATATGCAAATACAAATATGTGAATTTATATACATATGCGCATATACATACATACATGTATATGCTCACTCAAGTAAAAGAGAGCAAGAGGTCGAAAGTTGCCGAGCTCGGGGGCCGATTGTGCCTCTTTGTCGTTCGTTCCTCGCTCTCGCTCGCAAGATAACGCTGTATGAGCAATGTCACGCCGCATTTTTTGGTGCGTGCAGCCGGCTACATCGAATTATCACGTCAAAAAGTAAAAAATAAATATTTGCGTGTGCTACGCCACAGTGAACCCTTTACTAATTTTTTGAAACATTAAAAATTTTTGAAACAGTTCATCAATTTAAAAAAAGATTTCAAAGCTTATCTTTTGAATATTAATATTTTTGAAGTCGTTCATCAAATTTAAAAAAAATATTTAATATTTTACTAATTTTTTTAAATATTAAAAGTTTTTAACCGCTCATGAAGTTTCAAAAATAATTTAAACATTAAAATTTTTTAAATTTTTCGATTTATTTAAATAAATTTTAATATTTTATAATGCAAATAAGATTTCTCTTTATAAAAACCAAATTTTTTAAATCTTTTAAAAATTGAAATTTTGTTAAATAAAAAACAAATGTTTGCCTGTGCTACGCCACATACTAATATTTTTTAAACCCTTCATCAAATTAAAAAAAAAAAATGTGGTATTTTATAGTGCAATTGCAGATTATAAAATAATAAAAAAAAAACAAATTCAAATTTTCATTGAAAACAGTTTGAAAAAATATTTATGTGCACTACCCCACATTGAACCGTTTTTAAATATTAATATTTATTTTTATATGAATGACCGTTAGATAGACCAGTCTGTATAACTTATAAAGCCATTCGATTTTCTTCTTTGCCATCTTTCGAAAGGAGAGCCGCGCAGACAAATAACCTAAGAATATTTCTGAGCTGAAAAATGAGTTTCAAGTTTCTCAAATTTCGCCGACACCGTGTCCAAATATTACAAAATATTTCGTTAAAAACCCAACGTCACGAGGTAGTCATATACCATTTTAGACAATTGTCATCATAAATTGCTACTGATTTTCCAAACCCATGAGTGTTTTGGCTCTTCGTGGCGCCTATTGATATTAATAAGCTTCATTCAAGAGTTGTTCATTGATTTTTTTTAGTTTTTCGGCGACCTCCACTGAAGTCAAAATATTTAATTTTTATCAGATCAAATTTTTTCCAATATTGTCATCAATTTATTTCTTGCGCACACTCTGCTCCATACTCTGTTTACACCAGCGGATGTTTATGCAATATGTGTATGTATGTGTAAATTTTGATCACTTTGCCTTACCGACAAAAAAAAAAGTAGCCAATTCAGCAATTAATAACAATTGACGCAAATCTAACGCTTTGTTGTTGTTTTTAATATTTTTAATTGTAGCACTTTCAGTTTTTATTCAATTGGCGCTTCCGCTCATTTTGCAGTAAATAAAATATTCAAAAATTAACTTGACTTTGACTTTTCGAGTTTCTTTTATCTTTTCTGATTCTTGATTGCTGATAAATGATCGGTAAAGTGCACAATGATGTGGTACATTTCATTATTTCATCTTATTTGAGTAATTTTTGGCATCAGAAGTTAAAATTAACTTATGAATGTTGCGGTAAGTGATATCAGCAATTCTTTAGAGAATTCATTGCTTCATTTGGGATTTAGAGTTATGGCGATATGTGGAAATTTTACAATGTGACAATAATCAAAGTTGTTCAACAACTACAATGTGGTGAAAAATTCATCATCCAATTTTGTTTTTCTATAAGTTGAAAATCTTTATTGTGACTTTTATGCTCCATTGCTTGTCTGTTTGTTTATAAAATGCAACTGCCTAGTTCACAAGTCTCAAATATGAATGACGCACGCCACCATTTGCAAAAATTATTGATCCTGCGATAGAGCGTCTTAATTTTGCCCCATCTGTACTAACAAATACTCGGCATGAGCTGCCCTGATTGCAGTAGGCAATACAATAAAAATCAACAGTTAGGGCAATTTTTTATCTTTGCTTTACCTGTTAATTGCCGTAGAGAATTTGTTTTTTTTTGTTTTTGTAATTTTAAATTTCTATTTTTTTATGTTTCCCGCTTCAGAATTCAAACAGGTCAAAGTTTTATAGCAAAAAACTAGGACTCCAATCGGTTGTTCAATATTTTATTTACGGCTGTTTGAAAATAAATTTTATTATTTTTTCGCACATTTTGGCCTACAAACCCATTTTCTTTACAACTTCATGCCATTTGGGCACAAAAAAAAACCTTATAGAGGAAACGCCCTACAAAATACAAAAGACCCTGTGCAAATCGAAGCATTCCATGCGTTATTAGCGAACATACTTCCAACCTTCCATGCCACAGCATGCTTTCACACTTCCGCACTTACCTATTTGCAGTACAATTTTAGTACAATAAAATATGAGTTTAAAGTATTTGAAAATTCGTATTGATTTTTGATCTTTTGGTTTTTTGACGCCGTTATCAATTTTCTTCCAAACACCAAACATTTTTTATTTTCTGAAATATTAACTCGATTTTATAAAAATTTTCAGAGAACGTAGAAAATATCTGAATAAGCACTTTTATAGTCTATTCAATTTTGATACAACCAAAAGTAGATTGGTTCAAAATTCGCGTTGATTTTTGATTTTTTTTTTTTTTTTTGACACCCATATGAATTTTCTTCCATATAAGCAAACGCCGACATTTTTGTATATGATGAAAATATATGAAGAAAATTCTCAAAAATTACCGCCATTTTATAAAAAAATTCAAAGTGCTTAAAATAATTCTGAGTAAACAGTTTTGTAGCCCATTCAATTTTGGTGTAACCAGAAGCAAATTTAAGGTGGCTGAAAGTTTGTGTTGATTTTTGATAAATTTTTTGTTGACGATTTTATGCATTTTCTTCCTATAACTAATGACCGACATTTTTTTATATGAAGAGCTTTCGACTGTCTCTAAATGATTCGAATGCATTGTAAAATTTAAGATGTTTTTTGCTGTCAAAAGCTCAATATGTCCCTACCAGCACGGCTGCATCCCTGGTAGATTAACTGTTTCAAACCCGGCTGTTTTCTTACAAGATTGCATATCAGCTTTTCAGCAAGGATTCCGGCTCAATATTGTGTATACAGTATCCTTGTTAAAAAATTGGCTTGCTCTGGCTTCCATTCCATATTCTCCGTTGGTTGGAGGAGTCCTTTCTCTTCAATCGTAGATGTGTGGTTGTTGTTGGCTATCATCAGTCATATATTTTTATTGGAATCGCGCAAGCTAGTATTTTGGCTTCCTTGTTATTTGCCTTGTTTATCGATGATATAAAAACTGTTTTTCACTTATGACCCTAACTTATCCGATTCTTAAATGCTCCCATATGAGCTTCTTTGTTGGTGTACTAGTAGTCAACCATTTTTAAATATTTTGAAACGCTATCACACAACCTTCTTCAAGTGTTTTTCTCCTTTGAAGACATCTTTTTTTTCTCTAATTGTTTCTGAGATCGGTCAGTGAAATATTAGACTTGGAAGTCATTTTTGGCGCAAAGTTCATTTTCACTAGTCATAGTAATTATTAAATTTCGAAACCTGATGCTAAATTAGCGTTTGTATGACTCAACAAGAATTTACATGTCGTTATACTCCGTTCGTTCTCCGTCATCTGGAGACCTTATCTTGCCTGTCACATAACTCCAATTGAATGTATCCAAAAAGAGTTTATTGGATTTGCTCTACGTTGCCTTCGTGCTCATGTCCCCATACTCTCATGTTATTTCAGATGTCTGCTTATCAATTTGAAATCTCTGCAGTCTCGGTGATCTACTTTGTCATTATCTTCTGGAGTGAATTTATCTTGATACTCCATCTGGAGCGCTTCGTAACTTAGATTTTTCCATTTAGGCTGTATAAGAATTCTGTGTGCAAGGAATACACCCGTCAATCCAATACTGTTTGCAAATCTATTGGTATTGACTTTGCTTCTTCTAAGCACTCCTTCATAAGCTTCTTAATATTGCCTATGCTTTATTTTATTTTTTTCCTACGCAGTATTTTTATGTTATTTGTTAAAACATCTGTGCTAGTCTGTTAGACAATTTGTTTTTGTTGACTAATTTTTATTTGAATAAAAAAAAAAAAAAAAAAAAAAATTCCCGATTTTGAGCCACTTAAAATTATTTTTTTCTTGTACCAAAATGCAATGGGCTATAAAACTTCACACTCAAAAAGAGAAACAAATTTTTATGAAAATTTGTTAATTTTTTTTTTTTTAATTTTGTACAAGGCAATTTTGAGTTATATGGCTTGTGCTGCAGCATGAGCCACATTTGTATACAAAAATAAAAATCAATTAATTGATTAAAAAAGAAATAAACTGTCAAAACTTTACAATATCTTACGCTCCTATTATTGTGAACACAGGCGTATACGAGTATATCTGCCTTTCAAATTTAACTCCTCCCAAGTAAATCGCATTTACATCTTTCAGCAAGAAATATTTTAAGTTTCAACAAGTTCGCTACTTAATTTGGTGTATCATTTTCCACGGCTAAGAAATATTTCGATTATACAAAAAACTGAAGAATTCCGTGAAATTATTGCTTAAGAAATTTAGCTTCACATCATCACCGTATTTCATTGGACTCAGCTCATTTCGTTGGCAAGAACTTCAGAAATTCCTACAATCACATCTTTTTTTCTCAATTCTTTTTGTACCAGTACCAGTATCAGATGTACTACACCTTCATTTGAAATACATATTCCGTGGCGTATCTGTGACTGATTAGCTGCTATTGGCGCAATTTCCTTTGAAATGCCATTTGTAGCTTGAAATTTGCTAAGCAATCAAAGAAAAGAATGAAGTAAGCAACAATTTTAAGTAAGTTTTTCTAATGACTTGTGTTTGTTTTTCTGCATGTTTGAATATCATTTTGTTTTTTTTTTTTTCTTTCTCATGTGTAGGTGTGCATACATACACACATACTTATACGTTTTGTGTTTATAGGCAACTATGATTAATTTATTTGTTAACCGTTTTTTTTTATGTCGAACGCTTTGTAATAGAAATTTTTGGGGAATTGAATAAACAGTCGTTTTCAGTTAAGTGCTGTGATAGGGGACAAATAAATATAGAATAGGCTTCATTAATTTCAAAACTGGATAATTTCCACAGAATGTCATTATCAGAAGGTATCTGGGATTTCAAAAGTTACATCAACTTAGTTTCTGCATCGAAACCACGCCGAAACCGTACGCGCAAAATCAATCAAACTGCTTGAATTTTGCTAAATCTAAAGTATATTTGGTTGCATAAAAATGTATGCCACTTATTTTATTTAAAAAGTTACGGCGTCGTGTTCGACTCATACCAGAGAACTTATGTTTTTAGGGACAAAAAATACTTTCATTGAACTTTTTTGTGAGCGGAAAAGCTATTTTTGACTGCTTGCTGAATAAAATAGTCGAACATGAAAGAAGTAAAACCAGAAAAAATGAGATGATGAATCAAACTATTTGCCAAAGAAAAAAATAGGAACTCGTGATGATAAATATGGTAAAAAATAATGCCTATAGTCTCTCTGATACTAGTGAAGAAGAGTTGGTGCAAGAAGATTCTGGTGATTTTTTTCGAGTCATGCTAACTTTGCTGATGACAATAATACTCTGTCTACTAAAAACGCTCTTCGGAAGGGCTATAATATCACTAAACTGCGGAGGGTGAAAAGGACTGCTTGTATTGGCATCACCGGAGCATGTAGAACTTGTCCCAGTGCTGCCCTGAATGTCGATTTGCTCTTATCGACTTCCCATCGTTATTTCCATTGCTGCTCAAAGTGCAATCACTTCAAAGGAGGTTGGCCTCTGGAGGCAAACTCCCATGGGACATGGTAGCATTTTCAGCCAATTAACACCGCGTTTTTCTGAACTTCGTACAAATCTCGCTATCCGTAAACTGGAATTTGAGAGTCCTGCCAGAGCAATCTCCGCAAGTGGGCAGGATAGGAATGAGGGCAAAATCTGTACCGATGCTGATACCTGACGATTCTAAAATGGAATGTGGAGTCCAAACAGGGTTTTTTATTTAAATCAGCTAATGTTTCCTTAAAACGGCCGATTACTGCTAGTGTTTTTCCGGCAGAAGTGTCGGCGGTACTGCAGGCATGCAGAATGTTTAGGGAACGTGGGAGTGAAGGAGATGTTAAGATTTTTTCCGATAGTCAACTGGTGCACAACTGGTCAACTCCTATTAGAAGCTCATCAAATATCATACATACCCATCATATTTCTCTGAACTGGTTCCAGGGCATAGAAACCTAGAGGAAAATGGAGTTGCTGATTAGCTTGCCAGGAAGGTGTGCTTCAACATACCATCAGGGCCACCCATGTTGAAGAAGTCAGCATGGAATATGGGTACATGATTTGGTGGGATGATTACTGTACATCTCGGCCCCCATTTCGGGTTAGCAGGTGTCCATCAAGTTAGTTTGCATACTGCATTTTAGCCTTACACCTCACTGATACTTGCTCACCTCAGTGAGTATTTGTGGACTAATTGTACTAAACTGCACAGCTCTCCTTGTTTCCCCACACTTGTGGTATTCTATTATGGACCAAAGAAGTATAAGAAAAAATAAAGTAGGCGGGTTCATAAACTGCATCTAGTGGAGCTATATCTTCAGGATCCCAGGGTAATAACTCCTAAGTGGAAAGAAGCAAGACCAGTGGGGGATACAGATACCAAAGTGCCCGATAAATTTGAATGAGCGCTAACAGAAACTACGACCCGCAAAGCGATAGGCAGACGAAAGAAAAACGCAATGCAACTGGGCTTCGGGGATACTTCAACATCTAAGTTGACTATCCCAAAGCCAATACTATCGACATATTTTTAAATATATTCAAAAAGATTAACTCAAATTGGCAAATTACGGGTTCTACTACAAAAGCAAATTTCCTGCTGTAATTTGAAAGGTCCCTTTCAAAAGATACATTAAAGATAAGCTCCTCTAAATGTACAAAAAATCTTATATTAAAAAAAAATAAGAATGGCTTTCGCTTCGTTACTACTTTTTTCATTAAAAAAAACACATTTTTTGACGTTTTCGCGAATGCTGCACTGTTACAACTTTTTAGGTGAGAGGAGAGTTCACATAATTTACGAGGTGTGACAATTAATTTCCGGTATGTAAATTGTTATGTCTCAGGTTCTATATAAAATACACATATAATTGGAGCTTGCACTCTTTTTTTTGGGTATTCGGCCGAACTCCTCTTCCTATTTGCGGTGTGCGTTTTGATGTTTTCCCACAAATGGAGAGACCTATAGTTTTCCGAAAGGCACATAATTTTTATGAAGAGCTTTTTCTCAAGGCAGGAAAACACTCGGAGGTTTTTCGTGCGAGGTCTCTCTGTGAGGTCTGTCGTTGAGCGAGCGCTAGTAGAGAAAACTTTTTTTATCATTTGGTGTTTCGTGCCCGGGATCATCATTAGTTCCAGTCGAAGATTTGAATGCCTATAATTGAATATTTTAGCTCTACTTAACTTTGAAACAAAAAAATCGCCTGGTTTCGCAAATCTCGATTGATGCGCCTATTATTGCCTCAACACAGCTTCTCTTTCCTTTTCGCTTTACCCAATAATTATCCAATAATGTGGCACAAAACGTTTGAATATTAGTTTTTCGTGTAATGGAAATCTCACCACACTAGGCTATAATTACTCAAGAAGGAAAGCAAGAAAGAATGAATTCAAAAATGAAAAACAAGACAGGCTTCAGGAGAAATAAATATACATACATACATATGTATATGCACACATGCATACATACCTACACACATTGTGTGCTAGTTGCTTTGTTGCATGACCTCTCTGCCCCACACAGAAGAGGTACAAAAAGCTAGACGTTTTCGCGGAGGGCAGGGAACGGGCTACCAAAACGTTTGAAGAACAGACAGACCAATATTGTAAGTGGCAGTTATGTAGATGGGCCGACAGACATATCAACAGTCAATGGTAGCTTTCGCATACAATGCGGAACAGCTGGACTGGCTGACGGCGGACTGAAAACGATATCGGGATAGGGTAGTTTGGGTAGAGGACAGCCTGTAATTAAGTTCAATAAACTTGGCTAAACACGTATTGGGACGCGGGCGTGAGTGATATGTAGTACGTAGTATGTATGTATGTGTGTTGTTGTAGCAGTTTAATGCTGATGCTTTTATTTCATTTATTTTTCTGCACACGCTTAGAAAAGTGTTTATTAACGAAGTAAACGAACGACCGAATGGTCGGTCAAATGGTTCAACCTAAGTGTGGGAGTGCTGAAAAATTGAAAATAGAAATGTAGCTAAAAGAAATCAGCAGAGAAATTCTCACAGCAAATGAACATGTCAATACATTTTTTCACAAGCATTCGTTTACAAAAATTTAAAATTTATATAAGTAAAAAATCCTAACAAGCGCTGATGTCAAAAACAATAGAGTTATAATTTGATAAAGACAGCAGCCAAGAGTGGCAGGTAAGCAAATAAATAAAAAAATTAATTCCGAAATAGGTCAGCTGGGCTTGAAAGCTTGCGCGATAAGTAATGGAATGGGAATTTACCGCTGACAGCACAAAAATTTCAAAGTCAATATCAAGAGAAATGGTTAAATAAAAATGGTGAAAAAAAAACAAAAAAATCGATAACAACCTTTGTTCAAGATGCGCATAACAAAATATGCAGATCAGTTTGAAAACAGGCGCTGACAAAATATTTTGAAACGACGATCCCCGTCAGCGATAACAAAAAGTCTGTGATTATTGAGTAACAAAAATCAATTGATCACCGACTGATCGCAGATGGCGCGCTGAGATACAAGTGAAAAATAAGAGTAGTAAATTCATAAAAAATTATGTAAATTTTACATTGGTGCACAACCTGGATGTAGTTTTTTTTCATAACAGAAAAATAATATTATACCAGCTGCTCGGTGAGAAATGTGCACAGTCACCAAGCTGAAAATAATATTGTGGAAAGAAGTAAAAAAGAAAACAACAAAATAAGTAAAGAAAAAATTACTAAAAAAATGCAAAAACATATGGAAATAAGTAAAAAAAAATAGTAAAATTTATCCATATTTTTTTTTGTTAAAATTTTATTTTAATGTTTTTTTTGTTGTTTTTGCTTTGAAGAAAAGATAGATAAGTTGAATCCATTGCTTTATATTTAACAAAACCTCTTTAAAAAATAAATACTAGCTGCGATAAAATGAACAAAAGTTCTGAATAAAGTTGAGTAGTCCATTTCTCATACTTAGGTGCATGCCAAGGAAATAAACGCCTTTTATATTGTAATATACAAACTAAAAAAAATGAATAAAGTGAAGAAATGATTAACTCTTAATTATTTAAAAAAAGTGTTTGTTTCAGAATTAAATGAGGTGAAACTTTTTGAGCGAAATTTTATATAAAATATTATACACTTACACAGGGCTACTGGGAAAGTCGTCCCAATTACCTAGGAACATTATTTAGCTAATTTCTGAGTTATTCGGGATATTTGATTTTAAAGATTATTTAAAAAAACATATTTTTTTTTCCTGGTACGTTCACTTTTTTAAATGTCAGTTCAAGGATTCGTTGAAATGGACTAAAGAATAATATCCTTATATATAGAAAGTCCTCCTATCTCGGTAACCTAGACGACATTGTAACGTATTTTCAGCGATTATCATAAATTCATATAATCTTATCTTAATTATCATATAATTAGTTGGTAACCCGTTCTAAAAATTTAGCTGCATTAAAGTTAACCCAAATCTCCCTAATTTCATGACTGTGAGGGAAAAATTTATGAAATTACATAAATAAATATTCAATAAAAAAATTAAATAAATGGCAATCCTCTTCAAAAATTTAATTGGACTAAAATTTACACAAATAGCCATAATCTTATAATTGTGAATGAAAAATTTATGAAATTATATAAGTAAATACCTAATAAAAAATGTTTATAGGTGGCAACCCCCTGCAAAAATTTAACTGGATTAAAGTTAACGCAAATCTCCATAATCTTATAATTGTGAGAGAAAAATTAAAAAAATATGACATATGTAAATATTTAATAAAAAATGTAGGTAGATGGCAACCCTCTTCAAAAATTTAACTAGATTAAAGTTTGCATTAACAGCCTTAGTCTTATAGTTGTGAATGAAGAATTTATGAAATTGTATAAGTAAATACTTAATAAAAAATTTAGGTAGGTGGCAACCCGCTGCAAAAATTTAACTGGATTAAAATTTACAGAAATAGCCTTAACCTTATAATCGTAAGGGAAAAAGTTATAAAATGTATGTAATTATATTAAATAAAAAAATTTAGGTAGGTGGCAACCCATTTAAAAAAATGAACCGGCTTAAAGTTTACACAAATAGCGTATACAAATAGCTATAATCTTGTAATTGAGAGAGAAAAAGTTATACAATTACTAAAGCAAATATTTAATAAAAAATATTGAAGGGTTTCAACCCTCTTCAAAAACTTGACTGCATTACAGCTTACACACATAACCACAATCTTATAACCGTAAACAAACCATTTTTAAAATTACATGTGTAAATATTTAATAAAACAATTGGGTAGTTGGCAACCCATTTCAAACATTTAACAAAAAATCGATTTTTTTTAATTTCCGTCCCTTTAAGCCTCCCTGATGAACGAATTTCTAAGGCATAGGCATTTGAGTTAGTGCATAGAAATTGACATAAATTTGCTCCAATCATCTTCAAGACAAAGCCGTCACGTGGCCTCAGTAAACAAACCCATCCAGTGTAACTGATAAAAGTAGTTTTGAGATAATTGAGTTTAAAATTTTGACCATTTAAATGCGACCATTGATGTCGCCGCTTGACGAATCTGACTCTACCTGCTAAAACGGCTGTCGAATCGAAAATACTGGGAATATCCTAAAATTTGACGTATATTCTTCAAAGCCTTTACTTTTGAAATATCAAACAAAAAAAATGATTTTTTGAAAATTTTAAACCACAGGGGTTACCTTAAGTCACCCTGTCACAACGCACATACCTATTTATTCTAGTATGTCTTCCAAATCAATTCATAGCTAATAGTCTGTTTTACACATTTTTCTTTCCAATTTTTATAGCTTCTCTTCTACGCGCCACTCAAATTTTATGAGCAAATAAATTTACAAATTAGTAGTGGCTGTAAAAATTAACTCATAAAAAATTCTCCAAACAACAGCCCAACAATTTGCTGTATTTAACGCTAAAACAAAAACAACAACACAACAGTTGTAATAACAATAATAACAATAGTTTGCTGGTACTCAAGTTACAAAATAGAGCGAAAATTTTGATATTTCCAACGATGAAGAAAACGGCGAAGAAATGCCATGTAATAGCAGGAGTTAGGCGGTTGAGACATTGCTTCGGTGCATCGGTTTATTTGAGTGCGCATGCGTGTGTGTGTGTGTGGTAGGCTACATGGTATCTCGTTAAAGTTAGCCAAAAACAAAAGCAATAACAATGGCGGCCAGATGGCTGGCCAGCAATGGGTATCGAATTTTTATAACTAAAAAAAAAAAACAACAACAATAACAAAAAACAAAAACAAACATGAAAAATCTAGTAGTCGCAAAATGGTAGCGAATTTCCATTTTGTTTCACTTACTTATTTATTCCTTTTACCTGGGCAGAGGAAAGTCATAAAATTGCAACATCGTGGCGTGTTGTTGCTAATTTGTTTACCTATATTGGCAGATAATTACAGTTAGTAAGACATGTATGTGCGCTTTTGTTGTGGAGTTTCGTTATTGCAATTATGTGTATTATTTCACTGAAGTGGCCAATTTAGTTATGACGAAAATTTGCAATGAAGTGAAAATGAAGAGTATTTCCACCTAATGAGGGGAATACAAGAAAGTTGATTAAGCAGTTGGAAGAATTTTAAAGTGAATTAGTGAAATAAATTTTCTAAAAGTTGTGAGGATTTTACTTAATACTCGTAATGAGCACTGTTTAAGGGGGTCAACAACATTGGTTAGCTGATTTTTCATTCTTTTCAGAGATTTTTTTGAAAGAAGCAAACTAAGTATTGCATTTATTGAAATATTGAGATTTTTTTTTCAATACTTTTAGCTACATTCCTCTTTTGAGTATTTTCAAGCGAAATTTTAAAATAATAATATGAGCTGCTGTTCGCTAAAAACTAAGCCATTGAAATTCACAATGCCTCGTAATCTGCAGTTGACAATTTTCGCCTGAAACCAAAATAGGAAGTTCTTACACTTTTTACATACTTTATTAGTAAATGGGCTAATTTCAAGCTGAAAATAATGAAAATTATAAAAAGAAATAAAAATAAGTAGTTTGAAACAAATAAATAGGTATTTTTTATATTTTTACGGTAGGAATTAGTCACACATTCTGTCAAAAGACTACCGGGAATTGCTCAATAAAACGTAAAATAGTTGTTTAATCATGAAAACTTATTTTGACGCCTTCAAAATGGGCTCCACACGAAGCAATAGGCCACGGCCAAATGTCAACGATTACTCCAGTCACCGCGTTTAAGGAGATCTTCTTCAGCTCCTTCAGCGAATTCTCCTTAATGTCCTCTATCGACTCAAAGCGGCGTCCGCGGAGTGGCAATGTAAGTTTTGGGAAAAGCAAAAAGTCACCGTGGGCTAAATGCGGTAAGTACGGTGGCTGTTCTATGATATTTGTCGAGTTTTTGGTAAAAAAAGAGTTCAAAATATGAGCCTTGTGAGACGGTGCGTTGTCTTACTGTAAGATCCATGAGTTTTCTCTTCACAAATTGGGCCGTTTCCTACGCACATCCTCTCTCAAACGTCGCATTACTTCCAAATAATATGCTTAATTTACGTAGAACCATTGGAACGAATTCCGAGGGCACAACACCAGGATAATCAAAGAAAACGAGTAGCATGACTTTCACTTTTGACCGACTTTGAGGTGGTTTTTAGGTTTCGGCTCATGTGGATAGCGCCACTCAGCCGCCTGTTGACTGGTTTGCATGTCAAACTCATATACCCACGTCTCATCCTCACCTGTTATGATGCGCTGGATAAACGTTGGGTCCGAATTCACTTGCTCAAGCTTGTCTCCAGCTACCTTCTTCCGATGAATTTTTTGAAAGAAATTCAACTCTTTTGGAACAAGTTGAGCAGCCACGCGTCTCATGGTGTAAATGTTGCGAATTGATTCGTGAGATACGTTAAGACGCTAAGGTCACGATCTACCTCCCTCAAACTTAAATGATGGTTTTCCAGCACAATTTCCTTGACTTTGTCGATGTTTTCATCCGTTGAAGACGTCGATGGGCGACCAGATCGGGGCAAATCTTCCACGACTTCTCGGCCCTCTGCAGAAGCTTTAGGCCATAGGCTTTCTGCAACATTTTCAGCGATTCGGCACACGAAATTCCATTCAAAACACAAAATTTAATACAAATTCTTTGTTCGATACTTTTATCCATAGTGAAAAGCGCACACCTGCGGTTAACTGATGTAATTAAATGCCAAAAACAAGCTAACTGACAGATCACGCTGAAACTGTGCGACACTATAGAGTGTCCTCTAAACATTCCAGCAAAAGAAATGTAGACATATGCGTAACGTGCGCTTTTTAAAAGAACAATTCCTGACTTTTTTTGACAGAATGTATTTTGTCGGTAGTTTTTTTTTGTTTTGAAAACTATTCAAATTATTTTATTTTTCTCTGATTTCGCGCACTTAATTAAGTAACTCAATATCGAATATAATGTTTTTTCTTTTGAAATCGGATAAGTCGGCTTGTGAAGTATCAGCCACAATTGAAGTTTTGTTCAAGTGAAACATATGAAGTTCTCGCTCTTACAATATTTGGTGGAGAAAAGTAGTATTTTTTATAGTTTTAGTACTAAATTTAATATAATTTGAATTCAATAAAATTGTGGTAGAATATCTGTAGTGTATGTGGTAACTTTAGTTAGGAAACCGGCACAGAAAAAATGTCATTCTTTTTTACTCTTTAATTATAATAAATAAACGAAATTTGATTTAAGAAAATGCATTGCTATTCTTTCTAAAAGTTAAAAAAAATAAAATAAAATATGTGCTATGAAAATGTTTTAGTCATGACTTTAAGAGAAGTACTGCTAAGGAGACTTACAACATGTTCGATGCTCGCTGTTGGGGTTGCGTAAAGTCTGACATAACAGTTCGGTGGGCACTGTATTGCAGGGAAAAGGACAATGGGGTAGCGTTGAATTAATTTGATCTTCTATTAATAAATAATACTTCATTCAAATTTAAAAATAAAATAAATAAATCGGAATTAATATTTTTCGTTTGCGAGAGTCAGAAGCATTTTGGTTTTTTTTATTATTTTTTATTTATTTTTTTATTTGTATTTATTTATTTTTTTGTTTTTTTATATTTCTTAATTTTTTAAATTTGTTTATTTTTTTTTTTAATTTTTTTATATATATTTTTTTAAATTTTTTTATTTATTAATTTTATTTAATTTTTTTTTATTTTTTATTTATTTATTTTTTTAATTTTTGTTTTTTTAATTTTTTTATTCATTAATTTTTTTATCGCCGGTTTATTTAAAAACTGCCTTACGCATCTCAAAGTTGCCGTCGCATTAGTGCTATGTGGGACTCGCACAGAAAAAAAGGAAGGGATAAAACAAAAATAAAAATAAAATAAAACAAAAAATAAATTAAAAAATAAAATAAATAATTGGCCCGTATACTTTTGCCTGGTGTTTGGCTGAGCTCCTCCTCCTATTTGTGGGGTGCGTCTTGATGTTCTCCCACAAATGGAGGGACCTACAGTTTTTCATGGCAGAAATACACGCAGCGGTTTGTCATTGCCTGCCGAGCGGTGACCGCTATTAGAAAAAACGTTTTCTATTATTTGATGTTCGTGTACGGAGACTCGAAACTACGTTCCCCTGAAGGTAGTCACGTACCACACCATCCGACAACGGCGGCCGCTCACGGCTTTTATAGATTTTTGTTTTGTTAAGAGAAGGAATCATCGACAGCCTAACCTCGCCGGTGTGGGACTTTAACCCGAACTAAACTTTCTACCGTCAAAGTACCGATCCCCCCGGTACAGCCGTTAAGTAAATCGTCGGATTTTATGTTATGTTTTTTTCCATATTCCTCAATTTCTTTATGTTCTTGAACTCAGAACTTAAGTTCTAAGTTGATATCGGACATCATTCTGCAGTAGCTCTGAAACTTTCTGGAATTTTTAGTTCTTATTAACATTTTTTAGTCGTTGATCTTCTACTATCTCACCTAATCTGATAGCTCACCTAATCATCTCATTTTTCTGACACATTCATGAAGCTCTTAATTCTCTACTGATATATTTAAAATCTTTCAACAGTTTTTCATTCTTAAGTTGATATTCTCAAATCTTTAGGAATTTTATTATAATCTGAAACGACATTTTAAACTTAAGCTTCATGGTATCAGTATTTAGCCAATATGCCTTATTTACCCAAAGAGTAAGCCGCATTCTCAGTGTATTTCATAATGGAGCAAACGCGGCAACCACAACAAAGAACATTTTAATAGTTCGATGGCTCGATCTGCGTCTCACACCAAGCAAATCTTGTTCGAACTTGAAGCGTAGAAAAAATCTGCAAGCTAAATGCAACACAACAACAACAAGAGCAATCGCTAGCTAGCAACAATTGCGCTGTTAATGCAATTCAACTCTTTGACAACAGCCGGCTACAAAAGTTCTATAAAGAAGTTCTCTTAAGCCGTGTTGCCAGCAGAAGCGGCAACAGCAACAGCGCAGCTTCCAAGCAGCGCTACATTTGAGCCAAAACTGCATATTGCAGATCAATACGGAACGGCGCACATAAAATTTATGCTGTACGTGGAAAAGTTTGCGGGAGCAAACAAGTTCTCAACTTGCATTTCTGAGTGGCAAGAACACAGTTTTTTCTTATTTTGCAATGCAGCTTAGTTGCTTAGGGATGCTGGTCGTTCAATAACAGCGCTAGAATCTGCAAAGCATTTGTTCTGTTGGCTGTCTGGCTTTTTCTGCCTGCTTCAACTCCAACTCCAATTTTAGCAGCTCACTTCAGCTGGAGTCGGAGTCTGTGGCTCTTGCACGACCGCTGCGACGCCTCCGCTTTGGTCAATCAGATTTCAGTAAGATTTCGGACGTTGCTTAAATTGGTGGATTCTCTCGCTGGTTAAATCTGTAACTCTGGCTGTTTTATAGTTCGGAGTGCAATGAGCGCGAATTTTTATATAACAACAATTAGGCAGAAATTCTTTGTTCTTAGAGAGTGGAAAGCTGTTTGAGAAAGTTTTTGTTGTTATTGGTGTTGTTATGGTGTACAAAACTATGCTCAATAAAAAGTTGCTTTAGAACTCGGAGTTTATAGGCTTCTTTTAGCAATTTAGAAAAATAAATTCAATTAAACAATTGAAATTCTGAACATTTTCTGAAAAGTTCTAGTTAAAGTGACTGCATTTCGCCAAGTTAAATAACTGTTTAAAAAATATGAATGCTAAAAGACTATTAATAGTTAAAAACCTTGAAAACCGAAAGGCGAATTGAAAGTCTCTTACATGGATTTGTAAACAATTACATGTTGTTTTCAACAAATCAAAAAAAAAATCTTGAATCGAGTGTTGTGTAATATTGCAAGTGTGCATTAGTGTGGCAACTCAAAACACTTTACAAATGTATCGTATGCGTCTGGCAACATTGAATGTCAAGAAAGGTAATATTTATAAGAAACATTTTTTTAAACCAATTATGTTTCTATGCCATAATAAAAATGTCACGGAGAAGATTGAAAAATCCGTGCAAAGAAGAGAGTCGACACTGCTGGCGCTTATCGAGTTTATGTTTAGTTAGTAGCATCTCTTGGAAGAACACATACCAAGTTTCAGCCAGATCGGTAGCGATCTTTGTGTTTGATATTCGTTTGAATCGAGGAAGTCGAATGATTTTCATTTAACATCACAACCATCACAACACCAGCTGAGCAGTTGTGGACGCAAAGTTAAAGGAAACAGGGTTCCACCTCGTTTCATATCCCCCTATTCTTCATACTTGGCGCCCTTACTACTACTATTTGTTCACCACTCTGAAGAAATAGCTGGCGGGTAAATGTTTTTATTCAAACGAGCAGGTGATTGCTGAAACGAATGGCAATTTTTCAGACTCGGACAAATTCTATTATTCGGAAGGGGTCAATAAATTAGAACAGCGTTGGACGAACCGTACAAGCCTTAAAGGAGACTATGACGAAAATAAAAAAGTATTAAGTGGTTTTTTTATTTTTGCACGCACTTTTCAAACGATCCTCATATATTTGAAATCCTTTTCTGAAAATTAATTTTTTTTGCTTTTCGTTGAAATAAATTTTTTTTTTTTTAAATTTACACAGATAAGGATTGACAGAAATATGAGTGCCTTATTTATTAAGTATTTAAAAAAAAATATTATCAACATTTTTGCATCTTTTCTAAGAATATACCCTCGTAATACTTAGAAAAAATATTTTTTATATGATTTTAAGCAATTCTCTGCCTAATTTTCATTTGCCACCTTTCAATTGTAGTATATTTAATTCGAACTCATACAAATTATTATTTGCAGTCGTTTAATGTATTACAATGTTAAAATAAATTTTTATAATAAAAAAGTTTTTTTTTATTAAAAGATAATTCAAAAAAAAAAAATTTTTGTTAAAATTTTTCGTAAAAGTTTTTTTTGTTAAAACTTTTTTTTTGTAAAATTTTTTTTTTTTGGTAATATTTTTTCGTTACAAATTTTTTACAATAAAAAGGAAATTTATTTTTAATTTATAAAAAGAATTTGAAAAAATTTAATAATATAAAGTTTTTTTAATTAAAAGAAAATTAAAAAAACAAACAATTATTTCATTTTTTTTGCTAACATTTTTTTTGTTTCTGTAAAAAAATTGTTTTCTGTTAAATTTTTTTTTTTTGATAAAATTTTTGTTTTTTTTTTGTTAAATTTTTTTTTTTTTGATACAATTTTTTTTTTTAATTTTGTTTTTGTAAACAATTTTTTTTTGCTAAATTTTGTTTTTTTGTTAAAAGTTGTTTAGCATAAAAAAGAAATTTGTTTCTACTTTACAAAAAAATTCAATAATATAAAAATTCAACCATCTTACTCCCCCTAAATACATACATACATATATCTCGGGTTTAATAAGTACCCGTGTTCAAAATGAAGGCACCATTTTGTCAAAAAAAAATTTTTTTTTCAGCATACATAGTCCTCTTTTAGAAAGATATACTTCACCCAACGCTTCGGCCATTTTTTAGCCTCTCCAAAAAATAGGATTTGTCAAACTCCCCAAAATACGCCTCTGTTTCGACGATGATTGCCTCGATTGAACGAAATTTTTTTCCGCGAGATATTTCTTCATGTTAGGAAATAAGAAAAAATCGCAGATGGCTCCCTGCTCCTGACCGGAAGAATACGGGAGGTGCGTCTGCAATTCATAACGTAATTCGTGCAGTTTGGCGGCGACAACTCCTCATGAATGTGCTGGTACATTTTCGTGGTGAAACAGCGCCTTCTTTTTCGCCAAATGCGGCCGTGTCTCCTTCATTTTTTTTGTGAAAGCGGTCCAATAACTCACTGCATAGTAGTATTGTTCAGTGGTCGTTCTTTCTTTTTCTAAAAAATGCATGAGGATGACGTCGACCGAATCCCAGACAATCGTCGCTATAACCATTCCGGTCGATGGGACTGTCTTCGCCTTCTTTGGAGCAGATTCACAGGGAGAAATCCATTGTTTTCATTGTTGCTTAGATTCCGGAGTATAATGATGAATGCAGGTTTCATCAACGGTGACAACTCGACGCAAAAATTCCTTCGGATCTCGCTTAAATTGCTCCAAATACTGTTTCGAAGTCAACAGCCGCATGCGCTTGTTGTTGCTTATGAGCAATCGCGGCATCCATTGGCCGACCATTTTTTCATCGACAATTTATCTTTTTGAATGATTTCCTCGGTAACCACGTCTGCGCGCGTCCTGGTCGCTACTCATCAAAACCGGAAGTTCGCCCACGCTTAAAATCCTTTAACCAACTTTCAGCATTCAACTTTGACTTTATCTCCTCGCATTTTTTTTTCTGGGGATTACCGAACGGTGGTAATGGTAATGGTTGTACGGGTTAGACCCTTAGGTTAGGTCTTTATACGCTGCGACCAGATTTATCTATTGTGCGCCCCTAATTACTTAATTATAATTATTTAGTACACCGAGGAATTGAACCATCTCCTTAGGAGGGAGCAATTGTAGGTCTTCCTCCTCTAGTAGGTATGAGCCCAGGATTCTATGTCTCCTTTGGCCGAATGTTTCACCGTTGGTGATGTGTTTCATAGACTCTTCTTCATCACAGCAGAACCTGCATGATCTTGTACTAGATAATCTTATTATGTTAAAGTGTTTATTACAGGCGAAGTGACCTTTAAGTGCTCCATAGAGTAACCTGAGGCCATTTTTATCTAAGGTTAGAGCAGATTTTGCTCTGTTGGCATGGAAGTTCAAAAACTTTTTGGAGCGATTAAGGCCGCTTATGCCATTCCAGTGTTCTCTGATTTTAGTTTGGATCCATTTTATGGTTTCCTGTTTTATATTATTTTTGTTAAAGCCAAAAATGGAGTTGGCCCAATAAATGGTCTTCTGCCACTTTTTTTCGCATAAACGTCTGCCTTCTCGTTTCCTTCGTGCCCCTCATGTCCTAGTACCCGAATCAGTGAGACCTGATTATGAGAGGCCAGTTTTTTGAGTGCATTGTTACATTCTATTGGGACTTTTGACTTGAATGTGAAGCTATTAAAGGTTAATTGAGAACCGATTGGCTGTCCGAAAGTATTTTAATTTTTATTTCCTCGAACGCTCTTTCGGGTATGATTTCCACTGTTTGCATTATGGCGAAGAGCTCCGCATGGAAAATTGTGGTATCTGTACTTAGTGTTAGGGATTTGTGTGCTCTAGGCCCCACTATTCCTGCTCATACTCCATGGAGCGTTTTGGAACCATCTGTGTACCATTTTTGTGAATCATCATTTAGGCATCCATCTTAGCGCAAAGCACCAAACACGCCTTACTCGAATAGCTACCAAATCCAAACTAACCTGTCGATCAGTCTGAAATTTGTTCTGCTGTCGTTCAATAGAGTAAATCGCCCTCTGTCATTAACCGCCTTCGAACATATATTTTTTAATACGATTTTTGTTTTTTTGATTATATCATCGAACCTTCTCTATTACTTAGAGACTAACAATAAGTTCTAATATAGCAACATTTCTTATTCAGTATTTGCTAAGTAGTTGCTTTTATTTATTTAAAAATGAGGAACAAAATTAGCTAGCTGCCGCTTCGTGCCATCAATGCCAAACTCCGGAGCTCTGTTTGACATGTAAGAGCTTCTCGCAGTAACCAATTGCCATTTCAGCGCAGGATATACTTTCAGAATTCTACCAAATAATTCGTTAATTATTTCTGCTATTCCCTTTAGCTTCAGAAAGCAATTAATTCTTCCTCCAATAATCAAGAAAGTATTACCAGTGCTCATCCACAAGGTTACTCTCATTTCAGCAAATCCTATTTTCTTTTCTTAACTCACTCCTATGCACAGTTTAGCGCAGCTGTATTCAGCCTCATCGCTCGCTTCAATTAGTCACTCTTTTTTAATTTCACATATCTGAATGCAATTTCCGTTGACAAATTGGCTGGTCAAACAGCATTTTAGTCATCTTCAATCACTGACAGCTATCATATGACCAAGCGATGTCTCATTTGCATGGTTTCTTTTTTTTAATTTTTTTTTTTTCAAAACAATTTGAAACCGCAATTTATTATTGTGTAATTATTTTTATGAGTATTTTTAGTTATGCTGTTCATGAGTTACGTTGGCAGACTTCGTCAAAAGTTTATGTGATTGCAGTTTGCCTATTTCTTGAGATGCTTAAGCTATCGCCATCATCATCACCGCACGCTGCAATGTCTCTACCCGCTTGCTGGTGCATAGTTTTGCAACTTTATTATTAACAATTTTATTATTATTATTCTGTTCATCGTCTTTGCACTCATCCATCATCATTAGCAGTAAAATGCTATCAGCTGCCTGACCATCTCGTTGGCCAATGCAGTTTGCCATTCGTAGTGGTTTTTTTGCACCTCTTTGGATACCTAAAACTACTGTTACTCCTGCCACATTTCCTTCCCACCTTGTTCGTTTTGCGCACGCGTGACTCTCTTTAAACTCGCATTATATTTTATTGCCATTGTGGCAGTGTTGCCGCATTTTGCCAGAAGTTGTTTGCTATCATATTTTTTATTTTTCTATCTTCGGTTCATTTTTTGCTTGCTTCTTTCTTTTTATTGTTTTTTATTGTTATTACGTATTTTCCTAATCTTATCTGTTTCGCGTTTTAGCCAATTGCCAGTGCTGAGTTATACGTCCGCCTGTTGGTTCGTCGTTGTGGCGTGTCTGCTTAATAAAAATTTACCGCAATCTGCCCCAGCAGTGGCTTTAGTCAGAGAAGCTAACGGTTGTTTTCCCTTTCTGGTCCAAACGCACGAATTAGCAATGCTCGTCGAAGGAGTGGAGTAAGCGGAGTGCATTCGAGATGCTCTTCAGCTAGTTGCATTGCGCTGCCTGCAGACTGGTGGGATGCTGCTGCAAGCTTGAGTTGGATTCAAGGAGTCGCTGTGCTGCCAATGTTGACTTTACTTTTGTTGTTATGTTTTCGCTATTTGGCGAAAAGTGGCTGTAGCTGTGGCAACCAAGCCTGCATGCACATTCACTGTTTGCCCATTCAACTGTCCATCCCAAAGATGCTAGCAGTAGTACATACACACGCACACACATACGCAGAGGGAGGAGGCAGCATGTCAGTACGTTGAGATAGTCGGCTAAATGACCGTTCGCGCTCTGGCCAGTGCCACTGCTTCAATAGCAAGTACTTGTTGACCGTACAGCATTCGCACCCCCGTTACTCTCCGCATATCAATCGACCGAGCTTGTCTGGCTAGCAGCCCGCCCGCTCGCCGGCCTGCCTGCTTGCGTGCGTACCCGTTTTTCTTCCTGTTATTTGCGCCTATGCCATTGCCAATTTAAAACGACTGATTGTAATGCGTGTCGACTGTTTTTCGCCGTTCTTGCCTCCCCAACACCATCTTTCGCTCATCCCTCTTGACTGCCTACCTGCCTGCCGCCGTCGCTACCTTCGTGGCCTCTTGCTTAGCCGCTGGCAACTACCGTACACAGCGACATTCTTCTACTTTGTGCTTCGAAAACATTCCGCTTCCACTTCACACCTCGTCGTCGTCCCCATGCATCTGTGGCGTGATGCGTGCTGTGGATGCATATCTTTCGCGTGTACGCATTTAATTCAACCAACCAAAGAAACTTGGCCAACTGCTTCGACAGGCGCAAAACACCGCACACAGCAAACAAAAATACTTCAAAGTCCGCACATGTTGCACTCTATACTCTGTACTCCAGCTCAGTTACCTGACTTGAACTTCCCACTGTCGCGCATGCGCGTGAATGCGCTGTCTCCTTCTCCGCTGCTGTCTCACAGTTGGTTTTGTGCTCGGTGGCTTACCACAAGTTGGTGTCGTTTGTCTTTTATCTTTGTTGTTCTTATTGTTGTTGCTTTTGATGCGCATGCGCAGTTAATCAATTATAACGACTCTTGATTTCCTTCCTGATCTAGATCAAGATTTCATATGCGCGATTGCAACGTGTTGCGGTTCACTTTGCTGTTCTGTTTTGAAGTTGTTGTTGCTGTTGCTGTACAATTGATCTTGCAGTCGCATCTTCATGTTCAACTTTTTTCGAGTATTTTTGTGTTTACAGTTTCAGAATTGCGTTATATGTTGGCCGCTCATTTAGTTTTGCAGTTTTGCGGTAATGCGTTTCAGTGGTTTTCTTTTTTCTTTTTCTTTCTTTTATTTTTTCACTCATCTTCAAGTTTTCGGTGTATTTTTCTCCACTCGTTTTAGCATCCACGGACTTTAATTCCTTCTGCATTGCAACTCCTAAATTATTAAGTCATTTAATTAAAATGCGTTTACGTCTATCACTGCACTCTTGAAGCAGCAATCCATTTGGTGGGCCTCCCCGAGTTGTTTTCTGTAGCTCACAGCCACGCCTACACTTTACGTTCCCAACTCCTAGCAATTCGAGATCTCCTCTAAGTCAGTTTGCATGAGTGGAAGAGTCTCATAAATACCTCGTATGCGGAAATGGAAGTATTTTGGATGAAATCCTCTTCTGAGAAAGTTGATATGTAAGAAAATGTAGTTGTGATGCGAGGACTTTTAAATTTTCACGAGATTTTTTTACAATTACCTCTTTTCAAAAATTATTTGAAAAAACTTCGAATAACTACTTTTTTTTGAAGCTGAATTCTTAAAATCCTTGAATTTAATGAAGAATAAATAAACTCTGTAATGAAACAAAAATTGTGGCAGTCGTGCAGATTCCCATATTGTGATTTGTGAAGTGCCATTTTCAAAAGCCTTAAAAGTGGCTACATTGTAGATCAGGGACTCGCCCACGACAATACGACCGATCACTACCTACTCTGACCATCAAGCTGACATACATATAAACTCTGTGGAGCTAGGGCACTTCTTTGAAAGTGGCAATCGAATGTAGAGCTACACTGAAGCAGCTGGCTAAACACAGCACCACAAAGGTGGTCTGAGTCCCTAAGACACATTCCTGAGAATTGCATCACTGATGAGCTGGGTAGGAGCGGAACTAATTTCAAATCACTCAACTCAGCCCAGTGTGTGAACATCACTTTATCCTCAAGCAACGTCTGGCTCAGGTCGATCTATTATACTTTGGGCGATGAACCCGACATTAGATGAACCGCGGAGCGTACTTGTGAAGTAACCAGACAGTTCTGGCCTAATAGAAATGTACACAGAATTACGTCCCTCATCAATACAGACCGGCATTCCTATGGGGTAGTTGGTATCCACACAGGGGGCTACCTAATTGGAACGCATGGGAAACGTATGGGCTTTCCCTCTAGTGATTTTTGTCGCAGCCGTAAAATGGAGGAGGAAATAGAAGCCCTGAATACTTGCTCTGCCACTGTCCCGCTCTTGCCAAAACTTGATATCGCTAACTAAACTCTTTTTTCTTTGGATGTCTGGTACACTGAGAATCGGCAACCATTTACGGTCTATTAATCTTTTATTATAGAGTTTTCACCGCATTAGGAATTTGAGAGGGAACTTGAGCTCAAAGTAATGGTTTTACAATGTGTGGTTTTGCTCTTATGGGGAGTGGCAACCACTATAACCTTAACTAACCTAATATTGTTCTCAAGATTCCTGCATGTCGTACATTCCAGTTAAGAAACTTCTTCTCAGAATTTAAGTGGTTTAACCTAAAATTGAAAGAAACTGTAGTCATAGTGGTGCGCTCCCTTTTTTTCTATTGCCTGGAAAACGATTTCCTTCTTAGTACCCTCGAAGGTTTCATGTAATGTGACCCATTCATGGTTAAAGGAACTATAAGTCAAAGCAAAGTCAAAAGGCGTATACTCTATCTTTTTCCTGGTGCCAGCAAGTCGATTCCCTTCTTAGTAATGTCGAAGGCTTAAGTGACACCTACACCTTAGTTTATGATCTGCCTTTTTACTGGCAGTCATCAGATTGCATTAATAGGCTTGGAGTACATAGGTTCTACCTAAAGCAATTACTACTTGCATGTCTTTCGATTTAAAGCACTTTTATACAACAGATTACTGCGGAGATCCCAAATTAAGTCATCCTCGCATACTGTTTGGCTTGCTACAGCTCTGCATTTATTGTGTGAAATACTACCAAAGATATACTCCCAATTTTCCAAAGGGCAATGGTGAAGTTTAAAAAATGTGTGACTCGATATGGGGGTCTCGCTGCAAAGTTACACCTCCTGAGGCCTTAGATCGATGCTTGTTTCACTTTTTTTCTAGCATACGAACACGAACATAAGGTTTTTACTGCCAGCACCCAAATTGACTGCCGTTTTTATGATCCCATGATCATCAAGACTAGTGTGCCTGTACTGTCTGAACGAACTGCAGTTTGTAGATTGGTGAGCTCTTTAATAAATTCTCAAGAGATTAGGCGAAGCTGTATGCCATACTTGACTTGTTCTATTTTGACTGACGAGGCCTCGTGAGATTACCTGGAAAATAGATTCCAAAAGAAAAATCATCATCAAAAAGTGAAACGATTTGAGTCATTAGTTTGCACAGCCCTTTTACCTCAGAAAGACTCTTGAGTATCTGCTGTGATATTTTTAACACTTTAAGCTTCCTTTAAGCAAAATTCAGGTAGGTTCTCGTATGAGGGATTTATGCAAGTTGTACTTAATCGTGGAGATTTCAGTTGTCTGGCGACCGAAAATAAGCTCACACTTATTAGAACGGTAGGTAGTTTGGTTGCTCTCTTTCACACTACGGATCCATGAGTGACAAGATTTAGGTTCCAGAGGTAGTTCATAGGCCAAACTATGCAAGGCAGGTTGTATTTTAGCCTGCATAGATTCTGACAGAATCTCAGGCGCATTTATTTTTCATATGCTTGTATTATAAAGACTCACATGGAGCTCGAGAGGTCACGGCCAAAATCAGAGAAGGAGCTCGAGAGGTTATACCCACAATCAGAGAGAGAACTAATTTCACATCACTCAACTCAGCCCAGTATCTGAATATCGCTTTATCCTCAAGCAGCGTCTGGCTCAGGTCGATCTACGTTGCCCAAATCAACATTAGATGAATCGCGGACTTGAGAAGTAACCAGACAGTTCTGGTCCAATAGAAATGAACACTGAATTAAGTCACTCATGAAGGCAGACCGGCATTCCAGTGGAGTATTTGGTATCTGCACCGGGTACTGAATAATTGGAGCTCGAGATCTCCAGAGCTGTACAATCAGTTTACTTATGAAAATTAAATTGGAAAATTCATATTTGTGTGCGGAGAAGCAGGAAATATTCAAAGTGGCCCACTGCTCGTTCTACTGCAACAATTAGAATACAACCTTTGGGTTACGAAATGGTTTTATCCGCACACCTCCTTCGCAGGCATACAAAACTTGCACATAAGCAGTTAGCGCTCCTAGTCAGCTAAAGTTAATAATGTGAAAGTCGCTACTGCCACACAGATGAAGCTTCCAGAGTGAGCTGCAACAGTCCAGGTAGGTAGGTGTTGGCATTTCCAAATCTAAAAGAAAGAAAAATAAACTTCAAACCTCAAATAAGTCAAACTTATCCCAACAAATGCCAGCACAGACACGCCAGTGTGAAAAGAGAATTATCTTAAATTTGCTCCAGGCTACCGAAAGACAGCGCCTAGCTCGTTTAAAGCAAAAATATTGTTCGCTTGACCAACTTACACATATTCTGCAATTTCTGACAATTGTACAATTTTTCACAACTTAACAGTTATTTATTATTTTTTCCGCATTTTTACCGCAAATTTTCCATATTCAATACTTAAGGACTTAACAATTTCTGCATGTGCACGTTCGACAAATTTACATATTTTAACCATTTATTCCCTACAGTACGAGCGCTCTTGCAATTCGCTGCATTTCTTTTTTTTTTTTTCTTGTGGCTACATAAATTTTCTTTCATTTTCTCAGCACTGCTCATAAATCGCAAACTTTGCCAACACTTGAAGTAGTACCTACTTGCGGCTCGCATAATTCCTTTGCCAAACTGGACAGCCGACGCGTCGGCCGTGACCTACCTTTATTTCGGCGCACTTACTGGCTGCTGAGTGCTGTGTTGTTTTTGTTTTTTTGGTTTTGACCGCATGACCACATGTGAAAAAGAAAAGGAAAGATAAATATTTTTTGAAAACGTAGTGAGTGAAAAATTACTCATTGATTTAGATGGACATTTGGATGGAAATATTTACTTACTTGCAATACGTGCCGGAATGAGTGGATATGAGTTGGTTATTGCGAATTTACAAGCTTCAACATAGTTAGACAATACAATGGGATTCGGTGGCGTTTTTACAAGTTGCCAAAAGCATACCATAACGGAACCGTAGTGGTTTTAAAGTTCGAGAGTAGAGTAGAATATTTAAATTGAACTTGGACGAAAATTAAGTTAATTTAACTCTACCTTGAAGGATGTAGAGGCTCCCAAAAAAGGAAAGGTCAGATTACATATACATGGATATAAATGGCGCATACACCCTTTTTTGTTATTTGGCCGAGATCCTGCTCCTATTTGTGGTGTGCGTCTTGATGATGTTCCACAAATGGAGGGACCTACAGCTTCAAGCCGACTCCGAACGTCAGATATTTTGTATGAAGAGGTTTGCCATTGCCTGCCGAGGGGCGACCGCTATTAAAAAAAACTTTTCCTTCATTTTGATGCTTCACCGAGATTCGAACCTACTCTCTGAATTCCGAATGGTAGACACACACACACCCATTCCGCTATGGCGGTCGCGGTGAAATCACATACAGTGAGTTTTATCTATTATTGTTGCGGATAGATGACTGTGATCTAAATAAGTTTATAGCGCACTGTTCAAAAATTACAGAATTTCATTTAGTCTGACTTTCGGGGGAACTTTAGTATGGACTTTAAGGCCCTCGCCTCATTTGAATAGGTGCATTTTGGGTGTTTCTTTAAAAGCGTGTAAAACGGAACCGAAAATAAATTTTTTGTTTTTGTTCCCAGTACTTTATGTCTTGATCTACTGCTAAAAAATAAAAAAATTTTTTTTTGCCATATGAGGTTTGCTCGTAAAGTTGGCAGCTTTCAAAAAATTACCTTTCAAAAAAAAAGTATGTCGCTGACAACACGGATTTCGGGGCTTACAGGTGTATGAAATCAAAAAGACAAAAAGGTTCTTATTCAGTATGAATGCCGTGAACCACGATCTTAAAAACAAATTGGCAAAATGCCGGACGTTCAAAGAAGAAAAGCCGTGTTTTGGTTCTTTTTTTTACTTTAAAAGGTCCGAAAAAAATACTAAAAAATGTTTTCCAAATAATAGTATAACAACATCAATTTTATGTCATTTAAATTTTATTTAATCAAAATTGGTGCAGTAGAACCGGCTGTGTCCATTCTCCATATGAAGACCATTTTTTGAACGCTGACAACTTTTTGAGTGAACCTCGTATGACCCAAACAAAATTTTTATTTTTTAACAATATATCAAAAAATAAAATACTTAACACAAAAATAAAAAAAAATCTTTCTTCGTTTCCGTTTTACACGTTTTTAAAGAAACACCATTGCTTTACGGGCTGTGTGGCAAGTAGCACAGTCTTGTTGTAGAGATCACTGGCTTCAATTTCCGGCAGCCCGCTACATTGGTGCCAGCCTCGTCTTTGAAGAAATATTGGTCGATGATTCCTCCAGTCCATAGGCCGCACCAAACGATTATTTTCAATGGATGTAATGGCTGTTCTTGAATGACTTCGGGTAGCTCTTCAGCCCAAATTTGGCAATTTTGCTTGTTGATGTAGCCATTAAGCCAAAAATTGGTCTCATCGCGGAACACCATAAGTTCACCTGCGCGCGATAAACACTTTTCACATAGCGTCGATTTTCGTAATACACTTTTCGGATTTGGAAACGTTGTTTAGGCGTTAGTCTTTCCATGATCAAAAGTCAATGAATACTGAAAAAAATGTATGTATTTCGTTTCACAGTAGTCACGCGTGATCTGCCAAAAAACACTATTGGAAAAGGTACCTCCAATCTGTTCACCCTTTGCATGAACTGCGGTACCTTCTTCAGTTACTGAACCACTGGTATGTCAAGTTAACTTATATTTTTTCATTAATGTTACGGATGGGCGTAACAAATCATGATTTCATGGGACTTCAGTCAGGAAGTCGATTTAGGTAGGGCTGAATCGGGATAAGTTATACTAAATTAAAGATTTGGTTATTATTGTTTCAAAACCGAAAGCGCCGCAGGGACTCTCAGAAAGAGTAATTTTCTTATGGGATGAGCGTGAGGGAAAGCATCAGGTATGCATATCAGCTTTCAATTCAACTTTCCAGAGATCATTTGAGAAGTGCAGAGATAAACTAAACAAATGCAATGTTAAGAAAAGAGCTGAGCAAGCTACATACTTGCCGACGAAGAGAATACTCAATCAACTCACTTATCGAACAGTAACCAATAAAGCAATGATAGAGTACCGAATTACGCAGATTGACAGTACAATATTTTGCGAGTAATTTTGTGATGACACCTTTTTAAATTAGCCATGCGAGAGAACTGAATAGAAAGTGTTAAAAGAGTGATCTTTTGTAAGCAAAAATCAAAAGAGAGGTTAGTCAAACGCAAATTTGGAGGAGAAGGGGAAGAAAAGAGCTTATTATGATCGACAATTTTCACAACTTCTACTAGCATTTCAGCTATTCGTAGAAAGCTCGGGAAGTTAGCGTTGGTGCGCAGATTTGGAATACTCAACCTGCAAGAGATTATCAGGGTCGTTGTAGAGCATTAAACATTTCGCAGAGACTTTCTATAAATGTTGCTGGAGTGAAAGATTTGATTGCATATCTCGGCGCCTTCTCGAGCCTTATTGTAGTAGAAAAGAGCCTACAAGTTGCCGATGTATGCGCTGTTTATTAGTTCAACATTTAAATTTGCGAGAGATGAGCGAATTCTCAATTGAAAAGGTTAGGAAACTGTGCTAGATTTATGATTGGACTATTCTGGGCCGGCGTAGCCGAATGGGTTGGACCGTGACTACCATTCGGAATTCACAGAGAGAACGCAGGTTCGAATCTCGGTGAAACACCAAAATTAATATAAGAAAAACATTTTTCTAAAAGCGGTTGCCCCTCGGCAGTGAATGGCAAACCTCCGAGTGTATTTCTGCCATAAAAATATGTGCCGATCGGAGTCGGTTTAAAACTGTACGTCCCTCCATTTGTGGAGCTCGACCAAACACCCAAAAAGGGTGTACGTGCCAATTATAGATAGATTCTGGTTTCATTGCTGGGCCGCGATCTGCAATCATGAAAAGAGAGATTGTTGTTGTTGTTGTAACAGCATAGACATTCACCATGCATATACGGGGCAAGCTGCCGAAGTGACAGTCCTTGGCCGGATATAAATCCGGGTCATTCCGGTTACGTAGGACCGAATGTCGTGGGAACGATGAAAACAGAGGTCACTAAGTCTGCTTTTAACGCATCAAAAATTAAACTATTGTATTTCGTTCCAAATTGGGGCTTGCATACCTTCCACTATGGCGGTCAAAATCTCAATTTTTCGCAGTGATTTAAATAGCTTAGACTTATAAAAGTTGATCAAGACTCAAAAACTCATGGTTTCAGGTGCATTTGTCGTATGGAGACTATGATTCATCACTCCTAAGCACTCGATAACCATAAGTGCGATTGGAGTTAAGTTTGCTGAAACTGAGCAAATCAGTCGGTTACTACATCCCAAATACGGTTCCTCTTCAGCCACCAGCGCAATCGAGGAGGAAGTTTCTTCACTTTCTGGATATTGCAGCAGGTTAAACTCCCTTTTAGCCACAACTAACAACGATATATTCAGCATATGCACATATGTCTCACTTTTGGAGAAACTCCGCAGAACTCCACCCCCAATAGCCATTCCTCACTTGCCTACTCAAACCTACCGGTCTAGCACATTTTTTCTTTGGATCGATTCTACTAAAACAGCTCGCTTCTTGGACCCTCTGTTAGATGTTCTGACAACGGCAACTGATGGGCTGTCGGAACTAGGTAACGGTTTGGTTTTTTGGTTTTGGTTTGGTAAATTATTGTACTATAACAACAACACCAGGAAGCAGCTCGTTTTTGGGCTGCTGACTGCACTAAGTGAGGCGAGTGCGAATTCTATAACTAAATTCAACCAACAAGCACGAAACATATCTAATATGGCGCACACACATTCATACAAAGTTTCATATGTTCATATGCACACATACATATATGCATGGCTTGTGTACGTGTGTACGGAAAAAATCTCATTGGCACGACTTTGAACTTGGCGCATTTGGAAGACGGTCGACGTTGCGGCAGCAGCAGCAGCAGCATTCGCACCTACACACACACTCACAGGCACGGTGTGTTTATATGCACCGGTGAATTTAGCAACCGCAACGAATGAACAGACTTTTATGGCTACGACGACGGCGACAACCACGAGGACGACAAATTGCTCTGCGACCAGGCTAAGCCGCATGCGCTTCAGCATGCAAAATTGAGACAACAAACAAACCAAAGCTGCCTAGCTGGCTGCCTGCTGGGTAGCTATTTGTGTGGCGCAGCAGCGAATTTGAAGCGCTTCAAGAAATTATTGTTCGACTCGCATGCGGCCACGTTGAGGGAGCGACGGACGCCAGACGGCACAAAGTTTTGACTACCTTCCCCTGGCGCTGCTGCTGCTGCTGCCTGTGCTCATGCGCTCATGCCAATCTGTGTTCTTCACGGGCGACCCAAAACTGCGCAAACAACAAATCGTCTGACCATTTGGCAGCCCATAAAAATCTATGAATGCGCGCCAGCGCTAAGTTTAAAACTAAATGTGATATTTTTATTTTCATTTTTTTATTCTTTCTTTTTTCACTACTCAAAACTTTTTATTTATTATTTTGCATTGCATTTGCTGCTGCTGCTGCTGCTGCTTCTGCGACTTTGGCAACGTGTGTCGTTTGTTAGCGTTGCTGTCCCTTACAGCGACGGATGCATAAAAAATCGCTTACACTCGTAACCCAAAATCATTGTACCAGTTAGCTGCGCTAAAACAGCGACAAAGCGGTGGTTGAGTTGAAGATGAAGCTGATGATGAATCCTACAAAGGCTACCCAATTTGCAGTCACTGATTCTGGCATTTTCTCGCTGCCACTGTTGTATAGCTTCCTCTGCTACTTTAGCGTCCTACCAGCATTTATTTTCCACACTTACCGCATTTAGTGGTTTTTTAGGTCGACTGCCATGGCTAACATCTATTTTTCCTACAATCATTTGTTTATTTCCACTTTTTAACTCTTTCTTGTCTTTTTTTGTTTTTTTTTTTGTGCTACACTGTTTTTTTCTTCTTTTAGTAGTTGGCTGGCAAACTGTGACTCCTTCCGTTTCAGCTGCAATCAATAGAAAAGCAACCACAAAAACTGGAGAAGGCTGCTACTTCTACGTACACTTTTTCTGGGTTAATTTAAATTTGTTGTTTTTGTAATCAAAAGTAAAATGATTATCACTTCTTCGTGCTTTGCGTGTTTGTGTGGAGCTCAGCATTAGCCGGTCGAACGGTTGGTCGGTTGGTCGGTCGGTCAGCATAGCTATTTATCAATTCAGTCCTAGTGTTCCTTATTGGTGTCGGCTGTACTTTCCGCTGCATTTGTTGTTGCAGTTATTTGTTCCAAGTAATATTAGCAGACTCACTCTAGTATCCGAGAAATGATTTACATGTCCCAATTTTTGTCAGTAATTTGCCTGCTTCTTCTGCTTAAGTGCATAAGTTGCTGGCTTTCCATTTATTCCTCTACCTTCCACTTTTCCTTGTAACTCTCCAGCTTTGTTCCTTTTGCCTTTGATTGCTTTAATTTGCTTGGAAGATAGTTCGAGGTCAGTTTGCATCTTCTTGATTCTGGTGAGAATTTTTTCTCTAGGTCAGCTATGCATTTTATGGTAATTATCGCAATTTGGCTTGACGGAGAAACTTTCTGTGCGTGATTGGGGAAAATTTTGTATAAATTATTGCGTATGTCATGAAATATGGCAGTTACTTTTTTAAAGCGATAATTTAACTAAGTTATTTATTGGATATGCAAAGGGAAGAGTTGCGTCTTTCAACCTTTAAAGCTTTGTTAAATACTCTCATGGGCAATAAAATAGGTGTGCGACATTTTGAGCAGTTCGGGCAATTTTAATTTTGTTTGTTCAGTGTCGATTAATTTTTTAAAAAGGTTTAGCTCATTATACAACAAAAACAAAAAGAAATAGTTTTTTTCTAACTTTGTGCAAAAATTATGAAAACTCACCCATTTTTCAAACTGTTTATCAAAATTTTTAGAATAACTTCTGGTATGCAGTTTATAGTCCATTTAATTTTAGTGTATCAAAGTGTAAATTCCGAGTGGCTGCAAAATACCGTTGGTTTTTGGTTGGGCGGACACTCACCGTCAGTCAGCTTTGGTCCGAGAGAGTTGTTAACTCAAAAGAGGGTAACTTCTTCCTATATATACGAATAGGAATAGGGTATAGAAAAAGCGACCGCTCAAGGGAGGTGTCCGCCTAACAGAGGTGTCCGTTAGGAAAGGTTACATTGTAAATGGTATACTAGCTGATACTCACGGCGTGGCTTGCTTTTAAAATGAAATACAACAAACAAATACTTACCAATATTAAATTTTTGAAACGGAAAGGCAAGTAATTTCGTTTTTTTTTTTTTTAATTCTATTTAATAAAGTGCATCTCTGTACAAAATAGTTTAATTTCACTATCGGTAACGTCATGCACAAATAATTTCAGTGAAGCTCAAATGTTTTGCTTGATACCGATGTTCTAATCTCAAATAAGTTTTTCTTATCAATTAATTTTTTTAATCAGTTGGCAACGCCATTTAAAAATATTATCGGCTTGAAACACTCATATCCGAACCTCATGTTAAATTTTGCTATTAAATTCATTTTTTTAAATCAGGTGGCAACACCATTTAAAAATATTATTGACTTGAAATACCCATATCCGAGCATCAACATAAATTTTGCAATTAATTATTTTTTTTAAATAAGGTGGCAACGCTATTTAAAAATAGTATCGGCCGAAAATACCTGCCTCCTAACCTCAAATTAAATTTTGTTATTAATCAACTAATTTTCTTTAATCATATGGCAACGCCATTCTATATATATTTTTCTACAATTACAATATTTTTGAACCAATTTCTTAATTGAAAAAAAGTGGCAAAACCAGTTAAAAATACTTTTTATTGAAGCTTGTTGAAATACTTTTCATCCGATATCCATCTATTTGTATTAAAATAAAATGTCTCCTAAGTAGCTATTTTTGAAATTAAAAACATGTGGCAACACTTAGTGACAGTATATCATTGCTAAGGATTGTTCAAATACCTTTCATTTGAAACATCTCAATACGCGAATGAAATGTCTCCTAATTTGTTATTTTTGCAATAAAAATCAGGTGGCAATGCTAAAAAAACATATTCTTGAAATTAATTTCCGAATTTCATATATTGGTATTGAAATAAAATTTCTCCTAAGTTACTATTTTTGCCATTGAAAACATGTGGCAACACCTAATGAAAATATATTTATGTTAAAGCTTACTTAAATTTTATTTAAAACCAAAGACTGAATAATCGAATGAAATTTCTGGTTATTTGATATTTCTGCAATGAAAATCAGGTGGCAATGCTATTGTTTTTCGAATAAATTTTTCTTAATAATATTTGCTTTGATACACATGTTGTAACACTTATGAATATTTTTTAGTAAATTACTTCAATTAAATTTTGTTATTATTTTTTTTAATCAGATGGCAACACCTTTTAAAAATATTATTGGCTTAAAACTAATAATAATAATGCATATATATTTTTTTAAAATCAATATATTTTTGCAATCAGTTTCTTAATTAAAAAAAAACTAGGTGGCAACACCAATTAAACACCAATTGTTTTATTAAAGCTTGTTTAAATACTTTTCATCCGATATTCATATATTTGTATTACAATAAAATGTCTCGTCAGTTGCTATTTTTGAAATTAAAAACATGTGGCAACCTTAAATGATAATAAATTTTTGTTAAAGCTATAAGTATGGGCGATTTTTTCAACCAATTTGTGTCATGAAAACTAAAGAGCGGTCTTCAGATTTTTTCCTAATTTTCATGGCAGAAATGCGCCTGCCGAATGGTGACTGCTTTTAATTTAATCTAATATTCCATATCACAATGAGTTTTAAGGCCGAATCCTCCAAAAGGTAATCACACACCAACCCACGTGGCTACGGAAGTCCCTTTATTCCTGAAAAGAGTATGCATCACTAGGCAAATGTTTTGCTCATTTTTTTGTTTAGCTTGTAGATAATGTGTCATGAAACCCTTACGTCTTTTCAGGCGATCCACGATCACTCCAATTTTCGACCTCTCGTAAGAATGCAAGTACTATTCAGCTAAGAGAGGCATCAGCTACACTAAATGAAGGACTGATAGACTAATTAAAAAAAAAAGAGGAATGTCGGAACTATACTGTAGATGGAGTAAAAGCTCCTATACCAATGTTATCAGTTAGATTTCGAGGACCTTAGTAGCTTGTGGCCGAGCGTTGCCGTGCTGAAAAATCACTTTACCATGCCATTTCTCTTACTGAGGTATTCAATTTAATTCAATACTGTACACAAACCCAATAGTTTTGCTTGGTAGCGAACATGCGTGATGGTTTCCCAACGACTAGCTTAGGGCGAGAAAGACGATGACGAGAGATGATACAGAAGAGAGAAGGTTATACTAGCAGAGGTATGTTTAACTTAATATCGACGCTTGGGTCTGCATTTGCGCGTTATGGGCATCAGCGAGACCGCATGGAAAAATATTATATGTATGGAAGGAACCGAATCACGGCGACAAGTAAGGAGTACCCTCGCTTAACTACCAACCAGATGTTGTGGTTCACTGCACATATCGTTTTTCAGTTTACTTCGTTTCGCACTGACGAGTTATGAGATAAAGTTTGACTCAGTCGTCTCTCAAGCATAGTTCGCTCGTTAATTAGCCAAGAACATTGAAAAAGGCTATACCTCGCCATTTCGTATTTTTCGAGGCACTGCAGGCACCACCGATCATTCTCAAGATGAAACCTGCGTAGGTATGCTTTGATGTCACTGTATCCAGTAAGCAAGCGCGTGATACAAAAATCGATTTTTCCGGGTTTTCGCTTAATCCAACTCGCAAAGTTTGGAATTAGTTCTTAAGTCTACCGACCTTTCTCGGATGGCTCGCACATTATCTGACATTCTGTAATTGTTCGCAGTCTTTCTTCTTTCTTATCTGTTCTCGACAACCTCTGACCCATGGTGTTATATAACCGATCCATCTTAACCACAAGACGGTCGATAGGCACCATTCGCGAAATTACGTGGATTGCCTAATCTGAGACAGTGCGATAGGCACTTGGTGTTCTCAAGGCCCCTAGTCTGTATATGACTCGTTCGAGTTGTTAATTCAAATGTTTCGTGTTTGCCCAGACTGGTGCTGAGTAAAGAATCGCTTAGCTGGTCATGATGATAGAAATGTTCGTGTACGTGCGCGAGGGCTGCCAACATTACGTACCAGGACGTTCAATAATGTGTGGGACTGACACATAGATGGCGGCACTAGTACTAAATCAATATTTTTTTCGAAAGTTGGCAACCTTTTTAGGCTTACTGTCAAAATCATATGTTAATCCGACCATTTGTTTACAAGTTACAGTGCTTTAAGTGACGCTACTTTTGAGTTTTAAAAAAATAGGAATTCCAAGCAATTCCGTGTGCTGATTTATCATTGTTTTTTAATGAAAAAAAATACTGTTCAATGCCAGGAATACGTATTAGTCTAAATATCGCCTTATTTCTTCTTACGGCTTTTTACCGACTAACTGTAAATGATGTTTAAAAGTAATTTTCGAGTCCCAGGTATTTAATATACTCGTATGTATGTTCTGCAAGCTAGCAAAGAGTGACTCCAAACTCTTTATCAAATTCCTTTTCATACCGAAGACCCAGACAGCGAATGCATTAGTGGCGGTTTCTTCGATCAAGGCTCATTGCTCAGGAAGGCAAAGATGATGATACATAGCACAATTCTTGAGGGGTAGAGCACTGTTGCTTAAATATCAGTAAAAACAGCAGTAAGCCGAAAGCCTGCAGCATTTGTTAATCAAGATGCGTTAAGGCATCGCTATTTGGGCCCATCGCTGGGTTTGGGAGTCGCTGCTTTAAAAACATTTCCGCTAAGAAGTGCCAATAATTATCAGATGGTATCCCATTTCTGTTTACATAAACGCCATATCTGTGAGCCTTTTAACTTAACAACTGTCTTCCCACAATAACAATCTTCCGTCGACAATTTTCCCACAAACATTCAATCACGTTCAGAATATTGAGTGCAATCTCTGCCACACAAAGCTTCGAGTGCTGACACATGAGCCATAAATATGTCAAATGTCGAAGGAGAGGAAAACAAATAAACAAAGCTAAATGGAAAAATTACAACAGCTGCGCACCCTACGGCAGAAGCACACAAAACGCACAGTAGCCGCAAAAGGAGCGACAATAAATAGCAGATAATAAATTAAAATAGAATAGAAACGCGCGCGCGAAAGCTGAGCCACAAAGCGGGAAGTTGACTAATTGAATGCTTGACTGGCTGAGTGAGCGACTGAAGTAAGGAGGTACACAGAATTAACTGAAGTAAACTCAGTTTAAGGCAGCGCTGCTTGCCGCGCACTTCAGCGGCAGTTTAACGCCAACCGCCCCCGCCGCACGACATTTCTTAAACTAATCCCTGCAATAAAAAAATTTCATAGTCGAGGCTTACAGTAGCGACAGCAGGCATAGAAAACCTTAGTTGTAGAAGTAATAGGTACAATAGCGCAGAGCAACAAAAATTGTAATAAAAATAATAATAATAATAGTAATAGCAAATGAAAGAGCCTTCATAAAACATAAATAGAAAAAGGGTGTACAAAAAGAGCGCAACGAAATGGGCGCGCTACTGTAAGCCGCGCGTGCACACACGTACGAGTACTCACACAAGCACACTTACAAAGCAATAATTGCTATTCCTTGTCATTGTTGGTGTACTTAATTTATTATTGCGCGCGCGCTTTTAAGCTAAAACAACAACTATTACATAACATTAACGTCTGGCACCCTGTGGCGGTAGCCACATTTCAATCGGTTTTTTTTACCGCGCGGCCCTAAGGAATCATTTGTTAGAAGCGCGCGCGCGCGCCTTGAACGTTAAAACGTCAAATTGAAAATAATTAAAGGTTAATTTATGGAGAGTGATGAAGAGGTATACAGCAGACAATAACAGAAACAAAAAAAAAAAGGTTTTTGTGATTGTAAAAAAATGGCAAGTAATCTGCCAACAGTTGAGTGCTAAAACAACTGCTGAGTGCTAAAACCACTGCTGGCAGATTAGTTGGTGTCGCTGAGTGGCGTGGCGTCGAGTCGCCCGCTTAAGTGTCGACTAGTGGGCGGTGTAGAGCGCTAGCAAATGAGTGCTTGAGTGATGGACCAAATGACTAGCTGACTAGATGACTAGCTAACTTACAGAGCTTGCAACTTCCTTGATGACTTGCTTGAAGCGTTAGAGTGTTTGTGCGTGCTTGGAGTGACAGGTCGCAGCTTAAGGGCGTCATTTTGCATCCGCATCTTAAATGTGTAAATCAGAAGAAAACTTAAGCGGGAATTGAGGAGGGAAGTTGAGGTAATCAATTCGAGAGCAAAAAAAAAAAAAAAATAAGCAAAAAACGATTGGCGAATGCAAAACAAAAAAAATATAAGAAAATTATGAACCCGCTTTTTTGGGTTTTGGGAAGGTACAATATTAAACGCTTTTCCGCACTTCCCAATGATTTGCTAAACCAAAAAAGCGGGTTCTTTTTTTTTATATTTTTATTTTTTTGGTTTCCACAAAATTTTTGTTTTGCAACTTTTTTTTTTTGAAAGTGCAGGCATGCGTATAGCCCACACCAAATGATACCAATCAACTTGTTCATCAGTTTTAACTAATATATTTTTATTTTATTTTATTTTTTGGAAATTTCACAATTGTTTTATAAAACTGTAATTCATTGTTTACCAAAATTGAAACAGCAAATGCATGACTTTTTTCATTTGGAGAAAATAGGCAACAGCGCTATGGAAAAAAATTATAAAAAATTGTAAAAATTCAACAGGATTTTTCAGCGGGTTCAAACTTGCACTTTTTACGCTAAAATTTATAAAGCTAAATATAAACATACCAAATATTTTTCTAAAAATCCTAGTTAAAAGACGTGAAGAAAAATTTGTGAAATTTAAATTTTTTTTAAGCTTGAAATTTCGATTAAACGGTTTTAGTTCAATGAACTGCATTTTTATCCAAAAAAAAAAAAAAAAAAATAAGTAGTCCAAACTGGTTAAAATGTTAATTGGCTAACACTTTCTCTCAGGGTATGAGCGTATATATATTTTACCTATATAAATAACTGGCACCAACAACTACCGTAGAAGGCTTTTTATAAAAAAATAAAGGGCATTCAAAAGTGATGCCTAGTGAAAAATTCCCAAAGGGTACCTTTCTTATGTCACTTTTGATGTCAATTGTCTACTTGACACAGATATCCGATAGAACAAGGCTTTAAAATTTTCAAAACTCTAAAAATAATATATCGCAAAATTCGTGATTTTTTTATGGAAATAATCACCTGAACGAAATAGTGTCTATGCGAACAAATCCACAATGATTCCAGAGCTGAAACCCAGAATTCGTATTGAGATTGTTGAACTCAATGCGATCTTCTTTGCTTTTCATTGAGATCAAAAAGCTGTCGAACAGCCCGAGACATTTGCGATGTGTATGGAGAAGATATCATAGACGAGTCTGCAGCACGAAAATGCTTAGCAAAGTTCAAACATAGCGACTTTGACGTCGATGACACGTCTCACAGCGGAAGCCTTCTGAATTCGATGAGAAAGACAAGAACGTCTCAAATCACTTTTGAAGGACAACCATCGCCAAACCAGTCGTGAATTGGCAGAAAACATAAACTGTGATCATAAACCGATCCTCAGTCACTTTCGTTCAATGGGAAAATTGGGAGCCTGGATGCCTCACGAGCTCAACGAAAACAACAAACAAAGTCGCCTTCAAATTGCTTCTCAGCATTTCGCCCGCCATCGAGCAACAGGCGGTCATAAACAGCACTTCTTGTACCGAATCGTCACGGGAGATAAGAAGCGGTGCTTATACATCCATATGAAGAAAAGAAAGGAGTTGATGACCCCAGGAGATTTGCCAAAGTCGAGAGTCAAGCCAAAGAAGATCATGATATGTGTTTGGAGGGACTAGGAGGGCATGGTGCATTGGGAAATCCTCGAAAAGAATGCCATGGTCAACAAGGAGCTCAACATTGCCCAGCTACACCGCGTGAATGAGGCTATTCGACTGAAAAGGCCTAATTGACATGGTCAAACCATTCTCCTTCTCGACAACGCCAGGGCCGATATTGCACAAGTCGTCAAAGCCGCACTCCAAAACCTCGAAAGGGAGGTTCTTCAGCATCCGCCAAATTCTCCGAACCTTTCACCGACCGATTACCATCTTTTCCGCTCCCTGTCAAACCACATGAAAGACGTTACGTTCGATAACAAAGGGGGCATTAAAAACAAAAACTCTCAGCAACATTTTTGACAACAGACCAGGCGATTTTTGGCGAAACGGCAACAACAAATTGGCTGAGAGGTGGGAAGAGGTTGTAAACAGCAAGGGCGAATAAAGGGTTTTCCAATAACAGGTATTACAGATGAATGGATTGCGCTATGGAGAGTTGATTAACGATTTTTTATGACCGTCATTGGATGGTATTGATCTGGACAACATTTATTTTCAACAAGACGGTGCTTGTGTGGCACGAGCAACGAAATCATTGATCTTTTACGGGAAAAGTTTCCGGACTGTGTTATTTCTCGAAGAGGTGATCACAATTGGCCACCGAGATCTTGTGATTTAACACCTTGTGACTTTTATCTAATAATTAAAAGACAGACGAATTTCTGGCATACGCATGCGAAAATAAATATATAATTTAACGATATTTCTCACTCCGCCTTCCCAATCCTCTTCCCATTCAGCGGCAAACTCACACCGCCAAACTCATCTCCCATCTTATCTACTTTGGATTCGAGTTTCCACAAACAACTTCATATTCGGGCCTCTGCCGATGAACTTCTACTACTTTTTCCACAGCCTGTTATTATTTAATAATATGACTGTCATAAATAACAGCATTAAAATAGCTATATAAAGGGGTTGTAAAGATACCAACTGGAAAAGCTGGTAGATGGAAAACAAAAACAAAAACAAAGAAACAACAAATAACTAAAATAGTAATAGTAGAAGTCACAACACCAGAAGCATCAAATACTTATACATTTGTGCATAGTAAAAACTGTTCAGCTAAAAGCAAAAAAAACAAGGTGGCCATATGCAGTTGCAACAGTGCCAATAACAAAATGCTGCGAATAGCAAAAATGCCAGAATAACCGCTATGCAACAACTTGTTAGTCAGGAATTCCTTATTTGCAAGGTGTATTTGGTGAAGAAGCGCTCTGAAGCTCTGAAGAAGCGCATTGAAGTTGGCTGTACAATCAAGTGCGTCAGCTTAGCATCAATTTTATGGACAGTGCCGGTCAAATAGCTGATCAGTTTGTGTTGTGCTTGTGGTCAGCTGGTGGCTGGCATACGCAAAAATATTGAGTTGAATATAAAATCAAATATAATGGCAAAGAAATTTGTAATAATTCTCGCATTAACTGATTGTTATTCGATCTCTCGTGGCTAAAAGTTTAATTGATTTGATGCATCACAGCTGGCATTAAAATGTTTAACTGATTCTGATACAAACATAAAAACTTAGCAAAATGCATAACAAAAAAGAACTCGGAGACTTATATAAAGTAGAGTTAGGCAAATAATATTTGAGAAAAAACAATATAATCAATATTTAGTCGGCAAGCCTTTATCTTTCCTCACAATTATTCAGTCTTCTCGGCATGGATTCGACGAGCTGCTTGCGTGTTAAAGGATCTATTTTTCCCCGCTCTTCTTTAATAGTATCTTCTAGGTTATGCGATCTTGAATGTGGTAGCAGTATTGGAATTTGTGACAGTCAAGCTGCGCTGAAAGCCCTTGCTAACCCACGCTGCTCTTCGAAGTTAGTCGGTGAATGTAGCACAAAACCGAACAGTGTTGCAAAACACAACAAAGTTAGTCTTATTTGGGTGCCTGAACATTGTGGTATTACAGAGAACGAATTAGCTGATAAACTGGCTAATGAAGGCTCTGCAAGTATGCCACTAGGCCCTGAATCCTGAATCGATTCAACTATGGATTGACGACTTCATGAGGTCCACCCATAGATGACGTTGGTCTGGGTTGAACTCGTGCAGAGTAGCCAAGTGCTTTGTTGGTGTAATCACAGGATACAACGTCTGTGGTCAGCATATGGCTGCCATGGGGGTCGTCGACAAACCAATATGCCTATCCTGTCTTGAAAATGCGACACTGCAGATCATTTTCTCTGTAGCTGACCGGCGTTTTCTAGAATCAGACTTAGGATATTGGGTTGCGATATACTGAGTATGGATAAAGTTCATACTCTTCCTCTTCCGGACCTCTTAAGATTCGTCAATGATTCCAAGAGATTTGTGAAAGAGTGGCTTCAAACTAATTTATCCGTTTTACCACCCTCATTTTATATTTCCCATCTCTCTATTCTTTCTACTGAAATCTATCCGGGTGTAGCTCAATGATCTCCTGACGGAGTGCTTGAACTTGTCCAACCCCCCACAAATCTAATCTAATCTAATCTTCTAGGTCTTTCTTGTTTTTAATAACAAGTTTTTTCAGTTGGTTTTCCAAATGAGTCCACAGATGTTCAATTACATTGATGTCTGGAGATTGCGGAGGTGTATCAAGTACTTTAGGGCAGTTGTGCATAAGCCACAAATGGACATCAAGTGCCTTATGCCTGGGATCGTTGTCTTGATAGCACTGGAAATTGTACTGAATTCCCAATTTTTCAGCACTTTGGGCCAAGTTTTCTTCCATAATTGTTAAGTATTGCTTGTGGTCCATATTGCCGTTAATGAAGCACACCTTTCCAATACCAACAGCGGACATACAATCACATACCGGACGTAACTTTTTTCCAGCAACACTCAATTAGTCTTCTCCACTTATATGACCTAAATATGTGAAACTTGCTGTCATCTGCAAATAAAACGTGCTTCCAGAACTTCCGAAATCCTTATACCCATGACGCTTTGCGGAGCTTAGGAGCGCTCAAATTTGGATTTTTCGTTATTTGTTGCACTATCCACCGTTCATCTACATCCAAAAACAGTATTGGTCGTCCCGATTTCTTCTTATTTTCCACAGATTTTGTTACTTTGAAACGTTCTATCACGCCGTATTCAGTCGAACGTGGTCCATCTACTGTTTCTGCGATTTTACGAATGGTTTTACCCTTTCATGATGACTAATAGTTAAATTTTAGACTTCAATTGAGCCTTGATCACGCTTTTTACCCATGCTTTTAAACCGACAGCAAATGAGTTATGGGAATCCCCGTTTTATAGTGCCAAGCAATCGCAATAATGCCAGATGTCCGACTTCTTTTTTGACGTCACTTTTGCGAACGCTGCATGATAAATTTTTCATAACAAGGAGGTAATGGATTTTTAAATTATTATTACTAGTTTTGAAATCCTATTTGAATACCCAATAATAAAAAAATTACCCAATAATCTTACAAAGCTTTTGAATTTGAAGCTGCATGCTATGTATGTCCGACTTCTTTATTGAGCTACAGTAGGCTCTATAATCAATAATATATAATGTGTGACGTATAACCTCTCACCTGGGATCTATCATCTATGGTTCCTATGACTTATGGTCTATGATTTAAGATATGTTGGCTATGATTTGTGATCATTGTGATCGTTGAAGATCTAGCATACCTGATTTATGGGATGCAGCTTTTGAATACGAGTATAAGGTTTACGGCGGCATAGCCATAGCGCAGCGAATAAAGATCCAGCGGCTACGTTGGCTGGGCCATGTTGAAAAAAAAACGCTACGGCTCTGAAAGTGTTCGATGCTATACCAGCTGGTGGTAGCAGAAGAAGAGAAAGGCCTCCTCTGCGTTGGAAAGCTCAGATGGAGAGGGACTTGGTTTCACTTGGTGTTTCCAACTGGCAGCAGTTAGCACGAGATGATACGATTACCGCGCTTTGGCCAAAACCATTGAAGACGATATCGCGCCAATCAAGAAAAAGAAGACACATATGTAAGAAAACCTGATTAAGTGCCAGTCCTTGGCTAGATACAAATCTGAGTCGTTCCGTTATCGTAGAACAGTCTGTCGTGCGAACGTAATTCTGAAATTCTTTAGGTGCACTTCAAAGAAGCCGTGCCAAATATCTTGGCGATTATTTTTGTAACGACATTGGAAATTTGCAAAATGTCTCAATGGAGGGACTAGTTACCTTCTTTAAAAAATCTGAGTGGTTTAAGCTCGAAAACTTAGGGTATTTTCAGAAAATTTTTTTTACAATAAAAAAATGAAAAAGGATATTTAAATTTGTTAGACTTTTTAATAATTTTAAAAATCGCGCTGAAATTGACCCTCCCGAAAAATTGGACCTGGACGGTGTTGCCCATTTTGGCTCTTCTATTTATCTAAAACACGAAAACTAAAAAAAATATTAATCAGTATGGCTGTAGCTATGTCCCGTACTAGAATAAAGAAAAACAATGTTTGACAAAATGGCGCGGTTTTGAATTTGACACTCTTAAAATCGAGTTTTTTCAGTTTTTTAATAAAAAAAATTGAAAATAGTTGAAATAATAATATAATAATAGCGGCCACCGTAGCCGAATGGGTTGGTGCGTGATTACCATTCGGAATTCACAGAGAGGTCGTTGGTTCGAATCTCGGTGAAAGCAAAATTTATAAAAACATTTTTCTAATAGCGGTCGCCCCTCGGCGGGCAATGGCAAACCTCCGAGTGTATTCCTGCCATGAAAAAGCTCCTCATAAAAATATTTGCCGTTCGGAGTCGGCTTGAAACTGTAGGTCCCTCCATTTGTGGAACAACATCAAAACGCACACCACAAATAGGAGCTCGGCCAAACACCTAACAGAAGTGTACGCGCCAATTATTTATTTTTATTTTTTTATTTTTTTTTAATAGCCATTGATGTTGTGAACAACATATTAAAACTTCAGACGAATCGGTTGAATAGTTTTTTTTTGACATCAGGCCGAAAAAAGTCGTTTCAAGATAAGCGGTTAGGGGTAGTCGGAATTTGCAAAAAATTGTTTTGTTTTTGCGTTTCCTTGAAGTATTAGATCTTAAAAATATTATTATATGTGAACATTTTAAGTGAAGCCGACAAATACTTTTCGAGTTATTCAATAATTAACAAAGGACGCTCGGGCGCTCCGGATATCGAGAGCTAAACTTTAAATGCTTTTTTCTCAAGACTATAGGCCTACGACTACTCCTAACACAATAAGTGAGTTTAAAGTTTGAGGCACAGGAGCGCGCGGACCGCTCTCTACCTAGTTAATGAGCTGTAGAAGCTATAATATTGGGAATTTCCGCATGAAAATTTCATAGTATATTCTTAAGGTACAGTAATTTCGGAATATCGAAAAAATAAAAAATCGATCCCATTAAGCGACTTAGTTGGGTGATGGTAATCAAATGCAGATATCTCAATTGGCCTTAGGGCCAGTGAGTGTCTTGTCTTAGACAAGCAACTTGGCTGACCTAACCTAACCTATATGCGAATTATGAGGGGGATCATATTTCATAGAATTTATTAAGCTGAATTCATAATATGGGTTCCTGGCCATTGTGACATTGATGGGAACTGCAGAGCCGAGGAACTACCGAAAATCGGCACAAAATTGACCGATGAGTACATAGACAATGATATTGGTATATCCTGGCTAAGCACAGTCTTAGCACATTGATTTTAGTTATGACAGGGCATTGCCTAATCGGTAGGCACGCCCAGAGAATGGGTGTACAAACGCATGACTTCTGCAAAAGTTGTCTAGACGAGGAAGAGGAAGTAACAATCTTATACATTCTGTGCCATTGTCCTGCTCTATCCAGACGCAGAGTTACCATTCTAGGCAGACAAACCTTTAATGAATTTGAAGATCTCAGCTCTGTCGGAATCAAGGATCCTACAAAATTTTTGAAAAGTACACACTGGTTTTAGGAGGGATAAGGAGAAGTTCCCCATACGGTATCACAATGGGCTATGAGCCTGAGTGTGTCCCACAGTGAACGACCACTTCAATCTAACCTAACCTAACTGAGGATTGAATTGAAGTAAACCATCGCAGATTAAAAAAATAAATTTAAAAAAAAGGATTTCAGTTTTCATTTGAAATAGCGCCTCGTTGCACGAAAACAATTTCTTTGGTTCAGCTACTGGTATACAGATTTTAGAAAAATGCTTTAACTGAAATTTTTATATCAGCATTCCAAAAATCATTCTCCCTCACAATGCGGAAGGCTGACAGTCCCTTAGGCGGAACCGACTGTCATGGGTGTTTAGGAAACCCTTTAGGTTTTTTATAGTCGCGTCATATTCCATATAATTTATAAAGCTCCAACTGAGAACTGTATGAAGTAAACCATTGCAGATTAATTAGAGTAAATAAAAAAGTAATCAGAAATAAAATAGTTTTCAAATGAAATAGCGCGCCTCCGCGCAAAACAAAAATGTTCTGACTGATGTTTTTATACATATTTGATTCTATTGAAATCGGCTTTTAAAAAGCATTCTCCCTCCTACCAATAGCTATCAACCTCAGGCGTAACCGGCACCTGGTGCACATTCTCATTTTTCTACTAGTCCTCCCATCAATCGCAAACAGCCGTCCACGCTGTTTTAAGTGGACAATTCTTTAGTTGAAGAGACAAAAAGAGACGAAAGCTGTTTTGCTTTCAGTGGTGGCCACGGTTAGATTGCGTCGTCGATAGGTCGGGCAGTGGAGTTGTGCGCAGGCGGCGATGAGCTTCCGATTACGCGGGATAATGCACTGTTTGCAGAGTTGCCCATGCACATACATATGTATGTGTGCAGTGGCTACTCAAATACACATGCATACATATCTATACAAATATACTACCACCGATCGTGTGACAGCACATTTTGCGTGGTCGGTTTGGGTGTAGTCATCACGACCGATAGTTGCGCGCTGGGTTAACCAGTCGATTTGTCCGTCATCGTCAGCCAGGTCTGCAAAGCGCTTGTTATTATTTATAACAATTGCGGTTTATATGTACTTAATATATACATATTAAATATATTGTTGTAGCTTCCTCTACTGCTGCTGCCGTCGTACAAACCAGTTTATTTAAAGTGCATGTTTTTTCTTATTTTTATTTTTTATTTTTTCGCAATGGTTTATTATTTGCTGTCAGTTGTGCTTTTGGACAAATATTGGCAAATGTGGTTGTTGTGCGCTATGTGTACACACTTTCCGGCAACAAGTAGCGCTAGCCATCACTGACTGCTCGCGGTTGCCGGGTTGTATGGGTAGTAGGTGTTCTAGGTGCACCCTGCATCAGTCCGCCAGCACATGTCTATATGCATAGATGTCATTACCTGGCCGGCTGGTATCTCCGGCGCTCCTTATTTGCACAGCTTGGGTTGCTTACAGCATGCGGACTTGTCTGTTTACCCTGGGAAATCAGCGATGAAACAGGAAATCTTGTTTATATTGCATTGTATTGTATTGTAAATGTTGTTGTTGTTGCTGCTTTTGCTGTTGCTGTTGCCCTGCCCATTGTGGCTGCTGTGGCAACTGTTGTTAAAGTCGAGTTCAAGTTTGTTTGAGATAGTGTTGTTGATATTTTTTGTTGTTGCTGTGTGGTTAATGCTATCACGTACGTATGTATGTAGGTAACTAAGTACTTTGGGCGAGGTTGAGGTGCTACTATTATTTGCCTACACAGGATTTGAAATAAAAATTTATCAAAATGCTATTTATCAGCACATTATTTTCCGCAGTGTGTGGCAGGCTTTAGTACTCTCTGTCAATTACAATCTATGCCGTACTTTCACTGACATTCCCACGGAATCCGGGAATGATCTTATTGTAGCGTTTAATAAGTTTTTGATGTTCTCATAAAGCAAACTCTTGAGTAGGAAAACGAAAATCAAAATATATAAAAACTCGATGCGCAACAGGGACATTGAAAGCGGATACAGTTCGTCAATTAATCATATTGGAAAGAAGAATGCGTAGGAGAAGACTGGGTCAAGTACAAGAAAAACATGGACGCTATCGCATCGGATATATATTGGGTAGTCGAAAAAGTCTTTTCGTATTTCTAATCAAACTTCAACTCATTTTTTTATATTTAAAATGAACTTTATTAAGCCAAATATGTACCATTTTGTTTGACCACCTTTTGCCATTTTTCTTCTAGAGGCATTATTCCATCAGTGTAAAACTTTTGTGGTTTCTCGGCGAAAAACTGCGACAAGTAATTTTCACAGGCTTCTGTTGAAGCCAACTTTACTCCATTAAGGGAGTTCTGCATTGACCGAAACAAATGGTAGTCCGATGGTGCAAGGTCAGGGTTATATGGTGGATGCATCAAAACTTCCCAGCCAAGTCATCAAAGATGTGTGTGGCCTAGCGTTGTCCTGATGGAAGACGACGCCCTTTCGGCTGATCAGTTCTGGCCGTTTTTTTTTCGATTGCTTGCTTCAATCTCATCAGTTGTTGACACTAAAGTGTAGAATCAATCATTTGAGCAGGCTGGAGTAGCTCATAGTGGATGATTCCTTTCCAATCCCACCAAACACTCAGCATAACCTTTCGAGGCGTCAGTCCTGGCTTTGCGACCATTTGTTGAGCGTCACCACCCTTGCACCATGATCTTTTTCGCACATTATTGTCGTATTTGATCCACTTTTCGTCTCCTGTTACCATTCGCTTCAGAAATGGTTCGATTTCATTTCGTTTCAGCAAAGAATCGCAGATGTTAATTCGACCCATTAAATTTTTAACAGACAATTCATGTGGTACCCAAACATCGAGCTTCTTTTTGTAACCAGCCTTTTTAAATGGTTCAAAACCGTTTCACGATGAATATTTAGTGCCTTGGCGATGTCATGGCAGCTTATGTGACGGTCCTGGTCAATCTTTTCCATAATTTCATCGACTTTTTCAACGATAGGTCGACCGGAGCGAGATGCATCTTTCACATCGAAATATCCAGAACGGAAGCGAGCAAACCATTGTTGTGCTACACGAACTGATACAGCATCGTCTTCGTAAACTTCACAAATTTCATTGGTGGCTTGCGTAGTATTCTTCCCTTTTTTATACAAAAATTTCAAAATATAGCGAATTTCTTTATAATTTTCACTCATTTTTGAACAGCTATAACTTTTTTTCAACTTCTCCGAATTTAATTTTTTGTTGGTTAAATGAAGCCTAAAATATCACCTTTCTAACACCATATGATATGACACAATGTGATTGGTAGCACTGGAGATAGATGACTCCAACGACATCTATTGACAAAATACGAAAATACTTTTTCGACTACCCAATATAACAGCGAGCTAGAGGAATTTCGACAAGAGGAAAACGTTGTGCGGTTTGCTCCCAAATCGCTAGCCATACGATGCGCTTGCAGAATGTCAGATAGAATACCTCACAAAGTTTTGGATGCCCATATGCTTGGTGAAAAGCGAAGAAATCGGCCGCGGAAACAATGGTTAGATGACGCTGAGGACGATCTAAGAAGCATAGAAGTGACGAACTATCGTAGTCTGACTATGGACTGAGATGCATGGAGAAGAATTGTGGAGGAAGCTAAGGCTCACACCGAGCTGTATTGCTATGAAAGATGACGATATTTTCATAAAAGAACGTTATCCATAACTTACATACATACCTACAGGGTGTTCCATCTATACCTGATGCATCAGAGCTTTGATTAACAAAGACAGTTGTTGTTCGACTTTTTTTTTCTATAGCGTTTGAGAAACGTCGATTTAAATCACGAAGCGGTAACCGGCCGTAAGACTTACGTCTCAACAACGTTTACAAATCGCGCAATTGTATTACGAAAATCGACGCTCTGTGAAAAATGTTCACCGCGCGCTCAGACCAACTTAAAATTTTCCGCGATGAGGCCCATCTTTGTCTTAATGGCTACATCAATAAGAAAAAATTGCCATATGTAAGCTAAAGAGCTATGCGAAGGCATTCAAGAACAGTCACTACAACCATTGAAATCAACCGTTTGGTGCGGCCTATGCACTAGAGGAATCATTGGCCCATATTTCTGCAAAGACGAGGCTGGCTCGCCTTCACCAACGTGTAAAGGTTCAAAAATCTTACGCAGAATCTTTCTATCAAATACTCCAAGGGACGGCTCATCGGATGTTGTCATCGTTTGTGCTTCTGCGCCATAGAATAGGACGGGCATGATGAGAGCCTTGTGTAGACTTAGTTTTGTTCATCGAGAGAGGACTTTACTACTCAATTGCCTACTCAGTCCAAAGTAGCACTTGTTGGCAAGAGAGATTCTTCATGGATTTCAAGGCTGACATTGTTATCGGTGTAAATGCGGGTTCCTTAATAAAGGAAGACTTTTACAACCTCGAAATCATAACTGCCAACAGTAGCGTGGGTGCTAATACGTAAGTGCGCCGACTGTTTGTTTGATGACAGGAGGTACTTCGTTTCGTTCTTGTTTACTATACATACATTTGGAAAAGGCTACGCATACTGGGGAACGTCAATGCTACTACAACACGAACAACATAACTCCCGCATGACCTTCGCTAAAGTCGTAATTTGGACGGAAGGTTAACAACACGCATGGTCTGCTTAAAATCACGCATTAATATCGAGCTGCAATTGATTTTTTACTTCAGAAGGCTCTGGATCCATGCTGTGTTAAAATGGCACTACAACGTTACGCTCTCGGACTTTCGCTAAGCCGAGTTGATCTGAGGTATCTGATGCGAGTTTCTCCTGTCAGCAGCCTTCAAGCAGTAAAGGTGCTTTCAAGGTTACTTTCTCACAGAAATTACTTAGTGTGCCCCTAGCTCATCAGCTTTTCTGGCACTCATATGTATGTACCAACTTGATAGGAAATTTTCCAAAGTGACCGAAAGTAAAGTGTGAGTAGCACTTAAGCTAGAACTCCAAACTAAGCATTCCAAGCCTTATCATTAGAAGCAACTACCATTCGGAACTGCGCAGTATCGAATCTCTGTGCATGAAACACCGAAATGTCAGAAAAGGCTTTTTCTAATAGCGATGGCCCCTCGCCAAGTATTTGATAGCAAACCTTCAAATGTATTTCTGCCATGAATAAGCCGCTCATAAAACAAGATCATCTGCCGTTCGGAGTCTGCTTAAAACTTAAAACCCTGCATTTGTGGATCAACACCAAAACGCCCGCCACAAATAGGAGGAGGAGCTGGGCCAAACACCCAATACGGGTGTAGTCGCTAATGATATGCATATATAGAAACATATATGTAAATCTTACCCGGAGGGACTGGTATGGAGATCTCGCTTTAAAAATTGTATGATAATATTCGCTGAAGACCCTCTGGTCTCTTCCCAATCATCACTCGACCGAACTTATCGCTACAAAAAAAATTATGCATATTTTAAGTAAACTCGTTTTGTGTGTGTATTTATGCTGACAATCATTGCTGCCGCTTCAATAATGCTGTATTTGCCTTAGTAGAGACGTGATTTCCCAAACAATGTGAAATTGCTTCCTTTGAGAATTTATGCTTCCTTAGTCGTTGCAAAGACTGGTGCGGCTTTACCACGTTAATCACCAATCAAAATCATAATACCGAGAGAACTTATGGCCAAGGCAGCTGAATGAGAAGTAGGAAGTGGCTGTAGCGCAAGAATAAATAAAGCGAGTAGAAATAAATGGAAACAAACAATCAAGGAATAAAAACTAGCAAGCAAATAAACAAATGCATTGGTTAGAAGTGGCCACTACACTACAATAACAATACACAATGGTACGTTTACTTGTTTATTGTTGTGATATTTTCTTAGCAGTAAATCTGAAAAGCCTTAGAGAATAAGGCAAACGGCATAACGAGCCGGTGCAAAAGCGCACACGCATACACACACACAATCGACGCATACGGCTACTCGGTTATCGAAAACAACAATGCTTCCGGGGACATCGCGGGATCCGCAATTGTGCATGCAATTGAACTGGAAACAGAACCAGGCACCGCTATCCGTTCAACAGACAGGGGGAACCTTAACGTGAATTCTTGCACCAGATTAATGCTGCAACAACTGGCCAGAAGAAGCGGTCGGGACACAACAACACGCCACACCACGCCAATTGCATTATAGTTTGCTATTTCGATGGCTGCAACTTAGCTGGTTAGGCGCAATGGCTGACTAGTAAGCACTTTGGTTGTCCACTAGACTGTCCTGTCTCAGGCTGCCGATTGTTTTGCATGAATTGCAATAATTTTGCATGCAGCTGCAGATTTTCCACGCTTCACGCGGAGAGAGGGTAGGGAAAGTATGAAATTGAAAAAAGGTCCAAGTTCGAACCACCCACTTAAACAGATGGTGGAAGAGTTTGAGACGTCGCTGGAATATTGTGGCATTTCAAATAGGCGTTAGAGGAAGCAGAAGCAGCTGCACTTTCTAAGTGAGGCCAACACTCTGCATACGATGCACTAAGCCTCCTCACCACAACAACAAAAAATGGCTTGAGGAAATAGCAAACAGAAAATATGAATTAAAACAAAAACCATAAAATAACGAACAATATAAAAATGCAAACAAGTTGTAATATGAAAAATCGTAGAATAAAAATAAAAGCAGCGATAAACTAGAGAAGAACAGTCGCAGCAGATGAAAAATTGCACAAATGCTTGAGGCGGCAGCGTGCATTGAACTCAGCGGGCGCGCGCAAAAATAGAAAGAGAACAGAAACAAACAACAACAACAAAAAAACTATGCAGCAACACGCAGTCAGAACCGACACGTCAGTTTGTCTGCAATGAAGAGATTGCGGAGTAGTACCGCAGAGCGCAGCGCATAACTACAGCATGTGGATATGGTTTCATTAGGAATAAACTATGGGCGGCAGAGAGCGGCACGAAGGCAAGCGGTTAACAACGATTGGCTAGTATAACAACGCAGCCTATTAGAAGCTTAAAAGGAAGTAATGATGCAGAAACACACAACCGTGAAATAGACAAACGTATGAACTTGTAATAGCGAGAGAGTAAATCTGTGTGAAGAGCGCACGCAGCAACAAGTAGTTAGGGAGAAATGTAGTAGGCAGCGATGCAGTGTAATGCGACAACAGTAATGCTTTAGCAGTATGCGCGAATCACAGTCGTTAAACAAGGCAAAAACAACAGCGAGCAGCAGTCAATGTACGATGGAGTAAGGTGAGTGAGAGCACGAACATAAGTGAGTGCGTTTCTGCGTTAGCAGCGGCAACGACAACGACAATGGCACGCGATCGTAAAGAGGCAATAGTTGTGTATGAAATGAAGGAAAAATGTAAAAACAAAAAATTAAATAAAAAGGAAAATTAGTGTGAGCAGCAGCAAAATTAAAAAACAAAAACAAAAAAACGTATAACAATAATAAAAAGGAAAAAAGTTACTCTAACGCAAAGCAGAGCAATAGCAAGGCAGCTTGTAAAGCGGAGAAAGAGTGCAAATTGTAGAGAAGTATGTATGTGCGCATGTATGTGTGTATGTAAGCGGATAGCGCACTGGCACTAGCAGCAATGTCTGCAGCCGTAATAGTTGAAGGAAGGAGATCAGCTGCAGCGACTGTAGGCAACCAAAAAAAAAATCATGTAAAATTACTACATTGCAGTCAACTGCATAGCGAACCTATATAAGTGCACATACACACACATATTGGCGTGTAGGTAATTATCCAAGGACGCGTTTTCTGCTACGTAATGAAACGACCTTGAGTTTGACGTTTCGTTGAAGCGCTTGCCACCGCCATATGTATGTGCATGTGCATGTGTGTCGAGAGTGTTGTACGCCATGGAAGACGAAGGTGAATAGATGTTGGTAGGCGTGCCGAGGCGAGCAAACTCGTGGCAACTTGAGGCAGCTAGCAAGCAGCCAACAGCCTAGTACTAGACGATGTGTTGCTCGATGTTGGTTGTAGGTTTTGCGACCTGCACGCCTGCTTTCGATGGCTGTGTGTGGTATGTAAATAATGTAACTATTTTTATAACAACAGCATCAGCAACAAAAGTGTTGATTGCTGGCAGCAGGCAGTCAACGCGGCAACGAGGACAACGGCTGCAAAAATGCAGTATCCCCCTGCATGGCAATGCATTTATTATTATTACCTTAAAATGGTTATCTGTGGAATTTTTACGATTGCAATGCCAGCACTACAGGTAACTACAAACGTACACATACACGCACATACATTCAAACGTACGTAGCAAGCGAAGCTATGCATTAGGAATGAAAAATAGCGCTGGAGCAACAAACTACTGACATGCAGTTTTCGCGACGACCCTTCGTGGCTGCTTGATGCGTTCCTCAGTTAGCTCACTTTAGCTTTGGCAGCGCTGTTGCGTCGCTTTGATATTGTTTTTGTCAGATTAGTAATTGAAGATTTATGAGACAGGCAAGACAACATTGTAGTTAATAAACCAGATTTTAGTGCCTAAAATGTTTGGTGTACATACACACAACTTGGCATCGCATCGCTCTAAATGACGTTTTCAATGAAAAACGGACTGTTGAATTGCAAAAAAAAAAAGGAGAAAAGTTCAAGCATCTGAGAAACGAATATTCGGTGGAATTTAAATACAATTTATTAGTACATACATACATACGAGTGTCGTTCGCAAAGTCCGTGCAAAGTCAAAGAAATGGCACTGCTGGCGGCGCGTATCGAGGTTAGGTTAAGTTTATAGCATCTCTTGGAAGAACACACACCAAGTTTCAGCCAATCGGTCAGTTTCTTTGTGTTTGTCGCTCGTTTGAATAGAGGAAGTCGAGTGAATTTCCTTTACCATCACAATCATCACTTCAACAGCTCACGCCTCAGGAACTATGGGTGCAAACTTAATGGAAACAGGACTCCAATTCGTTTCACATGCTCCATATTCTCTAAACTTTGCTACCTTGCATTCCTCGGACTACTATTTGTTACCCAATTTAAAGAAATGGCTAGCGGGAAAAATATTTTATTTAAACGAGCAGGTGATTGCAGAAACGAATGGCTATTTTTCAGACTTGCACAAATCCTATTATTCTGAGGGGACCAAAAAACTTGGACAGCGTTGGACGAAGTGTACTAACAAAAGCCTAAAAGGATCACAAACAATTGAGTAGCTTTTATTTTTGCAAGTGCTTTTCAAACGTCTCTCGTATGTACAAATATGTGAAAAATAGTCTAACGTTTTTTGAATTATTCATACAGACGAAAAAATTTAAAGGAATTGGCTTAATAAGTTGGTCACGATGTGGTCCATCAGCGCCAAGGTAGTCATGCAGGGAGTCGCAGTTAATGGATTTTTAATGATGTTCGCTTGTAGCTGCTGCCAAAAATAGAAAAAAATGTGCACATAAATTATTGATCCAATTTTATCGCAAATGTAGAATACATACGTACATAAGTAAGAGATGGGATATAAAATACCATACAATTAAAAAACAAGAAAATACAAACCTGCAGAGAATAAAAGTAAGGAAACACACTCAAGGTTTGGCTAGTAACAAACTTTATAGCTTTGGTTCGTATAAAATCTGTTAAAGTTCTCTTTCTGATAGACGAGTGGTAATCAAGGCGTCGAACACTCTAAAAGTGACATTCACACAGAACTCGTCACGTTTCTGTACCAGTAGGCATGCAACGGAGTCGGTTCTGACCAGTTGGGTAGCGAGTGAGAATTATAATTTCGACCAGCTGAACGAAAACCCCAATAATTTTGCCAATCTGAGGCCCCTATCGCATTCACCTGCTTACGATACTCTGTATTTACCCTCCGAATAAAAATGAGAGTATTATGCCCAAATGAGGTATTCATATACTCAGACAGTCAAGTAGCTATAAAAGCGCTAGAATCGCACAGCGGTCGATCAAAGAGCTTTTTAAGATTTAACAGGGAAGTTATAAGAATCATTATAGCGGTATTAACTGGTAAATACTACGATTTCTGTAGAAGCTGTCTTAACACAGAAAAAGAGGAAACATCCAGACACCTTTTATGTGAATGTGAAGGCTTAGCCAGAAGTAGGCTCCGCACTCTTATATACAGGGTCCGCCATATAACTTTACGGAATTAAAAATGCTATAAAAAAGAAACTACTCAATATTTTTCCAAACTGTTTTTTTTTTATTTTGAAGTACAATCCTTCCGGTTAATGATGGAAAACAACTTCATTCATATGGCTGCCTTGGCTAGCCATGCACCATCCCATACAATTTTTCAACACATTTTCGATTGTATGCGGTTGTATTTCAGCTATGACATCGCGTATGTTGGTCTTCAGTGTATCAATTGTTGCTGGTTTGTTGGCATGATGTTCCTGGTGATTAACGAACACTCTCGGCCACAGCAGCAATATTTTCGGGTGTACGCACGGTTTTTGGTCGGTCACGCGTTGGTTTGTCAATAAGCAACCCAGTTTCTCTTACTTTTTTCGCAAAGTAACGCACATACGCTTCATTCGGTGATTTTCTTCTTCCCATTGCCGTACGTAATTTTCGTACACATCCTGCATCATTACCATGATTTTCAAAGTAATGTCGCAATATTTCCCAGCGGTCTTTGAGCGTATACGCAACCATTTTCGTTCAGCGGAAGAAGAAAACTAATTTTCTGTCAAATCAGATGACAGCTAAGTGTTACTATTCTTCAAATAATACCTAGTTCAAATCCGTAACGATAGATGGCGGGCCCTGTATATATTTGATCCTTTTATTCATATATGGAACATCTCGCACTCTTGGTACGGCATTTTCAACTGATTTAGCGGGCATAGCGCATCTAAAACTAACGAAGCTTTGAACGTTTATTAAAGTTACCAGAAAGGAACCCATAGTGTAAGGATAAGTAGCAGTGGTATCACAATGGATCTACGACAGGTATAAATGTGTCATTGCGAGAGCCAACCTACCTACCTACCTACACTCCCAGTCATTAGACCTCCTGAAGATTACCGACTAAAACCAGTCAACTTAAGGCAGTTGTTGATCCTGCTCGGTGGCCTCGATGGACAGATACTAAAACACATTACAACGACTTCAAGTGCGAGCCGTATTTGATTAGTTGTAAATCCAAAAACCTAGAAAAATCATCTAGATTTTCAAAATAGGTTTGACTGACTTTAATTAATGAGCGCAGTTTAACTTTCTGTGTCGCAAAGGATGAAAGGCGAAGATGAAAGAGTTCGAGTATTTTATTCGAGCCTATTTTTCATTATAAACGTAATCAAATGCTATTACTTTGGAAAAAAAATGTATTTCTTAGTTAAAGTCCTAGTAAGTCTTTACTAAAAAGACTTTTAAGTGTTTTCATTCACCTGCTCTAAGGTGAGGTTGTTCGCTTAGGACTGGTTGCTATTAAAAAGAGTCCCCTCTGTGTCAGCACTGTGGTTGTCCAAAACTGTCACAATCACATATTTAAATTTTGTCAAGCGATGAGCGATTGAAGAGAGCAACTCGCTCGCGCGTTTGTTGCAAACAATGTTGCCAAAAAATTTGAGTTGCAAATTATCAAGGAAAGGGAATTGTTTGTACTATCTAAATAATATGAAAGGTAGAGATTATAATGAGAAATTTACCTTTTAATTCATTTTTTTATTCATTGTATTTAGAATGATATTAAATTTACGCTGCCTCCGAACGGCGGATGATTTTGTATGAGGAACTTTTTCTTGACAGAGATGCACTTGAAGGTTTGCTATTGCCTTTCCAGGGGCGAACGTTTTTAGGAAAATGCATTGGTTTGCTAATTTTTAATTAAATTAAAATTGGTTTTCGAGTGTGGGTATATAAAAGCTGAAAATTAAATTTGAGAAATAATTCGTGAAGGTAATCACTAGCCTAGGCAGACAGAGGCATTAATCGGGATTACCGGGGCAATTAAAAAAAAAAAACTAAAACAATTTAGTTAGTTCTGATTAAAATTGTGGCGTGACAAACGGTTGCTACGCGGATTAGTGAACAACTGATTTGCTTATTGCATAGTTTTCTCAGTAAAATATGGACCGCGGGCAACAAATACGAGTATTAGCTGCTCTGGTACTAAAAAACAATATTTATTTATTTGTTTATCTAAGGGAGTTGAGGTCGTCGGAATTTTCAAAAAATTGGATTTTTTTATTTTGCATTTTCTTAAAGTATAATATCTTAAAAATATTGTGCAAAAATTTGAAGTGAATCCGACAAATACTTTTCGAGTTACTCAACAATTAATAAAGGGAGCTCGGGCAAATCGGCAATCGATAGCAAAACTTGTTTTCTCAAAACTATGTTTTTTGAACTGGTGATCACCGTAACTTAAAAACCGCTTGGTAGATTTCAATAAAATTTATACTGCTTTTGAAAAACATAAAAAACTCGTGCCTGATCGAAAGAATTTTTTTTTTCAACGATTTCGATTCTTTTTAAATAATTAATTGTCGGTTTTTTCTCGAAAATCTGAAAAATATTTCCTGAGGCCGCATATTGTTAATTTTGAAAAAAAAGCTTCGATCAGACACAAGATTATCTATTAATAAAACTAATTTGTCTTGTCTGATTGATTTTAGATGGTTCTCTCTCTTTTGGCAATCCGGCTTAGTTGCGTTTAATTCCTGAGATAATTCCGAATTAAGTCGTTAATCCCGATTATCGCAACTTTCTATTGCCTAGAGGATGAAAATTCATTATTCGCGGTGTGGGCTTTCCTCCCTCGCCTCTATTGTTTCTACAGGGTAGACAATATTCGCCGGACCCATCTGGTAACCCTGTATCTTTTGACAGAGACGTCAGATCGCTTAATGACATACCGCGTTGGAAGCGTCAGTCCAAGCAAATTTTTATCATGGAACAATACTTGCCACGCGAGCGATTGTGAAAACTCAACGTGCGTATAAAGAATTAAATAATGTGAAAAGTGCGCCTTCTAAGAACACCATTAAACGTTTGCAGGAAAGGTTTTCGACTGGTGATGCTCTTTGTAATCCAAATAGGCCAAATCAAAACCGACCAAGGCGATCGGATGAGAATATTGCTCTTGTACGGGCCAGTGTTGAGACGTCGCCAAGGACATCCCAAAATCGCCGTTCTCAGCAGTTGGGCATTGCTCGGACCACTTTACAACGAATTATCCGCATTAATTTGCATTCATTCCCGTATAAGATTTAATTGACGCAAAGATTGTTGCCTGCGGTCAAGCCTCGTCGATTGGAATGGGCCCAAAAAACACATGGGTCCGTTGAATATGGGAAACCCTGTACTTACATAAAAACGATTAAGAGTCGACTTAATAGTCTAGTGATCTGCTAGTACTTCTGCAAGAACTTGAGAACCTCACCAAAAGTTCTGAGTTCTTTATTCATCCAGTGATTGCAATCATCTAAAGCTTAATAAACCATTTGCTACTGGTAATCGCCCCTGCTTATTCTTCACCTTTTGAAAACGGAAACTGAGTTTATTTTCCTCTGTCATAAATATTTATAGTTTTAAATTCCTCACACAGGGTTGAAAACAGCAATCACTGGTCGCGATATTAACGAAAAGTCAATAAAAGTGACTAGTGACGACGAATTGCATGCCGGCATTATTAGATTTTCATTGCCATTTTTTTACACAGCCGACATACACAAGATGCAGCACTGAATTTTATTTCTTTTCGGCTCTTTTTTTTTTGTTTTTGGTTTTTAACACTACTCATTTGCGCTTCCATTGGCTGCAGCGGTCTCTTTGCTACTTAATTTTTAGGCGTGTAATTGAATTTTTTTTCTGTTCGAAGTCTATTACAGTACTAGCTGAGTTAATAGCTCTTCTTCATCATCATTAGTGCCGAGAAAAAAATTTAAAAACGGTTAATAATAAATTGTTGGCAAAACTGATTTTGCCGAAAGGAAAAAAACGCGTAGATACCAATATTATGGACGATGCACGCCTTCAAGGGCATGAATATCATTTTAGTGCTTGCAGCATTTTTAGCTACTAGCTGGGCACTATTTTAATTTGCTCTCTGCTTTGTTTTGAAACTTTTCAGCATAATTAATTTTTCTGACCTTCGGAGCGCCTTTTAGTGCACACATTTTTATGCGTTATATGTTTTTTCGAGCAAATAATACCTGTACTTAAGGAGAACGGAAACAAAAGAGAAATTTGGGTTCTTCGAATTCTACGATTTGTGCAAGTAAATTATTTTGAGGAAATAAATATTAAAAATATCAATTAGTTGATATTTGTTTTGAATGTGAACGGAGTGGGACTATACACAGCGTTTTCAGAAATATTTTGATTGCAGCACCAACTGGCTGAATTATGCCAAGAATGAAAAGCAGCCTGTAAGCTGCTCTAAAAATGCCTCTACCTACTAGTAGAAGTTGCGGAAAATGTGGAGATAAGCGTCCTACAAGCAAGCAATCAGAAAAAAACTAACAATCAGACAAAGTTTTGCAAATGGTCTTATTGGGTATATCATTTACAGACCCGACTATAAAACTGGAAAAAATCCAATCCGTTTTGCTATACCCAAAACGTGAAATTTAGTTGGAAAATTTTAATTCTTCTAACCACTTTTAATTCGACACTACGATATCTTTTCGTATACAAAAACAAAACAAAAAAAAAATATTAAAAAAAAAACTGTTTAGCTTAGAGACTGAAAAAATTTCAGCAACTTTGTACGGAAGAAAGAGCATGACACCTCAGCGAAAAAAATATCAAAAATCAACGGAATTATGCTGGGTTCGAGGCCACAGAGATATACCAGGGAACTGTAGGGAAGACCAACTTCCAAGAGAAGGTACCTGTATGCCAAACATAAGTAATTTTATGGAGGTACCTCTCGTATAGTAACTTGTAAGCTTCCCATTAAAGACGTACTAATCAGTTCTGCAAATCAAAGGGATTCGCGTTAGCGCCTATGAAATTGCGAGGCAAACATGGCCAAGGCTAAATCAACGTCTGCCCAAGAGTATTATAAAATTGAGTAGACTTCAAATCAGGACCTTAGTAGGGACCCTCACAGGACGTTGTCTCATAGTGATTAGGTGTTTACATGCATGCTTTCTGTCGTAGCTGCAGAAATGAGGAGGAGTTGAAAAAAATTTAACACCTTCATTGCACATGCCGAGCTCTAGCCAGAAGCAGGGGCCGATTTTTAAAATCCTACTTCTTAACGAATATATGTAGATAATCCATACACTTTAGGTATCAACAACCTTTTACGCTTTGTCAAAAGCTCACAATAGTTCAATATGGAGAGGGAAATGTAGCGCAACCCCCGCGGCTCACAACGGACCCATTTCGTGGACTAAGTGGCATCGTTGTCTCTATGTGCGATGCAGCTGCCAAACCTCACCTAGCCTAACCTAACCGGATTTCGTAGTTGTTTGGACTTACACTTTCTAAGACTTAACGTCAGTGGGCTATGAAACTGTATACCTAGAAAAACTCTAAAAATTCTGATTAAAAATTGAAGGTTCTGATGAAATTTTGAATTTTTTTTTTATACTTTTTAAAGTTTATGATGGAGAAAAATGTGATTATTTCTAAGACAGAAACATTTTTTTCTTAGATTTTTTTTTTTAGAATTTTTTTCTTTGTGTTTTTTATGTCCAAAGCAAATGGGCTTGAAATTGTTTATTTCACTTATTAAAATATTTATTGAAATATTAGCTTTTTTATCCATAGTGGAGAAAATCGTACGTCCTAAATGCATATCTGGTGTTTAATTTTCTATAATACTATATTATATTATACGAGTATTTTTTATGACAACATTTTGCCACTCATACTAATACCAATTTTAATTTCTTTTTCTCGTTGCAGGTATGCACTGATATTTAAAACAAAAACTCACGAGAGGCTTACTAAGCTGCGTAAAAGGTAGTGAAGAAAGGAAAACCGATGTAAAATTAGCACTTCGCCAAAAATTGAAGAAAGGAAAACCGATGTAAAATTAGCACTTCACCGAAAATTTGCAACTTTTTCTCAATCCACTAACAATTCATTTTAAACTGCGCCCAACATTCGTTCTTGCCCACCTTATCCTAATCCCATTTAACGGTTCGAACGCTGCCAGTAGCGCCCTCTTTTATTGCATGACAGTTATATAAATTTTCTGGTGTTAACTTGTAATTTCAAAAACTCTTTCTATTGCCTTTGTCATGCCAGTTGGCATTAAAACCGTTGTTGCTTTCTTAGTTAAATTCTCAGCATGAAAGAATTTTCTTTCGACCTACTATTCCCATAGCTTTCCAGCACTCCGTCTCAACTGCCAATCATTTACACCTCAACTTGTGTTTCGGCTATTAATCTGATATATTTACCCTTTTGGCAGTGAAATTGGTAGCTACACTCCGTTAGTGTTTGCGGGTAGTTATTCACTTAGCGGGTGAATCTGAAAGTGTTTTATTTCTTAGTCGCCATTAATATGGAAATGCAGGATTGCCATAGATTCGTATTAGTGAATACATTTTTTAATGGATTTCATGGTTTAAAAATTAGAAAAATATGCCTAACGTTTAGTTCTGAGTGAGTCCTAACAGGTATTTGAATTTGACCCTCAAAAACGGAAGCTTCGGAGGTCTCTGCGAAAAATATTTAGTTTTCAGTTTTTTGCACATTCTTTTGGTAAATCGGCTTAAAAAACTACGGGATCTATACATTTTAGATATATGTTGCGTTCAGCAGTTTTGTGTAGAAAACAACGGCAAACATTTTTGTGGAACATTTTAACCCTCTAACTGCTCAGTAGTTGCGTATTTTTTATCTCTTTTGCGAGAAAGTGCAAAAATCGCGCATAGAAGGGGCACATAATGGGTTAAAATGTACTACAAAATTGTTTGTCAGGAAATTCTACTATAAGTCTCTTAATGCACCACAGCTCAAAATATAACTTATTACCAGAAATAGGTGAAAACGGAAAATGTGTACTGGTCTACAAGTACATATTTGAATATTGTCAACGCAATTTTTTCACTGCCCACTAACGAAAGTAGCCACACACTCAAATCGCCGATACACGTACATTTTTGTTTGCTCACATCTCTACCGGTATCCATTGACGGCATCTTGTTTTGTTTGCAAAAAGTTTCATGGGGTCGAATTTGTGCCAGCGCTTGACGTTTGGAGAATATTCGATTTTTTCACTTGTTTGACCGACTTAGAAAAGTCAAAAGTTAGAATGCGAAGTCGAACTTAATATTCTATGCTGCAAAATCAGGTTACTCTCGTTGACACCTTGCCTGGCTTTAAAGATCCCGGAAGCTTTATCTTCATTTCTTAAGATGCTGACTGTGATGACGTAAAATTAATCATCCAATGTTGTTTTTGAGGAACTTTTTTACTAAATCAAGAAAAAAGTATTAAATTTTGAGTAATGGAAATACTTCTTTTGACCCTTATGTGCTCCATTGCTTGTCTGTTTGCTCACAACTGCAGCTGTCTAGTTTACTAGTGGCAAAAATGTTTGACGTACAAAGCCATTTGCAAAAGTTACAGTTCTTCAGAAAGGTTCATCAATTTTGCGCCAATTTGTATTAGACCGCCATATAGAACTAACCTTTTAATACATTTAAGCACTTTCCCAGATTTTTCTGTCAATTCAGGCTCACATAACCTAGTTTTATTGCACCAGGGTATACGCATTTCCAGGGCATAGATTTTCGCATTTCCAGCCTAGCTCGATAAAGGACTCACATTCTAAAAGGCTCACAACTGAAACACTGACTTGCTGAAATTATAGAGCTGAACTCTGTGTTCTCTTCCTAAAATTATTATATGGGGTTTTTCAATTGGCGCGGGTCGATGTTGGCGCCCTGTGGCAGCCATTTTGTTTTGGTGACATCTGTCAAATCTTTTGTTTATTATTCAGTTGTTTATGCCAAATCATCATGGCAAGTTACACGATTGAACAGCATTTTCAAATGATAAAACTTTATTATCAAAATGAGTGTTCATTAACGCAAACGTTGCACGCATTGCGCCCATTTTTCGGTAGACGTGGTGGCCCTTCCAATTTCTTATGGCCCATATTGAACCATATGGACCTAGACGACATGTGGAACCAGGACGGCAGGACGGCGCTACGTGCCACATCAGCTTGGATATTCCGTGAACCGTCGGCTAAGTTTTTCAACCAACTAATTGAAGTTTAATAAAAAGCCATCCGTGAGAGTATTTCTCGCTGTGACGTAGAATTGAATTAACAAAAAAGAGAACAGTGTAATAATAGAAATTCGCGTGTGAATAATAATAAAAATAAAGTAAAAGAAATATAGCAGTAAAATTAATACTAATTTGAAATTATTACGTCAACAAATAAGCTGATTTTATCATGTTCAAAGAGTGCGGGGTAGTGGTACACGGATGTCACCACATTTGGTATCCTCTCTGTCGTGAACGAAATAAAGAACTAATTTCAAAAGTGTATCCAATTTTTCTCTGCTTCATCCAGCTGGGCGGAGTATTGCAAGAAAATGAGCGTCGTCCATTATCACTAGGAAGATCTGCAGCGACTATCTATCCAACTGGCTATCCATCATTAATTATCAGTCACAAAATAGCTCCCCGATTAGAGGGTCGCGTAGACTTATGGGCTATGATGAAAATAAATAACTATATGTACATACAAGCCAGTCTATCTGAAGACACTGCAACGAATTAAAAAAATAAATAAAATAACAAGAAAATTTCGCGGAAATGAATATACTTCCACGACAACATAAAAATATACGCAAAATCAAACGAAATTTAATTAAAAAAGGAAAACGAAATGCACTAAAACGAATATAAAATCAACGAATCAAAACAAAAATCATTCAACATATTTGAAAAATAAGACGATAGAAATCATAAGAAACTGGAAGCTGCCATAATAACGGTAGTCTCCACAGTAGAGTTGTACGGTGGAATACCCTAGCGTTTTGTGGATTTTCATCACTTCAAATAAAATTATCAATCAATAAAATTATCAATTCAAATAAAATTAAAAAAATAAAACCATTTACGCTGAAAGTAGTGAAAGCTCTAGAATATACCTGAATTATGTCATACATGCAGCCGCCATAAAATCTACTCCGCCAACCGTGTCAAGACCATCATACTGTAATGGCTGCCCAAAAATAAAAAGAATAATAATGAAAAAGGCATCTCTGAGAAGAAGATGGTAACAGACGCGATCACCAGAAGACAATGAGAACCTGCAAAGGAACTTAAAACGGTAACTTAAGCTTAAAAAAAAAACCAAAATTTCATGATATCTTCATTAACTGAGTCCCACAATAGATGCAAACTATTTGCTATGGAAAGCAACGAGAAAAATTCTCAATACAACTGTTCATAAGCCGGCAATTCGAAAAGTTGATAGCTCAAGTTTTTTTCATCTAGCAATGCGACTATAATTAATCAAATAGGAATGGACGCTGACAGATCTTCTGATACAACAACTACTTATCAAAAAATTACGACTGACAACATAAAAAAATGCATTTAAACTAAAATAAAGAAGAATGAAGCCCCAGGCTATGATCAGATAACCGGCGTTCTCTTAAGGGATCTACGTTCGAAGGGACTTCAATATCTCCGAAATCTCTACAACTCTCTGCTACGACTGCAATACTTCCTACGACTGCAATACTTCCTCAGACTAGGGAAAATAGCGGAAGTCATAGCCATACCTAAACCAGGAAAAAATTCTACTATTCCATCATCATATATACCCAAGAATGATAGAAAGAAGATTGCGCCCATCAGAGAGTTTGTGACGTCACGTTTTTCCAAGTATGCAGTATTGCCAACCATTTGCTCTTCGCAATAAATTTAGCGCTTTTTTATACCGAAAATGCAAAAATTTTTAAGTTTCGTGTTTGTTTCTTTTTTTTTTAATTTAAAGCTACCGAAACTTTAAGTCAAAAAAAACTGTATTATTATAGAAAAGAAGGTGCTAATGAAAATTAGTGGATTCTTATAAAATTTGATATTTTGAAAGTGTCAATTTAATTTTTTGCTCCTTTTAAGGGTATGCAAAAATATTAAATGTCCCTCTCTCAACTCTTCTTAAGATTGAAAACCATTTTACATATTTTAAAAGGCGTTTGAATTTACTGAATGCGGATTAAAACCGCAAAGGTGTAATCGTTTCTTCCGGCCATCAATCCTTAGTGGGATATAGGGCATCAAGAGGTGTATTCATTGTAAAAATAAGTCACAAAATACCAGAAAATACTAAAGAAACCATACTGACATTTTTACAAAAAGAGTGCCTTATTTAGTTACATAACGTCAAATTTAGCAAATAAGTCGTTCCTTAACAAAATAGTCTCGCTTAACAAAAAAACAAAATCATAAATTAAATTGTACGTAAGCATAATACATTTATTTAAAAAAAACGCACATTTTAAAGACAATTTGTCACGCATTCAAAGTTCTTTAAGTGATTCAATTAAAATTTAGTGCGTTTTTATATCCAAAGCTACGCAACACTGCAGTAGTGAGAGAGAGATTTGAGTGCCGAAAGCAGAAGAAAACCAGCAACACCTGCAATCGCGGGCAATGCCACCAGATGTTAAAAAAAAGTAAAGCTAAATAAAACTGAGTGAATTATTTAACTAATTTTTAAAAATGTATATTTTACAAAATTATAAACATTACATTTTAATTAGAACAGGCTAGAAAAATGTCATGAAGAAATAACTAAAACTCTGAGACTAAATAACAAAAAAATGCTAAATCAAGTTACGAAAATGGTAATCTATACTGGAGCTAAAATCACGTAACTAGTTGTCAAATCCGCTGAGAGCAAAGTAACGGAACCACGATAGGCGCCATCTCATTATTCTTTCCATCATGATATACTATACCTATAAGCTTATTGTCAGCAATGAGCAGAGTTTTTGAAAAATTATTAATCGACATTTTCAAATTCTAAAAAGTTATATTACTGAACGATACTTCTATGTCAAGGTCAATGATGGTAGCTCAAGACTATAAAAAATAAGAGCCGGAATTCCCCAAGGCAGTGTGCTAGGCCCACTGTTGTATACATTATTTACAAGTGATATCTCAGTACCCGAAGGGGAACATAAGATGCTAGCTACTTTTTCTGACGACACAGTCCTTCTTTGTTTCAGTAAAAGTATTTCCACTCCCACAATTGATATACAAAAGTCCCTAGACACTATTAGCGCATATTTGAAGTAGTGGAATATTAAAATAAACGAACTCAAGACGCAGCAAGTAATGTATACAACAAGACGAAATTTTACTAGCCACAAATTATTTGGGTTGTCATTAATTTTGGCATGTACTCAAATAGTTGGCAACCCTTTTTCTATTACCATCCCATCCCAAATATTCTATGAAATTAGCCACTATGCACCCACAAGGGGAAATTTTCCTTCAACAATTGCAAGCAGGTACAGTTTCCTTGTTATTCTTGTGTTGTTGCACATTGGGCGCACACAAATTACATGCCATTTAACTGTTAATATTAAATTACCACCTACACCTACAACTTAGCGATGGGTGGAATTGAAAACCCTCAAAAAGAAAACCCACATCAATGCGGCTGCCAAAGAAGCTATCCGACTAGCCTGCGCAAGGCAGGGAGCAGGGGCAGCAGCGCTGCATACGACACACCATAGATACATAAAAACAGACTGCAACAATGTAGCACTCGTAATGTGGCAGCAATCACAATATTATTTAACGTTACAGCGCGAGCTTTTATGGGCACGTAACCACACTCGCGCACAGGTAATCGCACATGTATGGACGTATATGCGTATATATGTGAATCGAAATGAAAGCACCACAAATTTAAAACATAAACGTGATGAAATTGTTTAACCTTGCGGCCTTCAAAGTCATTTTTGTAGAAGAATTTAGGAAAGCTGAACTGCTTTTTGCTTCCTGGTTTTGAAAGTGCGCTGGAACTCACACAAGGGTGCACACATATGTGCATATGTGCATATGTTCATATGTATGTGTCTAAGCACTTCAACTACATACATACAGTCTTTGTGGCTTGCAACTTGCGAAAGCATTATATTTTACGCTCTTATATATTAATTTTTTTGTTTTTGCTGGGAAATCATTTCAAAAATTGGCATCAAAAACAGTCAAACTTGTCATGACTTCGAGGTTTCGAAATTGTTATTGTTATTAGCGATGAGTTTTATCTTCCAGTTTAGTGTCTTCCTTTTTCTTCTCCTTTGATTTTTTCGAGTTATTATATTCTAGTTTGTGTTCTTCCAGCTGCTTTTATTCGCCATAAAATACAGCTATTTTACGCCGTTTTAACTTTAAATCTCTGTTTGTCCTCCCTCGAACTCCTTTCTATGCGATTTCTATGTGCACACACAGCCTGTCTCAACCTGATGTGGCTGGATGTGTCTGAGTTTGCTGGCGCTGCTAATAGCATAGCAAAGCGAATTTGAGCTAAGCTCAGCAACTTGGTCACGGCCTTAGCGGCTCCACCTCGAATTTGGCTTCGACTTAGCGCGCAGTTTTCTTATACTTGTACTCGTACATATTTTTTCATTTACTATGCTTTTGTGAAGTTCTTAGTCGTTTATTTTTTTTCTGGTTTGTTTTTTGCTTTCAATTTCTGTCTGGTTTTTTATAAATACAACAACTCAACTTCGTTGTGTAGTTAGACGAGCTCTTAAAATTTAATGTGTATACATTAAGGCTCTATCTACTCTATCTACTCGCCTGCACTCAACGTGTAGTAAGTAATACTTCATCCGCATGCTTATCGGCCGTCTTCCTCCTCTTTTGTAGTCTCATCATTTTCTTAATAATGATTTTTCTGGGGTTTTCAGTTATTTTTTACTTGAAAAATTCTACGACTTTTCCATTTGGCAAATTTATGGTTGCAATACCTATTGAGTTCTATACACACTTTGAGTGAAGTAATAGCAGATATACTTATATAATTATATACATATCTCCTGGTACTCTTACTTAGATGGTTCGGGAGGACGCCGTGCACTTGTAAATGTGTGGATGTGTTTGTGTATGCATTCAGAGTCATACATCTATACAAGTAAAGATATTCTCTGGAGTGAAAAGCCAAACTGTGGACACTCCAGTTCATGGAGTGAGATTTTGTGGTAGAAATCTTACTAGTGTCAAGAGGACTAGACTTTTACTAGTTCCATATTGATTAATTACAGCTGTATGCAAATTGATCAATTACAGCTGTGTGGAAAGCAAATATTTTGTATATTAATTTTATTTTGTTCTTATTGTAATACATTGGAATGGTGGCAGAAATCGGACTAGTTCCAAAGGGAGCAGATCTGTACCAGTTGCAAATTTATTAATTACAGCTGTTTGGGAAACGAATATTGTGTGTGTTGTTGTGTTTTGAAATGTATAAAGGAAACTAGTTTGGAAGTGACTAGATTTGCACTAGTTGCAATTTGCACTAGTTGCAAATTGGTCAATTTGAGTTTTATGCAAAAGAAATATTTTTTTTAGTATGTTTTGCTGTTTTTATTGTCTTTGGATTTTCGAATGGATGGAAGAAAGCATACTAGTTTGAGAGTGGTTAGGATTGTACTAGTTGCAAATTATAGCTGTACGCAAAACAAATATTTTCTAAGATAAATTAAGTAAGTTGTTTTGTTTTTATGGTTGTTGTATATTGAAATGGATGACACAATATATACTAGTTTCATGGTGACTAGAATTGTACTAGTTGCAAATAGGTAGACTAATTAAATATTTTTCTGTTGTGTTGCTGTTTTTAGTGTTGTTGTATTTTTAACGGATGTAATAAATGATACTAGCTCATGGGTGACGCAATTTATACTAGTTTCAGAGTGTCTTAAATTGAACTAGTTGCCAATAGGCCAGTTGAAGATGTATGCAAATAAAATATTTTTCTATTGCGTTTTGCTGATTTTTTCGTGTTGTATTTTGTAATGTACGAAAGAAATCATATTAGTTCGAAAGTAACTAGATTTGCACTAGTTGCAAATATACCAATTAGAGATGTTTGCAATACAAATATTCTTCTATTATATATGCTATTGCATTTTGGAATGAATAGCATAAGTTATATAAGTTTGAGAGCGACCAGAACTATACCTGTTGCAAACAGACCAATTAAGAATGCATGCAAAACAAATATCCGTTTGTTAGGTTTGCTGTTTTTGTTGCAGTTTTTTTTTATTTTTGTTTTTTACATTTTGTAATGTACGAAAGAAATCGTACTAGTCCGAAAGTAACTACATATGGAGTAGTTTAAAAGTAGTGCATTACAAATGCATGCAAAGCAAATAATCTTAAATTAACTTTGTAGTTTTTTTTTTTTGGTGTTGTGATTTTAAATTACATAAATATTTTATCTTGAACCAAAAACTGCTGAAGGAGCTAGATGCCTCACTGGGCTTACTAGTTGCTGCATACTACCTGCAAGCAATTATATTCCTTTATTATTTTATTACTTTTTTTCAAATGCACATTTAAGCACTAATTTTTATGACACATTTTCTTGTTGTTTAATTATTGGGTCACCTAATACCGGGTTTTTGTGCATGCGAATATTTATAACTAATTGCTTCCCATTTTATTTTTAGAACATAAAATTTTATGGACTAGACTTTTGCCACCATACCAATAAAAGATAAATTTCCATAACTGGCTATCGACAGTTATAACTTTGAATAAAAGCACCAAGTCAAACTGCTCAAAGTAAGCCAACAGGTATGAATCCTGTCGAGAAGCAAGTAATGAGGGAAGAGTTAGACTGAGCTAGATTCACGGTATTTTATTGAGAAGCATAACTAGGACTACTAATTCATTATGATCCATTGGCGAGGTGAAAAATGAATGCGTAATTAGGAAATGAATATTCTGGGAAATAAGAACTGGGTGAACTTTTTTACAATTACCTCTGGTTAGTACATATTTTCAGTATTAGCTTTTGTGTTGCAGTTGCGAGAGAAGCATGACACCGAAGAAGAAATTTTGTTGCTGTCTGCAAGTACAATTTATCATTTAATTAAAAATACAAATTTTTTAACTCTACTCTACAACTCTAATGAAGAAAGGAAGCTACTCAGTGACTTTTAAAATCAGCACGAAATTATTAGACCCTTCCCGTTAAATTTTCCGAATATATGCGAATGAATATCGAGATGTTTGATTTCATTTTATTAAAAATGTAAGGAAACCTCTAAAAAACGATACCGCAATTGACACAGTGGGCGCATTTCTCCTATTATTATTATTATTGTTATGAATAGATTTAGTACAGCCAGCTGAAATATCCATTGCGCCCCCATCATCTATTCAGAGTATTTATCTGAGCTCAACTTCCTCAATAAATTTTAGTATTTGTCATATTTGATTGGGTTTAATTTCCTTCTCTGGTAAAATATATTTATCCGGTTGCTTGTCCCACCCATTCATTAGCACTTGACACATTGTCAGCATATGATTAGCGGTTTCATCTTCCTCCCAACAGAACCAGCACAATCCATTGGTTTTTATTCAAAGGGTAATGGGATGATAGTTAAATCTACAATTCGCGTGAGGATTCTAAAACTATTAGTATGCAATTGCTTACAATATTTAATTCGGTTTAAGTTAAATATGCCTATTATTGATTTTGATTGCGATAAGCCTAGTAGATTTCCCTAGAATTAAATTATTTGTCTTTCCGCTACCTCCTGAATAAGAGAAGAGAAGTTACCCTTTCTTAGGCCACAAAATGACTCGGGGCCTATAAATGGTAATGCCCCATTTCTGGCTAATATTTCTGCTATTTCGTTTACAGTAATTGTTCTGGCATAAAATATTCAGCTTATCAAAACATTTCAGCACCAAATTTGGTGGAACCTGAAAAGAGTCCATTTCTTCTAACTAAAAGCATCTTGTTTAGAATACTCATTTAGCAAACTGAAGGTAACGAAGTCAACTGTATTGAGGCAAGCTCGTGAAATATAAAAATGACTACAAATTTTCCAGAAATATGACGAAGAAAGATATCCCATGTCTATTATCTTTCTCCTGCGATGCGTATAACTACTTGAGACTTTTGATGTGTAAATGGCCAATGAAAGTTTGCACTGCCAACGACCATCTGTAGAAAATATCATATAATACTAAAAATATTGTAAATAAGCATTGATGTAAAAAACAAAAAAAAAAACAATATGTAGCCAAGTTGGATTGTCCCACAATGGATCCAGAATAGACATTCACCTTTTCTTGGTGATCATTTTATTTTCAATTTTACTACTTTGGAATTGCCAAATTTATGTTAATTATTTCACTATTTTTAAGTGGAAAATGAGAACTAGGGCGACTTAAACAATTAGAATCAATATCTGCATTGGTAGTATAATCCTAGGAATTATTAAAAAAGCTAAAAATGCTCTGCTAGGTGGCTGCACGTAGCATTGAAGTGGATATTGCAGAGGAAAATATTGGGTTGGCAACTAAGTAATTGCGGATTTCACTCATAGATGGCTTCAGTTGAATTTTAAGGTTTGCAGACGTAGTACAAATGTAAAAAAAATTATTATTTGATAGTTGGCAATTCAGCTGCCAATCAGTAAAAACAGTTGTTTGATCGGTTGAGTAGTTTTCGTTTGGCGTTCGTTGAAAAATGGAAAATCAAAAGGAACATTTTCGTCATATTTTGCTTTTTTATTTCCGCAAAGGGAAAACCGTATCGCAAGCTCATAAAAAGTTATGTGCAGAGAAGCTTCACATTTAACGCAACACATTAAAAGCTGCGATTTGCTAAAGAAACATAATGAAAATGATTCATTTTTAAAATAACTGATAACTGGCGATGAAAAATGGGTTGTTTACCAAAATATCAAGGGGAAAAGATCGTGGAGCAGGCCAGGTGAACCAACTCAAACAACATCAAAGCTGATATTCATCAAAAGAAAGTTTTGTAGTCAGTTTGGTGGGATTACAAAGGAATTATCTACTTTGAACTCTTACCACCCATCAATTCTGATGTCTACATTGAACAACTAACGAAATTAAACAGTGCAGTTGAAGAAAAGCTGCCCGAATTCACAAATCGAAGAAGTATTGCATTCCATCATGACAATGCAAGGTCACGCACATCTCTGGCCACTCGGCAAAAATTATTGGAGCACGGTTGGCATGCCGCATCCACCATATAGTCCTAACCTTGCACCATCTGATTACTTTTTGTTTCGATCTTTAGAACTGAATGGTACAATTTTTTTCCTTGAATGGTAAAAATTTCAATACTCATGATGATGTCAAATCGTACCTGATTCAGTTTTTTGCAAATAAAAAGCAGAAGTTTTATGAACATGGGATTATGATGTTGCCTGAAAGATGGCGAAAGGTCATTGATCAAAATGGGCAATACTTAACAGAATAAATTTATTTAGTTCCATGAACAACTTTTCTTTGATTTTCTAAATCCGCAATTACTAAGTTGCCAACCCAATACTTCTGTACAGTCACTTACAGCGATCAACTGAGGAGAATTAGTCAGTACATCTTTGCATGGGAAAACCAGCTCTATAGAGGCATCTTCACCTTTTCAAATTATCTGTTATTGCAAGTGCATGCCAGAAACCAAAACTCTATCAAAATTTGATGTGTTCTGCAGGAGTTTTCTGTTCTTTTTTTTTTAATTTGGCTATTTTTAGATGGCCGGTCTCAAGCTTAGTGTTCAACCAAATTGCGAGGTAATTTATTTCGCTATACAGTTATATATTTCGCAAGAATTTTTTCCATTCCATCAAGGCTCTGTGTAATAGCTGCAATTAATGCAGAATGCTGAGCGCTGCTGGCTCAAGAGAGCCTTTAAACCGGATTCTGTGGGCATATGAACTTGTTCCCAAATTGCTATTTAGTTGCTCCCGTAGAGATACTTAATTGAAGTCAGAAGTCGTAGAGTTTTCACTTTTCAGATGCAGGTCGTTCCAGTAACATAGAACCAACTGGCGTAGGACCGGTCAGTTCGAGTGCGATGACAACTCAGGAATACAAAAATCACAAAAGTCACAAAAATCACACATTAGCCAAAGCCTAAGTAAATATATAATATTTGCTATCAACAAGTAAGCCCTTTGACTTTCTGATAGAAGCGACTTTCGTAGAGTTAATCTGAGTTGAAGTGGGCTCAAAAACTACCTCGACTAATATTTATCTAACTTTCTATCGTTAAACGCTGTAGTCGAATGAGTGGTATTCGGTGCATCCGGGTTTGAAGCCCTTTGTTAAAATGACACATTTTTTCCCCCTTATTCACTCCTCTCGGGAACATAGGGCGTCGACAAGACTCTTCCATCGTACACGGCTCTGTGCTATTGTTTTTACACTGTCCCATAAGATGTCGGCCTCTGCTAGTTCGCACAGCATTGACCTTCACCAAGTTTTTTTGGTCGACCGCCACCTCTGCTTCCTTGCGGGTTCTAGGCCAGCGCCACTTTCGTGATGCTATCTGGTGGTCTTCTCAATGTGTGGCCTATCCATCGCCACTTTCTGCGCTTGATTTGCCTAAGGATGGGCTCCTCGTTCGTTAAACTCCACAGTGTGTCGTTACTGATGGTGTTTGGCCAGAATATTCTGCAGATGGCCATGACACATACAATTGTAGAAAGATTTTTTCCCCAGTACCGGCTGATTTCATTTCTGTCACAAAGAAGTTCTTATAATAGAAATCTGTCTCTCATAAAACTGTCCGGCTCTGCTTTCGTTAAGCAACACCGTACGTATACACAGGATACGCTCGTCTAAGCCCCTAATAAAGAATGTACGTGCCAAATATTATTGCTGGAAAGGATATTTCTCCTATTGCCATTTATGTAAACGATTCTCTTCTTCTTAATAGGCGATTTTGGCTGAGTTTAACAAAACGCGCCAGTCGTTTGTTTCTCGTGCTAACCGGCGCCAAAAATATGGAAGATTCATAATGAACAATAAAATGAAGACTTGCTTAGTAGACGCAACGCTGAACCAAATTGTCTTCAATTACTTGTATTTTTCGATTCTAGTTTAGTATTTCTTCTATCACGCTGTTTGACCGAAAAGTGGTTGATAACCGCACAAACAATTTTTTTCCGTCAGTTAGTTTTCGTTCACATCTCTTTTTTTGGCTTTTAATTGCATATTTTTGTTTTTTAATGTAATATACTATTTCGACAAATCACGATTCACGCGTCAGGATTACCATATAAAATGTGTAAACTTTATAAATCAAACACATTCTCATGCATACATATATACACACACATATATGGATAGTAGTGTAACGAGAAGTTTTTATTGAAGTTGAGAAGCAAATTGCGTTACTCCGCATTTACTTAGCCGCATATCAGGTCGTTCGAGAGCAAACAAAAGAAAAAACAATACGCAAAAAATACAAAATATAAATTTAAATTCTTCAAGCTGTGCCAATCATTCCAAATTTAATGGCGTACTTTAATGGACCAGTCTGGTGGTGCTGATACTGTTGGTACCGTTGGTCAATAATTGTTGTTCTTTGGCTAAGCTAAATAGTTAAATGCCCCCAAACACAGCTGGCTAGTTGTGCACGCTTTTGTACTTGGTCAGCTGGCTGACATTCCGCTAAGGCATTTGTCTACAATCAACGCCAAATAAATATTTAAGTGTGACTGCAATAAAAGCGCGCACTTCTGCCTCAGCCAAACAATCAGCCCAAGTAATAAAGCAGTAATCTTTAAATGGCTGTTAACCCAATTTCTCAGCAACAGCGACTAAAAAACACAAATTGAATATGTATTTACTTAAATTGATTGTAAAATCAAATGTGTGAGTGGCCGGCAGGAAAATCCACTAACAACCAACTGGTAGAGAATTGGTCAATTTAGGAGTATAACTCGTTCAAGGTGCAAAGCCAAGAAAGATCTAATACGACAAGTGGAAAACTCAATAGTGGAAACTACAAATATTGTAGACGAAAATGGGGAAAAAGATAACGAGCTCGTGAGATTTCGAAAAAAAAAATGAAGAAATTACGGGAAGCCGCAGTGAATAAAATACTAAATCTTCTGGATGATAATAGAAATGAGAATAGTTCTTCTCTTCAATTTCATTTTGCTTGATTTTTTTTATTATCTATATTAATTATCTAAGAGTCGTTTTGTGGTTTAACCGTGCAAAGTGAGCTTTACTAATCGAGCCTATAAACCATTCCTAACTTTAAAGTGCCCTTTAACTCTTTTTGATTTCTCAACTGCCTGACAAAATAAATTTGCCAGTTCCGAAACTATAACAGCACTGGAGTAAAACTGCATTATTTGTTCAACTATTTTCAATACTGGTATTGGATTATACTTAAATTTTCTTTCCGAATACCCCTGTATACCTTCCAGAGACTGCTGTTTATCAGCTCCCAGTTTGCTTGCGCGATCGCACCGTGATGGGAACTGCGATCAATCACCGGCCATATGTAGTTTTCTTTCGCAATTTCCGCAAAAGATTTCTTCATCAAGATGTTAATCGTTTGAGTGGCAGACACCTTCGCTTTTTTTAACTCCAGCCAATGTCCCTTCACTCGAACTTTTGCGCTTGCCTTGCGCGGAATCCATTTTAGCTTTCTCCCGGTGTTCGGCAATGAAGGCTTCAGCTCACGCTTTGGAGTCTGACTGTTCCTCCGTCAGATGCTCTAATTTAGTGGTTTCAGTCTTTCCAGGATCCTGAAGGCTGAACGCTTAGTACGATAGTACCTTTCTGAAGCACTAATATGTTACAGCGGGTGGGTACTAGCCGGGTCAGTGATTGCGTCAGAAGGGCGAGTACCATTAACCATTGGCTAAGCCATGTATCGGACCACCGCCGTCATTGTTAGTGGTGTTACTCCTATCGAAGTTTCCGTGTCACCTGGAGTGACGGAGATAGCAAGTTCAGTTTGTCTTATGACAGGGCAGCTCTTACTTCCGGAGAGCTTATTTGCGAAGGGTGTCTACTTCTGGAACTAGATATGGATAGAATGTCATCGCCAACTTGCCTTGAGACAGCGTTGGAATGGTGAAAACAAAGCAGTCTCATCTGCATTATAAACCTGATCATACGTAATGCCCATTTCTGCAATTTTCTTTCGCAATTTTTCAATAAAGGGTTGCCCAGCAGTAGAATCATTGGAAAGTTTTTCGCCAGATATTTTTAAGAATTTAATTCCATATCGGGAACGAAAATTACTAAACCAACCATTACTAGCCACAAATTCCACACTTTGTCCGTAAATTTGGGAAAAGAATTGTTTGGCCTTTTCTTTGATGATTTCCGAGGAAATCGGTGCATTGTTTCGTCTTGCGTTTACAAACCATTTATACAAGTGGTCTTCCATCTTTTCAAACTCCGCAGGTCGCATAGATTTACGCTTTCCAAGGCCACATTATGTTCTAGCAATGTAACTGCAAAATATAATCAAAGGAGGGTAAACTCTTCTTACAAAATGTTTTCGTTTTTTACCTATCAATCTTTAATCCACTTGATTTTATGTCCGAAATTGTAGATTTACCTACATTGTATTGCGCAGCTAGCTGTCGAATTGACTGTCCTTCACTTAGTTTCTTAAGAACTTCTTTTTTCTGGTCTATCGTTAAAAACGTATGTTTTTTCTTAGCTGCTGGTGCCATAGTTAAATTTATACAGTCCACAGTTAAAGAAATTATGGAGTTAATGTTTGAAATTAGCTACTGAACTACACGTTACGCAAATATGCTTATGAATATGAACTAGGAGGCTGACGAGCACTTAAACGCACTATTCACGCAAAGTAGTTAGCAGGGGAGGATTATAAAATAAAATAAAAAATAACGGAATTCTTTTCTATTTTAGCATATTCACTGGATAATAAAGAAGTGTCCGAATTTTAGAGGTACATGAATACGTGGTGTCCGGATTACAGAGACTTCTATAGAAAACGTTTTGGTGTCCGGATTACCGCGCTGTCCGAATTATCAAGTGTCCGAATTACCAAGATTATACTGTATTACATAAATTTTTTTCGGAAAAGATTTTTTTACAAGATATATTTAAACAAAAGAATAAAACTTTTTACCAAAAATTTTAAACAGAAAAATTAATTTTGTCCACAAAAACGTTAAACTAAAAGATAAAAAGATAAAAACATTTTTAAAAGATATACTATTTTAATGGGGGCAAACAAAAATTAATAAAAATTAAAAAAAGTGCGTTTAGCGTAGTACACGTAATAGAAGTGAAACTTTCAGGGCAGACAAAGAAAGAGGGAGAGACCCGAGAGAGAATTAGAGACAGAGAGAAAGAATATATATCTAAATAAATTCACAACATTTGCAGAGAATACAAATAGACAAAATTTACAAAAAACGGAGAAGGGTCGACCGCTGTAGGTAAACGCCGGACATAAACAGGTGCAACAACGCGCACAACTCCGAGAGTTTATCACCCGCACAAGCGCAGCGATTCCAGGACAGCAGCAAAGGCACAAATTATTGTATAAAAATAAATCCGACTCCGGAATGGATAGCACTTTATAGTACGCACAAGCACTAGCCAACAAACGTAAATAATCGCCAAAAAGTAGGCACAAAAAAAAAACGCGAAAAAAATTGTGACTAAAAAACGTCCCAAACAGTAGGCACCAAGGAAATATAACGCCAAAAAGAAGGCACCAAAAATATATTTCCTACAAGTTTCAAACAAGCGGCAAAAAGTAGGCAGTTTTATTTTTCACTAAAAATAAGCAACCACAAGGAAAAACTCAGGAAAAATAGCCTAAAGTGTATCTAAGATAAATACAAGGTATAGCTCTCTCTCTCCTTTTCCTCTACATTATATATTTTTTCTCTCTCGCGGAACGAAAATGCCCAAAACGTTGCTTGGCCTTGTAATTTTACTCTCCATTCTCGCTCGTCGATCTACACCTAAGAAGTTTCACTAAAAATATTTTACTACTTTTTTCCAAAAATGTTTAAACTGAAAACATAATTTTTTCTCAAAAATTTTAAACAAGAAAATAAAAGTCTTAAACAGAATAATAGTACCTAATAATTTTTTTCCAAACATTTTTAAACAGAAAAATTACTTTGGTTCCCAAAAATTTAACAATTTTTTTATATGTATATTATTTCAAAACTAAATTTTGAATAAATATAAAAATTATTAAAATTTTTTCTATTTACTTTTATTGCACTCAAGCACTCAAATACCTGAATCACTTGACATGGAATCATTCTTATATTCAATCGGCATACGCCAGTCAAGGCGCACAACCGTGTCGGCTATGAGTTCATTGCGTGCAAAAACGCGAGACTTGAGACAATATGCGAAATGCGCATAAATGTTGTAAAAATATGAATATGAGTGATGCCTCATAGTTACTCATCGTCTTCGATATGATTATTGTGCTCCTCTAATGAGGTTTCTTTGCTCTTATTAATAAAGAAGTAGATTTACTTGCTGAGTTAATGTAATTATTAAGGGGGGGGGTAGGGTTTAGCGCTAAAAAAAAAACACTTTTTTTTTGAATTTTTTACAGAAATATGGCTTAAGATACTTTAATAAAATCAGTTGCATGTTATTGTACATCTTTTCAATAAGTTTTTAAAAAAATATTAATAATAAAATATTGACAAATAAGCCCATGACAGAGTTTTTTTGGAGATATGTTTTTCGAGAGGTGCTCTGCGGTGCCAATCGGCATTCGTCGTAGAATCATCTGAAACTAAAAAAGTCGAATTTTTCAGTTAAAGTATGACGTAATGCTCCCCCCTACATTAATAAAATTTAGTTTTTTTCATTTTTGTAGTTTTGGTGGCAAAAAAACGTAAAACGAGCATTTTTGGCGAAAAATTTCGCCATATTTGTAAGTGAAAAACAACCTTAAAAAAAAAAAATAAAAAAAGAACAGTGTAGGGGGGAGGTATTTTTGATTTAGAAAACGTGTGCCAAATTTGAAAAGAATCGGTTGAATAGTTTCGGAGTTGTGATTGGCACCGACTTTTAAGAAGTCGTTTCGGGAAAAACGCGTTTGAAAAAATGACTCTGAGAAATTATCGATGCTCCGCATTCGAGGTAGAGTGCCTACAAAGGCTATAACTTTGAGAGTTCTGCTCCGATCCACTTAAAATTTTGACACAACATTCTTGAAATGATTTACTATAAGATGAGTGAAGAAAAAAAATTTCGATTTTGTGACCCTACCCCCCCCCCACCCCCCCCCTCCCCCCTTAAAGACGTAGGACAAGATTTCGAAGCAAAATGTGAATTGAAAGATTTTTAATCCATATGAACCGTCAACGAAAGAAGTAAGCACTTTTAAAGCTTGCACCACCAACTTGCAATTTTTGGTGACAGTTTTTGGTAATTTGTAAAACTATATTCACTACTGAACGTCGAAATGATAAAAAATCTGGATAGTAATCACCTTTGAGTGAGTGTTCTGAGGTTCGAGAACACTGAAGCCAATTGCCAGGCTGTGATATTTCTCACTTCCATGAATGCAAAGTTGGCAACGATGCTGATAGAAATCATATATTTTCGTAAATATTATTAAAAATATAAAAATAAAAAAATTAAAAAAAATCAGTTCAGTCTAACCGGGAATCCATTTTTTCTAATTTATTTATATTATCCTTTTTGTATGGATTGCATGTAGATTTTATAGCAAAATGTATACCGGCAATTGTTAGCTGCATAAAATTTGCATATGCACAAGTATTATTGTATTATATGCACTTTTTCTATTCAAAGTAGAAATCAAGAACTACTCGTATACTTCCATTAGCTTCCACATCATTATGACGGCACTCTAATTTTTTAATAGTTGCAGTAGTTTTATGAATTGCATTCAATCGCTTTTCATTGCACAATTTTTGCATGAGATCTTTAAAACCAAAAAGAAAAAACGAAAACAAAGGAATCTATATATAAAAAGAAGTTACATTTCCTTGGTAATCTTATAACTCAAGAACCGCCGAACCGATTGACACGAAAATTTTAGAGTTCTTTTCTATCTTCGAGGAGGTGGTTTGTGTGAAGTTTGATTGAAATCGGTGCAGCCGTTCCTGAGTTATGACATTTTATGTGATCACAAAGTGAAGAAGATCGTGTTCGACGAAATTTAGTGGAAACACAACGACACAGACGGAGAAATCAGTCGGTTAATAGTGAAGCACCAAGAAACCGTCGTGGGCGTACGTCCGGACCGCGCGTCTTTCAATTACGATGCCACCATTGATTACAGCATGCATGCCTACATTGGCCAAATGAATATAGAATGTATACATTGCAAAGCAATTAAATTCAGAAACTAAACGCCTGGTATGTGCTGTGCTGGTGGGAAAGTCAAATTGCCGGTGCTAGAACTTCCGGCAGAGCCTTTGCATTCATTGGTTTTTGGCAATTCACCAACGTCGAAGCATTTCCTCTTAAACATTAAAAAATACAATTCATGCTTTCAAATGACATCTTTTGGAGCTACAAATATTATAAGAGATGGACTTATGCCGACGTTTAAGGTTATTACTTCGTTTGGAATAAACAATATCATATTTTATTTATGTGCCGTCCCTGTGTTCGATGTTTTTAAAAATTCAGATCCGTTATCTACATATATTTCTCGAACTTTACAGATTCAAGGTCAAATATACCATAGAGCTGGGTCTTTGCTACTATTCCCAGATGGTGACCATCAATTTTTGCAAATATATTTTATTGGTGATGAGAATCGTGAATTAGATCAGCGCTGTGCAATTTCGACGAATACGAGAAGATCAATCGTGAATGAATTGCAAACAATGTTCCATCAACACGATGAATTGGTGAAATTGTTCAAAGTGGCACTCGATCTGATGCCCACCGATGACCACAAAATAATAATAAAAGCCGATAAAACACCAATTGGGGAGCACGCCAGACGATTCAATATAAAAAAACATTTTATGTATGGTGGTGCGAAGCCCACTGGGTGATGCTAGTATATACATAAAATAGAGTTTCATCCGTTATCCTAACTGTCGAGCAAACAATTCATTCGATATTTATTGTCGCGTTTGCAGCTTAAGTCTTTCGTTTCCGCGTTCCTAGCGAGCTGAGTGAGTGCATTTTGACGACTAACGTTTCTGTTTTGTTTTTGTTTTGACTACCGAAAACCGCTTTGACTGTTATTACCGTAATAGGATTGTCAGTTCGATTTTTCTAATTAGTTTTTAGTGCAATAAAAGTTGCATTGAAAGAAAACGTTTGAAATAAACTGACAGCAGCTAATTGAAAGAACAAAAGCTTTTCAAAGTCACTAGAATTATGCAATAGATTAGTTGTTGGCATTCTTGGTATTCAAGAACGGGGCAACGAAACAACAACAATTAATTATAATATGGAGATTTGTTTGCTAACTAATGGCTTCATTCATGCTGTCTGAGCGTAATTGCATTACTTGGCCAATAAATGATTAAATCGCTCGATCGCGCATGTCTAAGGCGCTGCGTTCTCCATTAGCAGGGTTGAGTGAGTGGTGCGAGTAATGAAGCGAGTGTAAAGTTATGTGAAAATAAAAATTAAATAAGAATACTTTTAGTCATAAAATAACACCGATAAATCACAACTTTTGAACTTTTACTGCCTTTTCTCTAAACCAAGCGTAAGATTAGACAAAAAGTGAAAAGTGAAAGACTACTCCTTTTGACATGATTTTGGGGCACTAGACGGGATGGGTTAGTTTTGTGTAGTTTTAGACTCGTTCTAGAATTAAAATTAAATATCTAAAGCAAGGAATAAAGAAACGAAAGAAACGGAGGAAAATAAAGATAAAGATCAGATAGGGATAGAGACACAGATAGAAATAGAGATAGAGATATAGATAGGGATAGAGATAGAAATAGAGATAGAGGTAGAAGTAGAGATAGAGATAGAGATAGAGATAGAGATAGACGATAGAGATAGAGATAGAGATAGAGATAGAGATAGAGATAGAGATAGAGATAGAGATAGAGATAGAGATAGAGATAGAGATAGAGATAGAGATAGAGATAGAGATAGAGATAGAGGTAGAGATTGAGATAGAGATAGAGATAGAGATAGATATAGACATAGAGATAGAGATAGAGATAGAGATAGAGATAGAGATAGAGATAGAGATAGAGATAGAGATAGAGATAGAGATAGAGATAGAGATAGAGATAGAGATAGAGATAGAGATAGAGATAGAGATAGAGATAGAAATAGAGATAGAGATAAAGATAGAGATTGAGATAGAGATAGAGATTGAGATAGAGATAGAGATTGAGATTGAGATTGAGATAGAGATAGAGATAGAGATAGAGATAGAGATAGAGATAGAGATAGAGATAGAGATAGAGATAGAGATAGAGATAGAGATAGAGATAGAGATAGAGATAGAGATAGAGATAAAGATAGAGATAGAGATAGAGATAGAGATAGAGATAGAGATGGAGATGGAGATAGAAATAGAGATAGATCTCCGCGGAAAAGACTACATCCGCGGTAAGGCATGCCTGTCATAAGAGGCGACTAAAATCCGGTTGTAGAGGGAGGAGGCTTAGCTTGAGAGGCCTCACATGCCTCGAGAAACTCCAGCGGAGATCTTCGCTCCTTGGGAGTGGACGACTAAGTTGGGCTCTAAGCTACCGTGGGGTATGACAGGTTTCGGAAAGCCTGGTTATACGTTCGACACCCATCGCCACTAATCCGGCCGTGCAGGTTCGGTTGACTTTGTCCCGATTAGCACCAGCCTAGCTCTGAATGCGTGTACTCATAAGGTACCGCATCAATCCTAGCGTGTCCTCCGTGCTTTGCATAGATAACCACAGGGCTAATAGGTAACTACACATTATGGATGAAGGTAGCGGTCCTGAGGAGGGACTAAACAGAATAAATGTTTACAAAAACAACAACTACAACAACAACACCAACAGCAGCAACAGCACAAACGGTTATCAGCAACCCATATGCCGGGAACACGCTCACCTGATCACTCGGAAATTCACCAAGGGCTAATGACGCCATGAGCAGCGCAGCATCTCAGCGTTGAGCAAATGAAATAGCAGCTCTAGCAAACTCCTTGAGCATTATTGACATTGCCAAGACTCCAACGCGCCAACTGTGCAAGCCAACGCTGTAAGAAAAAATGAAAGAGATAGGGGTAAAGATTGACGCGAAGGTGGAGTTTTGGAAGGATAAGCTGAACGTGCGCCACGCCATCAAAAATATGGGCTCTGACATAAGGCGCATACACATGGAGGCGATGATTCTGCTTGAGCAGAGCAAAAAGGCAGCGAAAAGCGTAAGTGTGAACACAAGGCTACGTAGACCATCAGTAGCAAGGATGCGGAGTCGCCAAAGGCACAACAACCCAAACAAAACAGGTCAGGAACAGCAAGAGGAATGCATGCTAGTCGGCGAAAAGACCAAGGGTGAGAGTTGACGAGGAGAGGCATTTCCCCGCTCTTACAGAAAAGAAGATACGCGCAGAACATAACTTTCATTTTGAATATTAGAGTATTTTGTGTGCATCAAAACAAAAAACTGTTAAACTATACGTATAATTCGAACTCTGATGCAATTGGCCTCCAAAAATTCCAGGTTTTCGGTAAGGTGCTCTTATTAAAGTCCGCCCTGTTCCAGTGCACTTTTAGCATATTCACTCTAAAGATATCGAGTCGACTGAGAGGCACTTTCGATTTAGAATATGAAATATATGTTAAATGGAGTATGATGAAAATTATGTATTTACAATCAGAAGTATGGGCAGAAACTTATAGTAAGCACATACACACAAAGAAATACGCCGCAAATACTCGAACTATAATTGCAAGTACTACTGGGTACATACTCGCACATATATTAATATGATGCACACATACATATATATTCAATTTACTTTTATTTTGGATTTCCTGTTCTTAAAGTTCTTGTTGGCTAAGATTTTTCGCCATGACATTTAGCCGCAGTCGCGCCTACATACCATTTGCTTGAAAATATAATAAAAGTTAAAAATTACCTATATATAAAGGGTGTTTTTTTAGAGGTTAGGTTTTCAAGATGAAATAAAACGTATATAATTTAATGTTATGGCCAAGAATTTAGCTTTATTATAAAGATAAGGGTTTGCCATTATGTTTTAAAAATGATTTCGGGCAAGTGGCCGCTGCGGCTGGGTCGAATAAATTCCAGCCGAGAGGCCCAATTTTCGACCACTTTTTGCAGCAATTGGGGCCGTATGTCAGCAATAACGCGCCGAATATTCTCTTCCAAGACGTCAATCGTCTCGGGCTTATCTGCGTAGACAAGCGACTTCACATAGCCCCACAAGAAATAGTCCAGCGGTGGTATATCGCACGATCTTGGAGGCCACGCCACAGGTCCACGGCGCGAGATAATGCGCTCACCAAAAGTTTCCTTCAATAAATCGATTGTTGCGTTGGCTGTATGGCATGTAGTGCCGTCTTGTTGGAACCAAAGGTCGTCCACATCAACATCGTCCAATTCAGGCACGAAAAAGTCATTAATCATGGCTCTATAGCGCTCTCCATTGACTGTAACATTATGGCCGGCTTCATTTTGAAAGAAATATGGACCAATGATTCCCTCTGCCCATAGAGCACACCAAACAGTGACTTTTTGAGGATGTAACGGCGTCTCAGCAATGGCTTGTGGATTATGTTCACTCCAAATGCGACAATTTGGCTTATTGACATACCCATTCAACCAAAAGTGAGCTTCATCGCTGAACAAAATTTTCTTCGATGCGTCGCGCGAACCGAACCATTGTTTTCGTTATAAATTTGCACGATTTGCAAAAGTTGTTCAGGTGTAAGTCTATTCATTATGAAATGGCAAACCAAACTGTGCATAAATCAAGTGACAGCTGTCAAAAAGACCATCTACGAAAAAAGTAGTGCCAACTTGAAAACCTAACGTCTAAAAAAAACACCCTTTACATACATGCATTATGCAGTGTGAAGTCAGCAAGCCTTTTTTTGTTCTTCTTTTTTTATTTCATTTTTTTTTGTTGGTTTTTTGCTTTACCTTGCATTTGGGTGTGGGCTTTGTCCGCTTTACGGACACCTTTACTGCCTTCATTGGCACTCTGGTTGCTTGTTTGCGCCCACACACACTTAGGAGACATGCACTCATATCGTAGATACTTGCATACATATAAATGTAGATGTGTAAAAGCATAGAACTTGCACCTAAGTATGTAGTACTTGCTTGCTAATTAGAAAATATTTCGTGGTGAGCCATTAGCAATCAATTTTCTAGCATGGAAATATATGTACATGTGCGTGTGTATTTGAAACTGATTAACAGTGTCAGCAGGCAAAATTTCCATTTTAGCGCTTTTAGTGCGCTGTTAAAAGATCAGTTTTCAATGGTGTAATGCTCAATAAATAAAAAATAAATAATTGACGCGTACACTTCTGTTAGGTGTTTGGCCGAGCTCCTCCTCCTGTGCGTCTTGATGTTGCTCCACAAATGGAGGGACCTACAGTTTCAAGCCGATTCCCAACGGCAGATATTTTTATGAGGAGCTTTTTCATGCCAGAAATACACTCGGAGGTTTGCCATTGCCTGCCGAGGGGCGACCGCTATTAGAAAAATGTTTTTATTAATTTTGCTTTCACCGAGATTCGAACCAACGACCTCTCTGTGAATTCCGAATGGGAATCACGCACCAACCCATTCGGCTACGGCGGCCGCAGTGTAATGCTCAAGCGTTGTCATAAAATGTGTAAAAGAAACTAAGTTGGTAAAAGTTGGTTTAAGAAAAAGAAAAACAAAAACACTGAAAGGACTACTTAAACTATTTTCGTATTTAAGGCTTTGCAGGAGGACAGAAAACTTTTTTGAAATTAATTATGAACAGTGACTACCATGCACTGGTATACGCATCTCTCTAAGGTGATATCCCTATCGCTCAGTGCTTCTTGCTTCTCTTATGCGATTCAAAAAATGAATAACCATTTTTGTAACCGGGCTGAGACCAAAAAACTGTGCCACTTCACCGCGTATGAAATAGTTTTTCAAAGTATCAAAATATGCGGTAGAGACTTGGAACATTTAACCTTCTCAGTAGAGCATTACTTACCGACTTACTTCTTGTCCGTGATCTGCATATAAAGGCATCCTCACATGCATCTCAACTGAAGAATTGCTCAATTTGCAAAATTTTGCCGACCACTCAATAGCGATGGATATCTGTTTAAAATACAATTTCATAAGTTTTCTTCTCCTATGGCAGTGTAACTAACGGCTCCTGCCCGATGCAATGCACTGTTGATGACTTAGTAAAACTTTCTGCTCGACCAACCTTTCTCTTTACGTGCACGGAATGGTCTGGAAGTCGACCTGGAAACGACCAAGAAGTGTCACTTAAGCAGCACTCGCCTAGATTTTATGGGAATGTTTATGCCATTAAAACAATAGCAAACATAGCTTTCATGGATTCAGACCCAGGCACATTGAACAGGCGACTACCTGTACAGCAAAAATAATAAAATGTATGTGCTTTTTTGTTTTTTTTTTGTGACTCTTGGTCCCATTTCTCATTCTACTACTTTTAGATGACATTCTCAAGAAAAACTTAGAACTACTATAGGCAATATCTTTCTGCACATTTTGTGAAGACGGAGCATAGCGGGGAAGCAAGGGCTCTCCAACGATCGCTGTTTGATTTCCTTTCAGGTGGTAGTGGTAGAGCTCTCATGGAAGATTTGACGTGGGCATCCTCTACACCGACTTCCTTGTGGATCCCATTGAAAAGCTTTTTCGGCAACATTGTCGTCTTCTCTTTGGAAAGTATGCCCACTCGCGGGCAATGTATCTTAGATAGGTAGAAGAAATGATTGAAGTACCACTCTGGCACTCTTCAAGTAGCACTGAAGCGCCGTTTTGATACCAATTTGAGACCTCCAACGGGCCAATAGCTACAGCTAACCAGAGCTGTTGCTGTAATAGAGAAGGTTGATAGGATTTAGGTTGGAGCACTGTCCCACGACTGTGGTGGAATGGAGCTCCCATTTATCTTAATCGTCTCGTTGCCAAACCCGGACATGTACAAAGAAAGTGTCAACATTCTCTTTTTTAAAGGTACCCACAGCTTCTGCAATGGGGATTAATTGGGAAATCTTTCTTTTCAATGTTAGTGCCGATTATCTCATGATCAGTAAACAAAGCTACGAAATTGGAAGTCAAATGCCGAGTAGCCCACAGAACTTTCTGCGTCCTGCGTGTTTTGAGCTAGGGCCAAAGGGTTTTCGAAATAGCACGCGAAGCAACGGAGCTCTATCTGTTCTATGCATTCCTGAAAAATAAGTTGTGCAATTCGCCATTAAAAACAGTCAGGGGGATACCGATGACTGGGTTGGAGACCTCTGAGACTAATTCAGTCGACCTCTTCCTGGCAAACTCATCATCAATTTCATTTTCCTCTATATTCATATGTCTTGGAACTTAGATCAGAGAAATGTTACCTGTACACCCAAGGTATTTGATCGCCTCCTTACAGGAGTGAACTAGTTTGGATATGCGCCCAAGGGTTTTGATCTCCTTCCTATAGGAGTTAATTAGTTCGGATCTGCACCCAAGATATCCTTACAAGAGTTTGGACCAGTTTGAATCTGCAAACATTTTTTCTAAAATAATAGCGGTCGCCCCTTGGCAGGCTATTGCCACCATTCGAGTCTATTTCTGCCATAAAAAGCTCCTCGCGAAAAACCATTTGTCATTCAGAGTCGGTCTAAAACTGTAGGTCCGTCCATTTGTGAAACAACATTAAGACTCACACCACACGTAGGAGGAGGAAGTCGGGGAAACACCTAACCAATTTTTTTTGTTTTTTTAGAGAAAACCCGTGATCAATATGTCTTGGTACAGAAAAATGTTGCTACATGACTTTTTTTATTTTCTTCTGTGAAAATCCAAATTTTACAAGGTGGCGCAAAATTAATCACCCTATTGGAAGGAGTTACAGTTTTTGCAAATGGCGTTCTACGTCGATCTTATTTGACACTTGTGAGTTAGACAGCTGCAATAAACAAACAGACAAGGAATCAAGGGTCAAAATAAAGATTTCCATCACTGAAAATTTTTTCTTTTTAATTAGTGCAAAAGTTATTCGAAAACCAAATTGTATGATTAATTTTGAGCATTATTTTGAATTTCTGTCTTCTCTTCATTCCTAAGCATTTTGACCCTGCCCAAGTAGTGTCGAATTTTATTTTTTATTTTTTTGTAATTTTTTTATTTATTTTTTTTTTAATTTTTTTTTTATAATATTTTTTTTTTTTTTGATTCCATTTCGCTCAAAAAATATTTGCACTCCACTACTAGAAAATTCCCTACTCCCAATATTCAATGAACTTTTATCTAATTAAGATCAGCACATTTGGACGCCAAGCCTTATAAAAAAATATCATTGCCAATGGCAAAAAGCAAAACTACGATTTGTTTCGATTTCATGCATTCAATCAGTGTACATAGTAATCAAGAAGCAAAAACAAAAAAAACAACCGAACTGAGTATATAAATAGCACGCAAAGAAGTAAGAAGAAGAAGGTAATTTTTTTCAGAAAGATATTTCAATTGATGTAGCACAGCCGCCCACGAGTGGCGTTGAATTCTGGCTAAACGAAAGAGCTACCATAACAATGAAAACCCATAAAGTGTTGATATAATTGGCTGTACATTTTACGAAAGTAGTCGAAAAAATAAGACAAAATATTTTAGCGAGAACAAATAGCAGCGCCACAAGCCAGACGCTCACCAAATCTTAGCGTCATCGTGGCACGGTGAATTCACTAATACATTCGGCCAAAGAAGAGACGCGTAGAGGGAGGGAGTTCAAAGCTGTGGAGCTTGTGGCATTTTCTAGACTAGAAAGTGCGGGTGTTGTTAGCGTTATTTGGGTCTGCGTTCTTCTTTTTTCCATGCAGCGCATGTTGCTGTCAGCGAAGAACAGCGCGTTCAGTAAAAAACAAAATGTGAATAACTTAAGCGCAAACATTATTGGCGCGATTCGCTTTTGTTGAGCGCTGCTTTCCAAATTGGACTTATCAGCTTGAGCGCCTAACTCACTTACTGCTTGTGGCTGTAGAGTGAAGATTTGATGTCGGCTTAGGATTGTTAGCATTGCTTATTGTTGCACTTTAGCCGCGTGCCGCTTGAAAGCGCCTAGCCAGGCTTCCTGCCGTTTGCCTATTGACTTCCTAGTCAACGTGTCTGCCTGATAAGAATCTGCTCTAAATTATTTGACGTTCTTTTTGGGCAGCGCATTTACTTACACACACACAAGCAATTACTTGCACCTCTATATAAACATACAGCAGTAGTGTAATAGAAGTAACTGTTTTTATGGCGCGCACAATTTTTCACAGTCAATAAATCTGCGCGCAAGAAAGTAAGAATTGACTAACAAGATGGTAACGGGCAACTGGTAACTGACAAAAAGCCATGCGAGCAGGACGCGCGGCAGCCGTTCGACAATACTTGGGCGCTGATAGAAAGCGAAAGAGTGTGGCGGCTAAAATGCGGCCAAACGCGTGAGCGACTGCGCGCTACTATCGCCGCGGCAAGATCGTCGCGCACTGATCGCGCGGCGATTTGAATGCGTTTGCATCCGTTTCGTTTTGTTTGCGTGCGCGCGCGCACTTCGCTGCTGTGTTATGTTTTTGCCACAAAAATTGTCAGCGGCAATTCGTTTTCGATTTTTTCTTAAATAAGTACTTGTATTTAAATAAATCGCCATTTGTTTTTTTTTTTTTTTGTTTTTGTGCTGTTTGTGCGCATGCTTGCTTATTTTCGCGGTTGCATGCGGCATGGCATTTCCATTGTTGCGCGTTGTCACCGCGCGATCAGTACGCGCGCATGCTGAGATTGTTCTGTTGCAGGTTTTTTGGTTTTGCTGTTTTTCTGCTGCAAGGAATGCTGTCAAGTTTGTGGCATGGATTTTTGCGCTTATTGCACGTAGTTGTTTTCATTATAGTTGATGTTATTGTTGCCCAGTTGTTTGTCAGCGCTCTTACTGTGTTGGCTGACTTCCTGCCACAAATTTGGTCATTCAACTTTCACAAATGAATAAATGATAAAGGCAGTAAGGCGCGCATTGGACAGAAGTGCCACAAATAATATTGAGAAGAAAAAAAACAAAATGAAAAAAGAAAAATACAATTAAAACAAAAACACACCATGAACACAATAATAAATGAGGTGAGAGAAATGCATTTCCAAACCGAAAAAAACACTTGCAGTCGCGGGCTTCCAACGGCAGATACTTTATTTAATTATTTTTAACAATTTTACTAAGCCAAAGTAAAGGTCACTCAAGGCTGGTTGCTTCGCAAGTAGGGTTAGGTGATTGCGATAGTTCCAAGTAAAGGATTCTCTCTGAAATGGTAACAAAGGTACCGCATCAACCTAAAAAGTCGGCGAAAACGTTCTATTATACCACGTAAGGGGGCGTCCATAAATTACGTGAGATGTTTAAGGGGGGGAGGGGGTCGAGTCAAATCTCATCTAATCTTACGTTGGAGAGAGGGGGGGTCTCGGCAAATATCACGCAATTTTTTTTCTGATTGAAACAAAAAAATTTTACATGCTTAAGGTTTAATCTCAAGCGTAATCGTAGTATGATTAAGATCATTCACTAATTCGTTCGAAAGAAAATAATTTCATTCATACTTCGACGTTATACATTACTACTGTCAAACCACCATATTCGTTTTATACCAAATAGCTCAACTTAATCTGAATTTGCGGTACAGTGTAGCCCGTCGGTTGTTTTCGCGCCACTATGAGCCGAACGCCCTATCACTCAGGTTGACGTTTGACAATTCCGGACTTTAAAGAACATGACGGAAAATCATTTGCTCCATTTCTAAAACGCCTACCGATTCAACCGCTGAATGCCTTTATCAGCACGCCTTACGATCTCTATTGCGCAAGTATACGTGATGATTTAGAGAAAATATGCTGCAGTACATGCGGTATTTACTTCGCATCTATCACAAGAGCTGCAGAGCACAGGAGAGCAGCTCACATTGCACCAGCTAAGCAAGCGCGTATGTTCCGCAAAGTGCGACCCTCACGGATTGTCGCAAGACGAGCTAATGAGCTACTGTGCGCAAGCGTCAACGGCTTATAGTGGATAGATCAGAGCGAAGTTGAAGGAGTAGATGATTTTACTGAAAATCATATGGACATGTTGGTCCCAATAGTCTCTCTTTAAACCGCGCATGATTCTCCATGGACTGAATTAGAGTAGATATTATTTTTTTAATCGCAGTAGTTACGATTTAAGTCTTCCAAGAGTATTGTTAAATTTTTATTACACTTATAACTCTCAGCAATATTGATTACTAGTCTTAACTAGTCGTAAATAAAAGCACGAAGCAACTTTTTTTTCTTTTTACAATAACAATCCAACGCGTTTACATAAGAAACCCACATTTTGAAAAATCTCACGTGAGATTGGGGGATGGGGGAGGGGGTTGAATAAAATCTCACGACATCTCACCAGGGGGGGAGGGAGGGTCAGAAAATTGAAAAAAACACCTCACGTAATTTATGGACGCCCCCTAAGCACTCACACTAGGCCGGGTCGATTTGTGGAGAGGCGAAAAAATAGCCCATTGCTCTATGAAAATCATATTCTAGGAATCAAAATAAGAAACTTTGCCGAAGGAACCACACCTCTAAAACGAATTCTGATGTCCCCCAATTTGGGTCGAACTTTTTAGTTTCTTTTCTCATGTAAAGGCCAAAAATGGTGATATTTTGAAATGATTGTATGGGGAACCCCCCAGGGGAGTTCCAGGGGGTGTGCCACTGGCATGGGTGGATCGGCCGTCCAAAGTTAGTGGGGGTCGGTCATACATTTGGACTTCATTATAGCACTCTAAATGGGTCAAAGTGGGATTTTTCGTTCGACCCAAATTGGGGGACATCAGAATTCGTTTTAGAGGAATGGTTCCTTCGCCAAAGTTTCTTATTTTGATCCCTAAAATAGATTTTCACAGAGCAATGAGCGATTTTTAAATCGACCCGCCCTAACTCACACACTTCATATTTCGTGATATTCAGGCCGTCACTAGAGCTCCCGCCATCTTCGATTGCAATTCTTTACTTAGGATGCGCTGTCGCCGATTTCCAAAAAATTGGCTGAACACAGCAAACTCCAGCTTACTTATGTCGCTAGTATTAAAAGGAGCAGTGATGGAAACTGCGCGACAGGTGAGCTTCAAGGGCAATGCATAAACAAGCTGACTCTTCCTAGGAAATATTGCAAGGCATATGCCACTTGGAAACAGCTACTTGATAATCATCTAAATAAGTTAGTGGAATATAAAAGCGAGACATAGCTGGAGGGGCCTAATTGTCACACCTTGGCCGACAACGAATGCTAGCTAAGTCTTCCAAGAAAGGGAAGATATATCTGCTGACCTTAAAGTCCCATAAGACACTACATATAAAAATATCCGAGAAGGCTGGTGCTTTTCAAATATGCTGCAGAACTGTTATAGTAACGACAAGGAGATAGAGAAAGGAATCATCTTCTCTTCCTATATGACAATGGACCTAAATATGCCAATATTACTCTACCTACTTAGAAAACACTAGTACCGTAAGTCGGTGTTGGGCGAATCTAAAACATTGCGCTATCTAGCTCGGTTCGTTGCTTGCAGGCGCCAATTTATGACACCGAGTGCTGCCAGGTTATGCCTCACTTGATATTCCCAACATAGATTAGGTCTTTCCCTTCCTCGTCGTCCACCAGCGGGCTCCCTCTCAAAGGGCTGCCGACCGGAGCGCTTTTGTTCATCTTCGAGATATGGTCAAGCCAGCACTGCCGCTGTATTTTAATACGCTTCACTATGTCCATATCTCGGAATATCTCATACAGCTTGCTGTTCCATCGGATACGAAACTCATTCTCGCCTACGCGACGAAGACCAAAAATTGTTTGGAGAATTTTTCTCTTGAACGCTCTCAGTGCTCTCTCATCAGTTGCTGTCAGCATCCAAGCTTCTACGGGCGGAGATGATTAGGCTTTTGTACAGGTTCATTTCGTTTCTCGGGAGAGGTATCTACATACTTCTCAATTGCCTACTGAGCCCAAAATAACACCTGTTGGCAAGAGTTATGCTTCGTTTTATCTCTAGGTTGACTTTGTTCTGGATGTTAACACTGGAAGCTAAAAACACAAAGTCCTTCAGTACTTCAAATTCGTGGTTGCCAAGAGCGGCGTTTTGTTCAAGATGCTAGGACTCTTTGTATGTAGACAGTAGATACTTTGTTTTACTCTGCCGTAAGACCTTCTTTTTCCGCTTCCTTTTGCAGACTGAAGTACGCTGAACATACGCCGCGCTTGTTCTGGCCGAAAATATCACTATCGTCAACATATGCCAATTTAACATAAGTGAGACCCTGAGCACTCGAACAAGTAACAACCCATCCATTTCGACAACCGATACAACTATTCGGAAAAAGCCAAATATCCCAAATTCAATAGTAAGTAAAGGGGAAGAAAAAAATTTGCATAAAGTATTTTCAACTTATTTCCCCTAAGATGTTAGTAAGAAGTGCTCAGGAGCTGCTTATGTCACTAAGTTGGTCGGTCTAGGTTTTGCTCTCGTCAAGAAAGAAGTTGTGAACTTAAATGAATCAACTGAAATAGAGCGGTTCCCGAGCCATTTAACAAAAGCTTATATATCGCAAGCAGTTCCAACGATGTAGAAGACCCAGAAAATGTGTTCTTTGCGGTGAGATTACCCACACTTCTGTGACTTTTGATAGAAAGTTTTTCCGCCTATAAATTTTACATCTGTGATAACGGCTGGGATCAATATTCCGTCACTTTCAATTGTAACTGGAAGAGCGAATGTGATTCAATACGTAATCACTAAGGTAATGGAAAAGTACAAATATCAGCTAAATCGAGAGACCATAGTAGTACCGCCTGTGTGTAAATAGAGAATCAATCGCCTGCTTCAGAAAAAACTATCGGCTGCAATCGAGATCTAGAAATGAATGTCGTTATTGTATTTACCTCAGTTGGATTTCCGGATCTTGATGAAATGAAACTTCGTTTTCGCTTTTTAATTATTTGATTTAATTATTTATTTTTAATTATTTATTTATCAAAATGGTTTTCCGATTTCAATAACTCAGCTGCTAGCACGTTCTATCACCCAGCTGCGCTGCCAGCACAGGCCATAACCAAAACTGCGTTGCCAACAACCTCTTTCCATGAATAGGGCCATTGAAAAGTTATGAAAACGTAGCAAATGCTGCGAAGCCATGCACAAGACACGGAAGATTGTTAGCTTTGTTCGTCGAGACAGGACTTTACTACTCATTCATACAATTAAATAAGAATAACTTGAGAATCATTACAAGAATTGTAGATTAAACTATCATATCAGTAGCCTGCGAATATACTCCAATGGAACTTACGCTCCTCAAATGATAGCCGATTGTATATTTTTTTATTACAACTGTCTCAAAAAACATACCACGCTTCCTTTCTTGTTGCTTTTTCATTTTCCTCATTTTCCAATATTTTTGCTGCATGAACTTGTCAACACTTTCTTTTAGACACCCACGCCTCTTCATAGTTCAACCCAAAAGAGGCACTGCTCTTCCCAACTTCCTTGAGTTACACCTCTAGCTACCTAGCTGCACCTTTGTTGAACCCATCGCATCGAGCGTGTGGCGGGCAACATGCGCCACGTGAAACGGTGCGCCATTAACACTCCGTCATTATCAGCTGCCGCGGGAGCATCATTTATTTTAAACTGCACCGCCGCCACCGCCACACTCCCTACTATACACCGCCTACTACTACATATGCATGTGGAGATGTGCTACATTGTTGCTACCAGTTGCATCTGCGCGTTCGACCTAATTTTCTAACTGCAGCGCTGCGCTGCGTTTTGTGGTTTTCCTTATGTTATTGGTTTTTCGGCGGTGCTGCAAGTGAAGCTGCATTCTGCACTCATTATATGATATGTATTTATATAGGAGTGCAGCAACAACGCTATGTTGTTGTTATTGTTGTGCACAGTTTGACTTCTATGTATGCTTTTGAAGTTCTGCATTTGAAAGCTTTGAGTTTTTTACTTGAAAAAAAGAAGAAAAGTTATAACATTTTTTTCTACCTCACTTTAATTTCAAATCTTTAGTCGGCACTTTCCGGCCGCAGTTTAGCTATTTACTGTTATATGTGTGGCGCGAGCATGCCGGGCTGCGCTTTTACCCACTTTAAGAAGCACAAAAAAAAATAAAATCCAAAAAAAAACACACAAATGCACACTCAACCGAGTAACTTTTCCTTCGACGGCCTTGCGACTGCGATTTTTGTGGCATCATTAATTGCTGTTGCACGTCTGGAGTACGCTTCCACTTTTATTTCGAGTGCTCAACAGCATTGTCACCTCATGTGGTGCATTAAATGAACTTTCCACTGTTATATTTAGGATCTTTTACCGGTAACCGCCAACCAAAACGCCACTTTAATTTCTTCCACTCCACCAACAAACGCGTCTGCGCAACGGCAAACAGCAAACGATGCTCGGAAATGTGTGTGTGTGAGTGCATTTAGAATGCACCTGACAACGAAATTAATTTTCTACTTCTACATTCTCAACTCCTACTGGATTTCCCTCAATGCTTTATTTTTTATTTCATTTTTTTTTCTTTCGGTATTAAATATAGGTCGATGTTGCCACTTGTGGCGCGTGTCCAAATTGGGCCACCAGCATTACGCTGCGCCACTCACCGCATGAATATGATACACACTCGTAAACATACACACATTTAAATACCAAAAATAATGCTCATTTTGATATGCGCTGGCAAATTGGCTTGGCTGTGTGTGGGGAGCCCCATCACCGCGGCATTTGTTTTCATATTGAAGCACTTAAATTCTTGCTGGTTAAATTTAATGGGATGAGCGTGGAAATTAATATCGATTTTATGCCAGCCAATGGCTCTAAAAAATTCATTTAAATCGGAACTAAGTAAAATTCAGGCCGAGGTCGCCATTTCAAAAAAGAAGCAGTCGAATTGTTGCCCATTAGTGGTAAGCCCGTCAAAGAGTTCAAAATTTCTCCCAGGCGACAATTAAGACCCGAAGTACGCTACAGAAAATTGTAAGGCCTTTGAAATGTGTAGGCAGAACAACCTGGAAGTGAGGTATGAGGGTATCGCTTTGACTGCTTGCAATTTGTTTACTAACAGATGGGTTGTAAGTCGGCTTAACGTACGAGGGGAGTTCAATAACTGCCCGTGTTAGAAATGAAGACACTATTTTTTCAAAAAATCCTTTAGGCTGACGCCGTTCGCAGCCCAAAATATCTTCGCCATGACCTTTCCGGCCGATGGGACTGTCTTCGCCTTCTCTGGAGCAGATTCACCGCGGGAAATACATTGTTTTGATTGCTGCTTAGTTTCTGGTGTGACAACTCGACGCAAAAATGACTTTTGATTTCGCTTAAATTGCTCCAAATACTCCTTCGAAGTCAACAGCCACATCCGCTTGCTGTTACTTGTGCGCAATCGCGGCACCCATCGGTCCAACAATTTTTTCATCGCCAACTTATCATGTATAATATAATAATTGTCGATTGACACACCTATGACTTCTATTACTTCGCGCACTTTCATTCGTCGATCAGCGAGAATCCTGTCGTGGACCTTTTGAATTTTTATCCTCAGTAACCACTTGTGCCGGGCGTCCTGGTCGCTCCTCATTAAAAACAGATGCTCGCCCACATTTAAATTTGTTGAACCAATATCTAACTGTGGTCGTATATGGCGAAGCGTCCTCATAGACAGCATCCAACTTTGCTTTTATCTCCTCGCATTTTTTCCCATCCGAAAACGAAAAGCAAATTACCGAACGTTCTGCTCTTTTTCCATCTTAGCGAAAATCGCGAAACACGTCTTACTCGACTATCTGCTAAATCTAAACTAACCTATCAATCAATGGGGAATTTGTTTTACCGTCGTTTGATAGATGGCAAAACACGTTACCAGCACCAACTTCCCTCAGGAACAAACAAACACGGCCCTCGTATATGGGGCTAAGACTCTGATAGTTAATTTGTCAACGTGTTTCTGTGTTGCTATATGCGTCCACCACTTGGAAAGTTACAGTGACAGTCACAAAACGCCTCTACACTTTCATCCACCGCTGCTACCGATGCATACTACGAATCTTCTGACCCCGAAAAATAAGCAACTCCCAATCGGGTAGAAACTGCCGGTGAAGTGCGAAGAAGCAAATGGCAATGTATGGGTTATACGGCTTCGAAAAGATGACGACAATGTGCCCACACCTGCGTCACGGTGGAACCCATTCCAAGAAATAGGGCGTGAAGTTGGAAGACCTCATGTAACTTGGCGAAGTTCAACCGAATTCGAAATTGCAACTATTGGCTTATCATGCAGCGAAATGAGAGCCATGGCGTAAAATCTCATCCGCTGGCGTTCTAGAGTAGTTGACGCCCAATACCCCATACTAAAGGAAAAAATATATAAATTTCTAACGAGAGTTCGTTCGAAGGTGGTGAAGTTGGCTTCTCACGCTAGCCAAGCAACTTTTGATTATGTGCAAGCTCATTAACGTATACCATCCAAAAAATGAATGCCCAAGTTCGTCCAAAAAGCGATTATTTTTTAATAGGATGCTGTTTTCACAATGGCAGCTCTTTCTCGCTGTAAATCTTAACAGAAATTCAGTTTCATATCTCCGCGAAACGAAATAAATCGCTGCGAACTTATTTCCAAAGACAATATTGTGTAGCCTGACGAAGCGCCTTTTCATTTCGGCGGCTATGTTAACAAGCAAAACTGCCATGGGGCTCGGAAACCCCCAGATTGTCGAACAGCCAGTGCATCCTCTAAGAGTGACAGTTTGGTTTAGAATTTAGAGCGATGACATCATTGGCTCATTTCTCTTCAAAATGTCTACTGCAAACGGCAACGGTGAGCTCTACTGAGGCATGTTGAATAATAGCTGTAGCTGATCTTTAGTTTTAGCACAATGATGCGCTATCACGCACATGCCAGAATCGATCTTTTTCACGCCGACTTCGGTTAACGGCGACTGATAGACTTGGCGATGTCAATATACAACTTCTCAATTGCAATTTGACGCCGTTGAACTTGTTTTGCGACTCTGCAGTATAGTTCTTATGCGAACTATTCCTTAACGATTCAGGCTCTTAAGGCAAATATCGCACAAGAGCAATCCAAGGGAGAGGATTTAAGGAAGAGGAAAAAACAAGTGCGATGAAAATACATTGCTCCATTGCAAGAATTTGAGCAGTTGTGGCAGGAAAGAGTCTGACGAAAGGCGCACAGCAGTAGAGAAAATAATCTATTCCTCTCTCATCCTCCAAACAAGTTGAAAAGATAGTCGAAATAGATCGTCGATAATGCGTTTGGTGACCGTGTGTCGTTCCCATGGATTTTGCCATAGAATTAGTCCTACATATCAGTGCTCATAGCTCACTCCTCCTCTGTCTGAGAAAGAAACTCGCTATCACCCAGTCAAGAATAGCGAGTTATCAGTAGTACACCAACAACTCCCATGAACTTTTTTACTGAGAGTGTATACGATTGATCCTATAACGTTTGGTACTAAAATTGGCTCCAGCTCGATTGGACCGTCCCAAGGACGGCAGTTCACCAATTCACGTAGCCAATGCGTTGCCTTGAACGGCGCATTTTTCCGACACGCGCATAAATTCTAGCACATTCTACCTTGCAATGGAGTTTAGCCTCAACTTACATTTATGGACTATCTTTGAAGATACGCGAACGGTTTCCAAGGCCTTTAGAGCGGCTTCTCAATCACTGTAGATACTGGTTTTAACACCTCGGCTGTTAAATATTGCAAAGACTTCCGATTGAAAGATCTAAAGCAGCAAAACATCGTAAGTTACAATCCAAATTCCATTCCGTTCCTGTGCCATTTTCAGTGTTGGAGCCATTGTTGTAGAAAGTTCTTAATGAACATCCCACGGAAGTGTCTGGATCTCTTGCTCGATGTCTGGGTTGACTTAATGTACAAAAAAAGATTTATCAACCCTTTCAGAATTTACTTAGAAGATGGGAATAATGTATAGATGTAATGATTTACTTTGAATAATAAACTTTTTACGATTTAAAAATAATAGAGTGATTTTGTATTTTCGATTTCAAGGCTATACAGGCTTCAGTTGTTCAGGTTAGGTTAGGTTAGGTTATGGGGGTGGTCGGTCTGTACGACCAACTCACTTAGACCTTACAAGTCCGTGTGATACTTGTGATATTGATTTTTCTCAAATTTCGTCTTAGACGACTTTTAGTAAAATTCAATGATAAATTTATGTGTATAAATATGTATGTGTATACACACAGGTAATCATATGTAGGAAAGCTTGGTATAGTTAAAATGAATGCATGCAATACTTATATGCATTTTTTTGTTAAATTTTTTTCAACTACGTTTAACTCATAGGTGCTCAATGTCTTTGACAACCCCTAGTGAAATTTTCCAAGGATTCTTTTTGTAGAACATATTAACCCTTTAACGCCCAGTTTAAGAGGGCTTTTGAACAATTTAAAAAAAAATGGGTTAAATAGTCACATAACGGCGGGTTTCAATGGGTTCAAATGTTCTACAAAAAATGTATCATTGAATTTTACTAAAAGTCTTCTAAGAAGAAATTTAAGAAAAATCAATATTTGTACTGGATTTACCACATTACGAGTATTTAATATGGTGTTTGATTTATATTGCGACACTTAAAAAAAAAAAAAAATTCTGACACCGTATAGACCAAAACCCAGTTGGGGTTTTACTATTCTGCATGAGTACTTTCATTTGCAATTGGTTTGGCTTGGGCCCGAGCCGATGTCCTGAAAATTGTCGCACTGTGTTATACAAGCCACGACCTTCGAGATATCCTCTCTTGAAGAGCTAAGCAGTTCCTTTGTCTTTTTCTTATTTATTTGCGGCCACAGTAGCCTAGCTGTTGCGCATGTGCCCCCATCTGTCTTATTTCTTCAAATAAGATTCACTTAAGAAATAAGTTCATATCAAATCAAGCAGAATATCTCATTAAGCAAATATAGCGGGAGTGGTGTTCACTTGTTCAAAAAAAACAATTATTTAATTCTGGCTGGGTTTTCCTTGGTATGCGAGTTTTCCACTAAGCACGTTCAAATATTCGATAATCTACCCCAAATCATTCGATAATCTTTCCATAAATAAGAAATTTAACAGTTAAATGCAAATTATTTTCACCACAACTAAGACTAATCGCATAACGCCAACCACAGACATGCGTTGTGAAGGGATTGGTGAATATGAGCGTGTGTATGTACCTGAAAACTTCTTACATATTTTTATAATCTTTAGAAATAAATTAGTTTTTACAATTCTAGGTTCCTTAAACTAAGCCAAAAAGATCAATTCTTTATCATTGTTGCACAGCTCTTGGCCGATGCTACGGCTGCTACTATGCCGGTCTCCTTCGATCAATTAAGCGATTTTATCGCAATTTTTGACGACAGGCCTTCCGGATCGTGGCGCAATCTTCGATCACCTCTGCACCAGAACGAAAACGTTGAAACCATCGTTGTGCGGTGGAAATGGAAACTGTATCGAGTCCATAAACTGCACAAATTTTATTGGCAGCATGAGATGCATTTTTGCCTTTATCGTAGTAGTACTGTAAAATATGCCGTATTTTCTCTTTATTTTGCTCCATGCTTGCGACGCTATAACTCACGAACGACTAAAAGCAAACAACAATTAATCAAACACGTGTTAGCACGTGAAAAGAGCTTTCCAAAAAGCTCTAGCGTGAACCGATGCGACGAATACAACTAGAACTACGCGCTTGCAAAGACAAGCTTGCGGAAATACCGCAAGACTTTTTTGACAACCTTATATTTTGCTTAAGATTGTGTGCCTTGCAATTTTTTCCATGCAATTATAATTCATTTTAAGTAGTGAAAGAAGTAAATGATTGCGCATCCTTGCATACTCTTACTAAAATACATACATACATACATACATAGACTCATGCATACATTTTTCAAACACATCTGATAGCTGCGATGTGGTTCGCAGTACCTTTAAAGCCTTTAATTCCTTTTCTTGAGGGCTTCTATCCATCGCGTAATTTACTGCTTGCCTCCTCTGTGCCTAACTTCGTACAACTCTTTCTTTCTCTCTCTTCATACAAATTGAGATTTTCACGCTTCCCACGTTTTACGTAAACATTTTCTTGTCCGCTGTTCCGCTGCTCATCCATTTATCAGCGCCTCTAACTTCATTCCATATTAGCATTTAGTTGCCATTAACGGTTGCCTGCTGTCTTCAGTTTCATTTGACTGTTATTTCCCTATTATTGATGCGCTTGTCAAATGCTCTGCCAGAGCTCTTATACAGCGCTTCATATATCTGTATGTGTTGCATACTCGTATGTAGCTACAGTGGCTCAAAAATAAAATCGCCTACCAGCGCAACGATATATTTGCTCGCTAAAAATATGTGAACTAATACGAGTACAAGTGGACGGATTTAATACTCGTCCCAGTGACACCTCTTATTCTTAGGGCAGCCATTTTGCAACTTAATCTATAACAAGTAGATGAAAATGTAAAAAGTTAGATTTATATAAATGAGTTCAATTTAATAAAATACTCAAGTGAAACCTAAAAATTACCAAACTCAAAATAAGTACAGTAACTTACATGCATTAAAAAAAATGTTTAATACATATTAAAGAAATTAGCCCCTGAACGTTTTCCGTTTCGACTCATTTCTAGCATTTGAGTTGACTTTTGACCTTTGGTGTATTAAGCGCCTTAAAGTAGAATTTTATAACAAATATTTTTGTGGTACGTTTTAACCCACTACATCCCTCTTTTGTGAGTATTTTTTGCACCTTCTCACAAAAGGGTCGAAAATACCGGTTTATTGAAGCGTTAGAGGTGTAAAATGTTCCACAAAACGATTTGCCGTTATTTTCTCCATAGAAATGCTGAACGCATCATATATCTAAAATATAAGGATGACATAGTTTCCTACCCGGTTTACCAAAATAGTGTGCCAAAGGGTGGAAACGTTGATTGATTTAAAAGAAATCCAGACATAAACTTTCATATCGCCGATGCAGATATATTTTTTTCGTTCCCTCTACCAGAATCCATTATTGGAATCCTCCTACTTTGGAAAAATTTTGATTTTGTCATACAGCGTCTTCGATTGAATTGAAGCCCCAAGGCCTTCTTGCGGTTGTGTTCGCATGGCAAGGAACACATTTTGTAGGCTAGCACTCCCCAAGTAGAACTACTATTGTGAGACCTTCAACGGGCAGATATGTCCGCCAGCCAGAGCTGTTGATGTATCTGTTGGAGAAGGTTGGTGGGATTTAAGTTGACTAAATGCCTCAAGCTGTCTAAGAAAGTGGCATCCAGTAATTTTAATCGCCTCGTTGCCAAACCTGGACTTTCACAGAGAAAGTTATTAACAGTCTTCTCCTCTGAACGGTCCCAACAGCTTCAGCAATGGGGGCTAAATAAGTAAGCCTAGCTATTCTGCGTGAGTTCCGATCGTCTAATGAGCGGTAAGCACAGCTACGAGTTTGGAAATTGAATGGCGTGGAGTCCCCAAGACTATCTGAGTGCTACGTCCCTTGTACTGAGACCAACGAATTTTCAAAAAAAAACATGAAGCAATGGAGGTTTATCTGTTCTGCGCTTTTCTGAGAAATAAGTTGTGAAATTCCCCTTGAAAAGTAGTCAGGGGGATGCCAATGACCGGTAGTAGTCATGAGCGTACTTTACGAGAATAAAATTATAGCGTTGTAAGTAAATGCCTCAAAATCTATTCAAGAGATTTCAATAAATTTTTTGTTTAGTTATTCCTTAGACGTCTGCCCCCAACATAGGGTACAAGGTGATGCAAAAGATGGCAGTCAAAATATATGAAAAAATATTATTATTTTTTATTCGGTTTCTCGTATGGCCAGCTTTATGGTGCTTGCTCTCGTATCATCAATCCTAATAATCTACATGCAAATTTTAGCTGCAGATGGAAAATACTCGTTTATTGTTTTCAAGGGACTTCCTTAGCTAAAGAATTTTTGCTCTCAATACTTAAATATTTGCCTTTTTTGTTTTAATTTGTGAAAGAAACATTTAGTTACGATGATGAAATGGAAGATGAAACAGTTGGTAAGCCACACACACGGAATTGTGGTCGTTACCTAGCTATGCATGCTTACTTACTATCATTTGCAATCGATTCATTTAACGATCGATTCCTAAAACATTCCATGCGAATCTTCCATTGTCTTGAAGCACTGCTAGCTTCGAAACACGCAGCTTCTCCATGACATGTCCCGCTCTCTCTTCTACTGCATTAAGAAACTCAAAATACAATATATTTGTTTTAATGGTGATTTCCTCTTTGTAAACAGACAGAAGCAGCCAGGTTCAAGACCCTTTGTCTAATATTGGACTGTCATACTTTGTTATAAACCTCTTTCCAGGCAACGCAAAATGAGCCAATGCATGGCTTGGTAGAGAAACTATGACAACAATTGTTCTACAATTCAGGTCCTTAATTCCTTTTTCTTTAACGGAGCTCAGCAAACAATCACGTAGCTGTCTTAACTAAAAGTTTGACCTTCAAGAACCTAATATGGTTTCCAAATTTTATATGAGATCTCACAATTATTCTTTCATACTTTTCTATATCAGTAAATAGCTGCGCCTCTCAGATGCCTCATGTTTTGAATCAATGCCTTCAAGACCCAATTTACTAACCTTTCTTTGTAAATTTTCTTTTAAATATCAAAGCAGGTTCTACTCGATTATCTTCTCAATGAAGTGTGAAGAAATTGGTCCAGCAGCGGTAAATTTATATCTGAAACTAATACCGATGTGCGACAGTTGGACTTAGATTCCAGAGTTACAACGCCTTAATTGGCAATATTCAATCGAAATGTTTTCTTTCAGCTGAAAAATGTTAAATTTACTTCTGCCGTTAAAGTTAACTTACTTACACTTATAGTACTTACTTACTGTGCTCCTGATCTCCTCGTGGAGCATATGACCTACATATATGGCTGTTAGGGATGTCTGTAATCCCCAGAGATGGCGAATAGCGAATACTTTCTGGGCAGGAGAGAAATTAAATGTCTCCCACGGACCAAACTAGCTGAGAAAAGAAAACTTCGTTAAAAAACAAACATTCTAAGCCTCAGCGTCTGTTCATCATGTTAGGTGCGGCTGGAGCGGATGCGGCATGGATCTAAATCCTAGTGGTAAAGATAACGGTTATTCCAAAACTAAAATTTTTCACTTCCATACGCTTTATTGGTTTCAACCAACTGCTTAGGTTCCGTTTGCTGATTGCTGATTAGTGATTTTCCTCGAACTCTAGCAATTAGGTGAGCTTCACGCTTAACATTTCTTTGGGTGGAGATACTGGATTTCTCCCCATATTTTCCAAATTTCTTAAACAACTAATTTTCAGCCAGCATAGCCAGCTTTGGTGGACCAATAAAGGAATCAGCTCAAGCTTTATGCAACAAAGGTCACTTCTTCCAATTTTTTTTTTGTGAAATTTATGGTCTTTTTTTGCCCGAAATCTCAATAATAGATTTTCCACAGTTGAAAAACTTTTCGGTGATTTTCTAAGTTCAGTATTCATTTGATTATTTTGACTAGACATTTTGCGCAAATTACAAAGATTTTTCGCAAACGCCACAGGCTTATTACAGGGTATATTAGTAGGCTTCTACTACAAAGAAACGTAAGGGTCAAGCTCCATCTGGTACCACTAAGGACCAATAGGTCTATGTGATGGCTTTCAGCCAGCGAGACCAACCTAACCTAACCTACAATGAAATTTCTCCAAAATATACAAAAATATATAAATAAAGTTTTAAAAATAAACTTTTCTGCGAAATCTCTTGATGATGTTATTGATGAAACATTTTTCTTCAAAATAGCAGCAATTCTTCGGCAGAGTTTCATTTATCTCTGTGGGGCTTGGCTTGCGCTTGATTTTATTAATACTACCCGTAAAAATTTGCGTTGTAAATTTTATATATTTTTTTTTATATATTTTGCATATTTATGTTTTTTATATTTTAAATTTTTGTTATTTTACTATTTACGTACATAAGTATACATATATTTGTATCAAAAAAATCATTTGCATCCTCTTTCAAATTTGGTTATTTTTATTATTATTTTTATTAATATTTTTTTTCTTGATATCCGACTCTGGCTCGCAGTCACTGTGCGTCCAAGTATATGTCACTGTAACAATTTGCATTTCCTTGAAGATACATATACACGTACACATATATGGATGTGTGTGTTCATTCATTGCCGTCGAAAGCATGTTTCTTTTGTTGACATCACGTGTCACAAATTTATTGGGTCACTAAAAATTTTTCAGTCTCACAAATATAACCACAGGAGCATCGCATTTCAATAGCATTGTTGTTGTACAGGCATTTTACGAGTTTAGGTGTTCAGTTACTCTTTCATTGAAATGCTATTCAATTGTTTTGCTTTTCTTTTTATTTCTATTTTTTTGTTTTCTTTGTAATTTTCCATGGTAATGTACGTGAGAATTCGATTTTTCGCATTCACCTCAGTTTTTTCTGCTTTTATTGTAGTATTTATTACATTTATTTGCTTACAAAGTGCTGATATTTGGTATTTTCATTTAAACTTTGAAGCTTTCTGTATTGAGACTTATACATTTTTTTCAGTTTTGAGCCTTTTAGGGACCTTAAGTGTTTTTTTTTTAAACACTCAACTTAAATGCGTGTTTTTTAGTGCACTATTTTTACATAATTTTCTTTATTAGAAAATTGTAAATTTTTTCAGTTTGAGGCAAAATAGGCCATCATTCTTTTCTTATTACCTTCTAAGTATTCTATTTTGGGCATGTCAGCCTCTTTGTGGTAGCTTCGGAGATCCCTTAACGAGATGAATTTGTGGTAGTGTGCTTCTAGGCGCTTTGATTGTTCTATGATTGTTCTATTAAGCCTTCCTCATGATGCTTCCTTAGTCATCCAGATGCAAGAGTTTAACTAAGTAGGCGGTATGGCTTGCAGAAGGTGGCGCAAAATTAATCATCCATTTTTGTTTTCGATAAAAAAATTTATTAAATAAAAACAAAGATTTTGAGGGATGGAAATATTGGTTTGACATTTACGCGCTCAATTGCTTGATATGCTGAAATATGATTCGTTTGCCAAAAATATAAATTTTCCAATAGAATGATTAATTTTGCGCCACCTATAACTCAGTCAGAAAAGATTTCTTACTTCATATACACAAATATATATGTCTCACAGATTTGACTGCCGTTCTCTAATCTGGCTTGAAGCCTGAAATTTCGGTTTACTTATTTTATTTTATTTTCTTTTGTTGTGTTTTTGAAAGTCAAAAATCGCCAGTTTATGTTGTTTTTTCAAATTTGATAATTTTCATAAAAAATTTAAACAAGACGAATATCCTCAGCTAAATGCTTCATTTGCAATTCTTGCATACCTTAGAAGTTTATAGGACTGTTGCATATGAAATTCGTTTCTATATTTTCGCCACGTCTGCGCATTCTTAGGCACTTACGTCATTAAAAATTGTACATACAATTTAACTTTACGTCATCAAGTTTTTTTGTTTGTCCATTTCGCATAAAAATATTTTAATTTTCTTTTCGCAAAATTGTCGCATTTTTGTCCATTCATGCACGATTATTCCGCACATAGCTATGCAAATGGATTAACATGTGGAAATATGTGTACATACATACATACACATGTACTTAGTAATACATAATTATTTTAAGGTAAAAGTCACGTTCGCTCATTTCACAATAACTTGGCCAACGTAAGCAGATTGCGGACGAAATGCTGATTTGATATAATTTTTATGCACAGCTATCAACTGTTTATGCAAAAATTTCCTTCTCATCAAAAAATGCTACATATTTCCAATAAGTTTGCGAATTTCATATTTTTCGTAACTTTTTTTCGTATACAGAAATTTTTTTTTAATTTATTTATTTATTTTTTTTTTTTTTTTGGGTTGAGTTTACATTGTGCCTGTAGCTGCACTGTACACAAAGATTGCATATTACAAAAACAAAGCAAAAAAAAAAAGCAACGAAAGAGCAATCCAATTTTCCCTAACGAATTCTTTAAAATGCAAAATGGGAAAATTTCAAATTAAAATTTCTGCCATCAACTGTGTGACGTGCGGAAGGAGAAAAGTCCAAACAAAACAAAAAAAACAAAAGTACAAAAAAATAAATTGTATCTGCCACAATTTGCGTTTCGTGCGCCGTACAACAAATTTACCTTTCTCGCTTAATTGGCTTTTTCCCTTACACCAACAACCGTGGAAAAGAGTACAACCGAAAATAAAAACGCAGTAACACTAAACATTTGATTTCCCCAAAAAAATTTCCGGCTAATGCTGTGTAGGTTAGCTCAGTTTTCTCTCCACTGGCAAGCACAAGCGCATCTTCAACATTTTTCTCTTGATTTTGGCCAATTTTTATGACCATCTTTTTATCGGGTTTATTGGTTTTTCATTTGCCCTTTGTCTGGGCTGGCAGGCATCAATGGTCAACGGCAAGCGGGACTTAAACGCGTCTCAGCAGCGCAAGCCAACCATGAACTCCAACTGCAGCACTCGGGCGCATACAATAACAACTACCTATCCACTTATACAACCATAACTAGGCAACAATCGAACTCTTTGCCTATTATTCCAGCTACGATGCACGCCTGGCGTATGTACGTGTGCTTATGTGTACGTACGTTTGGTCATGGCCATGGTTTCATGCCGCTCAACGAATGGCAACGTTCCTCCGCGAACTCAGCTGAGTTAAAGTTGAATTTTGTCTAAATATCGGTATATTTCGAACACTTCAACGTCATTAAAATGACGCGGCGAACGTGCTGCGGATGACACGCTGTGCGATGCGGCATAATCACCTACATACACACACACCAACATACAAACATTTAAACAAACAAATAAACCCAGTACTAAGTATGTGTGTGCTGCCTTCGTGCAATGCAGCAGTAGCCAGGCGAGCGAGCGAGCGGTGGGGCGGTGTGAAATATTAAATTTTTCCCTGCATGCATCTGCAGTTCAAACAAAAGTAACAACAACATTCACAACAACCAAATGGAATGCTGCCTTCATACTCTTATTTACTGTTATTGATATTTGTTTTCGTTGTTGTTGTTGCTGCTGCTCTGCTGCTGCACTATGATATAGTGCCATATAAAAGGGAAATTTTTCGTATTGTCGCTTAAAGTGCCAGCAAGCAGGCGATGCTCCCTCCTGCTGACTTACCTTCCACTCACTTTCATGGGTTGTGAAATTTTTATTTTACTCATTTTTCATTTTTTTCATCATTTTTTTTCATGCTATTCTTTGCGCTGCTTGCGCCCCCAATTGACGTTTTGATTGCAGAAATGCAATCGAATTCTTCTTCATTATGTTTTTTTTCTTTGTTTTACTTTTTTCTTGTCTCATGAAGCTATCATATCTCTTTTGTGTTGTATTGGTTTTTTCCCTTCACATATTTAATTTCATTATCAATGGATTTCACGTCTTTGTTTCGTTTGTTTATTTATTTTGAGTTGTCAATTTTTTTCGCGAAAAAAATATTTTATTGAGCTATTAACACCGAAAAAAAGTGAGAGTATCTGTTGCTGCTGCTGTTGTTGCCGTCAAAATTTATTGCCAATAAAATATGAATATTACTTATTAAAGTCCACTAAAGTAAATTGTCTGTCACGTGTCGTGCTTAAATTTCATGGCGAAAATAATTTGTTGTATAAAGCAGGCAAATATGGGTATTAACAGCAACAGGCCCACAAAAAAAACAATTTTTTTAGCGCTCCTCCTAAATTCGTTCTATGGCCACGCAAATTGAATAACTTCTTTTAACTTTTATATTATATTTTTTTATTTACTTAAACATCAAACGTAACCCCAATGCTTTGAACTGCACTTTTCTGTAAATTCAATATAAAATATTTACAGAGCGATATTACTCGTATTTTATCTCCTATTTTCATTTTTCTGCACAAATTCCCAAAAACTGCCTCGTGCAGGCAGGCTGGTCGCCGAAAATGTTGATAAAAGCACAGCAATAGTCAAAATCGACCGTCATGTTAATAGTCGTACTCGTACAATATTTTACATATTTTCTTTTTGTAATATAGTTTAACGTTGTATACCCTTTTATTTTATTTAATTTTATTTTATATATTTTTCAGAAATCTTAAAAATTTTTGGAGGGAAATTAATCTGCAAAAATTGCTTACCAAATTTATTTAATTTTATTTTATATTAAATATATAAAATAAAATAAAATAAATAAAGTAAGCAAATTTTCTATTCTATTTCAAATTATAATAATTTATATATTTTTTAGAAATTTTAAAGGGAAATTAATCTGAGAAAATTTGCTTACGTTATTTATTTTATTTTATTTTATATATTTTTTAGAAATTTAGAAATTTTTGAATGGAAATTATTTTATATAATTTTTGAAAAATTTTTGAAGGGAAATTAGTCTGCAAAAATTGCTTACCAAATTTACGTGATAGCATCAATAAACAAAACTATTTTTTCGGGCCATCCTACTAAATATACCTATAAAAATTTATACGAGTAGATATAATTCGGAATTTGGAAATTTGTGGCAACCACCTTGAATAATAACATAAAATATAAAATAAATAATTGGCGCGTACACTCCAGTTAGGTGTTTGGCCGAGCTTCTCCTCCTATTTGTGGTGTGCGTCTCATTGCCCCAGATTACATCGCCACTCTACCATAAAGGAAGCCTATTCAAAATATTAAATAATTTTTGTTATTGTATAAAAAACAAAAGAAAAAAGAAATCTCATTCCTCCAACCCAAAAAAAACGTATCCTTTCCATCGTTTACATCCTTACTCCCGCACAATAGTCAGCGCATTATTTGCATTGTGGCTGCTAAAACAAAGAAAAGAACACGTTACACATTGCATCAATTGGCGGCAGCAAGAGGGAGCGGGCAGCCGCGGTAAAAGAACTATCTATGCGTTTATTCTGACAGAAAAATGTGACACACAGATGGCGCTCCAAGCAGTAAGAAGGCAACAACAGGTGGGCATTCCCACTACTTAGGACTGGTAGCGTCAGACTAATCACCTACCCTGTCAGAAATCAAATAGATTAACAAACCCAACGCAAGACAAGTCTTATCGAGGCCCTATGCTCCCGAGAGGAGTGAACAAGAAAAAAAAAAACTAATAACCAGAAATTTCATGGCAAAAATATTTTTGTGCCAAGTTTCTTCAAACCATTTTTTATGCGAATATTGATTTATTTGCCTAGTTTATAAACGACAGTCGCTTTAAAAATTCAAATTTTATTTTTATATTTTTCGCCGATGGCCTTAAACTTTTTCGCAGAATGAATTGTGTCTCTGAAGCTCTGTATTGACTGACTGATTTAAGTGATTTAGTTAGTTGATTTAGTATAGATAGTAGATTTTTAGTTTCTTATCTGGTTTAAAAAGAAGAATCTTGAATCTCTTTTGATTGATGTGCATTAAGGACGCCAATATCAGTGGAAAATTTCTATTCTAATTAATTCTTATTTTTTTAATTAATTCCGAGATCAAGGAACTCATTTCGGCGTTTTTTTAATTATATTGGGTATAGGCATAAGTTTCCGTCCTTTCTTAGCCAAAGTTACGACTTATTGAAGCAATTAAATAATGTATGATATTGTGGGAAGTATGTGCCATTGGAAGCTACCACTTTATTTCATCTTTCAGGCAGCATACGGATTCCTCTGACGAAAAATTCGAGTTCTTTTGATTTCATCCACTCATTGAGCCAGTTTGCAATGCTCTCGTAAGAAGTGAACAGCTCTTCATTATGAGATGACTGCATTGATTGGAACAGATGGTAATCCAAAGGGATAATGACTGGGAAATACGGCGGGTGGGGCAAGATTTCCCAATTCAGTCCCTATAAATATTTCTGGACCGATTTAGAAACTTGTGGCCTGGCGTTGTCATGCAGCAAAATCAGTTTGCCATGTCTACCGTCCCAAACGCTTTAGCTACTGTCGATAACGATCACCAGTGATGGTCTCAAATGGTTTAAGGAGTTCATAATAGATGACACCCTTTTGATCCCACAAGACGCACAACATTACCTTTGAAGCATGACTATTTTTTTTTTTTTTTTTTGCTGACGATGGATCCGGTTCGCCTGGCCGACTCCAACATTTTCGACGCTTAGGCTTATCATAATAGACGCATTTTTCATCTCCAGTAACGATGCGATGCACAAAACCTTTTCTTTTCTGCCGTTTAAAAGGCATCTCAAACGTCACCAAATGTCTATCGATATCCCTCTCCTTCAACTGATGGAGCACCCAGTTATCTGATTTCTGAACCATTCCCATCGAGTGCAAACATTTACCGGCGGTTGATCTGTGAACATCCACCTTTTTAGACATATCATTAAGGGTTTGACATGCGCCTTCGTCCAAAATTGCCACTTTGGAAGCGTCGAAACCACTCTTTAGAAATTGTAGGCGTGATTACCGTAAATATTGATCAATGTACGACACGTTTCAGCTGCACTTTTCTTTAAAAGGTAATAATGAAGCATGACTTCCCGCAACTGCTATTTTTTCGAGACGAACGCAAATATTTTTAACGTCAGATAAAAAATGATCTTTACGCTTTAAACGTATGTCAAATACTGCGATCGAGAACTCACATATACACCTTCAAATTGCCAGTATATTACTAGAGCGAATACAAAAATAGTAGCCCTCCTTTATGAGGGCGGAAACTTATTCCCATACCAAATAGATTTATTGGAAAATGTAGTCAAAAACTTAACTACGCGAATGGGCCAAGTAACGCATAGCCGCGTAGGACAAAGTCTGGGTTTCATATTAATAAAATAAATCACAAGAAATTATTTACCAAATGATGGCAAATCCATTTCTACATTTTGATATTTTGTAGTCACTTAAACTTGCACTTTATTATAATAAAATTCAATGGGCTATAAAAGTGTATACGCAGCAAAATTATAAAAATTCTGGTTAAAAAGTTTGAAGTTTAATGAGATTTTGAAAAATTTTGAAACATTTTGTACAACATTTGAAACTTGGCGTATATGGTTTTTTGTAGCGTGAACTATTGTATATTTTTATAAAAAGAATATTACTGTGTTTTGCAACCGGTTGTATGTGAAAAGCAATCGCAGTGGGATGAATTAAAAGAGGTTAGAGAAGGAATAAGAAAATTAGCAGCACTTCTCAGGTGCTTCTACTTCACTATTTTTTGAACACTATGCTGATTTTTAGGATATATATACTGTTTATAGACATATATAGAAATAATTCAAGGTGGCGCAAAATTAATCACCCTGCCGGAAGATTTTTTTTTGTGAATAGGCAGCTGCAGTATTCAAACAGACAAGCAGTGAAGCGCGTAAAGGTCAAAATAAAAATTTCTTTTACTCAAAAAATTTGTTTACCATAAAAAAAAAATTATTCAATATTGGATGATTAATTTTGCGCCACCATATTTTATATGTATTATACACATCTGATATGCCAACGACGAGCCAAACAATGACATCAACATTTGCCGATGATACTGCAATACTTTGCACTCACACAGACCCAAAAGTAGCAACGTCTATATTACAAAGGCATATACTTGAAACAGAAGTATGGCTTAAAAACTGGCGAATAAAGGTTAATGAAACCAAATGCGTGCATATTACTTTTACTCTAAGAAAAGAAACTTGCCCTGCAGTTAAAATAAATGGTCAGAATATACCACAGCAAAACGAAATAAAATATCTTGGAATTCACTTAGATAGAAGACTCACATGGCGGAATCATATTGAAAAGAAAGTGTCGAATATCAACCTTAAAATGAAAAGCCTATATTGGATGCTTAATTCGAAATCAGCATTACCTCTAGAGTACAAAGTGCTACTATATAAAGCCATGCTAAAACCAATATGGACATATGGTATAGAAATGTGGGGAACGGCTACGCCCTCAAATATCGAAAAACTTCAGAGAGTACAATCTAAAGCCTTGCGGATAATCACGAGAGCTCCATTGTATATAAAGAACGCTAACATTCACAGAGATATTTGCATACCTCGTGTAGCCGATGAAATAGTACGGTTGAGCAAAAAATACATACAAAAGCTAGAAGACCATCCCAATAAACTAGCGCGAAATCTACTTTTAGATGAAGGTCACACACGATTGAAAAAAAGAGACATCTTCAAGTCTGCACTATCTTAATTATCTCATCTCACACGACAGTCCGTACACAACTTCCTCCAACCAAATCTATCACATTCGAAAAAAAACAAAAAACAACAACATTTTCACAATCGACATGAGGGACAACGGAAGCTCTAAGGGAGACTGGAAACTAGGCCTTTCCGGCTCCCAGCTACGAAGAATCGGAGACTGGAAACCCTTCCTTTCCAGCTCCCAACTATGAAGAATTGGAGATTCACAACCGATTTAATCATATATGTAAATATAGGTATATTCATTTGAGCAAATAATTCGTTTCTTAGCACTGGCAAGGAAACATATTACTCTAGTATATAAGATTTGTAAACTTATTGTTAGTTTCTTATACAAGAAAGATTCAATAAATAAAGAAAAATGAAAACAAAAAAAAAAAAAATATATAAGTATATATTTTACATATTTATATATATAGAATTTAAATTAATAAAATATCTTTCCTTTCTCTTACAGGTAAGCAACAAAAATATTCAATTTAAGTGGAGCAGACTTTTAGAAGCAAATACATGAATTGCGAGCAAAATAAGGTAAAATATCCAGGCTTCTTTATCTTCATAACTATTAATTAAACTACTTGGTACACTTTGGAAAATACTTGTATTGTCAGTATGCAAAGCGTTGTTACAAAATTTGAATATTATTAACATGAAATTTCACCAACTCAAAATTTGTCTGTTCTAGTTTCCACGTTACCTTTTAGGGGAACTAATTATTTTGAAATAAACAGCATAAGCAGGAATTTCAAATAATCAAATCCATTGCTACCCAAAGTGGGATATTACACCTGTTTATTGGGCATTTAAATGGTTGCACCGCCACTTGTGTCAAAATATTACCACCAAACTTCATTAAATGCGATAAACTCAACGATCAAACGATGCAAGTCACGTGTTGTGTGAAAGGTGACCTACAAAGTGATTTAATTACTTTCTGAAAGGTGGACCCATTTAAAAAGGCGAAATAAATTCAACTGCAAGAAATGTAATTTCAAAATAAATTCAGCGAAATAAACAAAAAAAATCGAAAAACACAAAAAGAAATGCATTAAAACTGAAAGGGTCCCAAGAGCTTAAGTTCAAATTAAAAAGTGCGGCGCACTTTACAGCAAAAAGAACGGAAAATACCGAAATTGCCAGCCCAAAAAAATATCTCACGCGCACATAAGCAAGTGTGTATGCACGTTTGCTGATGCATAAATTTTTCATTAAACCAAAAGCGTTCATTAAATTCTTAAGACTTCGATACTTTCTTGCCTTTCAACGCCCGCTGCAAGTGCAGCTTTCATCACAAGGTAATTTATTAATATAATTTTTTCTTTCTGGCTAATACTAGCTTTATTGTTGTTATTGCACACACACTTACACAAATGATGCTCATAATTTATGACGCATGCGTGTCACACTCTGTATGGCTGGTGCAAGAATCAGGCCAGTGGGCGAACTACAGCGACTGTGTTTGGCGCATAAAAAGTAGTGTATGGCAGCTCGATATCATCCCAAGCCCTTTTAACCCTTTTGCGAAGCGACATCAGTAACATACATAATCAACGTAATCATCATTATGCTTGACAACGAAACTGTCAAAACTCTTAATCATAATTTTCACCAATTTTCGAATTTTTTTTTACTCTTCCTTTTTCTCTCTTTACACATTGGCTTGGCATTATTTTCCATTTAACAAGAATTTAATGCTCTTTTTGGCATCATTTTACAAATAAATAGCAGGAGTGTATCGGAAAGTAGAAGGAGGTGAGGGTGGTGGGGAGTAAAGAAGGCAGAAAGTGTACAGGTTTTGGTGGCTCCTAGCAGCTCTTCACGCTTCTCGCACTCCAAACACGCTTTATAGCTTCATTTTAGCCGGCCGGCCGGCTGGCTGGCTGACTGGCTGAACGGTCGGTCCACCACAAAAATCGAATTTTGAAAGAAAACGAAATGAAAACAATTTATCAAAGCATAAAAAGGCGATAAAAACCATTTTTGGTAAGCAAAAACAAAAAAAAAACGAAATTTAAAATACACAAAAAAAACGCACACAGGTGATGCGCCCAATGAGAACGTAGTGGTGAAAAAGGTGCTTGCATTGAAGAATGCAGCCACCAGCTATTAGCTGCAGTCCAACCGGCAAACGAAATGAGGTCAAAGTAAAAGCCAAAGCAAGTCAATGCGAGAAAGAATAACCAAGAAACAAAAAAAAACAAAAAAATATATGTAGAAGTTGGCTAGTCTCCACTTCTACTCGCCTGTTTGTTTGCTTGCTGGTTAATTTTTGCTTGCGGCTTGTAGCATGAGCGCGTTGACAGCCACAGTTAAACGTTGGCTCGCTCAAGCTGCTTAAGCTCCAACTCCATCTCGTATGCGAAGGCTGTTCACAGTGATAGTGAGGCGTTGCGAGCTCTTAGCTTTCCGTTTTTGTTTTTACTTCCATTTCGATTTTTTTTTTTCAAAAAAACAAAAAAAAAACAGCGGAGCATAAGAATAGAAGCGCATCTGACTGCTGCTGCTGACCGATCGTGTGGCCCAAACGACCTTAACGGTACTTGAATAATTTCAGTTTTTCATCGAACCATTTCTTTTTACTCAATTTTACTTTTACTAGCTATTTTTAGTTTTTTTTTTGTTTTTTGTTTTTCGGTGCTCGTAACGGCTATCAGGCTGTCAGCTTGTCGCCGTTGCCGTAATTTGATCGCCTTAAAAAAAGAAAAAACTATATTTAGTTCATACACTCAAGTGCTATCGGGCATTCATTCAGTACTACATATGCCACACACATTTTTTTACTAAATAAATGCCTGTAAGTATGTGCTATATGTATTAAAACGAGTGCTTATATGTTTGACCTCAGATGCACATAACTCATAAGTAATAAGTAGTTGAAAGCCGGCCGATGTTTCTGTCTTAAGTCTTTTGTTTACAATACATCGCGCGCTCGTCTTCTTCCATTTGTCAGAAATATTTCTAACACAACTTCGCCTAATACACCCACGTTAAGTGCCACTGGCTAGCCAGCGCTTTACTGATATATCAAAATAAGTTTGCTTCTTAAGTCTTTTGTTTGCCCACCGCTGATAAAGCGCCCGCGTAGATAGGTAAGAATTTATTATAACTGAATTTATCTGAACAGAATTTTAAACAACTAGTGCTATGTATTTTCTAAATTTAGTGACTGACTTAACTCTGTTGGTAAAAAAGGAAAGTTCGTGCGTTACATTTTTTCTATACTTTGGCGCTTTGGGTGCATCAACTGAAGAGGCTCACGAGAAAGCAAATACAGGTTTAATTTCTAATATTCAATGATTTATTGTTCATGTCTTATGATTGTATATATTAATTGATTAATTTTGATTATAAAATTAAGCTTCTTTTATAGCACATAACATTTATATTCAGGGAAGAAATAAAGAATGCTCCACATTTTTTATGTCGAAGAAAACATCCAGCAGCGGCAGCAAAAAACCTGTTAAAAATTAACGCGATTTTTGAGCTGCTTTAAACTTGCACCTTATAATGCCAAAACTTAATGGGCCATAAAACTGCATACAGAACATTTTTCTAAAAACTCTGATTAAAAAGTTAGAAATTTTGAGAAAAAACTTTTACACATTTTTTTAAATTTATACAAAGTTTGTAGAAGTATTAAGAGTATTTTCTTAAAAAATGATTGAAATTAAATAAGAAGCCACAACTTGCTATCAAGTCCTAGGATTACAGTTATTTACCGCAATGTATAAAAAATATATCAGGTGTGCAGCTAAGTCCTCGCTGTTTTTTTTTATGAAAATACAACTTTATTCTGAAAAAAATGGTTACAAGTGAATCATTGAAAGTATTACCCATCGCTGGCAACTACTTTTTCCCGTTTTTCTGGTAGACCTCGTATACCGTCGCGGTAAAACTGTTCATCTTTTGAGGCTATCCAAGCCATTTTTTGATGTCTTCATATGAATGGAACTGCTGGTCGGCTAGACCAGGTGCCATCGATAGGAACAGGTGATAATCGGACAGCGCAATATCTGGAAAATATGGCGGGTGGGGTAGAAATTCCCATTTCACTGTTTCCAGGTAGGTTTTAACGGGTTTGGCATCATGAGAATCACTATTTCATGCCTCTCCGCGTATTGCGGCCGCTTCTCGCGCAGTGCTCGGCTCAATCGCATCAATTGAAGTAGATACCGATCCCCAGTGATGGTTTCGCTTGGTTTTAAAAGTTCGTAATAAATAACACCAACTTGGTCCCACCAAATACATAGCATAACCTTTGCAGCATTAATATTCGGACGAGGCGACGACGTAGAAGCATGATCGAGTAGTCCCCACGCCTTTCTCTTCTTTGGATTGCTGTAATGAATCCATTTTTCATCACCCGTCACGATGCGACGAAGAAACCCCTTCCTTTTTTGCCGCTGGAGCAGTTGTTCACAGGCCAAAAACGATGTTCAACATCTCTTGGTTTTAACTCATAAGGAACCCAGGTTCCCTGTTTCTGAATCTTTCCCAAAGCATTGAATCGTTTGGAAATGGATTGGCGGGTAAGTCCTAATAATGAAGCAAGCTCTTCTTGCGTTTGACACGGATCCTCATTGTGCAATGCCTCCAACTCAGCGTCTTCGAAGGTTTTTGGCCTTCCTTCACGCTGACGGTCGTCATAATTAAAATCACCGTCTTTAAAGCAACGGAACCAGTCTCGGCACGTTGTTTCACTTAAGTCAGCTTCTCCATAAAAACTTTTTGTAGCGCTCGATACGCTTCAGCCGCCTTTATTTCAAAAGAAAGAGGAAAATCACCACTTCCCGCAAATTACGTTTATTCGGCACAAAGTCAGACATTTTCGCAAAACCAAAAGTATATGATACCAAAACGAAATCACTAATGTGTCGTAGCAGTTTGTTTACCATATGTCTAAGCTGGGTTTATGACGTTTAGGTTATGTTAGAATCGACTAGCACACACTGCTGGCGGCATATATTGACAAACAGCGGGAACTTAGTTGCGCACCTAATATTACTTTTAATTATTTTTTGTAACAATTTTTACTTGTGTTTTGTACTATTTGTATTATTTTATTGACTACTGTTGCATTTTTTTTTTTTTTTTTGAATTAATTCATTTCTTGTTTTTATTTAGTACTTTTTGATTTCACTACTTTACTTTTTGTTATTATTTTATTATTGTACAATTTTTTTTATTAATGACACTTTTTTCCTTCATTTTGTTCTTACTTTTTTTATATTTTTTATTTAATTTTTTTTTTTTTTTGCTATATTTTATTTAATACGATTTTGCTTTATTTCCGTTAATTTTTGGTAATTTTAAATTAATATTTTTATGGTATTTTTTAATTTATGTCTATTTTGATTTTATTTTTTCTTTATTACTTTGTTTTGTTTTATTTTATTTAGTTTTATTTAATTTTGTTATGTGACTTTGATTTATTTTATTTTTATTATTTCGTACATTTTTATTTCACTTTTTTTCTAATATTTAATTTTTTTTATTTTTTTATTTGAAAACTGGAAAAGTAATGAAATTAAAAAGCATTAATTTTTTATTTAATGTTTTTATAAGTGAAATAATGTTCTTTTGTTTTTGTTTTTGTTCTTTTTTTACCTTGGTTTTGAATTTTTTTTTTTGCTTTACTTTATTTTAGTTTCTTATAATTTCTTATTTTTATTTTTTACCTTTATATACATTATTTGAAAAAATAATACCTAATTAGTATTTAGTATTTTAATGTAATATTTTACTGTCTTCCTCAATAAATACTTCGTCTGAACACTTAAATTTGTTTCGTTTATGTGACTGAAATTTTAATTTTCCATTTTGAGAATTTAAAATAAAAAAGTTTTATATTATAAAAACATCTATATTGTAAAAAACATATGTGGTCGCACATACTATGCATACGTACATACACATATGTAGAGTAAGGAAGCCGTGAAATTAAAAAACACCCTTAAATGAAAATTAGAAGTTTTTATCCAAATATTAAATTGCCATATAAATTTGCAATTAACTTTTTTATAAATTTAGCATACACTCCTAAAAATTAACTTAAAAAAATATATGTTATACTCAATAAACATTTATTCCTTCGAATTTTGTTTTCTTATGCTCTTTGCCCCCTATTGCTCATTTTTGGCATATTTTTGCATTGGTTAATTTCTTTCCCCATGTTCTTGCCTTCGCGTTTCACATTTTTTCGTGCTTCACTTTCCTGCATTGCATTTACATTTGCATTTAACCTGCTTTCACTGCATGTCATGACATGCAAAATGTCCAACCGTTCATTCAGTACGCCAACTTGCTGTATGTACACAAAAATTGTGTGTCCAAAAGTAAACGACCAACTGTCCAACTGTTCGTCTGTTTGACTCTTTGCTTGCTTGTCGGTATGCAACAACTGTCGCATTGCAAAGCATTCGCTTACATTTTTTTCTTTACCTTCACCAAGTTCTATCGTTTCTTCGTGCTTCCTGCTTTTTTGTTGTTATTTTTTTTTTTTTGTTTGTTGCTACCATCATTATTGCTCTTGTTGGTATTTGCTGTAGGCTGAGCTTTTGCTGTTTGCACCAGTTCGCCAGCAAAGGCAAATATTTGACGACAACAACTAAGTGCATATGGCAGATTTTGCAACTGTAGTTGTTTGTGTGTGTGTGTGTGTGTGTGGGTGGCATATGGCTTAATCTTGAAACTTCGCCTTCGAATTCCGGGATCAACACCGGATCGGGGTGTAGTGCGGGCGCACATGGAAGAGGTTTACAAATATTTTTTATTTGCTCCTTTTTCTTAGTCACAGTCAACAGCTTGCCACAAATATGCATGTGCTTCTTTATCACATACCAATTTTTCTTATAGTTTGCCAACAACTTGCCACACTTACCACCAATGCTGCTGACTACCGACGGCCTGCCTGCCAGCCTGTCAGCCAGCCTCACCTTGAGTATGCGGGTGGCTGCTCATATCACATTTCACCTTCGCTACAGCTAAGTTGTCAGCTTTAGCCATGTTCTGTTGCTGTTTACCTTTCCTTTTTTCACAATTTTTTAAATTTAAAAATTTCTTACATTTTACCTGTTGCTGTCAGTTGGTGCCTGCAGCACATATTTGTGTATACGAGTGTGTGTGAGCGTGCGACTAGTGGCACTTTGTTTTAAATTTTTGTGGCTACTACTTTTTTCCCAATTCAGGTGCCGCATATTTGTCACAAAAACATCGTAGTAGCTTAGAAAAAGTTCCCTTTTTTTTAATACAAAACAAAAGAAATTCTAAATTGTTACCCTGCTCAGGTTGCAAAATAGTTTTTCTGAGCAGCTGTGACTTCAAGTGTTACAAATTTGCAACCACTGGATTCAGACTATTTTTTATAAAGTTGTCGCTAATTTATAAAATTAATTCAATGTTTTACAGTAAATAAAGAGCAAATCAGCAAAGTGGGTAAAGAACTTAGCTTAGACTGCATTCGCGGTCCAAATGTGCCCTCAAATGTACCAAATATGTCCGTAAAGAGATCTAAACCTTCAAAGCTGGGAACTCATAAATTAGTAGTATTGAAGTCTTACAGATAATAGTTCCCTGGTCTCATCTTGTAAATCTTCCATGTTTTATGGAAACAAATTTAAAGGCGTGTGCCACTAGCAATTCTACTAGAAACTTGGACGCCTCTGTTTTAATAAAAGTTTTTGTTTCTAATAAAAAATTAGTGTGTTTTTATGCATAAGTTTGTAGTCATACGTGTTTCAACCATGAAAAGGTGCCAGCCAGCAATTTCCCAAGTTTTCTCTAGTCCCATCTGCGCACCTATCCGACTTTGCTAGACATTTCGAGATTGTGGTCCCCATGAAAATAGCCTGCTTCTGCGGGCCCTCAGTTATTACTGAGTGAAGTAAAGTTAGTAGATATTTACACATTTTCTGATAGTGCGTTCGCATACGTTGGCTTGGAATACTGAAACATATTCTAAAAAGAAGAGTGATAACAATCCTCGTTATCTTCGATATATTTTCCAGATTCTGACTCAGAGACTGTTTTGAAACAGGCAGTAAAGATTTTTAATGAAAAGGCTCCAGTTCGGAGCTGTTATTAAGGGGGTAGTATGGTTAATTCGGTGTAAAACAAGCATATTTTTCGAAATTTTTTTTGTCGACACAGTTGATTTATTCAAAATTTTAAAATTACTTCATTATAAAGTCATATTTAAAGAATATTGTGTGAAATTTTCATTGATTTTTATGAAGAAATGAGTTGGTGGCAGCGAATCTTCGCGGACGTCTCATAAAAAAGTTTTATTGCGGTGTCCCTCAGAACTCATTACTGGATCAACTAAAATCAAAAAACCAAATTGATTTCATCAGCTAATAAAGTTTCGCAGGTAACAACGTTGAATTTTTTTTTTTTTTTTTTTTTTAATTTTTTAAAGCGCTTTGAAGTCAAAACACCGATTTTTCATAAAAAAAACTTGAAAACTTTGTTGTTTTAAAATATGACAAAATTAAAAAAAAAAAAAACTCGACGTCATTACCTCGTGAATAAAGTAAAGAAACAAAAAAACCAAATTTGAAAAGAATCGGTGCAGTAGATATGAATCTACAGTGGACACCGACCGTAAAAAAGACAAGTGTGAGAAAAACGCGTTTAAAGATTAGGTAGCTATTTTCGGCAGCGTGAAATCCGGTTGGAGAGGTAGATACTTAATCCTTTGTGTCTTTGTCAATTTTACTCTAATGCACTTCAAACTTTCACACAATAATCTTAAGATGTTATAGAATAATTTAAAAAAAAAAAAAAAAAAAAAATGAAAAAAAAAAAAAAAATACCATACTACCCCCTTAAGCAAGCGCTGGACCTAAGGGAGCGCGATAGATAGATAGGAGTTTTTTAGTTAACTAAAGTTTGGCATTGAATAAAGTCTTTTTAAGGTTTAAGCTCTGATCTAATGGAATTTTCGAATTCTTCACAGTTATATATTAAATTAAAAACATTAAAAATGTAGTTTTTGGACCTAATCGCAATTTTTATAAAAAGTATACATTTACCGAATGTTTTTATTTAATGAAACATTAAAAGGAGGTTATGTTAGTAGATAATTTTAAATAAGAAAGAGCTGACGTTAGAACATTATATTAAACAGAGTTGCCATACAGAGGTAAATATTGTTCCACGCAGGTTCTACGTAATCATTAATCAGTTCAATAATGAAAACCCATTAATATATCCAATTTCAACTACAACTAAAAGCTTACAAATTCATAAGCAGTTAAAGCAGGGTTGCCATATATTGACAAAGAAGCGAAATTAATTTATTTACGAACATAGTAAAAAATGTAAGTAATGCAGGAGTAACTTAAAATCGGAATTGGGCTTGCCATATAATTGTAAAATATTTAAAAAAATTATTTACCTCATAATTATAAAATAATTAGGGCAAAATGTTTGTGAAATATTTAAAAGTGTTTCAATGCGACAATAATTTAAGTCAGGGTTGCCATATTTATGCAAAGTGTACTAAAAATTTGTTTGCTCATTTAATTAGCCAAAGTGAAAACTACGAAAGGCATTAAGAAATGCTTTGATTCAGCAATAATTTAAAATGAGGTAGCGGGTTGTCACATAATTGTAAAATATTTATTGAACTCATTTCACATCAAATAAAAAATCAAAGTAAAATACGTGATATATGTTGAGAAGAGATTTAGAGAGGCAATAATTTAAAACAGGGTTGCCACTTTTACACAAAATTCACACAAAAAAAAATGTTATAAAAAAATATAATTCAAATAATCAAAGTAATAACTACAAAGATTATAACAAAATAATTGAATGCAATAATAATTTTGAAGGGATTATTGGGTTGCCACATAATTGTAAAATATTTATTGAATTAATTTTTCTCATTAAAGTATAAATATGAAATATATGCAATATATTTTAAAGTGTAAAGCACAACAATAATTTAAAACAGGGTTGCCACGTTTATGCAAAATGTATTATAAATATATTTTCTGGTTTAAGTGCCCAAAGCAAAAACTCTGGAAGATATTAACAAATAATTGAATGCAGAAATAATTTAAATGGAAATATCGGGTTGTCACATAATTGTAAAATATTTATTGAACTCATTTCACATCAAATAAAAAATCAAAGTAAAATACGTGAGATATGTTGAGAAGTGATTTAGAGTGACAATAATTTAAAACAGGGTTGCCACTTTTACACAAAATTCACACAAAAAAAAATGTTATAAAAAAATATAATTCAAATAATCAAAGTAACAACTACAAAGATTATAACAAAATAATTGAATGTTTAATAATTTTGAAGGGAGTATTGGGTTGCCACATAATTGTAAAATATTTATTGAATTAATTTTTCTCATTAAAGTATAAATATGAAATATATGCAATATATTTTAAAGTGTAAAGCACAACAATAATTTAAAACAGGGTTGCCACGTTTATGCAAAATGTATTATAAATATATTTTCTGGTTTAAGTGCCCAAAGCAAAAACTCTGGAAGATATTAACAAATAATTGAATGCAGAAATAATTTAAATGGAAATATCGGGTTGCCACATAATTGTAAAATATTTATTGAATTAATTTCCCTCATTAATGAAACAAAATAAAATATGTGAAAAATATTAAAAAAAGCTTCAACGCGACAATTATTTAAAACAGGGTTGCCACGCTTATGCAAAATGTACAAAAAAATTATTTTCTAATTTAAGTAATATGAGTAAAAATATTTGAAACTTCTGCAAAAAATTACAAAATAATAAAAAAAAATATTTATTATACAAAAATGTACATAAAAAAATGTTTCAGTAAAAGGAGAAGGCTTTCTTTAACGCTAGAAGTATTAAAATTATTAAAACTTAATCAACCGCAACTATTCTTAATACGACGCACCTACTAGAATTGAGAAGTTATTTCGATATTGAGCGCGAAAAGTTTTATTTCTAAAAACTACCTTCAAAGCAGCAATAAATTTAAACTCTGACCTAAAAATTGATAGTGAAAATTCCTACAGAAATAATAGCAATCTTTATTTTAAAAAGATTTCCCTTATACCTGTAAGCCTCTAAAATTCATACAACTTCATATCCCAAATTAGCATACGACGCGTCGCAGCTGAGTCCAAAAAAGGGACTACAACGAATAACATTAAATGCAACTGTGAATATCAAGCAGTAGCAGCAGCAGCAAACTTGCACCGTTATTGTAGCAATTCTCATTGTTATTGCGGCAACTGTCATTGTCAACTGTCAAAGTCATCATTTTCTGACAGACAAAATAAAATGTGAACCTTACGAATATTAAAAAAAAAAAATAACCATAAAATAATAATAACACCCACGTTGTTGACCGTTTTTGTTAAAGGAATGTAGGTCTTTTTCTTTTTTTTTTTTGAGAGGAAAGCCCGCAGAGAGGCAGCGATTTGCATAAATGCAAAAAAACTGCATTGGCAGTCAGTAAACAAAATCGAACAGAAAATAAAAGAAAAGAAATAACTAAGCAATAAAAATATTGAAAAGTGTAAAAAAACTATATTTTTTGTTGTTGTATGCTCGTCGATCATATATTGTTGCATGAAAATAAAAGTAACTGTCATTTGAATGCTCTTTATTTATGTGTCAGTTGCGGGTGGGGCGCAGTCAAGCACAGGGGCAAAGGTATTTGGAGTGTTGTTATGGTGGACGTTGTTGTTTTTGTAGGTTAAAGAAAATAAAACGCGTGGAGGTTCGGAAATTTTGAGCGAATAAATAAAATAATAAATACCTGTAGAGTTTTTTTTTTTGAGAAAATATTCAAACCACATTCCATTTATTTTTCTTTTATACAAAATTTGTGTTAGCTTCGCTTTTTGGGAAATATTTTTTTCTTGAGGAACATTTTCATATATTTCTTATACAAATATTGACTTTTTTATAAGTCTATGTTATTTTAAGAATTTGAGAAAAAAACTAGTTGAAATACTAAAAACAATCGAAGGTATTTCACTTTAAAAAAACTATATACGAAAATTTTCAACTTTGAGTTGGTCTCAAAATGATTAAATTTTTTTTAATTTCTTCAGTTTGCTTCTTGTTATACCCAAACCTACAAATAAACGAGTTTTTAGAAAAATTTACGACAATATCCAAAAAAACTTGGATCACTTGGCATTGAATCGCTCAACACATTCGCTTAGTTGCCATGAAATCACTTCAAAGTTCGTTATTCAGGTGCATTATTTATTTTCCAAGCCAATTTAACTCAACCTAAGGATCCTTTAATTTTTGTTAACGAATATTTGACACCTTTTTTCTATAATTTATCACACAAATTTTTATTTCGTGCCGTTGCATAATTTATTTCAATTATTTTTTACACTTAAATAATACGATTTTTTATGCATTTCGAATGTACTGCATCTCAAGTTCATCTATGGTGTGTAAAATTCCTCTGAATAAACACTAAAATCAACAAATGCTTTCCACAGAGCAGAAACAATAAAGAAGTGTCTCCTTTCTCCTACTACAGTCCGCGCTGTTCAATACTCTTGAGCACTCCTTTCAACTAAGAGAACAAATCCTTGCATTGCATTTGCTGGCACTAACTGCGGAGTGGCTCGCATGCAATTAAAGGAAAATGCTGCTGCAGCCCCAACATGCTTTGGTAAATAACAAATAAAGCGGCCGTGTATCGTAACCGATAAAAAAATGCACAAATCTGAGATTTAAATAACATTTGGGAAATGAAAAAAAAGTGGCAAGCAACTGAAGAACTCCACCTGAAAAAGTCTTAAGGCATCCAACTGAATCCGCTGTGCTGATATCACTAACACTCCTGAGGGCCTGCCTTTCAATTTTCCATTTAGTTTATTCATTTCTTATTCACATTTAATATTCTGTTGATACGATATTTTCTGCATGTGAATGAGATTTTGAGTGCTGCTCCTTGTTCCCATTTCTTTTTAACCTTTCTCATACACAACTTCATGCAATTTATGCAAGCAGTTTTCCCTGAATTTGTTTAGTATATCTTTGAGATGCAGAGCTCCCTTAACTTGTTGCGCCTGCTTTCCTTTTTTGTTATTGTAATAATATTTATCCCCGCTTGTTCATTGAATTGAGGTTATGCGCTACTACGTGTCTGTATGTATGTCAGCGCAATTTGCATAAATTTATATGCAACTGCAGTAGCAGTGGAAACAAATCAAAAATAAAACGAAACTCAGTGGGAAAATGGCATCGACAATATTTCTTTAGCAGTTGAAAATAAAAACCAGCAGTTGCCACATCGAAGTGTCATTGCATATCTATCGGTTATGATTGTGGCTGCTGGGTGCCACAGCAGTTATTGGTCAAATGGTTAACGGTGCGTAGACAAATTTGCTTTAATTTATTACACCTTGAATTTATAACTGTGCTTTTGAAAAGCTAAAGTGATCGAGTTTTCTCAAAAATTGCTGTTTCAACTATTTTTTTTTCCTTGTTCACTCCTCTCGGGAGCATAGGGCCTCGACAAGACTCTTCCATCGTACACGGTTCTGTGCTGTTGTTTTTGCACCGTCCCATGAGATGGCAGCATCTGCTAGATCGCGCAGCATCGACCTTCTCCAAGTGTTTTTTGGGCGAACATGACCCCTCTTTCCTTGCGGATTTCAGTCCAGTGCCACTTTCGTGATGCTATCTGGTGGTTTTCTCAATGTGTGACCTATCCATCGACACTTTCTGCATTTGATTTGCCTAAAGATGGGTTCCTCGTTCGTTAATCACCCCAGTGCGTCGTTACCGATGGTGTTTGGCCAGAATATTCTGCAGATGATGCGGAGGCATTTGTTGATGAAGTATTGTAGTTTCTGTGTGATAGCGTTAGAGACCAGCCATGTTTCGCTTCCGTACTATAATACTAACTTCACGCATGAGCCGAATATTTGTAGTTTAGTGCGCCTGGATATTTGCGAACTCTCCCATACTGTATTCATTCGCCCGAATGCCGTCCTTGCTCTCTTTAGACTACAGTTGACATCTTCCTTTGCTCCACCATCTGCCGTGATGATGCAGTCGAGGTCGCAGAAGTTTCGCGAATTCCAACGGGCATCCGTCAACCAATATCAGCCTTGCGTTATTGGGGCTAACTCTCACAGTCTCGGTCTTGGCGATGTTGACCTCCAGTCCGACAGTGCGTGCCAGCGCGACTAGTTTGGCCGCCTTCGCTTGCATGCCAGAGAGCTTGTGAGAGAGGAGGCAGATGTCATCGGCGAAGTCCAGGTTCTCAAGATGTCTGATGAAACTCCATACGATTTCTTTTTTGTACAGGGAAGAGAATAGGCGACAGGAGACAAGTTTGCCTTACGCCTGCGTTGGTAGTTAATGGATCGCATATATCGCCTTTGCGAAGCACTGCCAGTTCGGAGTTCTCGGAGAAGGCTTTGCTGAGGTGGATTATCTTGGCGGAAACTGCCTTTCTACTAAGTGTCAGCCATATTGCGTCTCGTTTGATAGTGTCGAACGCCTTCTTAAGGTCTACGAACAACATGTAGAGCGGGGAGCGGGACTCAACTCCTCTATGATGACGACATTTGGCACAGGTTTCGACAATAGAATTAAAAAAAAAAGTATGGTATATTGTGATTAAGAAGCCTGATTTTTGAAGATCAAACTGCAGGCAAAAGTCACTCGCTCCTACTTCTGCTGTCATTTCGGACGCATCTGTAAAGTAATTGTATGTGGGGTAATCAGATTCTAAACTCAGTCCTGTTCTGTTACTAGACCAGACCTCTTATCAAAGTTTACTTGTGGAATAACGTTGTCTGACCTTCCGTTTATGTCCTCTATTTTACTATGACCAAAATACCTTCGTGAGTGTTGTCCAGCCATACTCAGTCTTAGTGCAGATCTTTTAGCTGAGTTTTACTGCTAATTGGATTGGATGCCAGTCGGAGAAATTTTTCTTTCGCCCGCTATAAGCACAACTCCAACAGCGGCAATAGGAAGACCAGTTACTTTCATAGTAACTCGAAAATCTATGTGGAGGCTCAGGTATGTGGTAGAGCAGTGCTTGTATAACTCAGCATTGAAAGCTGTTAAGATCTGCTATTTATATATTTGATTTTTATCTTAGCCGCTGGACAATGGAACCCACAGTTTAAAGACGTTTCCGAACGGTAAGCGGCTTCCATGAAAAGGTTTTTAATTGCACTAGAAGGTTTGCCTTTACGTGCCGTTGGATTCAGCCAGTGAATTCAGTTTACGAAGACCGTTCTTAAGTTCAATTCTGAACTGTTTGCCAGTTTTTCTAAAATGGTAGCTGATTGTCCTCAGTTTGATGGAACTCACCAAGAAGCACCAACGGCAGTTATGAGTAACGAGCCGTCGGCTAGGCACTCGTAGTCACTATAGCGAAATACGTAAGTAGTATAAAAGCGCGCTAGCTCATTAAAAGTTATCCCATGGCTTGCGTAGAGTAGGGTGAGCACGAATTGCAAGGCAACGGGAAGGTTTACTCTCGTCGCTGGCAATTCACGACGTAGGCGGATATATGAGAGTACGTAGTACCAGCTTGAGGATGTCCATATGTTTTTTCTGAGTATATAGTATCTGTAGCCTTACCTATAAAGAGGATCCGAAGAGGAAAACTATGTTTCTGTACTCAATTTTAGATATATATAAGTAAGGCGGCTACCGTAGCCGAATGGGTTGGTGCGTGACTACCGTTCAGAGTTCAGAGAGAACGTAGGTTCGAATCTCGGAGAAACACCAAACCTCCGAGTGTATTTCTGTTACGAAAAAGCTCCTCAGGCCGTTCGGAGTCGGCTTAAAACTGTAGGTCCCTCCATTTGTCGAACAACATCAAGACGCACACCTCAAATAGGAGGAGGAGATCGGCTAAACACCCAAAAAGGGTGTACGAACCAATTATATATGATCTATAAGTAATTTCCTCGAATTTGCTATCGAACCACAGCTGTTGTAGTATATAAAAGAGGTTCCTTATTATTTAATATGTCCCAAGTTGAATCGTTAAAATCGGTCGAAATCGCGTAAGCGGTTATTGAGCCAATCAAGAAGAAGAAGACGAATTGTTAAGTACTCCCAGGAACGCCGGCGTCTTATGCGCTGGCTCTTTCCATCTGAAGTAGGAGCGACTAGAACGCAAATTGGGCAATTTAGTCAATTAAAATGTAGTCTAGAAGTAGACTCTTCAAAAATGCACTTAAAAAAACCTAATTTTCGCCCAACCCTTCTAACTGTATATGCATTTATATACTACATTCGTACATCTGAAAGGAGTTAAAGAAATTATTTAGGCAAGCCAACTTGACTTGCAGACCTTTCAGTTTTTATACCCACTCAAATAGGCGAAAGGCATGAAAGTATTAAAATTCACCAAAGAAATACACAGAGCATCAATGCCACATCATTTGTTTTTTTTTAAATACCAATTCAACTGAGTAATAAAAATTGCTTTACAAAAATCCCCTAGTACATTCATCTTGCCACATTTCGTGCATCAATTTCCTATAATGACCCATTTTCCTTTCATATGGTGAATAAAATAAGAATTGCAACTCATTGAACTCTTTTCCTTTCTGTCCACTATTTGGCACATTTACAAATTCGTTTATGATGCATTATAGGCATCGTCTCACTTTTATAAATAATAAACATGAAACGGTTAAAAGAAAAAGAGTAAGAAATAAAAACATTTTACAACTTCTTTCAGCCATTCTCCCAATTGATGGCAGCGCATGCGCAACCGTTGTGCATTGTCATCGGCAGCTACAGCATCCATCGTATGCCAATTGCAGCCAAAACAACAAATTCAAGAGTTGTTGTAGTTCTTACTGTTGTTGTTGTCAGCGCATTGTTGATATTGTGGTTGACCATTGTTAAAGTGAAATGTGGCTGAAATATATGGAGCAGTTAAGTATTTGGCAATGCGCGATATGTCAAAAATGTGCCAGTCTACCGATTTCGAGTCGCGTCGTGTCCGTATCATGCCATGTGGCGTGCGTGTCCGTCCGTGCGTCTGTCGATTATGACCAAATTATAATGAGAATGCCGCATGGCTGGACGGCTGGTCGGCTGGATGGCTGGACAATACATTTTTGCGACCAAAGCAGGTCACTTTTTGTTGTTGTTTTTGTGTTGTTAAGCGATTTTTTATTACTGAGTATCTTTTCCTTTACAATATTATTCATTTTGGCTACTTGGTGCAAGCCTCCTTTTTGCCCTCGGCAGTATGTTAAGTGCGCATGCGCGCGCATTTGTCCCAATTTCGCGCATTTTATGTTTTGTTGCTTTATGTTTTTATATTTTTAGTTACTGCTTACCTTTTTTGCTGGTGTAAAATTGATGTATTCTTATATATATGTAAAGAAAATGTATCAATATTTTAGCTTAATTTTGGCTGCATCCAACGCAAATGCACGCCAATTCACGCACACTCGAGCACATTTTTATTTTATTGGGTCACAAATGTGTTGATTGCCGTATGGCGGTGGCAGTTTGATAAATATGTTTAAATTTATTTAAAAAAAAAAAAACCTTTTTAAATGCTCGCTAAAGTAGCTAAAAATGTCAGATAAACCGACTGCGTTGTGGGCTATCAGCAATCGATAGCACTTTGAAAGCAAACAAAAAAAGCAAAACAACGCTGCACTTGATAATTCCAAAAATGTTTACAAACAAGGTTGCTTCATTTTATTGCTCAACATGTTTATACAGCTAAGAATGTTGCTCGCGAACAGCTGCTGTGCATATAAACATAAAACTGCTGATGCATGTTGCTTGGTCAACTGAAGCAACATTGAATATGTTTGTAAACACAAAATCTTGCTAAAGCATTGTTTATCAAAAAGTCCACTCCAATGTGAATGCAAAGAGACGACATTTGAACAATTTCTCTCATATGAAATTCCTTATTCCCAACACTAGCTTATCTAGAAAACCAATTTCGCGGAGATTTTTCATTAGCAAGTGCGCAAATCTTAGGGAGTTTTTTTCATCTCTGTTGCATAGGATGCCAGTAAGCCACTTATCTGGCCAAGAACGTAAGCTTCTTTGCTTCTTCGGCTAGTTGTGGGTGGTAAGATGAGATAAGCTGAAATATTTTATACAGGAATATGAGCACGGAGGAAGACTTTAACTGAAAATATCTTTTACAGTTCAACGTCACCTCACAATCCGCTATAATCAAGTCACGAAGACTGCCTTATGAAGTCCAAAGGGCTTTAGTTGTCTGGTTCTTAAAATTAATAACAAGTTTCTTGAAGAAAATCAATTTATGTAGATACAGTCCAGATCAACAATCATCATCTCGTCGTTGATCAGACATTCCCAACCGATGCAGATATTAATATGATACTATTAAGGATTCCTAGTTAGAAATGGTGGTGGCAGAGTATTACGATTATCAGGCAACTGTCTGTCTAGAGAAAAGTAAGGAATATTTGTCGTCAACACACCCGGGAAAAGGCAGTGGTAATAACTCAGCAGCATGAAGTTTTAGCATTATTAAGGCCCATCTAGCGCTCAATTGACTCTTTAACCTGGAAACTATACCGGAGTACTTTAGAAGAAGAGTTAAGAATATATATTTTGAACGTAAAAATTAGGAAAAAACTTTGAGTCTTTCATGCCGGATTCTATGACAGGAACGTACCTTCTACTTGGAACTTGGAATGTTGATACTGCTATAACAACAACAACAACAAATAGATCATTTTATTTGCTTATAATCTGTAAACACCTTCATAGCACCGCCCTACAACGCAAATGTCAAACCAACCCCATAGCGCAACATTTGTGAACACCCCAGCAACATCTCTCAAACTCAACATATTCGGCAACATGTTGCACTTGCTCACATATCACAACACTTCAAAACTCTGATTAGCTTTCTCTCGCGCTCATATTGAGCGCTCTATCACTTTTCGCTTACACCATTCTCTCTCTTTTTCTCCATGTCTCTCTCTCTCTTGCCGGAAAACTTCAACTTCACTTTCGCTCAACAACATTCACTAATCAAACCAGATCAGTTTTTATGCTTGGCTGTCTTTACGCAAACACATGTGAATGTATGCATGTATGTATGTGCGGATGTATGAACATAGTGACAGGCACACCGTATATCACCTTTTCTGCTTGCCTACTTGTCTGCCGATCGACACTGATCGACGGCAGCAAATAATGTTGCTAGCGTAGTTGAATGCCGTTTGGTGCTTATGCTTTGACGACCACCACCAACTATGTTCTGTCTGCGCCGGTGCTGCATCATTCCGTTGCTGCATTTCCACTTGGACACGTGTGGCGTGCGGCATTTCACCGGCTGGCCAAACTAAAAATAAAACTGTTGCTCGAATTCGTTAGTTCGTTCGTTGCACTTTTGGCGTCGAAGTAGAGCGTAGAATGAGAATGACAGCTAGGCGTGTACTGTGTGCGTTTTATTTGCTGTTGATTTTTAAATGTTAACGGTTTCATTTGAATATATGTACGAGTATATATCGAGCAAGTGGGAAAGTGTACTACAGAGGAGAAAAAGTGTTGTAAAACTATAAAATATTTATGACTTCTCATGATTTTGTGCTAAAATAGAGTCTGTACAGATGGTTCTATTGCTTCGTTTGTGTGTTTAGCAAACGAAGTTTAAAGAGTACTGATAACGAATGTTTCCACTGTAGGGAAGTGAAGTGGTGTTTGAAGATCTAGTGATCTTTAGTGATCACTTTGTTACAATTGCGTACCGTGAATTCAGTTATATAATCATCCGATTTGCATCTGATTTGACTTCATTTGAACTGATCTTATTTGCAAGTGTAAGAAAAGAAGCAAAAGCGAAGGGATACCAGAAATCGATCGTCAATCCGCCGATCTTGCAAGTACCTATTTTTCAGTAAATTCAAATCGAGTGAATCTTTAGTGTTTTCGCCTTTAAACGCTGCAAAATGAGAGACCGTAAGTTACAATAGAAAACAGTTTTTCATTCGTATAATATCTTAATTTAATATTTATATTATTATTGATTAATTAAATTTAAAATATTTTTACATGGCTGCATATCAGGAGACACCTACTTTTGTTATACATATATGTTCCGCTTATCTTCATATATCCTTCCAATATACTTCCTTTAGTTCCGGTTGAAGCATAAAGCCAGAATCTGGTTTTCCGATTCTCGGTTTATTTCGTAAAATTGGCAGGTTAGCACAAATTTTCTAGTCCAATGGTAGGGCTGCTTCCCTTGGTAGCATATATGTAGCTAGCACTTGGCCTATGGACATGCCATTGATGCACGTTTATATAGCGAGCCGCTTGATACAAGACAGTCGCCCGCTATAGCCACCACTGTCCTGTGGACAGACGCTACATTCTGCCTTGTGGCTGAATTGTGTTATGTGGATCGTACTTAGCTTCGGTGCTCATCCTCGACCTTGCCGCCTTGAACGACCCTGCCTAATTTTTAATCACATGCTATTTTGAGAGTGAGAGCTCTTTCCTACTGCAAATCTTGACGGAAAGTCAGTGGTAGACAGTATCTTCGCGAACCAAAATGAATCGTTTTACGCTTCAACAATGTCGGAAAATCTTGCAAATTTATTTCCAAAGTCAATGTTGAGTAGCCCAAACAGTGCGTTTATTGAAAGGAAGTCACAATCATCTTTTCAAACGCAGCGCATTTTCATCTCAGCGGCTATGACAATAAGCAAAACTGTCATATCTGGGGGTCGAAAAACCCGCACGTAATCGTCGCGAAACCAATGCATTCTTAGCGAGTCAGAGCATTGACTCATTTTTCTTTGAAAATGCGCCTGGAAAAGTTATATCGGTAATCGGTGAGCACTACAGAGGTATGGTTGACCATTTTTTATGTTCACAAATTGAAAAAATGAACTTGGAGAGCTTTTAGTTTCAGCAGGATGGCGCGGCATGCTACGCAGCCCATGCCGCAATCGACGTTTTGCGCGCAAAGTTCGATAATCGTATTATCAACCGCCTCAGCGATGTCAATTGAGTACCTCGGAGCTGCGATTAGCCACCGTTAGATTTTTTTTGTGGGCTGTCGTCAAGGACCGTGTTTCTGCAAATAATCCATTAATGATTGAAGCTCCTAAATCGTATATCGAGCAAGCTATTCGTTACCAAGCTCTTAGAAAACTGGAAAGGAAGTCACTTCTTCTGTTCCATTTTCCTCAATATATCGCGCGTTTGCTGCAGAAGAGTCATATTCATATGCCTCAATTCTAAGCCAACTAGTGACCCATAACAAGATTACTCTATGATATGAGAAATGCCGATATTCTGTATGTTTCTTCCCTCGCCCGAGGTCACCCACGTCTGTTTAAAATTGTCCTCTGTGTGTTGCTTTTATCGGTTCTCAGGATATTGAAAGCCACTTTGAGAGGATAATTTGTGTTTCTTACTAGGTCGAGGTCGCTCTGAAAAGAAGTCCGATTGAATTGGTAAAAGCTGCCAAATTCAGTGGTCAAAAATTGTATGTTATAGGAAAAGGAATTGAAAAGTAAACTAGACCATAGTGGTGTGAATTCAGAAGCTCTCAGCGATTTTGAAGGAATTAGCTGATTTAATGAGGTAACAGGGGATATGACAGCTTTTTTTTACGACAAAACTGAGATTACATTGGGAATATAAGAAAAAATCAACGTATTGTTCATGTTACTTCGTTGCTGTCTGAACAACGAACGACTAATTGGAAGAGCATAAGAATACAGGCACAATTCTGCTTACTTCGGATGACCAAACCTTGTATTCTATCATCCTTGCTATTACCCATGACTGAAATCCAATCAGTTTCAGTTTCAAATAATCGGTATTCATGCTCATTTATCTGCGATGGATGCTAAATGATGATGCACGTAATTTCTATTATCTACGTTTGCCAGGAATGCAGACAGTAAACAAATCCTGCAGCATAAACAAAATCTCGCCAAGTAATAGTAGGTGATAACTAAAAAGATGCGAGTAAATACAGCGAGAAGACAAGACACAAATAAATAAACCTCGGCGTATCGAGCAATGATCGGAAAACAAACAGGACACTTTAAATAAAGAAGATCAAACAAATGTTAGACTAAAGGTGGTTAGTGGTTTATCTGTTTAGCCACAGGCTAACATAAGAGTGCGTAATCGAAAAAGTGGTAATTAACAAAAGAGGATAACCTAAACGAGTTGCTAACTACAAAGACAAATAAAAGGAAGAGAAAGATTTTGTTTAGATTAGCAGTAGATCTGACTATTCAAACTGATAAAAATACTTCCTTAAGCAAAAAATACGGGCTTCAGCAGTTGTAGCATCATGCGCATTTTGGATAAACGGTTGTATCAGGTATACATAGATTGGTCGTATGGTTGATTCCCATGATGGTCCAATAGTTGCATGAAAATTAAAATGTTTTAATTTTTGGTGGGCGCAGCTAGCGGTTGTATAAGTACAAAGAATTGGAACAGATTCTACAACCAACTTTACATTTCGTTTTTTAGTTATTTACACAGAAAAAAATTTTAAAAATTTAAAAAAAAAAATTGCAAAAAAAAAATTTAAAACAAAAAAACAAAAAAAATAAATAAAAAAATATATATATGTATACAAATATATTAAAAATAAAATCAGAAATAAAAACAGTGGTATTCAAAAAAAAGGAAATAAAAAATAAATTTACAAAAAATGGAAAAAAATGTATTAAAACAAAAATAAATTATAAAAAAAATAAAATTAAAAATAAAAAATTTTATTAAAAATTGAATTAAAAACAAAAATATTAAATAAATTAAAAAAAAAAATTAGGAGTAAAATTAAAGAATAAAAAAAAAATTATAAAAAAAAATAAATTAAAAACAAAAATATTAAAAAATAAAATAAAAATAACTTAAAAATTTTATTAAAAATAAAAATAAATTAAAAAATAATACTAAAAATAAAATAAAAAATTCAAAAGTTTAAAAATTTTATTTAAAATAAAGTAAATTAAAACCAAAAATATTAAAATTAAAAAATAAAAAAATTTTAAAAATTGTATTAAAAAACAAAAACAAAAATATTCAAAATAAAATTAAAAAATAAAAAAATTTTATTTAAAAAAGTGAATTAAAAACAAAAATATTAAATATAAAATAAAAATAACTTAAAAAATTTTACTAAAAAATAAAAGAAAAATAAAGTAAAAAATAATATTAAAACTAAAATCAAAAATTCAAAAATTTTAAAAATTTTATTTAAAAAAAAAGTAAATTGAAAACAAAAATATTAAAAATAAAATTAAAATAATGGAAAAAATTGTATTAGAAACAAAAATAAATTAAAAAACAATATATTTTTTTTGTAATTAAAAAACAAAATAACAAATTAAATGTAATAACAAAATGTAATTTTTGTCCGCTGCTTTCCAGTGCTGCTAACCTTTTATTTATGCCATTTACTTCATCTATTCGCCGCTCGCTAATACATGGCGATACGAAGATTGCTATTGTTACCTTTTCCTCTGGGATTTGTTGAAGTGTTTTAAAAGTATTTTGATGGTATGACGCATGCCGCATTTCTAAAAATAAAGACGCACAATTATGCAACAATGGTCAGCGGTGGTCAACAACAACAAATCGATTGGAGAAAAATAAACAAAAATCGTAAATTTTCAAAACTTGAAAAAAACGTTAGAAATAGAAGTGGATGAAAGAAGTTAAGTAACCTTGCATACACAGGAAATAAAGTCATTTTTTGGGTAGCTCATTCTCTTGCAGCAAACGACGAAAAAAGTGCAAAAACAAATGCAAAGTGGCGCTTTTAACCAACCACAATCATCGATTGGCGTTTATGACAATCAAACATACAGTTAGAATATAATAAAGCAATTAAAATGTCATTGCATAAAGAGAAAAATTGTATGTGCATAGCATAACAAAAATCACAAAAAAAAAAAAACAATTGTGGCGGTAAAGAAAGAAAAGTAGAAAGAAAAAACGTCAAAGACTTAACAAAGCCAAGGTGGCCAGCCGACTATGGCCGGCAAGCAGGTAATTTAAAGGCGAGCAACTGCCTAAGCGGACAGGCAGACAGGCGCTGGAAGTGAGAAAAAAATGTGGCATTGTTGTAGTTGTTATTATTGTTTATACGATTCGCTGCGATCCGGATATGAGTGTGGGTTTTTTACGCCAGCAACAGGCGGTCACCGTCAACAGATGGGCAAATAGAGTACACACATACACACATATTGTTGTTGTTGCTTTTTCGCTTTTTTTGTTCTTGTTGCAGCCAATCGACAGTCATAAAAATATGATTAAGCGCGTATGCGTGCTACATGCAGCACACCACCAACAACAACTACAACAGCATATTGTGGTAACTTAAAATGCAGGTCATACCAGCTGATAAAAGAGTAAAGAAGAAGAAAAAATGTAATAAAAAGCAGAGAGTGACAAAAAAAAAAAAACAAACAAAGAAAAACAACAAACATTGAATGCATTTTTTCGATGGCGGCAAAAAAAGCGACATAAAAGTCAACTGAAGTCATAACTGATCAAATAACCTCTCGTTTGGTGATCTTGCACTTCGACCGTTGCTCGATGTAGCGGCGTTTGGGGGGCACAAAAGGATTGCATGAAAGTCATACAAATATATTTATAAAGTTATACCCAAATACATATGAATATTTGTATAAAAAGTTAAATAATGCATTACAAGAAATTGTGTAACCAAGGCATTGTGACAATGAAAACAAAACAAAAAACACGAGCGGTATTCTTTCAAGAGCGAGCACAAGTAATCGGTTAAATTGTGTGTTTGCAGGTCTTCAGATATTCATAAAATATTTGTTTCGTTTTTCCAAGTGCATATGTACATATACAGGCACACATTCGTCAACAACTATCAACAAAGACGAGTTTATGTCCATTTGTGTTCACTGCGCATGCGCCCCTGCGCCAATGTTTCAATTGTGTTGCACCGAAAATGAATGGTGGATGAAGTGAGCAATAATAATAATCAGCAATTCAATCACTTCAAAGTGAGTTAAGGATTAAAACAGCAAATGGGCTTACATCAAAGACAGCAGTCCGTGTTGATGTAATAAGTAATCGGTTGTGCAACTAGATTTGATCTGCTGATAAGAACTCTTCAAATGACCTACTGTCAACTAAGCGTCCGACAAACAGAAATTTATGAGGTGTAAGGGAATTATTACTAATCCAATAACATTTGTGGTCAGTGTAGTAAAAACAAAGAAATTTTTAGAAAATAATTAAAATATCGTTTCGTTTGAAATTTTTTCGAAAGCTTAATGAAAAGGTTGAGTCATTATTTAAAATATTAATAAATAAATAGTAATAATTTTAAAAGCAAAAACTTTAAACACTTGCGAGTTGAAATGTAGCCCAAATTATATTAAACTAATGAGAACTTCAGTAAAATGAGTTTAAGCAATCTTGTTTTGAATAATGGCATTTTGCTTTGCAAATATCAGTTAGCTCACCTCGTAGGAACACACTTTAGGTGGCATTGCCCACTTTTTCACTGCTAGTAGATATGCCTGAAGGGCGAGTTCCGAAAATCATGCACTAAAATTAACTAAATTTTATCTATACATATACAGGGTGGTCCAAATACAAGTATTCCTTTGTAAATTAAATAAAATGAATCAAACTAATTTCAAGGGTTCGAAACCCACTGTGCTCATGAAACACTAAATGATGGAAAGCGTTCTTTTTTTTTCTAATAGCGTCCGTTCCTTGGTAGGAAATTACAAGTCTGCGAGTGAATTTCTGACATGAAAAGTTTTAATGAAAAGAGCGTCTTCTTTACAGAACGCAAGAAAAAAATAACATTTGGCTTATTTTTTGTTATTCTGGGAGCTTCGAATAAATACAGCATTTTTTATTAACGAACAAATTTTCTATGCACGAAAGTAAAAAAAAAATGTGAATATAAAACATTTTGATGAATTTCTTATGCTAGAAAAAAAAAATTTATAATTTTTAATGAATAATTTCTTTTATTGTGCCTTAAGAAAGTGAGGAACACCGAAAATTTGATTTGTGTTCTTCTGTGAGCTCTGAGTAAATGCAGTTTTTTTTAATGAATGAATAAATTTTCAATGCACAAAAATATAAAAACCTATTTTGTCAATATAAAAAAAATCAAAGATTTTCCTATGCAAGGGGAAAAAATCATTTTTAATGAATATAATAAAAAAAATCATTTTTAATGTATAAAAAAAATCATTTTTAATGAATGATTTTTTTAATTGTGCCGAATAATTTTAAATATTTCCTTTTAATTAAAAATATGTATTCAAAAATAATTTAAAATTAATTCAAAAATAAAGTTTTTTACAGATGGATTTTTTATGAATGAAAAAAACGTATATGAATGAAATTAAAAAAAAAATTATTATGTTAACAATTTTGCGAAAAATTAATATTTAAAAAAATGTATAAAAAGATTATTATTACCTTTTTTTTTTCATATTTTATGAGAGAATTTTTTATGAAGTTTTTACGAATCAATTTTTGCATATGAATGAAAGAAGTGCTTTGTATGAATGAATTTTTCATGGCCTCGCCTCATTTGAAATGGTGTTTTTTGGGGGTTTCTTTAAAAGAGTGAAAAATTAAACGAAAAAAATTGTTTATTTTTGATTTAATTATTTTTTTTTTTTTTGATCCATTGTTAAAAAATAAATTTTTTTTTGGTCATACGAGGTTCGTTCAAAAAGTTGTCTGTCTTCTAAAAATGGTCTTCCAGGAAAAGGTATGTATGTCGGTGGAGACACGGATTCTGGGTCTCACAGGGGTCTGAAATCGAATAGACAAAAAGTATCTCATTCAGTATGAATGTCGTTATCGTGTGAACTACGTTCCTCAAAAAAAAAAAAACAAAGAAAGTTTCACAAAATGATGGACATTCAAAGATAAAAAATCGTTTTTTGACCCTTGTTTTTGAGTTTAAAGGTACGAAAAAAATACTAACATTTTTTTACCCCGAATTATCTTAGTTCACACAATAACGAAATCAATTCTACGTCATTTGAAGTTTTATTTCATCAAAATCGGTTCAGTATAACCGGGTATATCTAAGTTCATTGTCCATATGAAAACCGTCTTTTGAAGACTGACAACCATTTCAACGGACCTCGTATGACCAAAAACCAAATTTTAATATTTTAACAATAGATCAAAAAATAAAATGCTGAAAACAAAAATAGAAAATCTTTTTTCGTTTACGTTTTACTCGCTTTTAAAGAACCACCATTTCAAATGAGGCGAGGGCCTTAAAAACCAAAAACATTTTTTTTATTTTAGTTTCCACCGCGTGCTTTTGAAAAGATGATATTTATAGATATTTTTCTCTTGAGCTGTTCTTTAAAATAGTAAAGGGTGTAGAAAATTAAAAATTTTTTTTTTTACGCATTCAGTTCATTCTGTCTCTTTTGACTAAAAATTATTGTTTTGTTTTGTTTGTGAGAATTAAATATAGTTTTTTTTGCTTAAAGCAAAGAACATAAAGAACTAGAGTACGCAGAAATATTAAAATATTTTTTTCGTAATTTTTGTTTAGCTTTAATTTTTCTAATGAATGGTTTTTTTCTGAATGAAATTGAAAAAAAAACTATTTATTTATTAATATAAAAGGAAAATTTCTATGAACTTAAAATTGCAAGCCTACCAGTGAATTTCTGCTTTAAAAATTTTTCACAAAAAAAGCATCTTCCGATCAGAGGAGGCATAAAACTGCTGGTTCCTCCATGTGTTACCCACATTAAGAGGTATAGAGGAAGGACTTATACAATAAAGGATATGCTCACCAATTATATGCACTTGTGCTTACATAATTAAGTCATAAAATTCCATGAAAATGTGCTTTAGTAAAGCCTCAACATCGTGTCCAAAAAAAATTGTCAAAAATCAACCTACCGACCTTTATTAATTTTCCCATATTTTTTCTAAATTGGATTTATATGGTTTTTGTTAGATAATGAGCTGTACTTTTATACAAAAATAATGAACATTAAAAAAAAGAAGAAAAATAGTTAAAACTACTCTCTCCCTACGTCATCAAATTGTTTGTGTGTAAAAAAGCAATTCATCTAATGAGCTTAATGCTGTGAAAAAGAGGAAATATTAGGAAATTTTCTGTGAGAACTTTTGAGTTAAGCCAATCAACTGGATAAATAAATAGTTAAGGGGATTCTAAAGAAAAACGAATATGAAAATATGCTTTACGATTGGTGGCTGATTAGTTACCAGGAAAAAAAATAAAATAAAAAAACAGAAGAAAATATAAAAAATAAAATTCAATTATGTGAACATGACAAATACTTTTAAGGCATTTAATTTTAAGTACAAGTGAAATAAAAAGTTCTAGTCATATGCCGAAAAATATTTCTAATGAACCATATCTCACGGTACACTCGATATAAATGCCTACATGCAAGCATTAAATCGAGTAATTCTATACTACGATTTAAAACTGATAATTCGCTTCAAAAAAGTCTTTCAACAATTCTTTATTTAGTGGAGCTCTTTGTCTACCAGAGCTCTTCAAAATATTGGTAAAATAGCAAAATTCGACATATTTTTCAATCCGACTATGAAAAACCACTCCACTATGACAAAGATGAAAAGTCGGAGCTGACGGCCAAAATATATGCATGTGCTGCTTATATAACACCCAATGCAGTGACGAATGAAATATCAAAGTGGGGATTCCAATAAATCCATTCGGTTAATATGAAAAGCCCAGATGAAGAAAGTTCCGGTAGGACAAACTTACGAAAAGGTCAATAAAACGCCAGAAATCGTCGAGTCAGAACGGAACAACGTTTGAGCAAAATATTCCATTGCACGGGTACTGAAATTTAGTTAGAAAAGCAACGCCAATTTTAACGTCGAAATAAATCGAAAAATGTTTAGAGTTTGTGTTTCACCTCAATAAATATATAAGCGTTGTTAACATAAAAAAAATAGTTTAAAAATATTTCACAAAATTTTCACCAAAAACAAAATTTGCAATGATATTAACTTTTTATATATATACATATACATATATATTTTTAACTGAAATTATAGTAATGAAAATACTTTAAAACATAACACGAATCCACTTTAAGCCTTAAACAACATATTTATTCCCCTATTAATTATCACTAACTGGCTCAGACTAAGTGCCTGATGAATTTGCGAACTGCGCTTCTTTGGAGCGTCCACTTAGACCGAAGCCAATTTTAGAGCCAGGCATTGTGGGAACAATCGGGTGCGTAGAGTTTCCCATTAATAAAACGCATGAAATTGCTGCAATACTAACTCCTGCGAAGCAACTAATTTTTTTAACAATCCTTGAAGGTGATAGCGAAATTCCTGCTCAAGCAGCGAAGTGGTGAGCTATGAGCGCTCATAAGGCTAGTTACGAAACACATTCCATGGGTACGGTGAATGGCCTCAATAGGCATTAGCGAAGATCTACTGTGCAGAGGATGGCTGTGTTTGGAAGATGATCATAGTACAGAGCTCTTTACCTACCGCTATCTGGCTTTCGGTAGACTTAGAAGGTACATTTTTGTAGCGGACGTACTAAGAGTGGACGAGCTGCATTCTCTTTCTCTCAACTAACTGCTAAGATTCTTGAAAACATCTGGGAGCTTCGGAGAGAAGTGATATGCTTAGTCTTATCATCAATTCTGTGACAAATTTTACAATGCATGCGGCGAGAACAAATTCGCTGAAAAAACTTCCATCATTTTTGGTTTTGTCGTATGCCTTGTCTACTCATAAATTATACTCAGTTTGGTGGCAAGTTTCGTTTGTTAACAGTGGAGTGGGGATTGCATTACAGAAATTTGGTAAAAGCGCAAGTGAGATTTACATATTGCTAAGAAAACTTAGTATTTCGAGAATTTTTGTTTACCACACGACTAATCGTTTTTCCCAAACGTCTGAAGCGAAAGACAGAAAAAGAAGTGGTCGTCCTCGCGTGGTTCGAACCAGTGCAGCCGTAAAAGCCGTTCGAGAAAGAGTTCGCAGAAATCCCCTTGGACGGCAGAAAATCCTGCCAAGTGAAGTGAATGTATCGAACGCATCCATGTCAAGACTAATTGGAGATGATCTCCACATGAAAGCCTTCCGTCGCTCAACTGGTCATCTTTTGACAAGGCGCTTGAAGAAAATTAGACTCGGCAGATACAACGGCTTTGAAAATATTCTTTTTACAGATGAGCAAATTTTCACTGTTGAAGAAGTTTTTAATAAGCAAATCGGCAATGCCAAAACTTTTAAAGACACAAAAAATGTGGTTCCAAGAGCTCAGCGCGGCCACTATCCAGCCTTCGTAGTTCCGTTGGTGGGAAGTGTCCTGTAAAGGCCTTACATTACAATAGGATATCTTAGAAAGCGTGGTAAAGCAGTTGAGCAATACGCTGTTCAATGGAGAATGTGAATCTTACAGCAAGATTCCGTTCCAAAAACAACCCAGAAGTGGCTAAAAAGCAATATTTCTGGATTCAAGTCGTAGAAGATTGGCCGTCTGGAAGTCCAGATCTGAATCCATTGGATTACAGTTTGTGGTCAAAATTGGAGAACATAGCCTGTCGAAAACCTCATAGAAATTAGGAGAGTTCCAAACAATCTTTGGTTCGAGCAGTGACGTCAATGTCCATAGAAATCGTGCGTGCTGCAATAGCTGAATGCTTTAATCGTTTGAAGTTTTGTGTAATAGCAAATGGTGACCATTTTAAATGAAAATTCCATTTTTTTTCTTTAATATTTACGTAATTAAATAAAACTAACTTTATTAAAAAAAAAGGTTATATAATTCCATATCTATAACGGAGTGAATTTGTAACAGAACTTATAGCAGGACTAAGTGTACCCATCCCACCTATCCCCCCCTTCTTCCTTTCAATCTTCTCTCTTGGCCTTAAGTGCTATGAGCAATAAAGTCGATGTGCTTCGAAAATTTTGACCTATCCACAATTCTATTCCGGTTACGAGTAAAAAATTAAGTTAATTTTATTGGCTAAGAAACACAAAGGCATAAATGACTGAAATAACCAAATTATAATTAAAAGCGTGCTTCGAGAATAAAAAAAAACCAAGCACAAACTACAAAATTTGTGTGCAGGAAAATTGTACGAAGTTAATGTTTTTAGAGTCAAATAAAAACATGAAACCCCGATTTCTGAAAGTCAGATAATTTCATTTAACTGGTTTTGCCGTCAACTGCGGAACAAGTTTTTTAACAAATATTTCATTTTCCGATGCAGCACAAGCTGAAAACATGCACATTTATTTTATTATTATGTACGACTATATACACATATGTATATACACACACATACGCGTATAAACCTATTAACGCACTTCTCACACACTTTTTTATTTGCAGACTCTGTTTAATGAGTGCAAGTGGAAGCGGAAATGAAGCCTGCGCTCCATACTGGCACACTTGTTATTTCCGCTCTTCTAGAAAAAATCTTAAAATTCTAATTTACCTTTTTTTAACATTTATTTAGGGCTGCCTCTAGCAGCTGTCACAAGTTACCGACACACGCTAGCCGGCATGACTTTGTTTAATTGTTTTGTCTTTATTTTTCATCTTCGAGTTTCTACTTTTTTAGGCATAAGTATTTATTTGATTTATATCTATGTACGCACATACATACATATGTACGTATGCAGTCATTTTAGTTTATTGACCTCCCAAGTTCATTATAGCCAATGACATGTTACAAAACAATCTGCGATTATGTCAATATTTGGGAAGAAAACACACAGCCTGTGTGCTAGTGAAATAAATTCCCCAACTCGGTGTAAGACGATTTGGTGATTTGGTAAAAAATAAGAGAGATGCTGCTGGAAAAATAAAAAATTCTGTAGGATGGAATAGAAAATATTAATTAAATAGAAGAAAATGGGAGAATATGAAGGGGCATATCAGGCTGATCAAAAAACCAAATAAAATTTAAATTAAAAGAAAAAGAAAAATTAAAAAAAAATTAAATTGTGTTTGCTTAAAAAACTATTTTCTAGACTTTATAAAAAATTTTTTTTTTATTTAAATTAAAAATTATAATCTAAATTTTTTTTAATTATAAAAAATTATGTTATGAAAAAAAAATATTTTAATACATCGGTCAATAAGTCCCGGGCCTGACCTCTAGATGGTGCCTATGGTATGCTGACTTTAAGCACCGATGATGCTGACGTCCTGGTTGTCCAAATGAGGCAGTTACGACAGAAAATATTGAAAAAAACCCTCAGAATCATCATGCGCAATCGCAAAGTGAAGTTGCAAGAGATAGCTGACATCCTGAAGATATAAAAAGGCGGTGCGTTCACTGTTTTGCACGAACATTTGGGTAGTATGAAAAGGCTGTTGTCGAAATGGGTGCCACGTTTGCTCACACCGGAACAAAAACAACAACGAATTGGTGATTCAAATCGCTGTTTGGACATTATTAAGCGGGATAAGTCTGAGTTTCTGCATCGATATGTGACAATGGAGGAAACGTGGATCCACCACTATACACCAGAGTCGAAACGGCAGTCATCTGAGTGAAAGCCGTCCAAAACAGTCAGCAGTAAAGGTTATGGCGTCGGTATTTTGGGATTCGCATGGTATAATTTTCATTCATTATATGGAAAAAGGCGAAACAATTAATTCTTATTATTACTGTGAATTATTGCAACAATTGAAAGAAAAAATCGCAGAAAAACGGCCCCATATGAAGAAGAAACAAATCCTCGTTCACCAAGACAATGCACCGTGTCACAAATCGATGAAAAGGATGGTCAAATTAAATTAATTACTTTTCGAATTGCTTCCCCACTCACCGTATAATCCAGATCTGGCCCCCAGCGACTACTGACTGTTTTCAGACCTCAAAAAAATGCTCCGGGGAATGAAATTTCAATCAGATGAGGAAGTTATCGCTAAACCTGAATCGTATTTTGAGGCTAAAGATAAATTGTCCCACAAAACAGGCATAGAAAAGCTACAAACTCGTTGGAATGATTGTATCATCGCCAAAGGGGACTACATTTATGAATAAAGAAGAGTTTTTGAAAAAAAAAATGATATTTTCTTATCCCGGCCCGGGACTTATTGACCGATGTGTTAATGATAAAAAAATATATTATGAAAAAAAATATTATTTTTTAATTATAAAAAAATATATTATGAAAAAAAAATTTTATAAATAAATTTCATTTATAAAAAATTATAGTATTATCTTTTTAAATATGAAAAATTAATTTTTTTAATTATAAAAAATATTTTTTTTTCCTGAAGGCTAGGATATAATTTTTTAAACATTTGCGTAGTGAAATTAACGTAAGATTAACTAAAAGACTAACGGACAAGCACATTTTTCCCATGGAAAAAGCATTCACGGCACTTGTAATTTTTCAATCAGAAAAAAGTAGGTCCAAACAAACATTTGGCTCTGGAACAGATTTATTGCTCAGCCTAATGTAAGTTTATGATGCGACTGATATTACCGAAATGATTGTGATATTGTAAGTAAAAGCTGATACAAAATTCCTCATCCAATTTGGTTTTTGAATAATTTATTTACTCGATAAAAATGACAAATGATTTTGAGTGATGGAAACCTTTATTCTGATTTTTATCCGCTTCATTGCTTGACTTTCTGTTGGTAAACTGCAGCTTTGTAGTTCTCAATCGCCAAATATGATTGATGTATGACGCCATTTGCAAAAATTATAAAACTTCCCAAAGAGTGATTAATTTTGCGCCACTTGTATTAGGAGTTTTCTTTCGCAGTTTGAGAACTTAAAAGTTTAAAGCAAAACTGAAATATTGTTGGAAAGAATTTTTTTTGTATTACAATCTGGTAGATCATTTCATGGCAATTATTTTTTAAATATCTTATCCGGCATATGTCCGCCACGTCTATGAGTAAGATTCTTTGTAAGGTTTGCGCTTCGACCTGATGGTCTTTTCTGCCCTCTCGGCTAAGAGTTACATGTACCATTCGAACTGTCAAATTTTTGACTACCTTTTCAAATTAATTTGAATACTAAATCTAAATGAGCCCAATCAGCAAAAATGCGACCCAAACGATGGTCATTTGGCTTCAATCATTGCACGAGCTGTGTTTTATAGGCACGTCCACGATTTTTACATGATCTTTTCCACGAAGCACAAAGGCCAACTAGTTGAGAACGACAACAGAAAAACATTTCGGGACACTCTTCAACACTTCGCTCTATGAAAAATATATGTCGGGAGTAGTTTCAAAGAAAAGATTTTTTTTAAAATATTACATACACACCTATATTTTCTCAGAGCTAGAAGGTCTTTGTAAACCCTGTAACAAAATAAGAATATTTTTGAAATACATACACACATCCCTACGTATTTCCTGATTATCGCATACCTGCAAGCGAATGCAAATTAGAAATACTTCAAAGTTTTGACCCACTTATCCGAATGACTGTCAAATTTCGACAAAAATGATCGTTTTTTTGTTACTCTTGTCTCATTGTTGGCATCCACCCGCATTTAACGCCTCTCTGAGCGTCCTATTTTGACAGCTGTCAATGAATTTGAAAACGTTTAGAGCACTTTGATAAAGTGGCATAAAAATTCTAGAAACGGAATTAGATGCAAAACCAACAAGTAAAAAAAAATTCAACAAAAATATGCGTATAATAAAAAATATAAAAAAAAAAATATTTTTTTTCTCACTCACAAATTGTTTTGTTTTTAGCTACAAAAATAATAACAAAACCCACCACAAAAAAATTATTACAGCATAAGAAAGAATCAAACAAAATGCACAATTCCACGCTGCTGCCGGCTAGAAAAACAAAACAAATTTTATGTAAATACATACATACGAATATGCATGTGTTTATTTACTGCTGTGCTGAGCGCTGTAGTTACGGCAGCTGTCATAAACTGTCTACAACTGTCATAAATGGGAACACTTTGACGCCCAGTCGCAAGCGCGCCCATATGAATTGGCGAAACGGAAACCAAAGTGCGCGAAAAACAAAATTCTGAAAAATGGTAGTTAGAGAAAAGCAAAAACCTTGGCTACAAAAACAATTATATGCACAGTAACCAAGCGCATAAATGTGTTATGTGAATGTGTTTGTAGGTGTGCATGTTTGTAGAGTACGCAAGCAAGCAGTTGAAAGAAAACACTTGAATAGGGCGCTGAACTTTTGCTTTTCTTTGCACTCTAAGCAAAAATTATGTAAAACTGAAAATGAATGAAAAATATTTTTATTTTTTTTCTTGGATGAACATATTTTTGCTTTTAGTTGTGTATTAAAAAAGTGCAGAGGCAAAAAAATTAAGAACATTTTGAATGCTCTTAGTTTCTCTGTGAGCTTTGAATAAATGCAAAATTATTTTAATGCATGAGCAACAAGTTTTTCTATGCGCAAAGTCAAGAAACAAAAATATGTTTAATAAATAAAAAAAATATTTATGGATTCCTAATGAAAGATAACAAATGAAATAAAATCAGTTTTTTAATGAATGACTTTTTTTTTTAAGTGTGACAAGGGATTTTAATTTTTTTTTTAATTGTGAGAAGGGATTTAAATTTTTACAGAGGGGCATTTGTATGACAGAAAACGTTTTTGTAGGAAATAAAAAACTTTATGGATTCCTTATGCAAGAAGAAACATTAAAACAAAAAACAATTTTTTCAAGGACGATTTTTTTAATTCTCCCTTAAAGTGTAAAGAACGCCCAAAAATTAGAAATATTTCTTTTTAATTGGAAAATAAAATCTTATAAAGAGGCATTTTTAGTGAATGACAAATATTTTTAGGAATGAATTTAAAAAAAAAAATTATGAATACAATTTTATAAAAATTAAATTAAAAAAAATGAATAAAAAATGTATTCTTAAAAAACTCTACAGAGATTCAAAGTTTACTTAGATTCGCAAAAGACGCAGGCTTATTACAAGAAGCCTTACTGCAAGAAAACTTAAGGTTCGAGCTGCATCTGATACCACTGAGGACCAATAGGTCTATGTGATGGCTGAAAACTGGTCAACTTAATCTAACCTAACCTATTCTTAAAAAAACTTTTTTAATTTTTTATGAATTTCTTTAATGTCGAATAACTTTTTTTTTAATTGCGGCTACAAACATTTTGTTATTTTAGCTTCCGCCGCATGCTTTGTAAGAAACTACTGTTTTTTATATACAAATTTTTCTGTAATTCTTTTTATTTTTTTATTTTTTATTTTTTGTAGTAAATGGCTTTTTTATAAATGAAATTCAAGAAAACAAGCTTTTTATGAATAAAAACAAAATTGTATGCACTTACGTATGAATGAAAAAAAAAAATTACGAAAAACATATTTTATGAAAATAATTTGTTAAAAAATATTTGAGAAATTAAATTTTTGTATGCATTTTTCATGAATTATAAATATTAATGAAGCATTTTTTTTTTTTGTTTTGTTTTAATTAATATTTTTATGAAAATCGCTTGTGAATTCTAAATGAAGCATTTTTTTTTAATTTTTTTTATGAATTTATATCTTTTATGGTTAAACATTTTTTTTTTGATTTGTAGCTTAAAAACTGAAAACATTTTTTTGTTTCACTTTGCACTGCATATTTTTTTTTTAATAATTTTTTTAAGCTAAAAATGATCTGGGCTTGAATTATCTTTCAAAAAAAGTACAAAGTGTAGAAAAATTATAATTATTTTAAATTATTAAAAAAACAATATTTGTTCTAAAGCAAGTTTATAGTTTATTCAGTGTTCTTTTAGTAAATAAAAAAACATTTTTGTTTTTTTTAAGAATCAACACCTTACCGCACATGAGTCCATATAAGTATATGAAAGCATTTTCATAAGCCGATAGACTCATCTTTCTCGTCGAATAATAATTTTTCCACTTTTAAATTTTTTTCTATACTTTGCAACGAGTTTTTATATATGGTTCCGTAAAAAAAAAAACCAACATATATTATAAAACTTTTTTATTATTTATTGTTCGATATGCCCTATTGATAATTAATTGAAGCTATTTCCAGCGTGAAAGAATTTTTGTTTTTTTTTTTTGAACGCTTTATTAATTCATTCAGTAAAGGGTTAAATATTTTTTAATTTTATTTTAAACTTCCTTATTACTTTTTTTAATATATTGTACATACATTTCTAGTTTCTTGCTGAGCTAGTTTCTTTTTTTCCAAGTTGTATTTTTTCTTTCAAAGGAAGCGAATTCCTCTCCGCATAATACCATACATTCATAGAATTTTGCACATTGACCTTCGTCGTGTAGACGTGCTTGCCACCGCATTTTTCTTTCCAGCATTTGGTTGAAGCGCAAAAAGTAGAAAACTGTAGCGTAGTGAATGGAAAGAGTAAGGGTGTTCACTGCTCAAAGATGAAAATGCAGAATTGTAAAACTTAATAAGAGATGCTCTGGTAAACAAATAAGCTACCGCATGGAATTTACCATAAGTTGGTTGGACCGAGATGGTAGGCTTCTTGAATACTTTGAACTCTACTTCACTTAGAAGAGACTAAATTACTGTACGGAGTCCTTGTTTGGTGGAAATCGGTGGAAAGTATGCCATCTGTGGGGCGCTTCGGACCATTCCTACTCTAGCACCACGCTATGCTGCATGTGGCACCAGTGGATATTGTAGAAAAACCCGCCGCAATCAGATTGAGGTATTCGGACCATAAGCTTGACTTAAGCTACGGACACTCTAGCATTCTTAAAAACTTTGCGTTCATCCCCATGTTGCCGAATCATTGTACACCTACGGTAGGTAGCGCTCGAAATTAGTCGCGGAATAGCTGACTTCACTCTCGATTGTATCGGAATACTTCGATATTAGGCTCATTTGGCTTCCCGGTCACAGCTGCATAGAGGGAAACTGCTGGGCCGGTGAGCTGGTTAGACCTGGGGATCCTAGACTAGAGTAGGGAACATGAGAGGATTGGAGTTCCCCTGAGTAGCTGTGGTCTGCTACTCGAAAGATGGGCCCCGCGTCAACTTAACGAGCACTGAGCTAGTGCGCAAACATGCAAAGTTGCGAGGTCCTTCTGCCCACGGGCAGATCGGAGGCGCCCGAGAGAACTTCTATGACTAACAAAGCCGTAGCTTTTGAATTTGGATATGGTCCGTTTTGATACCATTATGAGACCTCCAACAGGCAGATATTTTCAACCAGCCAGAACTGTTGATATAATGGAGAAGTTTTATGGGATTTAGGTAGGCGCAATGCCCCAGACTGTCGAAGAAACAGAGCACCCAGTGACCTTAATCGTCTAGCTGCCAAACTCGGACATTTATAGAGAAAGTGCTCAACAGTCTCCTTCTCTGAAAGATCCCCACAGCTTCTGCAATGGGGCTTAAATGGTAACTCTTGCTTTTCCGACTTTTTCAAGTCCTTTCTGCTGAAGCTTCCTGGAGGACGAGGTTGAATCATCTCAGCACGCACCTTCTTCCCAGCTGCTTTGCTCCCGTCGGACAAAGGTTTAGACATCTGGGCTCTCACTTTTGCGCTATACCGGCGAATATTGTGGGTTTAAATATCACACATTTGGTGAAATTCATCAATAGCCTGAAGCGGTTAATACAAGCGTAAATCGCCACTGTTGGTCGTCATTCTCTAATCCAAAGCCGCGACTTTCCACTTGTTTGGTTCCTTCCCTTCTCCATTTCACTTCCGCTCACCCAGTCTGGTATCACAACGGACAAATTTTCAGTTTTTGTTCAAGTGCGCCCCTAGTGAGGGCTACCATTTAACCTAACCTAACATAACCTTTGTCTCTATGAAGAAACATTCAGCGCCCAAGTGAATACCCCATTAAGGCGTTACACTATTTTTTGTTGTACTTGCCATGCTACATTTGTTAACACGCCGTAAAGCACGTTATAATTACAAAATAATAAAAGTATCAGTAAAAAGAAACCACATCCGCATAAATATGTACGTTTTTACGAGAGTGTGTGTGTATGTGTGTAAGTGAAGCAAAATGTTAGTAGTGCATAGCGGCAAGCATACGGAAAGTATTAAGCGAAATATGCGTGGAAGGTAGTTAATAAGTAATGAGTAGTAAGTAGTAAGTAGCAAAAAGCAGACATCACGTCATATTAGCCAACTGAATATGGGTAACAAATAGCTGAGAGTCGTAGTTGGATGAGGCTAGTGACTTGGCGATGGAATGCAGATAATGCACGATGGCAAAGAATCAACGCAGATGAGTTGCCAGTTTACAACGATGAATAATAGTAATAAGCAAGCGGCAGGGGCAGTAGAAGTGCTGCAGAAGAAAAACTACTAGCATGGCAGGCAGCAAAAAAGGGTAGAAAAACACGTTCACGATGCAGTCAAGTGTGTGGCTAATGGAGTTGATAGTTAGTTGTTAGATATGCAAGTATGTATGGAAGCTACCTAAGTACGTTTTGGTATTTTTTATTTTTTTTTTTTGCTTTAATTTTCTTTTGGCTTAGAAGTGCTTGAGATGTGCGATAGGGTGATTGTAGCCATCATAGCCCAGTGTTATAATTATTTTAAATGTATGTGTGAAGAATGAGCGTAATGCTGGAAGACGTGTAGTGAGCATGCAGAGATTAATTGCCAAGAATTTGCTACTGTTTTCATATGTTGGTATTTTTGTGTTGTATTTTTTTATTTTTTTTTTTTTTTTTTTTCTATTTTGTCAGTACACACAAAGTGCGACGAATCCAACATACATCGCTTTGAGTGCGCGGAGTGTGTTTGAAAAATGCGTTCAGATACACTGAGCGTTAGTGGAAATGCACGATTTGAAAAACATTTTAAAAAAAGAAAAGGAAAAAAAGGAAAACGCAAAAACTTAGGCACCCTCTCTTAGCAGGCGATTATAGTTTTTTTTTTTTTGTTTTACCGCTTCACTGCCTTTTTAAGCACATTTTATTTTTAAAACTTGATCGTTTACTTTTTGTTGTCACTGTATAGGCAGAGATATTTTTGTGCTTCACTCGCCGCTTTGTACTTTTACGTACTTGGGCGTAAATTTTTTCGTGTGCAGAAGTTCGTACAAGTGGAAAATGCTACTGATTGCTGTTCACCTGAGATTAGCCAAAAATATTTATTTTTAATTTTATTTAATACAGCACAAGCAACTCACAAATTCCGACTTTGGTCAGCAAATTAACTACCATTCAGGTGACTGTTAATGTTAATAAGTGAACTCTGGTAGAATCGAATTCGCGTTAGGGAATCAACAGAGCTAGCAGCGCCTATCTGCTAGTAGTTACGCCTGCAAGCTGGTGAGGGTTTAAAGCATGCAATGGGTTATATGGTGGGTGACATATGGATAAGGCCGCCACTTATTAGTAAGTTCTGCCTATAAGCTTTCTTTTTAACTAATTTTAATTATTTTTTTATAAAAATATATTGCATTTCATAACAAAACCCACATAAATCCAATTTTTACACTTTGTTCAAAATTTATAAGCCCACATTCAATTTTTAACAAAATTTCGCACTTTATTCAGAATTTTAAGACAAGCTTATTTACAGCTTATTTACTTGTAATAAAAAAATGGAAGTTTGAACTGACCCAAAACTCTCGTTGATTTTTGATATACATTTTTTTTTTCGCGGTGTTGCGCAATTTCTCCCTGTAACGAATGCATGAAATTATACAATATTACTGTAAAAAAATTTCACATTTTCACTTTTTTGTACTAGACGTAATAAGCTACCAACATTTTTTCTGTTTTTGGATAACAAAATTTTTTTTCTAGAAATCCTAATTAAAAATTATGGAGTTATAAATTTTGATGGAGTTTTGGAGTTAGTGGATTTTCGTATAAAATTAGGAATTTGCATTTATATATTTTTTTTAGAGCTATACTATTACAAAAAAAAATAGTAACCATTAAAAACCTATTATTAAGGCCCACGCCGTTTAAATGGTGTTTTTGTGTGGTTCTTTAAAAGCGTGTAAAACGGAAACGAAAAAAGTTTTTTTATTTTTGTTTTGAGCATTTCATTGTTAAAATACAAAAATTTTCTTTTGGCCATATGAGAATTGATCATAAAGTTGTCAGCCTTCAAAAAATGGTCTTCCAAACAAAGGTATGTAGCTGATGCCACGGCTTCGGGAACTCACAGGTGTCTTCTGAAATCAAACAGACAAAAAGGTTCTTGTTCAGTATGAATGTCGGTAGTCTTAAAAAAAATTTGGTCAAATGGCGGACGTTCAGATAAAAAAAAAACAGTGTGTTTGACCCTTTTTTTCTTTAAATACCCGAAAAAAATATTACAATTTGGTTTTCCAAATAATCGCAGTGCCCACGATAATGACATCAATTCTACATCATTTAAATTTTATTTCATCAAAATCGGTTTGGTAGAACCGGCAATATCTGTGTCCATTGTCAATGTGAAAACTATTTTTTTAAAGCTGATAACTTTTTGAATGAACCTCATATGGCCAAAAAAAATTTTTATATTTTAACAATAGATCAAAAAATAAAATGCTCAAAATAAAAATAAAAAGTCTTTTTCTGTTTCCGTTTTACACGCTTTTAAAGAAACACCCAAAAAACATCATTTTAAATTAGGCGAGGGCCTTAAAAAAACTAACCAAAATAGTCAACACTGTACAAAGTGTTTAGATGCTATCGTTTTGTCACAGGCTTTGTAAGCATCAGCTGTAAATGAACTGGCACAGAATGGCTTGCATGCTGAGATTGAGATCCGCTAAATAAAAACATTTTCCAACGAAAAATATGACAAATGCTAGAAATTAATTATTCCTAATCGAAAACAGTATTTTACCAAGTTAAGCATTTAGCTCTAGTTTGAGCGAGTTGCCTTTTATATTTTGCGCCCAATAATGAAAGTACAGTAAAACTATAATAAAAATGGATTTATTATTTTTCAAAATACTCTCCTTGGAAGTCAATACACTTCCGCATTTGCTTCAATCAATTTTCAAAGCACTTTCGTCTCTCAGAAGTGGATACCACCAAAACGAGCTGTTTAGAGGTTTCCACAACTTCTTCAGGTGCTAGAAGAGATTGAAAGATTGAAATAAAAAAAAAAATAATAATAATTAAATGCCAAATCAGGGCTGTAAGTCAGATGATACATTAATTCCATCATTTAAGAGCTCGCATTGTTTTGGTGAAGGCTGATTCGCCCTCAGATGTTTCTCCGAAAATTTATAACAAATAAATGGTTGATTACTACTCACAATTGACTATTTTAAATTTGTTTAGCTTTGTAATTGAGACTTGATCAGATTTTCCTAAAAAACAGGCGATCATTTGCTTTGAGGTGCTTTTACCGCCATACCTTTGATCCATAGCGTTGATCCAGCACTCGTCATCTGTTACGATTTCATAGACGTCCTTTGAACCACCGTGGCTAAATTTCTTCAAAATTTCTTCACACCAATCGACACGAGCCCTTCTTTGGTCAATTGTCCACTTATGGGGTATCAATGAGCTCAAATTTTCTGGACGGCTAAATGTTCTTGCAATATTGAATGCCAGCTAGTCACACTATGCCAAAGGATGTCTCTGTCTCGCGATGTGTCACATGAAGATCTTGCGTTTTTAATTGGCGCACAGCATCGATTGTTTCTAGCAAAACAACTGTTTTTGGACGACCTTCACGAAATTCATCCTACAAGGATGGACAGCCTCGTTGGAACTCGTTGTACCAGCATTTCATAGGGGCTAAGAGTGATGCTTCCACGCCAACAGTCGCATAAGCAGTTGGTCGCATAAGCAGTGCGCTCATGTCGTGATAATCCACCAAGCCAAACGTAATAAATCATCGCACGAAAATTGTTACGAACTAATTCCATCTTTTGGGCGAGTTGCATTTGAGGTCACTGGAAAAGGAACAAATAAAGCCTGTATGTGAAAAAGTTATATAGAGGTTTATGCTAAAAAATACCAAACTTTTCGATAAAGATATCGAACTACAGCTCACCACACGTCGTAGTGTTGCAAAGGCGTAAAATATAAAGGGCCACCCGGGTATAAAACGCAATTATATATTTTCCTTCATTATTTACAATGTCTTCCCAACGTTTAGGGAAATTTTTAATTCCCTGCTCAAAAAATTGTTTGTCCTTGGAGCCAAAATACGCTTCGATATCCCTTTTCATAGCTTCTTTTGAGGAGTAGTTCTTGTTATTCATATGGGATTGAAGTCCACGGAAAAGATGATAGTCACAAAGTGCAATATCCGGAGAGTATGGTGGATGCGACATTAGCTCCCATCCGAGCTCGTTCAGCTTGCCTAATGTTTGCCTTGCGGTATGGTATGAGGTCTTGCGTTGTCGTGCTGAAACGAAACTTTGCGTATATTTAGTAAAGACGGTCGATTTTTGTTAAGTGCCTCATTCAGGTTTGATAGCTGATGGGAATAATAATCAGCAGTTATCGACTGGTTTGGTTGCAGAAATTCATAATAAACAATGCCGGCCATATCCCACCAAATAGACAAGGGAATCTTCTTGGGGTGAAGGCCATCTCTAGGGGTCGGTTCTGGTGTTTAATCTTTATCTAACCATTGGCGTTTGCGAACAGGATTATTGTAAGGGGCACATTTTTTATCACCAATAACGATTCAATATAAACGATATTTATACCAGTTCAAAAAACTTTCATTTTCAAGCCGTTGCAGCAGCTGAGAACACACATTCACTCTCTGCTGAAGATTGGCGACGGAAAGTCTATGCGGAACCCATTTTCCCAGCTTTGAAACCTTTCCCTACTGCACCAGGTGCCTGTGAACTGTTCCATGCGATGAATTTAACCTCTTAGCTATCATATCGACTGTCAAATTTGGCTCAGCTTCCACGATTTCGAGTAAGGCGCCGACGTTCAAGACTTCAGGACGACCAGGGCGCGGGGCATCCTCCACGTCGCAGTTAGCACTTCGGAATTTTGAAAACCACTTTTGCGCAGTCTTTACACTCACGGTATCCTCTCCGTGAACAGTGTTTATTTCTGCAGCAGAAGTTGTTGCATTTTTACCACTTTTATAAAAAAAATACAAAATATGCCTCTTATACTCGTTCGAAGATTCCCTTTTATTTTTTAACAACATGTGCTTCTATCCGCGATTAAAATCACTTTTTGAAAGTGCAATATATCAAAGAAAATATAAATAGTTCCGTTAAATTTCGCGAATAATTTTTTGTATGCAAAAATCGTACAAAAGTGAAATTATGGGTAAAATACGCACGAACTTATGGACTGACCTGTTATTTTTCAGGTAAAAACTCATATCGCATAAAAATAATTTCTCTTTTTTTATTATCTTCCTTTTATCGATTATGAATAAAGTTTCCGTTTTTTAAAATACCTTCTGCTCCAGTTGAAGCCTACTTCAACTCCTACTTAGCAATCTTGCACTCGACTGTTCTTCTCCAGTTTTCTCTACGTGTTCGGTGGCGCCTTTCACTAACCAAGTCGATTCCTATCTCTATTGCCCGCTATCGCTCCAGATAAGTTCGAAAAGTTTAAAGAACTCTAAATTAGTGAACGCAATTCCTGGAAACTTTTCAAACGCCAGTCAATGCTTTAATGGCTGAGTAAGTAACAAAAAAAAAACTATTAATAGGCATTTACTAAAACATGCTTTGAATATTTAATTAGGCGGCGGCGCATACTCATCCAGCTATTCAGCCACGCAGTCAGTTAGTCAGCCACTCAGTCACTCAGCCACTCGGGGTAAGGCAGTTGTTCAAATACTTGCCAGCCTTAATACGAAAATCCTCCCATGCACTTCACCTTTTGATTCGCTTCCCCACTCATGCATTCAACAGCCTGCCTGCCATTCCAGCCATTCCTACGAATCCAATATTAGTGAGTGTTCGAGTAGACAGTTGCTCCTCTGCATAATTCAACATAATTGACTTAGTGACTGACATAATAGAAATATTCAACGCCAGTCCACAAAGTGAGCAACAGACAACTTAGGCAGTCAGTCAGTTGTAGCCGAAAGGGCATTTACATAGTTTATAATATCATAGTTAGCAACCCTGGCAGCTAGCGCAGGCAAATAGACTTAATAGTCCCTTTCGTTCATTCATTCATTCATTAATTCATGCGTACATGACTTTAAGCCTAGCGAAAATGTAAATTGCATAGCAAAGAGAGTTCATTTGTAGAGGATGCGGAAAAATATTGGTCAGCAAATAATTTTTTGCTCGCTCGCTTTTATGTATGTACAAGTATGTTTTATTTTTTATTTTTTTATATAGAGATAGTCGTTATTTGCCGTGCCATTTGCATGAATGCATATGCACTTATATATTAAAATACATTTGCATGAGTTCGCCTATGTGCATGTGTATGTATGCTCGTATTCCCCCTCATTCAATGTCATTTGTTTGCCAGTTTCTTTAACTAATTTTTTGTCATTTATCATCAGACCTTTCCAGCTGGCAATTTGCATTTATTCACTGGACTCTATTTTTTCATATACAATACATATACACATATTTGCATATACCTGCATACAACAAGTGAGTTCATATATCCATCTACATGAAACCATATAATTTACTACCTTCCATAATAAATTTTTATTCCTTTGCTAGCATTGCCCGACTTTTTGTGTATGCAAAGCGCGTTGTCAATTGAATAATAAATATTTACTACGAATAATTATCGAAAGGTTTGCTGACTAGCTGCGTATATGTGTATTTCCAGGCATATCTTACATATCATACATTTATATTATATGTATATATGCATATGCCTGCGATCTGAATGATGGCTGCCTTAGTACATATGTAGTATCGGTTGCGATGCAAAATTTAGCGCAAATACTGCAGCAGGTTTTCTTCAATTGCTTATGTATTATTTTCAAGATGAAGAAGAAGAAGTTGAGAGAAGAGCAGCCAAGTTTTAGTGATAAAGCAATTAGAACTCGAATCCCATTCACGTTAAATTTGCGCTGAACCGTCACCGTTCTCTGCAGCAAATACCAAAAGAGAATAGAGATGCTTGCTCGCTTGAGTCCAATGCAAGTAACCCAGAAATAATCCTCATGACATTTGCAAGTTCAAGGAAATTAACATTTTTTTTCTGGGAAAAAGCGTTTTGAGAAGCCAAATGATAAAAGGTGATTAATTTATAAGTATCGACATTTTGGTTTTTTGAACAATTTAGAAGTATCGGATTTTGAATTAAAACAAAACAACGAAAATTCAAATTGATTGGGCAAACTTTATTATTTTTGTATAGAACCATTTATGACATTTTTTTGTTTAAAATAATCCCTTTCAAATGTTGACTGCTACTGCGTCGAAATTCGGCCATCTCTAAACACAAATTTTGAATGACCTCGGCATCTCGTGAATAACTTTAGTAATGTTGGCTTCCAATGCCTCAATCGAAGCTGGTTTATCCATAAAGAATACCCCCACAATCCAATTGTCCGAGACGAGCGATAAATTGCTCAACGAAACGACGACACAGTAAATTCTGGCAGATCTGTATGTGTCTGCAGCGACAGCATAGTTGCACACATAGCCTTAGACATCCACTTCGAGGGTAATTGATTCATGTAAATCCAGGCTGAACTATGTCGATAGACATAATATCCTGATGCCAACATGGGCCCGGGGACACGTGGCTATCGCGGGTAACGAGATCTCTGAATCTTTAGCTAGAATGGACTCCGCACCAAAGAAGTTGGCCTCATTTCTGCCACTTCCTTCTGCAGCCATCAAAGCCACGGTCAGCAAACGGGTTACATTAACCCAAAAGCGAGCCTGGCAAGCTCTGAGAGGCTGCAGATGACTAAACTGATGTTACCTGTCATGTCCGACCGACTGTCGCAGATCCTCTTGTCATTAAGCAGAAGGGACTGTAAGCAGCTGGTTGAACTGATAACGGACCACTTCTAGGGCGAAGCACATGGAAAAGGTAGGCATCTCAGATAGTGCACTCTGCCCGGTATGTGGGCAAGAGGATAAGACGATGGACCACTTTCTATGCGTCTGCCCGGCCTTCGCTCAAATCAAGCTTGAAGTTTTTGGCACTAATGTGGCTTCTTGGCACCATAAGATCTACTCAGACTTCTGTGGAGGTCGGGTAGATTTAAAGAAAATTAAAAAGGGAACCCAAGTGCAGTACAATGGATTTAATTTTGTCTGATTGCTGTACTTGCTAGTCTGTCCCGACAAAAAAATCATTGTTTCAGCGGCTGTGTATTAAGTAGCGCCATCTTGTTGTAACCAAATCTTGCGGAGATCACGGGCTTTAATTTCCAGCATCCGACATCAAAAAATCGTTTATCATGACGCGATAGCGTTCAGCATTCACTGTGACATTGGCTCCTGCCTCGTCTTTCAAGAAATATGGGCCGTCCAGTCCACAACCAAGCGGTTATTTTCGATGGATGTTATGCCTGTTCTTGAATGGCTTCGGGTTGCTCTTTTTGGCAATTTTGCTTATTGACGTAGCCATTAAGCCAAAAATGGGTCCCCCCTCATCGTTGGCCTGAGTGCGCCACGAACACTTTTCACAGAGCGTGGCTTTTCGTAATCCAATTGCACGATTTGCCAACTTTGTTGAAATTTCAGTGAATACTAAAAAAATTAAGTATTTAGTTACGCAGTATTCACGCGTGATCTGTCAAAAAAACCTATTGGAAAAAGGTCTGATCACTTTTTACATGCCAACTGCTTCTCAGATAATTTATATATATACATATTGAAAAGCTAAAGCAATTCTTCAGAGATTTTAAAGCAAAACTGGCTGCAAAGCGATCGAGAATACGAGTAGTCACGAGGTGTGTACTAAATACTTTTACTCGTGACGATGACGTTTTCTTCTTGTCATGTTGATCAACTTTCTATTTTGAATTTTGGCTTTTAAACCTTGTTGCGCTGGACATTGAGAATGGGATCTGGGGTTTTGCGCCACCTTGTATATTGCTTTGTCTGGCTAGTTGCATTTTTAAAGCATTCGAGATGGTAGGCGTGCGAAATATAAATAAACTGTACGTATACTTATTTTTTTTTTAAATCATAATCAGGCAGCTTCTCTTGCTGCTGTGTAAAGAGGCATAGCAGTTTTCTATACAGTGATGGACAAAAGTCTACATACACGCCCTATTTTCGTTGGTTTGAGAGAGCAAAAAGTTTATTGAAAAATGTGTTGTTACAGTTTTATTTGAAACCTGTTTCTAATCACAATACACCAAAATAAATTCATTCTTTAATATAAAATAACAAAATTATGGGGAAAAAACGCAAAGACATATTCGTATGCAGAGTTTCCGCCATCACTTTGCACATGCGAGTGTAGCAAAAAATTTGCCTTATTATGCGAAATTCATACAAACCGAGTGGAATACGTAAATACATAGCAGTTTAATTGTATGCCGCATTTTGTGACAAGCTGATCAACACTCGGAAGCGTCAAACAACAGGCCGCAAGAAAATTGAAAGAAAATCATAGTAAGCTGCAACAACAATACCACTAATATTTAACATTGTAACAAAACTACAACAGCAACAACCAAATACACATGTAAACACATGTATGCTACAACAAAAACAAAAACTAAGCAAAGCCAAAGAACACAAAGTGCAAACAACAAAAAAACTGAGTTAAAAAACAACACATGCCACAAAAATGTTTTGGCCTCAAAACACAGAAAAAACAACAAACAAAAGGGTTAAGTAGAAAAACAGCAATAAATACAAAAGCAACATAAAAAATGTGCGTGTTTTACATGGCGAAGTGAAAAGCGAAAGGGCAGCTAATGCATAGTTACAACAATAAAAACAACAAAGTAATAAAACAAACAACAAAAAAAAGAAACCAAATACAAAAGGAAAAACCATAAAATTCTCAACCGCATTAGTGATAACAACAATAATAAAAAGATCAGCCAATACACTTTAAAGTTTTACAATAAAAAACCAAGTTCGCTCCATTATTTGCCTTAGCTTTATTGCTGTTTTTTCCTACCGTACCCATATCATAAATATATTTAAATGAAAACACTTTTATCAGCATTAAAGGCATTTAATAGAAAAATAGTTTACTACTAAAAAAACTGTTCCGCCTTTTCTCGTTGATTACCGAACAATTTGCTTCTTTTTTTTTTGTTGGATTTCTTGTTGCCGAATTTAAATCTATTCATGTAGGCGATCGAAAGAGTGAGAGTTCAGAATTTGTACCGAGTTAGAAACTTAAAACGATTTGGTTTTTTCAACAGTATCCATCTGGGACTAAGCGTCCATATAGCGAAAGTGCACCTTCAGACTACGAATAGTTTTCTGAATAGCATCTTTCCTAAGTGTGAACACTTTAGATTCTGTGTTTTTTATGAGCACCACACTCCGCTAAAATCAATTGGGAAGAGGTGCGATTCTCATCAGATGTCTAACTTGCATAGCACTACCAACATCAAGGTCTTCAAGCAAATGTTGCGAGTAATCAAATTGTGGAGGGATTTCATCATAGATCATGACAAGCAGGTACTGGTAGAGTTGGGTATTTCCCGAGAAAATCCCAATCTCGAGAATCGGGATTTCCCGAAATAACGAAAATTTCAATTCTCGAGATGCGGGATTTCCCGAAAATAATTTTTGAGATTTCTCGAGAATTCTCGAAAATTCGGGAAAAATTCCAAAAAATTAAAAAAAAAAATCTAAAACCAGTGTAAGAGCAATGAATTTCATAAAATATTATTTTTATTTATTTTGATTAAAGTATAAATTACATAAAAAAATATTTGAAAATATTACTATTTCAATTATTGCAAACAAAAAAGTGAAACAAAAATAATTACAAAAAAATTCAAAACAAAAATAATTCAAGATTATACTTATTAAAATAGGGGAAAAAAGTGATTGTAAACATTATTTCCCAAAATGGTGTTTTAAAAAACACAGACTGTCAATGGCTTCGTCTGACAATCGCGTACGCTTTTTGGACACAAAATTACCCGCTGTAGAAAAATTCCTCTCATTTTGAGTCGATGTTGGCTTAACAGTGTTAAAAGCCCCGATCAGTCTTTCAACATTTTGTGTTTTCTCTTCAGTTGTTTCATATAGTTTTAGCTTGTTTCTAAGCGACGAAAACATCTGGTTCGCCGCATGTTGCGCAATGTCTGCTTTCGGTTTTGAGCATTGCTGAACGTATTTTTCACACTGCTTGGTCTTCTTGAATGCTCGTAGAAAATAGACGAACCAAATAGTTTTCGGCTTCTTTTATCAATTCTGTTTTAGAACAGGTGTGGAAAAATTCAGATTTGTCACTAGAGCTGTTAACAGGATCGTGTAAATCTTTAAAGGCCGATAACAAACGGCTAGATCTACGAGCTGTTAAGTTTTTTTTTTAGGCTGGATAAGAATTCATTGCCCAATTCGGTGTGCTGATTCTCCAATTTTGTGAACAAAAATTTGAGAATAGAATCCACAGCAAGTAAGTTCACATTTTGGCGACTAAGTGCTTCTACAGCAACACGTATAGGTTTAAGAGCATTTATGATATCCTCGCAATACTTTTCTTCTGCGTCAGTAGTGGCCATAAAATTTAAATTGAGAGTGTCGAGCGCCTTACGAACATGCTTGCTGATGCAAATGTATCTGGCCAGCATAGTTTCCAGGCTATTCCAACGTGTTTTGCAAACCAACAGCAAGAAAAGCTCTTTCTTCTCGACCTCTTTAACATAATTCTGCAAGATGGCATTCCGCACAGGCGAGTTCTTGAATTTCAAAACTATCTTGCGAACCTTTTTTACGGTTTCAAATGCAGACTTTATAGTGACCGTCTTGTCAGCAACAAATACGATATTGTCGTCCTCGTCATCGGAAGCGTTTTCCGCATTAATGTCGGAAAATGAAGTACTGGCTGCATTGTTTTCATTTTCATCGGAGCCTCTATCATCCGAATCGTCTCCATCGCTTACGTCGCTATCGTATATCCTGTTTGCGACTTTTCGTTTCTGGTACATTACCTCCATGACCGCCAAATGTATGCCGTGATTGTAGCAAATCTGTTGATGCGCTGGTGCTAGTCTCCCAAATTTGATCATGACACTGGCACCATCATTTGTAATAGCCACGATGTCGGACTGTAGTTTTATATTGAAGTCTGAAAGCTTTGCATTTACGAGCTCATATACTTTTTCAGCGGGACATGATTCCTGAATGCGAACCAGGCCAAGGTTGTCAGATTGTCCATCGTCATAATATATATGGATGTTCATGTAACGTCGGTTTCGCACGCTTGTCCACTCGTCGATGCTCAAGCTGAACTTACGCTGTGCAGATTTAAAATTTTCAATTTTGATCTTCAAATCGCTTCTTATTTTCGTGCAGTACTTCATAACCAAACCCAGAACAGCTTTGTGACACTTTGGAAGATGAAATCCTAAGCGGCTGATACTATTACGAATGAACTCACTTTTTGTTATCGCGTTTATTGGAATTCCATCTTTTGCAGCCAATTTTGCAACAATTTGTTCAAAAAAATGGATTTCTCGAGAAATCTTGAAACATTCTCGATATTCGGGATTTCCCGGAATGCTACAAATTTCAATTCTCGAGATTCGGGAAATTCCCCGTCGGGAAATTCCCGAAACCCAACTCTAGGTACTGGGAAGTGTTATTTGGCTATTAATCCAAAAATCTCAACAAATTCTGCAAAAACTATGCCTTAGGAGTACTTTAACTTTGAAATGAGCACTGAACATCTTGAAGACTGAGATTGACTAGAGATTTAGTGGACTTGGACTTCCAAGCGATTTGTGAGATGAATTTTGCTGATGACTTTTCTCCCACAATTGCAGATACTATTTTTACTCTGATTATTATTTTAGTATTAGTAGAATAGTAGATACGAAGAACTAATTCGCTTACTTTTCAAAAACTCCCCGCATCACAAAAGCAGGTGACTCACTTAGAATATGCAGAATACTCGTACTGTAGTGGGTGGGGTATAATTTTTATTACTTATTTAATTTTTTTGTTCTTTTTTGCTTTTAAAACGTCCATGCGAATTTATACAGCCTTCGAGAGTTTAACAACTGTCTATCAACAATTCTCAACGTGTTTCCGGTTGTACAAGAGTCGTTTTAGCCGCCTGTTTTTCGGATAAAACAGTAAGAACGTTACCAGAAATCATATCACACTGTGTAAGTCCTATCTTAATCACCCCGTTTTTAAAATCCGTACGAGTACCACGCAGACGAAAAGAGAAAGATACGCGTAGGTTTTCACATGGCATGCGTTACTTCCATTAAACTTCATACCATCGTTGTATAGACCCCTGCGATAATCAGGAAAACGAAGCGATCATAGATATGTAAAATGGTTGAAGTACCTAGACTGGCTCCCAGTATTAAAGCGCCGTTTCGATATCATGCTCTTCCACATGCTTCATTTCTGGTTAAACAACTACAATAAGCAAATAGACGAAACTGGTGGAAATACATATCTAAGCGATGTGATACCACCTCCATCTTTGCAATCAAGGTTTCAGCCATAAGCGTACATATAATTTGATCCCGGTTTTCCTTACCTTTCTGGGTGATGTTTTTGGTAGTAGAAGAAGGGGTCGGTAGGTTCTTCACGGAAGATTGAGCAAGCTTGAGAATAATATCCGAGATGCAGAGATACCCACATTTTTATTGCGGCCCCTGTAGCCGAATGGGTTGGTGCGTGATTACCATTCGGAATTCAGAGAGAACGTAGGTTCGAATCTCGGTGAAGCGTCAAAATTAATAAAAACATTTTTCTAATAGCGGTCGCCCCTCGGCAGGCAATGGCAAACTTCTGAGTGTAATTATGCCAGTTCCTCATAAAAAATATCTGCCGATCGGAGTCGGTTTAAAACAGTAGGTCCCTCCACTTGTGCAACAGCATTAAAGCGCACACCACAAATAAGAGGAGAAGCTCGGCCACAGACCTAAAAAGGCAGCAACCCACCGTCCGAAACAGGAGCCACCAATTTTTTGCTAATAATACTCTGCCGACCGAATCAAGGTGGTATAAAGAAATTAGATGCAAGTCCAGCCGCCTCGGGCGTCTGGTAAGTCCATGCGTTACGCATTTAGATTGCCGAAACCAAAATAAAAAAGCGTCACCTAGGAACCCGAGAAATAAATGTGTGTGTTTTTCATATATTTACGTATCTATTTTTCATATACCTTAGAAAAATTGCCCTTTTTTCTGTTTGTTTTTTTAATAAAAATCTGAATTTTCATTCGCACAGTTGTTATTGCTGTTTCTCACCTTTGTAAATTTAAATTATTTTTCTCAATATTATTAGTACGAGTACTTGCACGCATGCAACATGCGTGCGCACACGCAGTAAGGTCATGCGAATGATGTCAGTTGTTGATGGAGACTTTTTCTCAATACCAACTTATTACAATAGGCCTTTTGCTCGGGCTTAAGTGTGTCGTGAGTGAAATGTAAGCAACCGCACGTTCGTACCTATGTATGTATGTATCTCTATTGTATGGAAAAATTGTAGAAATCAGCTGTGAGAACTGTTTATTTCACTTTCATTTCAGTCTGATTATTTAAAATGAAATTTAGCTGCAATTAAAGGCACAAAATTCTGAACATCTTGCTTTTGTACTAATAGGTACATATGTATGTATTTGAAAGGCACTATTCGTATACATACTTATTAGGGCGGGTCGGTTTAAAAATCGCTCATTGCTCTGTGACCCCAATTTGGGTCGAACGAAAAATCCCACTTTGACCCATTTAGAGTGCTCCAACCGAGCCCAAATGTATGGCCGACCCCCACTAACTTTGGACGGCCGATCCACCCATGCCAGTGGCACACCCCCTGGTACTCCCCAGGGCGGTTCCCTATACAATCATTTCAAAATATCACCATTTTTGGCCTTTACATGAGAAAAGAAACTAAAAAGTTCGACCCAAATTGGGGGACATCACAATTCGTTTTAGAGGTATGGTTCCTTCGGCAAAGTTTCTTATTTTGATCCCTAGAATATGATTTTCACAGAGGAATGTGCGATTTTCTTGCCTCCCCACAAATCGACCCGGCTTAATACTTATACTTGCTAGGCGACTCGCCGAGCCTCTCCTCCAATTTGTGACGTCCCCCTTAATGGATAAATGAAACCTGCCTTTGAATGGATAAATGAAACCTGCAGCTCATTATCTGCTTCGAAAGGTAGATGGCTTTTATTCGAAACTTTTCCATGGCAAAAGTACACTTATTATAAAAACAACATCGGCTACCAATCAATTTAAGAAGTAGCCTAATATCGAGGTATTGTAGAAACTTTTAGACCACCGATGTTCCTCTATTTCGAATATCGGTTTTTCAACAAAATGTACGTTATGGTATTTGGTAGCTGTTATGCTTATGCTTAGGCAGTTATTGAAGGCTATCAAATTTCTAATTTCAATAAACCTTCGTCACTCACTCACTCTCTGCCATTAATGCTAACTGCATGTAATGCAATGGCAAAATTCAGTCCCGTTAAACTGAAAATACAGGACAAACTAAATAAGCCAGGCAATAAATACTCATGGGCATAATAAAGTAGATAAAGACATGGCAGAGGAACAGCTATTGACAAAGCGCAAAAAATGGGTGAATGTACAAGTTTGCATGTAAGCAGATGTCGCTGTGTTTGCTATAAATAAATATTTCAGATATTTTTTGTGGCCAAATACCAACAAACTAGAGATAATGATTAAAGTGCTCATTGTTGGTGTAGGTATTTCGAAATGTTTGAAATATATTTCGGAGACTCCGGGACAAGCGCGGGAGTCATGTTTTTGAGATTTTTGCAAAAAAATAGTCGACACATAAGAAATAAATTCTAAAGTAAGCGATAACTGTAACCCCGAAATTTCGGGACTGCATTTTGCATGAAGTAGGCGACACATCAGAAATAAATTCTAAAGTAAGCGATAACTGTAAGATTCGAAATTTTCCGAAATTTTGGCCCTAAAATCGGGACTTTACTTACAGGGTTGTTAATATTCGACGGACCCATCTGGCAACCCTGTATCTTCTGACAGACACGTCAGATCGCTTAATGACATACCGCGTTGGAAGCGTCAGTCCAAGCAGATTTTTATCATGAAACAGTACACGCCACGCGAGCGCTCCCAAATTGTTGAAATTTTCATTCAACAAAAGAAATCAATTCTGAAAATTCAACGTGCGTATAAAAAATTAAATAATGTGAAAAGTGCGCCTTCTAAGAACACCATTAAACGTTTGGTTTTCGAAAGGTTTTCGACTGGCGATGCTCTTCATAATCCAAAGAGGCCAAATCCATACCGACCAAGGCGATCGGATGAGAATATTGTTCTTGTACGGGCCAGTGTTGAGACGTCGCCAAGGACATCCCAAAATCGCCGTTCCCAGCAGTTGGGCATTGCTCGGACCACTTTACAACGAATTATCCGCATTGATTTGCATTTATTCCCGTATAAGATTCAATTGACGCAAAGATTGTTGCCTGCGGGCAAGCCTCGTCGAATGGGCCCAAAGATTCATCGAAAAACACATGGGTCCGTCGAATATGGGCAACCCTGTATTTAAACTCTGTAAAAATTATATAAACACATTTTAAATTCCCAAATTTTGTTTAATGCTGTACTCAAAACGATTTTCGGAATAAGAAAAGTAATACAGTGAAAACTTGCTAATACGAACTACTAATTTCAGATACACACAAATGCACATATATAATTAATAGTAATGCCGTCAAATACGATTTTTGGAAAAGTTAAAGGTGTCGAGGGGCTTTCTTGAAACTTCTTAGGTTTGAGATTTAGTGCATTGTTGGATGTCCATTTGTTTATACGGCATACATTTTGGTTGATTTTAAGAACACCGCCATCTATTTCACTGAGTCTACAAGATCGATAAATCTGGACATCATCTGCATACAAGTGAGAGTGCATTTCGGTAAAGATTGCTGGTATATCGTTGATGTACAAAGAAAAGAGAAGAGGACGAAGAATAGGTGCTTGCGGAACTCCCCTGTGCAATTCTGAAACAGTTGATGTCAGTGGCCCACTACAGACAGCTTGTGACCTATTTTTTAGAAAAGAGGCAATTAACTAATAGAAGTAATTATTAACTGTATAGAAGTAGTGGCAATCCCAAAAAATCGAGTCGATTTGCCAATAAGATACTGTGATTAACTGAATCGAATGCCTTTGAGTAGTCAAATAGGGTAAGAAAAGTGACTTTTACTTCGTCATTGAACTCACGAATATCTTCGATGACTTCAATCAGTGCAGTTATACAATTATGTGTTTTTCGAAAACGGGATTGCCGTTTGTGTATAAGAGAGTTCTTAGAAAGAAAAGTGTTTATGCATGACTAATTCGAATACCTTTGAAAGATAAAGTATTATTATTATTATTAGAAGGCCATTACGCACTGCGACCAGAGCAGATCTATTGTGAAAGGCCTATTTTTGTAACCCTAGAGTTTTAGGCTTTTTAAAAATTTTAGCACAATTTTGGGTTTGTTATTCCAAAGATTGCATGGAGATACTACGATACCACCAAGGTGATAAAGTCTCTGTTTGTCAAACGCGGGACATTCACAAAGCACATGTTCTGAGCTTTCTATGTCCATTTCGCAAAAGCTGCAGACATTGGTCTCAGATAGACCAATATTATTTAGATGATACCTCAGGCTGTAGTGACCTGTAAGATATCATGTTAAAAGACGCAAATCTACTCTGCTTAGTGACAGAAGTTTGTCAGATATTCCTTTGTTGGGACTTAGGAATAGTTTGACTTGACGCTGACCGGCACAGTTTAGCCAGTGTGCATCAAGTTTTCTTTCTTCCCATTTCCTAAGGAATTCATTAATGTGGCCTTTTATGAGTCCACAGAAAGGCTCAGGACCAGTAAGTTGCATATTTGCTCCTTGTTTTGCAAGGTCATCAGCCATTTCATTTCCCTCATGTCCTTCATGTCCCGGAATCCAGCCTAGTGTTATTATGTTGAGGTTCCCTAACGTGTTGAGAAGGTTTAGGCATTTTCTCTCATTTTCCTGATAAGACATTCTCTCACACATATTTCAATGGCATGTATTTCTGCCTGGAATATTGTTGGGTAGAATCCCATCGGAATCGATTTTTTGAATTTTGGCCCATTGATTCCTGCCCCTGTTCAACCATTTTCCAATTTGGACCCATCAGTAAACCATAGATGAGAGCCACGTTTGAAAGTGATAGAATTAGTTCTCCAGTCTGTGCGTTCATTAATTATAACTTGGAAGTTCCTGAAGAGTATTGGTTTGGGTGATAGTATATCATCCCTATGAAGAATGGGACTATGTAGGAAGTCTTCTAAGATCTTTAAATGCCCTTTCATATGCTCACTTTTAAGTTCAGTTATACCTTTTAATCTTAAGGCACTCGAGCGACCTTCCCTTTCAATTAAGATTGGAAGGGGTGGTATGTTCAGGAGCACACCCAATGCATCCGTGGGACATGTTTTCATAGTCCCTGTAATACCAACACATGCCAGGCGATGCAGTTTGTTTAATTCGTTTACAGCTTTTCTTTGATTGACCTTGGGCCACCATGCTAAGGATGCATAAGTGACTATGGGTTTCACAACTATGGTGAATGTCCAGAAGGTCATTCTAGGGCTTAGTCCCCATGTGTTACCAAAAAGCCTTGTGCAGGCAAAGAATGCCCTTGTGGCTTTTGAAGTAACTCTCTCAATATGGGAGTTCCACGTAAGCGTTTTGTCAAGACTAACGCCAAGATAGTTCGCTTCTGTCGAGAGTTGAAGTGTTGTTCACCATTGTGTATAGGGTATAGGTATATAGGTATAGGGTGTATACCATTTATCCCAACTGCATTCGGTTTCATAGAGAGAAAGCATTCAAAGACGTCGGACTGATTAGCACCCGAAAAGCTAAATTTTCGATCATTTGGCAGAGTGCTAGAAAAATGTATGTTACTGTCTGTGGCTTGAGGTGCCGAAATATTTACAAACTTTTCCTTTAAAAAGTCAAGATCTACCAAGCTTTGACAATTTTTCACTTTACTTTTAACAAGACCAGTGGATTTGCTCTACGGCCAACTGAACTTCCTTCCGCTACAGTTTTTTAAAAAAAAATTTTAAATTATATCGGGACTGGTTCCCGAAAACGCGGGACTCTTATGCCTAATGCCAGCTTGCATATGTTTCCCTTCACTAGGGAGGCCCGCATAAATGTTGTTACGATTGCATGATCATTTATTCGTATGTTTGTACATATAAAACTGCGCGCCTAATGACCCGCATATGAGCTGTGTACGGCTACTAAAATTTTGTGGCAACAAGTGCAGTGCACAAGTGTGTTTATCAGTTTGAATTTTTTTTTTTTTCATTTTCGATTAAATTTACACCATTTATTAGCTGTAAATTTCAACAAAATGGACCATAAATTTCCCTAAATAGCAGCATAAAAATTCGAAAATGCTGAGAAAGATGCGCAAAAGTAGTAGTAAAAATGTTGGTTTATAAAAAGGATTCAAAAGATGACCGCTAGCGATTAAAATAAATGACAGAAAGAGGCTACAAAATGCAGCAAGCGGCCGAGACCATTCATTGTTCGAAACAAGCATACAAAGGCATATACATATATGTATGTACATATTCATAAGTTAGCAACATTTGCTGTCAACACACCAACAAAAAATGCATCCACTTGTTGCTAGCGGTTTGTTGAGGGCGGTGAAAAGCGATAATGCTTGCCAATAATCGGTGGTTTTTGTCAGTGTGCCACTTCAGGCCACCACTTACATACGAAAAGCAGCGTATGGGCAATGTAAAGAGTAGAAAACCAAGTGCAGCAACAACAACGACAGTAGCGCGCTGCCTGTAACAGTAACGTAAATATCTATCTAAGTTTAAGATAAGGCGAATTATAGACAGCAGCAGCGACGACAACGACGACGACGACGACAATTATGCAAAGCACTAAAAAGCAGCAGCGGCAGCAGCAGCAACGGTTGCTGCCTTGGAACCTGCTGCGGCCTGCAGTCAACAACAGGCTGCCGCTAACGACAAGCACAACACGCTGGGTGTGCAATGCTTAAATCACGTGCGACCAGCAAAATGAAAAAAAACACAATTCAAGCAAGCCTGTGTATAAAAATATATTTTTTTATATATGTACATATGTATGTATATAATTTAGTGTGTGTGTAAATAAATATAGCTGTTGCCAGTATTGAGTGGCGTATAAGAAATTGCAATCACTTGTCGTTTGGTAGTGGCAAGTTGCAGGTTGCTTGCCGTTTGCTGCTTGCAGCTCCTACAACTATGGACAGTGTCAGCTATACAGTTAGGGTTAGGCGGCCAGCTTTACTTATATTACAAAATATATGTGCGTGTGTGTGTTATTGCAGACTGGTTGAACGTGTTGTTATTGTTATTTTTGTAGTTGCATTGCACTTGCTAAGCCAGCGAGCTAGACGAATTCTCGCATTTTTCTCGCTGTTGCTGTTTTGCCATAAAAATGCGCTGAACATGTAATATATTTATGTCTAGCAGTTGTTGTTGTTTTCTGTTGGCAGTCAAAAGCGTTACACGCACTGCAAGAAAAGTGTGACTCTATTCTAAACAAAACTGTGGAGTTGGAATGCATCTAGTAAGTGATCTCTGGCAAAATTCTGGGTACTATAGGGTTTTTCAGTAAGAGCGCTTCAACTTTTGAACTTTTTTGAATAAAACACAAACGGTTTGACTTTTTTAACTAATTTTTTTTTTATTATCGAGTTTGAACATATACATTTAAGTATGAAATTCGATTTCTTTTGCATGACCACCGCGTGCACGTTTTACGAAGTCCAATCGTTGAACCCAATTTTCGACCACTCTTTTGCATAAATCGGCCGAAATTCCAGCAATTTCGCGTTCAATATTGGCTCTGAGCTCACAAATCGTCACCGGCTTGTTACTGTAGACCAATGACTTCACATAACCCCAAAATGGGACGGCTTGTTAAATGGACCGTAAAATGGCCGTAATGCTCTTAAAGTAGCAGCAACAGAACGATTATTTTCATAAAAAATGTGCACGATTTGCAATCGTTGCTCAAGTGTGTAGCGTTCCATGATGAAATGTATACTAATGAAGTTTACAAATGACAAGCGAAAAATAAAAAATATTGCGTCGTTCGCCCTCCCCATCGGAAAAAAGTTGAAGCGCACCTATTGAATAACCCTATACAAGTCTGGTATGTTCTGGCTAAACAAGGAGTAGGCGAGGCCTTGGGAGCCACTTACTTAACACTTCAGCCCACTACTTACATACGAAAAGAATCGATTTTTAAATATTTCTGGACTATAAAGTTGTCTAGTGATATGCCTCTCTCTCTCTAAAAGAGGCTTACTCATGAAACTCTCCAATACTCGCATACACAGGTCTTAAGGCACACTCGACCAGTGATAATTGATAATATCTTCATTAAGTCTCACGCATGCTTACCATTTACAGTCGAAGAGTTTGCCTCCTTAGATCTTAGGTTAGGTTGATCTGGCTGGCTGGCACATACATCTATTAGTCCTTAGTGGTACCAGATGGAGCTTGAGCCTTACGTTTCCTTGTAGTAGGCTTCCTGTAATAAGCCTGCGTCTTTTGCGAATCTAAGTAAGCTCTGAAACTCTGACCACTAGAGACATTTTAACCTCTCATATTGTAGAGCCCCTAAACATTTCATTCGGGTTTTAGCTAACGCAGGGCAAGAACATAGAATGTGTTCAAGAGTTTCCCTCTCTTCTAGTTCATTGCAAATTCTGCAGCTATCATTGTTTGCTATTCACATACCTACGATAGTTCTGTTTTCCTGTCCAGACCGGGCTAGTACGAATCTGGCGTATTTATCTGCATTCTGTGTACACATAATTTTCGCGGTTTTGCAAGTGGCTAGATTATTGCACCTCCTGTCTATCCATGTTTTCATGTCCCCAGCCATGTCATGGTATACCGTATTTAAAGGTTTCAGTGTGTCGTTTTCTTTTTGGGATTGTCTGTAAACAGCGCTTTTGGCAATCTCATCTACAATTTCATTTCCTGCAATGCCCTTATGTCCGGGTACCCAATAGATGTGTAACCGTCTGTCTGTAACGCAATAAATCCCTATACCTAATCCGTCCATAATTTTCGAGCCGTCAATAAATATATTAAGAATATTGGGGCTAGGTTTCATATCTCTTTTCCATCCCTATTCTTCTATTCTTGTTCGGAATCTCTTCACCCAATTATATTTCGGAGTCATATAGTCCATATTGGTCCGATAACTCATACCTATTGAGCTATGTCCGAATATTTTACAGGTAAATTCACCCGTTGCGTTAAGTCTTGCGGCAGATCTAGCTGCTAGACCTTCTGTCGCAATGTTAATCGGTGGAAGGTTGAGTGTTCTTTCATTCCTTAGATCTTAGATCTTAATAATCAAATTTTCGAACCCAAAAGGTGCAAGTTTATTAGACATCGAGAACTTACGAAATAAATCTAAGAAATCGGTTATACTTCATTAGACCCTTCATTTCACAAATAATTCTTGAAATTCGTAGATCTAGTCAGTTGATAACAACTTTCAAACTACGTCACATTGGAGACGATGAGCTCGTGGTGGATCTTTAGATCTATACGTGGTTGTCGTTATGATCTCTAGAATCGACTCAAAAATAACTAATAAATTACCTGCAACCTAAAGAAAACCCCGCCTGTCATATTCTAATCATTTCAAGTAGTCCTAAAAGCACCAGAGTCGTTCGTGTGGCATGGCGCGCATGCAGAATACCTCGGAAATACTTCGGAAGCACCTCATTTTATACCTTTCATAGAGTTAGTTCACTAATATCGTATTCGTCAGGCCACTAAGGTATGAAAGGTAATTTTAATGCAACCCAATGAATTGGTGGCCGCCGCAGCTGAATAGATTCGTTTGTGACTCTCATTCGTTAGGGCTCGAAACCAAAGGTGGTCGTGAAACATCAAATGATAGGAAACGTTTTTTTCTAACAGCGAGCGCCCTTCAGCAAGCCACCGAGTGTATTTCTATCCCATGAAAAATCTCCTCGTAAACACCATCTGGAGTTTGGAGACCAGCATAAGACTGTGGAGTTCGGAGGCCAGTATAAAACCAGCGTAAAACTTAAGGACACAGATCACAATTTGGAGAAGAAGAAAAATAGTTTGCAAAAGATAATAGCGCTTGTTATGGATATATGTTACATATTTCCAAATTAATTGGCAAAGGAAAACACTACCAAGCACGATGACTACCAGGTTTGGTCATCATCTATGGTGCGGAAACAAAGTCAGCATCGACTTACTTCGGATGCTCCGTCATCGGATACTCGGCCTGTCATTTGACACTCGCCCAATTACTCGTTGTTCCAAAGGCCACGAAGTAACAGGGGCGAAGATTGTGTTGATTTTTTTCGTATATAAGCAACACAATCTCAGTTTTTTCATAAACAAACCGGTTACGTCAGCCCATCGACTGATTCTTTCAAAGTAATATTAATGGTCTGATATTGCCCAGGCCTCTGAAATCTTTAAACCATGAAGTATCACCACCATTACCCATTAACATCATCGCGAAACTTTGAGACTTACTTAGATCTCCTATTATTAAAAGCCAGTTCTCTTGGATTTGAATGAGACTGAGAAGTACTCTACTGGACTACGGCCAATGATGTATAATAATTCTAGAGCAAGAGTATAAACAGCGCTTCCTCTAATTTTGCTGGGTTTTCAGTAGCTCCCTTAACCCATTTAAACCTTTCTTAATATACTTGGTACGACTAACACCGAAGGCGTAGGAAATAATTGTCGATCACGGTATTCATGAAAAGAACACCATTTCCGAGGAATCCCGTTCTTTGTGTGCAGGCCAAGTAGCATTTTAGAAGTGAATGCTAATTCACCTGAAATCCTTAAGGGACGCGTGAGAACAATTGCCGGCCTTGGGTGTTTAGCAGGTCGCGTAAGTCGCATCGTGCCAGAGAAACGACAACTGAACAAATTTGTGTAGATTGACTATTGTCATCGGCTCCCAGTGGCTGCATGACTTGAATGATTAGAACACCCATACCAAGCTACGCTTAGCGGTAAACACCTGCCTGTTATTGAGTAATGACACGGTGCGTTAGACTCACCAAAGAGTTCATGAAATAATTTCTGAAAAGCTGCAATAGGGAATCCACACAACACTGTACGGAGAGTGCAGATTCAGAGGCAGGCTAAGTAGTTTATCCTTCGCATGCAGAAAATCTACAAATAGGCTTCTTAAACTGGATAGTGATGGCTTATGAACTCTCACTGGATATTTTTGTTGTGTTAATGATTTCACGAAACTAGAATTAGTAGGCGTATGCCGTTTTTTACGAACTATGTAGATGATGAAACTCCAGAGCTCATTCACTGCGAATGTGCCGCTGCTGGAAGTCGAGGACTCACACATTCGGCGGTATGTTTCCGAATCCATTAGTAATATGGAACAAAATGCATGTGGGGATACTCAAAGTCATCAGTAGCTTCCAATTTTAGGCTTGAAGTAAAGCACAATTGCTAGACCAGCTGGTCTATCACTATTCCGTGCGATCCAGGTGATATTTATTGCATTCCTGGAAAATGTCAGTAAGTCAGTTCCTGGAAAACCAGTTCTACGTATTGGAATGACTTGGTTTTTCTTCGACTGAGGGCTGTTTTTTTGATGATCACTGGCCGCGATACTCAGCAAGGCGTACTTTCAAACATGGAGGAGGAGATCGGCTAAACGCCCATCAGAGAAAGCATTGGACATCAGGAAAATGAGAGTGACTTATATTTGGCGGCATTCAACCAATCTCTTTGCATAACCTATGCCTTAGCAGAATCTCCTAGAAATTGTAGGCACAATTTGGTGGCCATTCACTAGTTTTTTGTTGCTTCTTTTTTTCTTTATTGGCTGATTGATTTTTTATTGTCTTTTTCTGGTCTGGTCCCACATAGCCTAGTCACTCTACATAGCCATATCGGGCCTTAAAGGGTGAGGGGTAGTCAGAGGCCCGAAAAAATTATGAGTTTCAATATTTTTGTTGCTAGTCAGTTACTTTATTTTACAGAAATAAAAACAAAGCATTATTACATCATGTTTCCACTTGACTTAAAAAAAAAAATAGTATTTGAAAAAGTGTGTGAAGCCCGTTTCTTCAGAAGTCCCTTGCGGTGGTCATCACAAGTCCTTGGAGATTCATCTAGAATGAATCGGATAAGAGAAATTGGGTTTATTAATAGATAATCTTGTGCCTGATCGAAGCTTTTTTTCAAAATTAACAATATGGCGGTCTCAGGAAATATTTTTCAGATTTTCGAGAAAAAAACCGACAATTAATTGTTAAAAAATTCGAAATGATTGAAAAAAAATCCTTCGATCAGGTGCAAGTTTTTTATGCTTTCCAAAAGCAGTATACATTTTATTGAAACCGACCAAGCGGCTTTTAAGTTACAGTGATTACCAGTTCAAAAAACATAGTTTTGCGAAAAACGCATTCAAAGTTTTGTTATCGATTTATGTAGAGTCATACGAGTTATTTAATTACTTACACTGCGTCATCTATTCCTGAGCCAAATAATAGTTCTTCAGCAGTCATAGCAGCTTCCATAGTATCGATTTGCTGTTGCCTACGTAGCATTCTATCTTCTCGAGTGTTATCGGTATCGCGCTTATCTGCCACTTTCATACGTGCAGTATCCATTTTTTCAGCATTCAAACGCTCCGGAGCGCCCGAGCGCCCTTTGTTAATTGTTGAATAACTAAAAAGTATTTGACGGATTCACTTCAAATTTTCACACAATATTTTTAAGATATTATATTCTATTTTAAGGAAGTGCAAAAAAATCCAATTTTTTGAAAATTCTGACCACCCCTAACTCCTTAAAAATTTTTACAATTTCCAAATAAACTTTGTGTAAAAAATACTTGAAATTACCCTTTCAGTTCGGGTGAAAACTCATAAATCAAATAATTTTTTTTTCTAATTTTGCTTAAGAAACTATTCTTGCTCCTTATTGCTACTTTATCAGTAGCTTCGCTCAGTGCATCGCTTCTGCCATATCCCCGCCAAAAGCAGCGCAATTTCCAATTTCTTTCAAATTTATTTCACGGATTTTCTACATTTTTTTTCACCCAAACATTTTTTTTCACCCTGCCACATCTGGTTTGCTTGCTCTTTCACACAGAAACCGTTAGCGTGCGAAATAGACAAGTCGCCTTACAGCAAGAAAAACGAAGATGAAGAGGGGGAAAAACAACAGAGTAACAACAACGACAACAACTTTTTCGCAAAACACGATATTCACGGCATTCGCAACACGCGTCTAACAACTAATACCGTAGTAGCGGCAACAACAACAAATTCATATAGTAAACAAAAAACAAAAAAACAACTATTCACAACAACGCATGGGCGTATGTGTTGTAGCGATGAACGTGCAACATTTTTTTGCAATGCGATTTCCATACAATATTGTTTTTTGCACATTTTGTCCGATGACACTGGCTTTGGCGCAGACGCGCTGTCACGTTGACATTTAACGGTGTATTCGTGTGTGACATCATAAATTTACGCCGTGTGGCAACTTGTTTTCCAACGTGAGTTTGTTTTTGTTTTTTAGAACTCTTAGTTATGCTTGTGGCGAAAATGCTAAAGAAAAGAAGCATGAAAAAAGAAGAAGAAGCAGCATAAAATAAGGAGTTCGTTAACAAGACTGTACATCATTTTACCGTAATTTGTTTAGCGTGTCCCAGCGGCAGAAACACTAATGCCTAGGAATTTGCGTTTTAGAAAAATGCGCACACGTACCAGCACATTGCATGTATGTGTGTGTGTGTGTATGTGTAAGTAGTGGCCAGTGCGTTAAACAGCTGATTTTGACAGTTCACACCTGAACAGTTAGCCGCGAGTCGAAGTAAAGAAAATAGCCTATCATAGCCGTTGCCTGCTTACCCACCTAACTAAATGTTGTTGCTGTCAATTTGCGTTTGCCGCCGCCATATTTCACTTATTCCATTGGTAGCTGATGCCACCCAATCAATATGTGTGTGTGTATGTGCATATTTACGTTGCACGCGACGGCCACTGATTGCTTGAATGCGCAGGCGCGCTTGCTCATATTGTAAATTATCATTTAATTTGACAGCTCACGCATACATCTGCACACCACATATTGGACTGGCATTCAAGCGCGCGCACACACACACACGTAGATAAATACAGTATAATCTCGATAATTCGGACAATTAAATACCAGAGGTTGTCCGAAATATCGAATTTTCCGGATTATCGAGTGGGTAAAAAATTTAATAGAAATCAGTAGATCAGTAACTAAATGAAATAAACTTTTATTTAATCTTAAATTGATTAATATTCAATGAGTTATATGTACATATATTAGTTTTTATTCGGCCATAAAATAATTCAATATATTCGTTTGCCGCAATTTTGTTTCATTTCTCTTTCTGAAGGCAATATCTCTGAGACTCACAAGTTTTAAAGTGTCTCCGGATGAAAATTCCTGTTCCTCTGCATATTTAATACAACTATCAAATGCGACAATAGCTTGAGAGTGCGAAATTTTAGGATCTTGACTTTCATTTTCGTCAAGACTGCTGTTCTCGTTATCTTCTTCCTCAATCTCGTTGATATCGAAATCAGTGTCGTCATTCAACCACTCAGTAATCTCGTTATCATTATATACATCAGGGGATATTTCAACAAGAAGATCAATTATTTTAGTTGAGCTGCTGGGCCGTAGCATCGCAAGAGGCAAATCATCATCTGAGTCCCATTCTTCGTCATAAAGAATCTTGTTAAAACATTTTCTGAGCACGGGTTCATCCACATTTTTCCAAGCATTAGACGATAAAAAAGCCACATCTTTTAATGTAAAGTTTTTTAAAGATTCCGGGAGATTGCTCGTTGGGCTGGACAAAAGTAGAGACAAAAAACTCTTCCGATAGTTTGTCTTTAAAATTCGGATAGCATTTTGGTCCATTGGCTGTATAAGAGCCGTGCAGTTTGGTGGCAAAAACATAACATATATGTCCGACAGTGATTGGGGATGGCAAGTTGCATTGTCTAGCAGTAAAATGGCTTTGGCTGGTAAATTCTTTTCCTTTAAGTAACGCTTGGAAGGTTTACTTTTTTAAACGCTCTGGGGTTTTTGGCTTTCCCTATCATGAACAATGGAAGTTTATGTTCTCCGGTTGCATTACAGCAAACTAGAAGTGTTACTCTTTCTTTTCCAATTTTGCGCCCGGGTGCGGATTTTTCATTATGCAATGCAAGAGTTTTTTCTGGAAGTTTTCTCCAAAACAAAGCAGTCTCATCTGCATTATAAACCTGATCATACGTAATGCCCATTGCTGCAATTTTCTTTCGCAACTTTTCAATAAAGGGTTGCACAGCAGTAGAATCATTGGAAAGTTTTTCGCCAGATATTTTCAAGAATTTAATTCCATATCGGGAGCGAAACTTACTAAACCAACCATTACTAGCCACAAATTCCACACTTTGTCCGAAAATTTGGGAACAGAATTGTTTGGCCTTTTCTTTGATGATTTCCGAGGAAATCGGTGCATTGTTTCGTCTTGCGTTTACAAACCATTTATACAAGTGGTCTTTCATCTTTTCAAACTCCGCAGGTCGCATAGTTTTACGCTTTCCAAGGCCACATTCTGTTCTAGCAATGTAACTGCAAAATATAATCAAAGGAGTGTAAACTCTTCTTACAAAATGTTTTCGTTTTTTACCTATCAATCTTTAATCCACTTGATTTTATGTCCGAAATTGTAGATTTGCCTACATTGTATTGCGCAGCTAGCAGTCGAATTGACTGTCCTTCACTTAGTTTCTTAAGAACTTCTTTTTTCTGGTCTATCGTTAAAAACGTATGTCTTTTCTTAGCTGATGGTGCCATAGTTAAATTTATACAGTCCACAGTTAAAGAAATTATGGAGTTAATGTTTGAAATTAGCTACTGAACTACACGTTACGCAAATATGCTTATGAATATGAACTAGGAGGCTGACGAGCACTTAAACGCACTATTCACGCAAAGTAGTTAGCAGGGGAGTCCCCTTTATAAAATAAAATAAAAAATAACGGAATTCCTTTTTATTTCAGCATATTCACTGGAAAATAAAGAAGTGTCCGAATTTTAGAGGTACATGAATACGTGGTGTCCGGATTACAGAGCCTTCAATAGAAAACGTTTTGGTGTCCGGATTACCGCGCTGTCCGAATTATCAAGTGTCCGAATTACCAAGATTAGACTGTATTTAAATATTCATTTTTTTTACAACAATCGAATGTGTTTCTAAATATGGCGTCGTTGTAGCTGTCAATGTTTTGTGTCAAGTTAGTAGGCAATTTTTCAGCATTTAGTGCCACTGTGCCATTCACTGTTTTTTTAGTGTTTTGTTTTTTTCCTTTATCGGCTGATTGATTTTTTATAGCCTTTTTTCCAACTTACTTTATCGAATACTAATTGCTTTTGGTTTTTGACCATTTTTCTGCAATCTATTTTTAATTTGGCATATCTGCTTACTGAACTGTCACAGTTTTTCTGGCTACGCCAGTTTTCAAGCGACTTTTCTATTAACGTAATTTGGCATTTGCTGTGCAGCATTGCAAAATTGCGCAGAATATGACAAACTATTTTGACAAGACAAAAGCATAAGCTGCCACTGATATTAAACTGATTGAGCGGATTATGAAATTGAAAATCAAGCGATAAGTCATTGCGTAATTTTTAATTGGGGGGTGGCCGATTTAGTAAATTCTTTTTTGACTTAAGGGGTTAGTCTACTTTGTCACTTTAAAATTTTTCATTTTTTTTTTTTTGCATAATTTGAAAGTATATATATCCAGAAATATTGTGTAAAAATTTTAAGAAAATCCGAGCACTCTAACTATTTTTTTTTACCTGAACATCAGTACCTTATTTCGTCTACCTGCGCGTATAGCGTGCATCGATGAACTTTAAACGCGTTTTTCTGAAAACAACGTTTTCAAAATCTAGCTCCACTGTATCTCAAAAACTAATCAACCGATTTTCATAAAATTTGGATCACCTATTCTAGACATAATTTGCACCAAATTGACGCTCGGGGGTTTTGAAATTTTAAATTTTTACTATATATTTTTTTTAAATATGCGAAAAAAAACCGTTCTATCAAAAATTTTCCATTTTTATCAGCCATTTTTTTTGTCTTCATTAAAACCTAATATCCGAGGGTCATTTTGTAGCCAGTATCTTACTGAATCTGAAACATTTTGATTTTTTTGTTTCAGACAAGCCGTTCTTGAGTTCTGATGGAGCTGCCTCACCAACCTATGTTTGAGACGTTACGCTTCACTGCTATTTTTTTACTAAAAATACTATAAAATTGAATAAAAAAAAATTTATTTCTGAATTTTAAGACTTTATTTAATAAATCAAACAAATTTTATATTACTATCATTTATAGTTTTTTAAAAAAAAAAATCACGAATATAGCCTTTTTTTCGAGTCTCCAAAGTAGACTGACCCCTTAAAATACATAAAAAAATGCTGTTCTGCCTAGCTAGGTTTCGGAAAAATTTCAGGTAAAGTGCGATTTTCAAAAACACAAAAATTATTTTTTATTTCTTTTGAATATTTAAGGGTTTAGGAGGCCAAACGTTTGCTGTTTTTCGAGAATTTTTTGAACAAAGAAAGAATAATCAATAGTTGTTTAAGCTTAGAGGATATTTTATTTATATTTTTAGGTACACTTTTAAATTTTTTTGAAGCTATTTCCGCGGGAGATAGTGGCGTTAGAGCGTGCCGTTCATGGACGATCACCATCCGAGTGTCTTGGTGGTGGGAATTTCTGAAGTTGCAATTTTTCTCTGAACTCAACAGCATTTTTTTTTATTAACAACATATTTCTTAAGAATATGTATCTAATTGTGGTCAAAAAATATTGAAAATTGCATGCTTTTGAGGCGCTTAAACACAAAGTAGTTTTTTTATACCATATTTTTCATCTATTTTGCTTAAAAACCCATATTTTAAATAATAATATAATACCAGAATTAGGTTCATATAGATTAGAATTGAATAAAGAAAAAATCCCGGAAAACTTTGGAGCGATTGGTCGATAACTTTTTAAGCTAGAATTCCCACCAGTTGGAAAAAAATAGTTTCGAGAAAAACGTCGTTCAACTAAAGCGCGCTACGGTGCGAAACCAAAGGGCAGTCACTTAAGTGCTCATAGAAGCAGGAATACTCCGAATTTCGCTTTAAAATTTTTACCACATATTCTTGAGTAGTTATACTAACGATTTATGCAATTAGAAAAAAATCGAATTTTTGATCGATCTAAACCGGTTTCCCCCCTTAATCTATGAAACAATAATTTCTTGCCGACTATTAAACTAAAGTTAAAATTAAACTTAAAAATATTAGTGCAAAGTGTTTTAGGCAAAGAAAAATCAAGTTCGACAAATGCTGAGATTTGGTTTTTTGTTTTTATTTTTATTTATTGCGGATGAGGGGGTTAAAAAAGGCCTAATGCATCATCAAAGCTGCCGTCACAGCAATGGTATGTCCCGAGACCAAAAAACTACCTCTCATTTGGCACCGTCGTCCGCTCTGGAACCGCTTTCGCATCACTTCAGAGTGGCGCTCCATCTTCCTCATTACAAAGGTCTATGGACCTATGTGCCTGCGTCCAGGTCCCGCTTTTTTATCCGGAGAACTCTTACCGCGAAATTACTGATGAGATGAAATTTGGTTAAACCCGCAAATAGTCATTTCAATAAGTGCATTAGGGGCATAATTCATTATTCAAATCTATTAAAGGTGGTATCAGTAAATCAGCTGATTTGTTTTTTGGATTCGCCGTGTCCATGTGGCTGTCAGCACAGAGTGAAGCAAGGCGAATTCAGTCTTTGTTTTGTACTTTGCCAATACTATGCTTTGACAATCAAACGTGCAAAACATTGTTGGTAGTCTAGGGCCACCACTTTTAATGAATGCGCCTTGCTTCACTGTCCAAAGACCCTTCATTTATCTTGTCTATTATTTCTTTTTCTCTTGACTTTAAAACTCCATTTAATCGCCTTGCTAGAATTTCTGGAAGAGAATAATAAATTTAAAAAATAACATCACTAACCTCATAAACTGTAACCCATCTTCGATTGCATTTGCATTGCTGAGTTATGTGCCATAAGTCAAATTTTAATTACTTGCAGCTACAAAGATTTTTGCATTCCCTCTTTCACAAAACATTCTTCGCTATTCCCCCATTATTGTATGTGTGCTATATAATTCTTGTGCATAAATCCATTTCATAATCCAATTTCCTTTAGTTAACACAAACTCATTTCCACATTCTCAATTCTAAGCACTCGCCTCGACCTTTAACCGTCACATGTCAACTGCCAGACATAAATAAATGTGACTGTCATCAGCAGCATAAAGGCAACAACACACAAGGATTTGCAATCATATTTTACCATCATTTAAATGTGCACTCATTACAATTTGCAACAACAAATTTGCCAGCAGCAACCATTTGTTTTTTTAAGTTTTCCACTCTGCGACACCCCATTGCCGCACACCATTCACCCTTTTTTTTCCTCATTAATTTACTAATGCATGCACTTTTATGCGCTCATATGTTTTGTAGGAAATGTTATTGTGCACTTGTTGCACATTTATTTCGCTTTGTGTCACACAATAGTTGTCATTGTTCACTGCATTGTTGCAGCATTGTCGCCGCGGCGCTTTGCCTTGTCAAATCTGACATCAACTGGGGTTAATGGCTGACTGCCTCCAAATGAATGTGCTGGTGCAAACATCTAGCGCCCCTACATTTGCACCACTTTATGGCCAACAACAAGTGCATACCAAAAAAAAAAAAAACAACAACAATTAGTGCAATCGAAAAGCGTCAAACTAACTCACTGGCTGGCTGGTTGCTTTTGTGCTGATATTGCAAAGGGACACAATTCCACTTGTCGCCAATATGTACATACATATGTAATACATGCATACATACATACATATATACATACATGCATTAAATGTGCATACGTAGCCGGGTTAGTGTAGCTGATGTGAATGGTGGCAACTTTGTTACGCCTTTCCCTGCTCGACATAGCAGCAAGAGAGAGGAGCTTTTTTTTCTAATGTAGTTGCGCTTGACTTGCAATAATTTCAACAGCTTACACTTTAAAAGGAGGTGTGCATATGCGAATACCCACGCACAGTGAAGCTTCCTTCTAACGAACGTCATTTTAACGAAAAAATCTATGTAATGAATTTCTCTTGGAAGTAAACTTCTTTATGCGAGATTTTTTTTTATTTCATAAAATGTTCTGCAGATCTAACGAAGATATTTTGAAGGGAAGAAAGAAGATTCCGAAGCAGCGAATACTCTACATACGAGGGCTGCAAACTTTGGTGTCTGGGGCACCGTTATTAATTCTCAGTAGACTCTACATAGTTATCAAGAGCTCTACATAGCAAAATATTCGCTCAGAAATCTCTACATAGCTTATTCTATGTACAGTGGCGGCTGGAGCGCTCTTATCACAAGCAAAGAAAAAAAAATTCACTCAAAAATCTCTACAAAAATTTTTTTTATATTGCTTTTCAGATTACATTCAGACGTATCAACATACCGTTATCATATGGTTCACATAAAAAATATTAAAAATCTCTACATAGCATTTTCTGTGTATTTTGGTGTCCAGAGTACCGTTAGCGAATGATTTAAATGAAAAATATTCACTCTTAAAATCTCTACATAGTTTTTTATGTTTATATTGACGTCTAGAGTATTGTTATCGTATGATTTACCTAAAAAATATTAACACAAAAATCTCTACATAGCTTACTCTCTATACATTGACGTCTGGAGTTGCCTTATCAAAAATCTCTACATAGTTTTTTATGTATATATTGACGTCCAGAGACCCCTTAACGTATGATTTGCATAAAAAATATTCACCCAAAAATCTCTACATAGCTTAATATCTATATAAAAAATCTCTACATAGCGTTTTCTGTATATATCCACGTCTAGAGTGCCGTTATCAAATGATTTACATAAAAAATATACACTACAAAAACCCTACATACCTTGTTTTATATACATTGACGTTTTGACGTATCGTTATCAAAATCTTTGCATAGCAAATTGCCCACTCAAAAATCTCTACTTAACGAATTGACAATGGATGTGCCAGTTTTATTTTATGTATAATATTATATTATGCACGTTTTATATGAAATACTCGTATGATGTAAAAATGACCAACTACGCCTATAAATCTCTTTTCTCACATTTCTTCGAATCTTTTTAAATCGCCATTTTAGTGACACCTCTTCTATACACTTATCTATATGAATTTAAAGACTCTCCTGATAAAAAACATTATATGCTCATCGCCTTCTAATTCGTTACATCGAGGTTTCACTATATGCTTATACATATTTCTATGATTGTATGAGTGTGATTTTCTACGGGTTTGCACCCTCATCAGTTGCGGTTTTGATATGCACAACTCAGCAGCTGTGATAAGCGAAACAAAAATTTTGTTGAATTTGCATTCGATTTTATAAGAAAACCTCCTTATGGGACAAATATATAGGTATTACGTGTATGTATATGTATATGTACTTATATATGGATGCAAATATTTAGGTGCGGTTAAAAATTATGTATAAAAATGATGCCGCTAGCTTTTACTTTCATTTTCTTAAACTGCTTGAATATAAAATTACTGGCTAGACTTCCTGGATTGTTTTTTTTGCAACTGTCTTGAAACAATTATTTCCAAAGCCTGGCTGCCTACTCTACTTACATATACATTTGTATACTTCTTAGCTTCCGTCTTCCGTGCTGTTAAGGCTATTAGAAAAATTAGTTGTTAATTAACTACTTTTTAAAATTCATACTTCATTTACTCATCCAAGTGGTGATTGATATCGGTTGGGCTATGCCAATAAGTTACAACTCGATGAGATGAGAATTATGAGGCAGGTTTCTTTCGACATAAAATTCCAGCATATCACTATTAATTACTATTAAAATTTGAGCTAGTGAAAATGTTCATAGGAGAACAGATGGAGGCAAGATAAATATTATGTAAGCCTGCTCGAGATTCTTAAACTTAAAAAAAAAAAACAAAGCTTTTTAATAAACTCTGCTGCACTGGTTGAGCGTCTTTTAACATTTAACGTTGTGGTGTAAAAAAAATTATAAAATATAAAAAGTTATACGAAACTTTCCTTCTGCAGAAGGCAAAGGGGTGACAATTTTTGACCTTTTGGGTTAGTGCCTTTTTTAACCCAAACGCAGACTCTTAATTTTCTGTGCTATGGAGAACGCTAGACTTTGCGAAATCCAAGGCTTCTCTACTTCAAAGTGTGGTTAGACAACAAACGAATACCCACCTAAGGGCTCAAGTATGTTTCACATTAGAACAGCCCACATGGAATAGAAATAAATACTTGGAGATTTGCACTTCGACATAAAGCTCTTTTGTGGCCTCTACTCATAGCAATACTCATTCAAACCCGGTTCCTAAATAAACCTAAGATGTAATTGGGTTGAGCTGAGCGAACTTGCCTTTTTTCTGGCCGAGATGTCTACCTTTTCTTTTCACTACGACATCACATTCGAGAAGAAGGTGTGCTGAAGTTTACGGGAATTAATCGCAGAAACGACAGCAATTGGTGGACCATATCCCGAGCCTAAGCAGATTGTTGCGTAAGCTGCAATGACCTGCGAGAATGCCAGTGAGTGTTCTCAGTTTAACCTTCGGGAGGCTTATGAGAGGGCTGAATATCTTTTGATTGTACCTTCTCAATAAGAATTTAACATTGCACAGCTCCATTATTTGAGGCAAGCTTATATCTCTTAGCCGTAGCTCTTCGCTTTTAAACTCTTTTTTGATGGTATATTGTGGTTCATGGCAAGGAATGAATTAATAGCGAACCCACTGTCTTTTTAGCTAATGCATCAAGTGCCTCATATCCAGGTATACCCATTGTCCTGGAACCCATATAAACCTGATTGGATTATGTAATCTTAATAATTTACATTACCTATGCACTCAAAGACAAGCGAGGAGTTAAGCTCGAAGGAAGATAAAGCCCGGAGTGCAGCCCGGCAGTTCCTCAAAATGGCAATCCGCTCATTATCGAGTTTCCTTTCTAAAATGAGCTCTGCACATCAGCAAATGGCATACCGATGGCATTTTGCGCTTGGGAAATGCTGAGATCCCAGCACCTATGCCTTTCGTTGTTTCCGAGCCATCTGTTTATCACTACAGATTACACTATTAGAGTTTCCTTTCAAAGATGGTGGTACTCCAACCTGCTTTAGTATCCAGTTGAGTTATGCACCCACCAACTATGGGGAATTGAGCAAACAAGAGCTGCAGGCTTAACAATTTGATGTTCTTGGATAAAATCACTTTACCTTTGCCAAAACCTTCCCTGTGTTAAATAAAAAGCGTTTGGTTGACTGCTCAATAACTAAATGAAACAGTGCTAGCTCGGAACTACCTCTAGTGCAACATACCTGCCCGTACTGCCGATTGGACGGCCCTCGCGATCACCACCCAACAGCTACTTATGTTATCCCCGGACTATTTCTCCTAGTATACATCCTCCATAGTCTAACTGAATTTGAAATAAATAATTTTTTTTGTTAAAATATCTTCACACCGCGTCACTGACACTCACACATTTTCGATAGCTAGATATGAAATGAAGATACGCACTGCTACTGCCTCAACTCTTCACAATACTTCATGTAGCACCAGTTCTTCTAGAAGGTCTAGGATAATACGGGACTGGGCTGGGCGTATGGCCTATATTCTGATATTCCTATTATGATCATCTATGTGGCATTGCATTCAAGAGGCAAGTGTATTGATGTTTTTGAAGATGATTCATAAAATCGGGCAGTTGTCATTAGCTCATACCCCGAGTTTGTACAGATGGATTCACCGGCTTACAGTGAAAATGTCTGGGAGCATTCTCAGTTTGTTCTTAGTAAGATTTACAAATATTTCCGCATCTTTTTCAGGCTGTTCTTGGTTCCTTATAGGTTTGAACGAAGTGGCGAAAAAATAATCACTCTATCGGAAGATTCAAAATTTTTGAAAATGGCGTGGTATGTTAATCACACTTGATACTTGTGAACCAGACAAGCAATGGAGCGCATAAAACTAATATTAATGACATAAAGATTTCCATCATTGAAAATCTTTGTTTTTCTTTAGTAAAAAAATAATTCAAAAACAAAGTTGAATGATTAATTTTGCGCCACCTTGTATATAGATATCTAACGTAAAAAGTAAATAATTTAGAAGAATTCAGAAAACTATTTATATTTTACTTTCCTTGTCCTCAATTTATTTATGCCGCCTTTCTACGCCAAACACCACCAATTATCCATCAATCTAAAACCAATTATCCTTCCATCTGCAATTCATCTTCTTTTTTCTTTTTATTCATATTCGCCTTGATCTGTCTGCCTTTCGCCTCTTTAAGCTAATTTTTTTAGCTGCATAGATTCCCAAAATTATCCACTCTTGATTCTATGGCGTAAATTTACCAGAGTTCTTAAAATATAAAAATTAATTAGTTAGAGTTTTACTTAATTGCTGATCAGCGTAACCGAGGAGAATCTGTAAGTGATACTGGCTACCGAGCAGCGTTTAACAAAGCATCTCTTATAATTTTTAGGCACATACCAAGTCAACAATTCGTTCCACAATTCCTGATGATAATTTCAGATAATAGAGCAATCGCATAAAACTTAAACGCACGATGTGGCTCATCTGCTAAATATACTATATAATTAAAAAGACCACTTAAGTACGGGTAGGTAGCCCTTTAGTAAGAACCTATTTGTACTGTGCGCATAGTATTGAAATAATTATGTACAACATAAGCTCGCTGAGAATTGCAGACATGCGTGTAATAATTACAAAATAGCGCGACCCGCTTCAAACTGTATGAACGGGTACTCGTATATGTCCATCAACTTGCAGTATTTCTCACAGCGCTTTATAATAAATGCTTTGTAGTAAATGTTTCAAACAAATTGGAGAAGAAGCTTGGCCTGAACACATTTCAAGGCTGTGTATGCTAGTCTATTATTATTTCTATGTATTGTGTTTTTTTGGTTTTTAGTTTCAGCTTATGAATTATATCGTTTCTCATTGCTATTAACCGATTTATTCGTTAAAGTGTAACACAATTTTTGGTTTTTTTGGTTCGCATATTCAATACTCGCCACAGTAGTCATGCATACGAGGGTTGTTAGTTTGTTTTTGAGTTAGAGAATTAGAGATATTTGTAATCAAATATGACTTCTTTTTTTATTGTATGTATGAGTATTATCTCTGAAGAGCATTCCCTGCCTGCACAAGGGTTTTTGGAAAAACATGGAAAAGCAACGAGGGCGGTAAATGAGCGCAATAAATTGTACCGGGTCGTGTGTGTCACTATAACAGAAGCAATGAAAACATGTCCGGGTGACGCATAAGGTCTGCTCTGCATACCTCCGCTTTCCATTTTAATTGAAAAAGATGTTCTCTTAAGCGCTTTAGGATTAAAAGCTATCTTTAATCAACAAAATGTGGTTATGAAAAAGAATTTAAAGACCTCCGAATACTTTCGACCTATTCTTTACATGGTTGATACATTATCTCCCAAACCCATTCTTTTAAGGAACTTTCAAGTTCTTATTAATGAAACAAACGACCTGTAAAAACAATTCCATCACCTTCAAACCTGGCTCCCAGATATGGTTTACTGATGGCTCGGAATTATAATATGGTAGAACAGGGGCGAGAATCAACGAGCATGAATTCCAAAAATCGATTCTACTCAACAATCTTCCAGGCAGAAATACATATCATCGAGATATGTGTGAGGGAATGTCTCTGTAGGAAAATGAGAGAAACCCACATGTACATACTTTCAGATAGCCAGGCGGCTTTGAAAGCCCTTCTATCAACTTTAATCACCTAGAAAATGGCATTTGACTGTATGAACCGTCTTAAGATATAAGGGAACTGCAACACAGTACTATAAGGTAGGGCTCCTAAACAAAAAAAGATATTAGGGGAGTGAAATGGCGGACCATCTAGTAAAAAAAGGGGCAAACACGCCTCTAATCAGGTTAGGTTAGATTGTCCTGGCTGGCTGGCATAGGTGCATTGGTCCTTAGTGGTACCAGATGGAGCATGACCCTTATGTTTCTTTGTGGTAGGCTTCTGGTAATAAGCTTACGTCTTTTGCGAATCTAAGTAAGCTCTGAAGCTCTAACCTCTCATATTGTGGTGCTCCTAATTGGTCCTGAACCTTTCTGTGAATTTACAAAAGCCCATATTTCTCCCAAATTTAAAGAAGAAGAAATTCGTTGAACACTGCCATAATTCTATCGGTCAGCAACAAGCGAAACAATTCCTAACGCTGGACGGTGAAAATTCTGATAAGCTACTTTCGCTCAGCAGAGTAGACTTAAGTCTTTTTATCTGGTTATTTTACAGGTCACTGTAACCTGAGATATCACTTGAACAAAATTAGTCTCTCTGAGGCCATAATCTGCTGATTCTGTGAAGTGGAGACTGAAAATTTAGAACACATTCTTTGCGAATGTCCTGCACTAGGCAGATAAAGGCTATACCACCTTGGTGATACTACTATACATTAATGTAAAATATGGAACAATCAATCGCAGAATATGCTAAGATTTTTTAAAAAGTCTTAAATATAGGGAAAATCTCTTTTGGTCGCAGTGCGCAGTAGCTTAATGATAATAATAATAATAATCTCTGCAGATCAATACACTCTTGCATGCATTTGAATACATTTTCAAGAAGTCTTTTTTTCGCGCCATTAGTACCAAAATATACTTTAACTATGGTGGTGTATGCCAGGGCCGAATGGGTTGATGCGTGACTACCATTCGGAATTCAGAGAGAATAGGTTCAAGTCTCGGTGAAACATCAAAATTATGAAAAAGTTTTTTTTAATAGCGATCGCTCCTCGGCGGCAATGGCAAACCTCCGAGTGTATTTCTGCCATGAAAAAGCTCCTCATAAAAATATCTGCCGTTCAGAGTCGGCTTGAAACTGTAGCACCCTCCATTTGTGGAACAACATCAAGACGCACGCCACAAATAGGAGGGGGACCTCGGCCAAGCACCCAAAACGTGGGTGCACAGCATCGATTTTTTCCATCACAACAACCAATTTCGTTCAACCTTCACGACATGCGTCCTGTAAGGAAGTCTAATCCCGTTTGAATTTGGAAAACCAGCAACACATAGTGGCCCAAAGCGAGCAAGTTGTTCGGCACCTTGTTGTTGATTAAATCCATGTCGAGAGTATTAGGAAATCCTCACACGACCCATCACGCGGTTCAATTCTATTTCTTAATCAAGTGGAGTGTTTGAAGCTCCTGTGAACAACTCAAATCGCATTCGTATTACAAAAAGTTCTTAGCACCATCAATAATAAAAATGCCAAACTTTACGAAGATAATGTCAGATTTGACACATGCGCGTTGGTGTTGCCATATCTGAAAACTGAAGTAGCAACCTTCGTATTTCTTCAAGGTTTCGCTGCACTCAACAGCTTCAGCGTATATGAATAGCCTGCGAATGAGTTAAATGTCTTACGTTTTTTTTTTCTTCACAGCAATTAAAATTATAATGTAACGTATTTTAGTTAATTTATTGTGGCTTCCAGCGCATCTTTTACCAATTACCAACAGAATTTTATTGCTACAGCTAAACAAAAAGAGTTGAAAAAATCCCACATACAAGTAGATACAACTCATGGCGTTTGAATAGCACCTAACTGTATTTAAATACCGTTACTACTTTCAATTCGTCACAAGGCATCACAACCAATCAGCCAATGAATTGAAGACGTAGTGCTTTGAAGTGCTATCAAAATTTATAATAATCCGCTATAGAAAATTGTTATTGATAACCAAAATGAACTGTTAAAGAATTAAGAGTTGCATAATGAACCGATGCGATGGTAAAAGAGAAGGCATTACAAATTTCTGAAAACTTATTTGTGTTTTTTTTCTATGTTGTTTTTTTTTTTGCTTTTCCTGTACAACGAATCTCTAACGGATAAAGGCGAGAAGTACAATATCAATTATGGCATATTTAATTATGGTATACAAAGCGAGTATGACGTAAAATGCCTTAATTATGCAGCTTACTTGCATGTGTGTGCATGCGAGGGGCAGCTGATGAGTTTGCGGCTTCAAGTACGAAAAGAATGAAACGTGTGGTTTCATGCATTTGATTTTTAATGTAATCTTTCTCTAATCAAATAAACTATTCATATAGAGAATATGATGACAAGTTACAGTGATCACCAGTTCAAAAAACAGAAGAAAAATGCACTCAAAATTTTAGTATCGATTTGTGTAGGGACCGAGTGCTCTGTGTTAATGGTTGAATAACTCGAGAAGTATTTGTCGGATTCACTTCAAATTTTCACACAATATTTTTAAGATATTATACTTTAAGAAAATGTAAAAATCTGACTACCCCTAACTGCTTAACTTCAGAATCATCTTCAACGGCCCCTTTCATCTCAGGAGGTGGGCCGAGAGTATTACCGTCCTTCTCTTTTTAAATAAAAAAAAAATAGCAAAATCCTTCTACTGTGGGACTTACTTACTTAGGTGGCCATAACAACCCGTTACCGAGTTACGGCCGACCTCACTAGCTCTCTCCAGGCGCCTCTGCTCCGCGCGCGCCTTCTCCAATTCTGTACACCAAGCGAGCATAGGGTTTCCTCCACCTGGTCTTTCCACCGGAGCAATGGTCTTCCTCTGCGTCGGCTACCTTGGACTTCGCCTTCGAACACCTTCTTTGCTGGAGCTTCTTCATCCATACGCACGACATGCCCTAGCCAACGCAAGCGTTGGATGGCGATGCGTTGAACTACGTCAATGTCGGCGTAGAGCTCATACAGCTCGTGGTTCATTCTTGAACGGTAGTCTTCGCCAACGCGCACAGGACCGAAGATCTTACGAAGAACTTTTCTCTCGAACATCCAAGAGCGGCTGCATCGCTTTGTGACACTACCCATGCCTCTGCACCATAAAGCAACACGGGTATGATGAGCGTCTTGTAAAGTGTCAGTTTGGTCATGCGAGAGAGGGCTCGACTACTCAATTGCTTACTTAGCCCATAGTAACACCTATTAGCAAGAGTGAACTCCGTTTCTACTGTGGGAAGGATAGTCAATTTCTGTGACTTCCTTGTAGGTCATTCCTTGTAACCTAAGCAGTGTGAACGGGCGCGTTATCTCGCGTAAACGTCACTCCAACCCCAACTTGCCATATATTTTCCGTGCAACTGTTGAGCGTGCCTGACTCTGCTAATTTGAGTATTACTGGCCGTTCATTGCAAACTGTTTAGGCAAGTAATCGATTAGTGAAACTCCCTCCTTATACCAGAAAATGGGCGTGGAAAACTGCAATCATACATCGAAAATATGATGAGAATATGCTGGTCTAACAAAGGATCAAATGACTTACTGCTAAAAGGATGTAAACTTTTGAAATAAACTTTGGAATGTACTAACGGACATAAAGTTAAGAGTAGTCGCTTATTTCAGACAAATTACAAGAGTAAACTACTGCTAATACAAGCAAAAATCGAAATACGAAAAGGAAATGGCAAACAAAAACTGACTTGGCCTGACAACATCAAAGAATGGAAGGTCTCAAAAAAGAGACAGCAAGGAACAGGCACAAATTTAATGGCAATATTAAGAATATGACCAGAGAACCATGTGACTAAGATCAGTTCCGTTCCCCCGATAGTCGTTGCCAGCATTGTCAGTCCTACGTAACCGGAACGACCCGGATTTACATGCGTCCAAGAACTGCACTTCAACAGCATTCCATGTATATGTACAAGGTCCGACACTCGAAGTGTAACCAATTAAAAAGACCACAAATTTAGTTTGGAAAATTACTTTTATTCAATTCAAAGCAAAAAATGTGTAAAAATAATACAAAATTAAGAATCAATTTACTTTTGCTCCATATGACCACCTTTTGCCTTGCCTATATTCTTGAGACGGTTTAGAAATGAATCGCAAGGTGGTTGCGTAGTTTCATGGTCTGCCACCGAAATGTTTGTCTGCTCACCGCTTGAAAGCAACCTCCAGAATACTTTCCCGATAATATTTCGTATTTACCTTGACGCCAGGCTCGATGAAAACGATTGGAGAGCGCCCATCTATGGTTACAGCGATCCAAACCATTACTTGTGGCGGGTGCTGCCTTCTGGTGGACAGTCGATGACTCAAATTTTCGTATGAACTTTCGGTCAAATAAACCCTATCGTTTTGGTAGTTTACGAATTGCTCAATTTAAAAAATTGTCTCGTCAGAAAACACAATGTTCAAAAATTGCCCGCTTTCGGCCAAGCGATGCAACTCCTTCGCTCTCTCTAGTCTGACTTACTGCTGCTTTGGTGCGAGCTCATGCACTTTTTGGATCTTGTAAGACTTGACTTTGAGATTTGAATTGATTTTTCAGTATGGGGCGGACGTTACGGTCAAATATTTTCAGTTCTTTCCCCCTTTCCACCTCCATGAGGTTTCGGCGTGCTACCAGTGTAATTCTAACGAGTAATGGTGCGATAAACAAAAACTTTATTTACTTTAAGGTGCTCGAGCGCTCACGAACAATCTCTGATTGTCATTTTCCAGCAAAATGTAATGGAAGCACATTATTACGTTTAAAATCCATTACTGATTTTCTTTTTTCGCGTTTACTCTCAGGAAAATGCTTCCGCGCGGTGTAAACAATTCTCTCATTTAGCCAACTAACAGACAGCTGACGCCCTTGCATCAGTTACACGAGCGGCCTGAAGTTGGTTACTCTTCGAGTATCGGATCCTGTATGGGGGATGTATATGATGCTACAACAACAACAACAACATTAAAATACCGTTTTTATGTAATCGCGAACATCCAACATAGATACACTAACCAAGAAAAAGAAGATCTCAGAAAATGGTAGCCATAATCCTCAACGCCGACTTTTCGACCTTGAATTACCTTGATGGTATTTCTCTCTTTTCTATCCACGACATCGACTCTCACATAATTTTTCGATGGACTCATACTAATTTTTCGACTTTTTGAGCATTTTCTTGAGTCACTACCAACACTGAACGAACCAAACGGAAGTCATCTCCGTCAAAGATATCTCCTTTTCTCTGCTCTCTTCTTATTCTCTGCTCTTGCCGAACTCACTTATTTGATCATTGCAGTATGCTCAAGAACACAGTGACACTTTTTCAAACATTTGCTGCCTCGTATTGCCTTTTCTAACAAGGAATTTAATTAAAGGCAAGAGAAATTACGAAAATCTCCAAATAGTTCGCGTAGCTATAAGGCAACAGAACAAAAAACAGGCCGAGTTATTTATATTAACAACAAGTCACGCAATTACAATTATTTGTAAGGCGGTAATGAGTTATCGCTAAGTTACTTAAGTCGCAGTATTATCAGCCGACCCTCGTACATATCCATGAATTTATGACATTCGGTTATGAGTGATGTAGCTGAGAATCTTGAGTGCTGAAGTAGAGAATTGAATTGTAGTGGTTTTTGTACAGTGAAAAACTCATTGCATAGGACAGCATTTTTTCTTATTTGATTCTAAAGTGAACAGTAGATGAAATCAGCAGTAATGTGCTGTAATAAAAAATTAAAGTACCGTTTTGTGACTTGTCAGCATTTGTGATTGATTTACTTGCTCATATTTCTCCTTTTTCCCATTCGGGTGGCAAAGGTGCTGCTTGATAGCCTCAATTGAAGACAAATTAAAGCGTTAGAATTTCGGTGAACCTTAGAAAATTCTTTCTAACATTTCATGCAATAAAACCACGACTGCAAGCGGAAGACTTACGGCGAGTATTGTACTCGTAATGAACGCTCGAACTCGCTTGACATGCACTGCGCTGTGTTTGCCACACAACACAACACAACACAGCCGACAGACGAGTGAGGGCACAATAAGCGTCATGTCAATTTTTTGAAAAGTTCAAATGAAATGATTTAAACGTTATTTTTCTACAAGTAACCAAGCACCTCAGCACCTCAGCGGCTCAGCACCTCAGCGACTCAGCTTTGCTGCTTGTTGTTATTGTTGCAGCTGTCTATGCTTTGTCAGCATCAGCAGCAGCAGCACAGATGTACATAATTTAATTTGGAGAAGTGCAGAAATTTTTAAGTGCGCCTCCCGCACGAGCTGTCAGCAGCAGAGTGATGTAACTTGGACTTAACTTGATTGACTACCAAGCCATTTGTATGTGCGGCAATTTGAACTGACCAATGCGCCAATGCTTGCCTTCGGTATTACAACAGGACAGCTGCTGTTCAATGCTGTGCTAGCTAAGTGTGCCGTACTCGCAATTGTTGTTTGTAGTACAACAGCTGCAGTCGTGTTGGTGAAATGTTAGACGGCAAGAAGTGTGAAGATAGTCGCATCTGTCAACACGCAACGTGCGCCGCACAGTGTGGCAAGGTGGAAAAAATGCCAAAATGCAAGGTTAGCAATTCAAATTAGTAAGAGATTGTGGAAATAAAGAATTATTAAATATGGAAATATGTACAGTCAAGAATATGCAAAAAATGGGAGAAAAGGAATAGAGAGCTTAAACGTCAGGTGCTTTGAAAGTGGGGTGTGCTTAAGCCACAAATGCATCGCGTAAAAGAGTCTGATTCCTCTTTTAAATCGTGAATGGCATTTCATGAAGAGGCAAAGTGCTTGAGGGGTTATATGATTATGAATTTCGATGTTTTATTTGTTAAGTGTGGTGGCACAATTTTCACTTCTTTAAATTTTTGGTTTTTGTGGTATTGCTATGAAAAGAGGAAATGGAAATCGAGTCCTTGTGAAATTCACGAATTTATACTTTACTTTACTCGCCTCTCCTTTTACTTAAAAATGGCATGCAACTTTTATATGGGGAGACTGCGCAACAACATCGGGAAAAAGAATTATAAAAAACAATAGGATTTTTGTGCAACTTCAAACTTGCACTTTGTTGTACTAAAATTCAACAAGCTATAAAACTGCATACCAAATATTTGTATTATAATTTTTTTTAAATTTAGTAATATTTATATTTAGAAATTTAATTAGAAGAAATCGAAATGTAATAAGAAATTTTTGGTATTTTTCCAAAGTTTGTTTAAAGCTTGAACCTGTATTTATATGGTTTTTGTGAGACATTAGGTATGCTTTTATAGAAAAAAATAATAGACGTGGAAAAGCTTAAAAAGACGTATATTCAAAACTGTTCAAAATAAATTGCACATTCCGAAAAAAAAGAACCAGACAGGTGAAAAAAGGTATAAAGGGCTTGGCTTAGAGAATGACAACCAACACTGGCTTATTACGTTTGTATTCAAGCGTATTCAAGCTCTTGATGAGTTTCACCAGGTGTGGGATATTTAAGCCCGCAATACTCGCAGTTGTAGCGAAAACAAGAGAGTCCAGATGTCTAAATCTTCGATCGAACAGAGAAGGGCAGCTATGAAGAAGTTTCGGAGATGATTCCTCCTCGTCCTCCAGACAGCTTCTGCAGAAACGATTTGAAGCGATCCCAAGTCTCGACGTGTATCCACCTAATGTCCGGTAAGGATACCTACCAAGTTCGAGATCTGCGGCTTTGTTAGCCTTAGAACTACTATCGAGCGCCACCGAACTACCCAGAAGGAACTCGTGATTTTGCACGTTCGCGAACTAGCCCAGTGCTCGCTGAGTTGTCGCGAAGCCCATTTTTCCAGGAGTAGACCACAGGTTCTTCATTTTGCAATGAAACCGTCTCCAGACTCTTCTCTCTAGCCAGCTCATTAGCCCGGCAGTTTTCCTCTGAGCCGTTGGGACCGCGAACCTAAATGAGCTTAATATTCGGATGCAATCCAGAGAGAAGTCAGGCATACAACGACTAATTTCGAACGCACAAATAACGAGCTTAAGACTCTAATTGCCGCTTGGCTATCGGAGTAGATATTTAACCCCTTTACATTATTGCAATTCACTGCTTCCTTAATTGCGACCGCCTCCCTTTGGTAAGCACTACAGAGGTCCGTAAGCCTAAACTTGATGAGGAGCTTCTCGCAGAATATGTACATCCCCACGAACTCTTCCATCCAGCTTCGAGCCATCCAATGATTCCGAGTGCAATGATTTGATATACACAAAATCATAGCTAAATCTTTAATAGTACATATCCCTACTAACTGCCTAACAGTGCTCTCCTTGGGTTGGGAAAATTTCTCAAGATCCCCAAATTTCATAAGCGGCAGGCCGATCGTCCATGGTCTCTAAAACTTAATAAATATTTACCTCAGTCGGGTGCTTGATTTGTTCTAACCGTCAGAAGCAGGACAATAGTTAGCGATTTTGCAACGATACAACTTATAGCGAGGACTATCTTGTTGACTTTCAAGGAAGACACTAAGTCGAACTTACAGTGGTTTTCGAAAAGCATTCAATAGAGCTTAAAAGCATTCAAGTGCTTAAATCAAATAGCTTATTTTTTTCTGTGAGAGTATGAAACCTTATTAGAGGAATGCTGCTGAAGTGACAGTCCTTGGCTAGATATAAGTATGAGTCGTTTCGGTAACATGAAAGCGTCTGTCGTGAAAACGTTTTATTTGAGTAATTGTCAGCTCCTAGACCGCCTTCGATAATGTTTCTTCACAGTTTTTTAGCCTCGATGTTTTTCGTAGGCAATCGATCAGATTTCGATGAAATTTTGAGTAAAACTTTATTTTACTAAGAAATGCGTTAATCCGCAAGAGAGTGAGAGAGGCTTGCTGGCACCAATAACTGAGAATTACTATTAAAAAATTCTGATAAAGGAGAGCGTTCGTGATATTTCGCTGTTTAATGACTTTCTAAGTGATATAAAACATTTTCACCAAAATTTATCAAAATCAAAATCAAAAACCATGCTTACAATACATTTCATCTATTGATGCTGGGCATGCCCCTTTCAATTTTCATATTTTAATGCCTCTGAGCAAAAAAAAGTATCAAATCAAATTTCAACAAAATCCGATATTATTTAGCACATCCGTCTGCAAGCGCGGTGGGTGTAGCGAGACAACCTTAACAGTATTTCATATTTGTTATTTTTCATATTTACTATTTTTAATCACAGCTTGTACGACCACGTTACACTGTGCGCCGTCGCTTCAGCAAACGAGTACAGCCATTGCCTTCTACAGGCACCTCTCACCTCGTTAGCCTCGTTATAGCGACGCATTCTTCGTCACAAACGTTTTTTTCTTTTTGTATGCACCTACTCACTGACCCACGCCAGGGCGTAGCCACACTGTTATATTTACACAATTCGTCTAAGCAGACGCTGCAGCAAGCGCATACGCCCGTTCCCCCTCCCTTCGTTCAATGTCAATGCTGTGACCTTTGTTAAAAGCTCACTGAAGAAGATATCAAGTAAATGGAAATAGAAATAGAAATGGAAGGAAAAATTACGCGCACTGCCAGCGATTATGAAATTTTCATGAATTGTTGGCAGCAACGCAGAAGTACCGTTTCAAGTAAGTACGTGCAAAAACAACAGCAGCAAATCGGCATGAATACGACTCGCTTGAATTGCAGCGATACTCAATGCACTGCCCACAAGCCATTGTCTGCTGCTGCCTGCCAGACACTTGGAAGTTGTAGGCACAGTCGACAGCAGGTTCAATGCAGTACGCCATTTTACTGCATGCCTCAAAATAGCTATTCAACGCCTGTATTCCGCTTGCCTCCTTGCGCGCTGTTGAAGTCAATGTTTCTTGTTGTTGGCAGCCTTAAATCAAATTCAATAATGTGCGCACACATTGCGCAATTCATTTGTATAACAGTTGTCTGCCTCCACTGGCTTGTTGCAACTAGCTCTATGCGGCATGTAGCTGATTTAGAGTTGCTGCTGTTGTTGTAACAATTACTAGTGTGCCGCCGCCGCCGCTGCTGTTGCTTCGTGCCATATGGCATTTTTTACAAATTCATTTACCACCTCGCACGTCCAACAACTGTTCGCTTGTCCAACTGGATGTCTCTCTGCTTTTTTGCCAGTCTTCAGTGCATACGACCCTTTTTGTTGCTTAAATTTTTTTTTTTTTTTTTTTTTTTTTAAGAAAGATTTTTTTCGCTTCGCAGTTAATTGACTTCGAACCTTGGCAAACTGTGATTAGCTGTTTTTTCTTTTGTTTTTGTCTTCTTTTTTGTGTGACGTTGGGTTTTAATTTTTTTCTGATTATAATATTTCTAAGTTTTTAAAGATCTTCCAAAGGTTAATTTTATTAGAAGCAATATCTTACTCTGCCCTTTTTCTAAGTATTGGTTTTTTTTATGAGATGGGAAATCTTTACTTCTCAAAATGTTTGAGCTAACTTTCACTTCTGAGATTTTAAAAATTTTTCCATCAGAAATTTGAAATTTTTTAATCGATATTTTTTCCATGAGCTAATTATTGATATAATTTTCACTTCTGTGATTGAGAGTTTTGCGTTAAGAAAATTTTTGAGTTATTTTTCACTTTTGAGATCTGAAAATTTTTCTATGAACAAATGTTTTTAGTAAATCTTCACTTCTGATATTTGAAAATTTTACGATAAAAAAATTGTTTAGTTGATTTTCACTTTTCAGATTTGAAATTTTTTCCATAAGAAATTTTTTGAGTAAATTTAAATTTTTGGAACTTAGAAATCTTCCATGAGAAAACTTTTAAGTAAATTTTTACTTCTGAGATTGGAAATTTTTGCATATTATTTTCACTCACTTCATAGATCTGAAAGTTTTTAAGCTAATTTTCACTTCTGAGATCTGAAAATTATACGATAAGAAAATTTTTTGAGCTAATTTTCTCTTCTGAGATTTGAAAATGACTCCATAAGCATATTTTTGAGTTAAAATTCACGTTTCAGATTTGAAAATTATTCTATTAGAATACTTTTAGTAAAATTTCGTTTATGAAATTTGGTAATTTTTCCATGAGAAAATTGTTAAGTAATTTTCACTTCTAAATAGTGAAAATTTTCGCATCAGAAATTTGTGGAGTAAATTTTTTTTCTGAGACTTGAAAATTATAGAGCTAATTTTCATTTCTAAGGTTGGAAAGTTTTGTCCTAAATTTGACTTCTGAGATTTACAAATTTTTCCATTAGAAAATTTTTCAGCTAATTTTCACTTCTGAGTTCCGAAAATTTTACGATAAGAAAATTTTTCGAGTTAATTTTCTCTTCTGAGAATTGAAAATTTTTCCATAAGAAAATTTTTTTAGTAAAATTTTACTTCTGAAATTTGACAATTTTCTACGAGAAAATTTTCCAGCTTTCATTTCTAATAGTGGAAATGTTCGCATCAAAAAATTATTGAGTAAATTTTTTTAATTTTAATTTTAAATTTTCACTTCTAAGGTTGGAAAATTTTTCAGCTAAGTTTAACTTCTGAGATATGAAAATTTGTCTATTAGAAAATCTTTGAGCTAATTTTCACTTCTGCGGTTGGAAAATTTTGCGATAAGAAAATTTTTAAGTTAAGTTTAACTTCTGAGATATGAAAATTTGTCTATTAGAAAATCTTTGAGCTAATTTTCACTTTTGAGGCTTGAAAAATTTCCAGGAGGAAGTAAATGTTTAAGTAATGTTTTACTTGTGTGATTGGAAATTTGTGCGTAAGAAAATGTTTGATCTAATTTTCATTTTGAGATATGGAAATTTTTCCAGCACCAATTTTTTGAGAAAATTTTCATTTCTGAGATTTGAAATTTTTTCCATAAGTAATTTTTTGAGCTAATTTTTACTTCTGTAAGGCAAAATTTTGAGTTTCAGTCTCGAAACTAAGAATCAACTAATTTTTCTGATCTATCATCTGAGCTATCAATTTTCATTATTTCACTTTTTGTTTAGACGAAATTAGTTTTCGAAATAATTCTAGCAACTTTTGAAATAGTTGATGTATTAAAAATTGGAAATTGGAATTAGTAAATTTGAGCTATTTAAAGGAAACTCTCATCAATTTATCTTTGAAAGTAAAGTATCAACATTTTGGATTACTCCAGCACTCGCAACACTGTGCGTCGGCTCAAAAGCCGTTCTTGCAAGCACTCCTGTATATGTATACATATTTATTCCTTTTACTCCTGACAAACTGACATAGCAAACTGCTGTTCTTGGAGTGTTCAATTGGGGCAAGAATCAATTTTAGGAGCAATTATAGCGGGAATAGTCATACGCATCAGTGATAATGATAATAATCAAGGGAACCCTTGATTGAGGATGAGTGAGCTAATTACGAGCCACCATCTATGGGAATTTCATATGGTTACCATTGACTTCCCAGACTTAGATGGTACATTTTTGGAGCAGGATGTATTGAGACCGGAGAAGCTGCATGCTCTTCTCCTTGTCAAACTGCTAGGATTCATAAAATAATCTGCATCCCCACCCTACTCCTTTAAATTTTATCGCTTGGCCTTAAGTGTAATGTCAATATTTACTGCGTGCTTTGAAAAAGTTTCGGCCACCCACAATTCCACTACATTCAAAGTCACGGAAAAGTTTCGTTTGGCTGTCGTAGCGCGTTACTACCATTTAATTGATAGAATAATATTTTGGCAAACAATGGGAAATCTTCCAGCCACTTCTGCCAAAGAAAGAGGTTCTCATAAAATTGGTGGTTTAACCAGGTAGTACCCATCGTCGAACCTCTTAAACTCACTTATCTGAAGTTTTGCGCATGAGCGCTATAAAGTGCATGTCATGTCATAGCGATGACTCAGATACACTACTATATGATTTGATTTACAGTATATCACTCTTTACTTCACCAGCAACAGTCAATGTATATCGTAATAAATTTTTATTTTTCTAATATCTATTTGAAAACTCGTTACAACAGCTACACTAGGGTTGTCTTACATAATCGCGATGTTTACTATAGATTGACCGATAGGATAGTTTTGGCCACATCTATGGTACCTAGGATAGCTCAAGTGAGAATTCAGATAACTTAGGATATATGAACTAATTTTGAAATTTGCTAAAAGTACAATATTTAAGCAGGTAAACTTCGAAGTTATATAAAAATTCTTGGAAAACCATATCAGCATCAGACACTTTAAATTAAATGAAACAAAATCGGGCTATATTTGTTTTATTTATTTATTGATTTAATTTTTTAAATCGTAATGAGGTGCAGTTATTATTTATTTCGATTGCATAAATATTTAATTCAACTATCAACTTCAATATACATCACTCGTTTACCCCGACAGCGCTTCATCTGAACTATGCTGGAAGTCGTCTACTTCTAGCCTAGTGAAACATGGGACCTGTATATGTAATTAAATATTAATTGTTCCAGTTGTAACAAAGGAGCTGCTTTTCGTGCCACAGTTGCAAATTGCTTGCCAGACCAGAAACTGCTTGCTCAGAAAAGTTTGCCTTTTCTAGGCTTTTGAACTCATTTTCTGCATGTTTTCTGTACGATCAGCAGCTTACAAACCTATATCTGAAACGCTTCATATGTTTCATCATCCAGCCAAAATTCTTTAAGAACTCAATGTGAAATCGTTTGGTTGTATCCTTTGCCGTGCTTTTGTGCTTTGAATTTGTGTCTGCAACCTTCTGAACTTTGTATGTCCAAAGCATGGGAGTTTTGTGGTCATGAGTATTTTTAAATATTTAGCAAAGTCAACTTTGGGAGAAAAGCAATACATTTTGAGTTTGAACGATAGCGCATTATTTTGTAATGACTTTTCACTGGTTCACTTACGTATTTAAAAAAAATTCTAAAAATTATGGGAAACCCATTATAAAACTCTCAGGGTTTATTGAGGATAGTCCCGGCTATTACAGAAAAACAAAAATAAGAAAAAAATCTGAGAAGAGGTGGAAATTTCAAAAACAAAAAGTTTGTTTTAAATAGTATATTTTATCATCAAAAATTAAAAAAAAAATTCTAAAAATGTGAAAAAGCACAGAAGATATTTTCCTTAAAAAACGCTATATCAAAATTGTCGGATAAATCTTAAAGTTATTACAATTTTTTCGAAATCTCTTCAGCTGAGTTCTTATCTTCCTCAAGCCCACAAATATACCAATTTTCAGAAAAATTGACAACAACATCCAAAATACTTGGATCACTTGACATACATACATATGTAGATATATTTGCATAATCGTCATGAGCAAGCAGGCTTTATTGGTGACAATGGCAGTGAAGGCCAAACAAGTTCGACACCTAAGTGGTCAGATCCAAAGTGAAGATAACTTTATTTTATAATTTTTTTATTTTATTTTTTTTATTGGATTCAGTTGAGTTATTGTTCTGCCATATTAGTATTAAATTCTCATGTCTATTTAAAAATAGATATGCACTTTATATTTCATTTTAGCAGGCCGTAATCGTTCGAGGCCAGCCAACAAACCATAAGAAAGCTGCATTGTAAAGCTATACAATATTTTTATATAACAAAAAAAAACCAACAATGGTACTAGAAAGGTTGGCGCTACACCGATATGTAAATATTATTCCCTTCACGCAAAGCCTCTAATAGAAAAGTGACTATGAATACCTTGAACTATTTGAAAGAAATAAAAATCAACAATTTGCCACAATCGCCACTAAACAAATGGAATCATAAAATGTCGAATATTAATAGACGATTTTAAAAGTAAGCAAATCAAAAATGAATGGTCACAATAATAGCAATAAATAAAAGTCATAAAAAGCATAAAATAGTCAGCGAAGAGAAGCGAATTGTCACCTTAATGTCAAAGTCAATAAAAGCGCGCTTAGTGGCTCGATTATTGATGAAACAGCTGAAATTATTGTAATGACAATGTCACGATGGGGTGCAAAGCCATCGCAGCCAGCAAATAAACGAAATTAATGAAAAAATTTAAATTGAAGCGGCGAGAAAATCTGAAGCAAATGCGAGGCTATGTAAATTTGTATTATGAGAAGAAAGGTTTCTGAGCCAACCTTTTTAGCTGGCCGTTAAGCGGCGATTGTCATGAAGTAATAAAATTAGTTTGGTGGTGACAATGAAAGAGAGAAGGATTTGACAAAGAAAATCACATGGAATAGAGAATGTTTTGATAGTTTAATCATAAAAATTATTGTTGTATAATAAAAATATGAATTGTGAATAGCACAACGAAAATATTTCATAAAGCCAGTTGACACAATGGGCGATTTAATTTACATCGTATTTGGAACAAAAAAATTAGAAAAAAACCAAGGCTTTAGGAACACGTTAACACTTTTAGCACGGAAAATATATGCAACAAGTTATTAATTGTACGAGTAAAATGTTGTATTTTGCCCCAAAAAAAAAAACCAAAAAAAGCTCAAAGACTGAGTCGATACTGCAAGGATTATTTGCTTTTAACGCGTTGTGAAAATCATGCAAATTGCTGCTTAGTTCAAACCAATTAGTAATCCGAAGATGCAATGTTTGGTGCATACAGCGGGTGCATTAGGACGTCTTATTGAAGTATTTTGAAATATGAAACATACAGCTAAGCGTTAGAATTTCTTGATCGCCACTTGTCTCTATTTCTTTACTCAGCAGCCTAATACAGATTAAGCCGCTTTGATTTCATCAAAAACAGATAGTGCTGCCAGAAAAATATTTTTAAAATCCGTAAATTTGTTTGTGTATTTTTTTTTGTTTTTGCTTGCATAAAATATAATACCTGCCGTAACACGATAAGTATTTCATTTTACAAAGATATGGAATGATCAATATGTCAATTGTAAATAAAATACAATACAAAACTTAAAAAAAACAAAAAAAACTGGTAAGAAAACATATTTCCTTCACGCAAATATTATTTTTGAAAACTAGAAAAACGAAAAAATTGTATAAAAAAATTTAAATTTTTTTATAAACAAAAATATATATTTTTATAAAAAAAAATTTATATTTTTTTTTGTATAAAAAAACTTATTTCTTCACCGCAAATATTATTTTTGAAAATTGGAAAACAAATTTCTTTTTAATTATTTTTTATTTTTTTATAAAAAAAAAATAATTTTTCTGCGCATGTATCTTTTTCGAAAATATAAAAAACAATTGTTTATAAAAAAAATATTTATAATATCTACATATTAATATAAAAATAAAAAAATTTTCCCCAAATATTTTATTTTTTTCAAAATAGCAAAACAATTTTTTTATTATTTATTATTTTATATAATTTTTTTTTAATTATTTATATTTAATTATTTTAATTGCACCGCGGTGCAAAAATATTTTTTGCAAATAGCGATAAAGTTTTTTTTAATTAATATATTTATTATTTTTAATTTATTTTTTGAAAATAGCCAAAAACATTTTTTTAAATTATTTATTATTTTTATATAGAGAAAAAATATTTTTTCACCGCAAATATCTTTTGTCGAAAATAAAATAAAAGTTTGTGTTTCATTATTTATTATTTTCATATAAAAGAAATTACTTTTTGACCACAAATATCTTTTTTGAAAATAGGAAAAAAAATTTTGTTTAAATTGTTTTGTAAAATATAAATATTTGTTATTTTTATATAAAACCTATTTTTTTACCACAAATATCCTTTTTGAAATTAAAAAAAAAAATGATTCTTCAAATTTTCATTATTTTTCTATAAAAAATATTTTCATCCGAAAACAATTCTTTTGATTTGTTTATTATTTTTATACGGAGAAAAAATTTTCACCACAAATATCTTTTATAAAAATAAAACAAACGTTCTTTTTAATTATTTATAATTTTTATGTAAAAAAAAAAATACCACAAAAATCTTTTTTGAAAATTAAAAAGAAAAAGGTTTAATAAAAAAATCCGTTATATAGTATTTCCGTAAATTTTTTTTCATTAAATAGATATTTAATGGCATTTTCTGGCTAATCTTTCCTGATCCTCCATTAGTGCTGTGATGGATACTATTACTGGGCACAGACTTACGGGGGATTGCAGCAAGCTGCCACACGAGTGACTTTTGTCACAGCTACAGAGATGCGAGAAGGAGCATTAAACATTGTCTCTGCCACTGCTTTAATCTGGCAACAACGCGATGTATCCATCTTTTCAAGTATGTTTTTGAATGCCCCGTAGACTTGGAGAAAAGAGACTATATAAATACAAGATTTCCTTCCTAATATCCAGGTGAGGGATACGTCACATTTTGTTGTCGAGAACATGCCTTCGTAGCAGTCAATGGACTTTAATAACTACTAAAATTTTAAATAAATCAGGCGCTGGCCTGTTTAGTAAATCCATTGTCTTCGCCCCGCAATAATTGGGCCAAGGGTCTTTTGAGATTTCAAGCGTTTTTGTACTTCATTACCTGCTAGTAAAATTTTAGACACATTTGAATAAGACCGGGAGGTTATCTCTGTTGCACTTCTGGTAGGAAGATATTCACCTAGCTTTTCAAACAAATTTTTCCGTCAAAATACTTGCTTTAATACCACAGTCCATCTTTCTCCTGTCAGTGTAGCGAGAGATATAACTTCCTCATCGGCTTGATCTTTTATAAATAAAACTGTGCCTGAAAGAAAACTTCTAAGTTAGCTTAGAGATTGGTTGAGAATTGCTGGCAATCATTCTATGTAGCATCTAAGATATTAATGGCATTTTATGTGGCTCACTTTCAGTTGGGTTTCACAACTTTACCTAAGCCGCGATAGTCGCATGGATTGATGCGTGACTACCCTTCGAAAGTTTTAGAAGGTTCGAATATTCGTGCATGAAACACCAGATGATGGAAAAAGTTTTTTCTGATGGCGGTCGTTCAAGCAGAGGCAAACCTCTGAGTGTATTTCTATCATTAAAAAGCTTTTCATAAAAAAAACCATCTGCCGTACGGAGTCGGCCTAAAACTCTAGGTCCCTCTATTTGTAGAAAAACATGATACCGCACTCAACAAATAAGAAGTGGAGCTCGGTCAGCAAAGAGTTTAAGCCACAAATATTAGTATTATTATTATTGTAGCTCGAGAATAAGATATGGCAGTCCATTCACGCCTAAATTGCTAAGAGCAAAAATAGCCAATAGTTAAACAAATTTTTTATAACAATAATTCAACTTCACAGTGGGCGCCAAGCACAATCCTAATAATTTAGCTTATTTATCAAAGCAATTTTAAATCATCCATACATCGACGCACATGTAAAATTTATTTTAAGGGCTAGTCAAAATTGCTGTAATACCAATCAGCTGCAAAAAAAAAATTCGAGAAGTCGTACAAAAATTAACTGGATCCACTAGCTCAGCACATACACACAATTTCTCAACATAACAACGAAAGCAATAGGCACTGTTTAGGTAACAAAAAAAGTGCACTAATGAATGAAGAAAAATTTAACAAACTTTTTTTCAACAAATTGCTATTTAAAGCATTTGCTTAAAGAAAGCATCATCGTACGAGTATTAAAAATTAAAATGCTAGTTAACAACGATGGTGTTGGTGGTGATGGTGACTGACTCCACTGGCCCAGCCTATGTTTGTGCGTAATTAATTACTAGCATAGCGGGAGTTTAATGTTAGAAAGGAGAAAGAAAAAACACAAAAAAATTGTAGCAGTTACAATATTTACTAAAAAATTTGTTTGCAAACTAAGCTTTACCCCAAAAGCAATAAGCGCGCAAGTTGCTTAGTGTCAGGGAGACTGCCCGTATGCTGGCCGCACAATCATTGTTATAATGAAAATAAATTATAACAAAGATATTGAAAGAGTAACTAGGCATGAAAAAGAGGGATAAAGAAGAAATGTGCGTGAGGCGTGCAAAAATGAAACGCGGTAACTATTGTATTTGAATTAACCCCTGTGATGCTCATTGAGTTTGTTTTTTTTTAATGTTTGTCTCCCGCAAGAAAGCATCGGTTATATACCGTAAAATGTGATTGTAATTTATGAATATCAAAAAATAAATTAAGGCTTCCTGACAATGCATTCGCGCTTACTGTGCAGCGAAAGGTCTTCCACGCTCTAAAGTTACATTTGCCCAGGGAGTGTTGATATTCTAGCAAAATGCAACTTGAATGTCAAGCACTCACCTCTTTTGAAATGTTGTTTTTTAGGTGTTATTTAAAAGCGTGTGAAACAGAAACGAAAAAATATTTTTTGTTGTTGTTTTGAGGATTTTGTTTTTTGATTCATTGCTAAAAAATAAAAAAATTCTTTTGGGCATACGAGGTTTGTTTAAAATGTTGTCAGCCTTCAAAAAATAGTATCACATAGTCGAATGAAACGATGGCCTTAAGGGGTTACATACGCCCAGAAACGCCAAAACTGCACTAAAAGAAAAACTGTTTCTAGAAAGGATAACAACAGAAATGAATATAAAAAATTATACACATTTTTTATTAGTACTTGAACTTTATAAAAAAATTTATTTTAATTTTTCTTTACAAAAACTAGTATATAAAAAATCACATGACCAAAAGTACAATGAAAAAAAAAGTTGCTATCTCCTTGAAATGTTACTGGATTTGAAAAAAGTAAAAAAATTTTTGAAAATAAAATTGTAGTTACAGTTTGTAGAGCAGGTATTTTAAATTTCGAAAAAATTTGCAATTGACGGCGTTACAATAGAGAAAATACTTTCGAATATTTAAAAAAAGGCCGCATCAAAAAATAATTTCTGTGCGGGAAAAAGTAGTTCCGATAAAAACGCGTTTAAACTTTCAAGTGCATTTCGATCGAGGTCGTGCGGACTTAAAGCAAGAACTTGAAATGATTTTTTTAATTTATTTTGTTAACTTACGTCTAATCTCGCAGAATAGAATAGAATAGAATAACAAAAGAACCGACACGCTGAAAGGCTCCGAAAGTAACGGCCAGCTGCCTCAAACGCAGGACAGCTACCTGTGCGTATCAAACTCTTGTCGGGCAGTTACATTTTCTACCATAACTGTGTATCTATGGGGAATTTTTATAATCGACTTCAACGGAAATACGCCTAAACTATAAAGAATAATAATCTGTTAAAAAATCGATTTTTTGAAAATTCTGGACGTATGTCACCCCTTAAAACCGTGTAAAATGGCAACGAATAAAGATATTTTAGTTTTGTTTCTAATATTTTGTTTTCTGATCCTATGTTATAAAAAAATTTTTTTTTTTTCCATACGAGGTTCGCTAAAAAGTTGTGACACTTTAAAAAATAGTCTCACATAGTCAAATAAGGCGAGGGTTTTAAAGTAGAGGCCATGTTAAGATTTGCAGTTATGTTAGGTTAGTTGTTCAATGAGTTTTGCGGTTCGAAAAGAAAAACACACTTTTTTGGTTTGAAATACACTTTATTATTCAGCACAATCTTTCATCAACATCAATACATGTTTTCTAACCAGATTTCGATTTATGAATACCAGCCCTGAAGCGAGAAGCTGGCAGGGCTCTAAAATACGCCTCCACAGCTGTTATGATCTCATCATTTCATGAAAAACGCTTCCCATGCATGAATTTTTTTTAGGGTCAGGAAACAGATAGAAGTCACTAAGGAACAAGTCTTGTGAATAAGTTCGATTCTTCTACAATTCACACTCTATTTTATGGATTTTAGCTCAGTTCTGTTTTAAAATAATTTTTTTCCTCTTGCAAACTTGGCATTTTTTCACGGGTTTTTTCTTCAGCTGTCCTAAAAGGTTACAATACATAATATTCATAATTTATTGTTTTACCAGTTTGCAAGTAACCCACCAAAAAAAATTCTTTTGCATCCCAAAAAACTGATGCCAAAACCTTCTTGGCTGATTTCTGGGCACGAACTCGTTTCGGAGCCGCAGCGCCAATTTCACATCACTCTTTGGCCTCCTGTTTTTATTTAGTATCATGACGATAGATCCAAATCTCATGCATAGTCATGAATCGATGCACAATATACACTTTATCCTTTCCAAAACGCTCTAAATTTTGCGAAACACTCGCATGCGAATGTGTTTTTGTTTCATTTTTAGGGAATGCGACACCCATTGTGCACATGCTTCCTGAAACTCAATTTTTATTTATTTTTTTTTTTGTCTTCTTCACTCCTCTCGAGAGCATAGGGCCTCGACAAGACTCTTCCATCGTACACGGTTCTGTGCTGTTGTTTTCGCACCCTCCCATGAGATGTCGGCATCTGCTACCTCGCACAGCATCGACCTTTTCCAAATGTATTTTGGTCGACCGTGGCATCTGCTGCCTTGCGTGAGCAGAAACGCAATACTTTAATCAATACTAGGATCATCCATGCGTCGAAATTTAGACGTTATTCGACGTTATATAAATACGGAGAGCAAAATTTAGTTATACCTTTTTTTTAGTATTTATAGCCATAGAAAAAAGTTGAAACATATATAAATGGATATCTTATGTTGAAACTTTTTACATGATATATGTGAATAGATGTAGTAAAATTAAATGTGAAAAATATCCCATTTTACCTTCATTAAGCGATCCTATATTTGTGTATTTCAAATATAATAATTTTTTTTATTCATGAATTGGAAACATTTAATTTCATGTATTATGAGAAAAAAAATTTTGTTTGTAAAAGCATAATAAAAAAAAATCATTAATTAATGCATGACCATCATAATTTCTGAATCAAATTTATAATGGTATTGATTCACAATATGTAAGTTTCCAGTTGTTTCATAAACTTTTATATTATGATACAAATACATAATATCATGATACATATTATAGCATTATATATTATAATACAAAATTTTGCTCTCCGTATTAATATATAGATATTGCTGCCCAATGAGATGTTTGAGGTTTCCGCTAAATCTTTTTCAGTCACTTGACGATTTTACAATACGATTTCCCGTATTTTTTCTACGATTTCTGGTGCTGTTGCTGTTTTCGGACGTCTTTGATGTGGATCGCCTTCAAGGCTTGTACGACCCCACGTTAAATTTCAGCAACCCATCTTTCTATTGTACTAACTGATAGCGAAAAGTTCTCATACGCCTTCAACATTAGTTAAATATTCTACAATTGGCCTCTGCGTTAAGCGACTATGAGAAAATCCCACAAAAATTAAAAGAAAAAATCAAATTATGATAACCAATAGAGGTTAGAGGCCTCCTGTTTGCTCGAATCTTTTACAAGAAAATTCACTTAAGATGTGTAAAATTGCAAAGTAGTTCTGTAGCTTAGAACTATTGGCGTCACAGAGCCCGGGATGGCTATCACAGAGGTTAATTGTTAAATAAGCAGCTGAGGAAAACATCAGCGAGTTAAAAATGAAAGTTTTTAATTGTGAAATATTCGATTTGATAAATTATTGCAATTAAATATATACGTATACATACATACATAACTTTTTTTTGATTTTTTTTCTTTTTTGAGCGCAAAGAAAGAGACTTCACGAATACAACAGCCATAACAATTATTTTTGAATGATCCAAAAAATGCGTAAACACTTTATTGCATGAAAAAGAAAAAAATAATAATAAATGTCTTAGCTGTCAACAATAACAGCATGAAATGGAATGATTCGCAACAAAGCGCGCTTTGATGGATTTGTGTACGCAGCACTTTTGAAGCAAATTAAAATTTTTGCGCGTTTTTTACCCAAATTCGAGTTACATCATAATTCACGACGCGAAGAGGAACATAAACAAATTAAAGAGCGATGCGCAAATACAAACATAAAAAATAAGCAATTAAATAATATAAAAAATATAAAAATAATATTGTATAATATAAATAAATGAAATGGGATTTTGTGTGAAGTGCTGAGTGTTGAATTAAATACATAAATATTCACACAAAAAAACGGGAAAAAAGCAGAAGAAGCGACAAGCAATCTTAATTGAAATCGCATAATTACGTGTGGTGAATTGTGCATTTTTTTGAGATGTACACGCAGGTATGTGGGTAAATGCAATTTACGTGAAATTTAAGCATCAGCACAGCCACTTGACACACCGTTGATCGGTGCTCTCGAGCGGAATGAAGATGCAGGCGCTCCGCCGTGGGCCATTATTTGGCTGAATGTCATTTGATTAAATATCTCCAAAGCAACTGCATACTTAAAGAGTCGTTCAAATTTATATAAGTTGTACAACTTGACAGTGGAAATTTTATAACTTTTTCGGCTTAGGCGAATTTCTTTTTGGCGCATATAAGCAAAAGTGACGCCCACATGGCAGTAGTGCATAATTCCTAGAGGGTATCTTCCTTTATGTCATTTCATCTTTGATATTTGCCAAGTAGACAGATGCAAGATTTTTCACGATAGAAGAGCGCATTACAATTATTGGAACTTATTATGAAAAGTGGTCGATCTTAAAGAATAACGCATCGCGAAATTCGTGATTGTTTTGGTGAAAATAATCGTCCGAATGAGTCCAAAATGCAAAGGTTGTTGAAAAGATTTCAAGAAATTGGTTCTGTCGTTAATAGAAAAAAGACTGCCAGCCCAAAAACTGGACGTAGTGTTGAGAATATTGCTGTTGTAGCGCAAAGTGTTACTCAACTACCCGCAACATCGATTTCACAATTAGGCATCCATGAAACGATTGTTTAGCGGCATTTACCTGTAAAGGTGCACAGTCGAGATGGGCATTGAAATTATGCCATTTTTCACATATAATATAATTGTTAAGCGCGGTATTTTGAATAAAAATAGTGACCCCCGAAAGAGTCTAAATTTTTGTTTATATACAATATTTATTTCATTTATTTTAAAACAACATCTAGGCGCGTCTTTTAAAATACTTACTTCATTTGTAATTAGCAATATTCTACTTTCTGGTGAGAGACTGAGTTTTGTCATGATAGAAAGAGAAAGTTCAGGTCAGATGTTGTATGAAAACTCGTTTCGACAAAAAAATTTCTTCTTACAAATACATGGTTTTTCACTGTAAGTTAGTAAACCTAAGCCTAGCAGAAAGTTTTTAAATCTTAGTCTAATTTAGCTGCTTGTTAACCCGTTGAATGCGATCTCTTTGCTCTACTTTCTCCCACCTAACGTGTTGTGTTCTCTTAGTTCTATATGCAAGAAATGCCGATTGTGTATGCGCGAACTATAGCAAGAGGGTTCGGGTTGGTCTGCAAATTATTGATTTATTTTTCTCTGCTCTCTTTAATTTCATCACCATCGACCATCGGTATTTGAAGATGTATTTGTAATACGATCATGTTCGTATTTTTGACGTACTATGGCGCTGCGCTATCGTTCTAAGTAACTTGGATGATACTCTTTGTACGATGTCGATGCTAGCAAATACACCAAATATCCATATTGCCTTTATAATGAAATTGAGTAATAGCACTTTCTAGTCTAGTTTCCGGTTCATTAACCAATGTGGGTTTGAAGTTTTCTACTTCAATTGATTTGTTTTGTGTTCAATAAAATGTCGTCTACATAAATAAAGTTTATCTATCTATCATCAATCTTATATCGATAAATGCTTTTGGCAAATCAGAGGGAATACTACGTTGAATTCTACTGGCAGAAGGGCATTTTTAGAGACGCGAGTGACAAAAGGAGTATGAGATATCGCCTAAGGATCACTAATATTTGGAAGCATCGACGCTTTAGATTTAATATAGAGTAGAACTTTTTATTACCCAAGTATTTGATGCTAAGCAGCCGACTGAGGAATTGATGACTAAAGCCAACTGTACATTTTGTAGTTTGTAGTTGTAGGCGGTCGCCGTAGCCGAATGGGTTAGTGCGTGACTACCATTCGGAATTCACAGAGAGAACGTAGGTTCGAATCTCGGTGAAACACCAAAATTAAGAAAAACAAAAAAAAGCTGCTCATAAAAATATCTCCCGTTCGAAGTCGGCTTGAAACTGTAGGTCCCTCCATTTGTGGAACAACATCAAGGCGCACACCACAAATAGGAGGCAGAGCTCGGCCAAATATCCAAAAAGGTTGTACGCGCCAATTATATATATATATATATAAATAAATAAAGTTTTTCCATCATCAATCAAAAATATCGATAAATGCCAGTGGAATACTACGTTGAATTCTACTGGCATTTTTGGAGGGGCGAGGATCATATCTCCGGAAGCATCTCCGCTTTAGGTTTAATATAGAGAATAACTTTTTATTATCCAAGTATTTGATGCTAAGCATCCAACTGAGAAATTGCTGACTACATAGAGACGACAGTGCATTTGTAAGTTTTGCATCTTCGAATAAAATTGATTTACATAAAACTCCACGTGACCCTGGTCTCTGCCAAAAGTATTGTATCTACTATAGATAAGCATAACAAATATATGACAATATTAAAAAATTCTTTTATAATGAGTTGGAGTTTCTAAGATTCCCAGTGACAAGTAAAATGTACATTACTAGAGTAAACCCTTGGTCTGTGATGGCGTACTGCTTAAATCCCCTTGAAAGCGAATGTTTTAAAAAGGCAGCAGCAGTAGAGCAAAATCAAAAGTATAATGTCCCTAAAATATAGAAAACTATAAACAAAGTTTGATGATTTAGAGTAACTTAAGCAAACTTTGACAATTTAGAGTCAAAATAAATAAAGGGTGGTTAAATTTATAGGGCCGATGTTGAATGTGAACCACACCCAAACGTCAACGACACCGTTGGACTTCTTTCTTTGGGGTTATTTGAAAGAAAAGGTGTACGTCGATAAGCCAGCAACAATTCAAGATCTAAAGGATGAGATAATTCGGCACATTAACGGCATAGAACCTCAATTATGCCTCAGCGTCATCGAAAATTTGGATCATCGGATGAAGGTTTGCCGCCGAAGCCACGGCGGCTATTTGGCCGACATTTTGTTTCACACGTAATTGAGCTATTCCAACTTTATCATAATAAAGGGAAATGACAATAATTTTCTAATAAATTGTATTTTATTCAAAATCAACACCGGCCCTTGAAACTTAATCACCCTTTAGAAAAAATCAAAATTGCAACCCTACTGCTGCTACTTGCTTAATGTGCCTTGAACTGACTTTAGATGTTTTTAAGGCCTTCGCCTCATTTGAAATGGTCTTTTTTGGGTGTTTTCTTGTTCTGAGTATTTTACTTTTATTAATAAAACATAAACATTTCGTTTGGTCATACGAGGTTCGTTCAAAACTTTGTCAGGCTTCAAAAAATGTCTGTCCGTTGACATTAAGTATGTTTTTTAACAATTTGGTCAGGATTTATATACATCGCTTAATGGCCAATGTCAAAAGCGATAAAATTAAAATAAACGAAATAATATACAATAATACAATACAAGTTTCACTTTACATGATTACATTTTACAACTATTTGAACTATTTTTAATTATTTTTTTTTACATATTTAGCATTTATCATACTAGGTCGCTTGGTCGGGTTATCTATAAACGCCTTTTTGCGTTTCTTTCCCTTTCTAGAAGTTTGTTGATTTCTGCATTACTGTTCGACAAAGTATGCCACTATGGGCTACAGAAGAAAATAAATGCGTTGCTACCCAAGCAGTACTCCACCATCCTACATTCGTATTTATCCGACCGTTACTTCAGAGTAAAACAAGAAGATTCATATTCATGTCTCAAACCAATCAAAGCAGGGGTTCCCCAGGGAAGCGTACTTGGTCCTTTATTGTATTTGCTCTTTACATGCGATCTGCCAAGCAATTCAAACTGCGTAACAGCTACTTTTGCCGACGATACAGCTATTCTTTCGATAGGAAACACGGAAAACACATCGACATCACAATTACAATTAGGCATAAATGAAATATATGACTGGACCAATAAATGGCATATTAAATTAAATGAAAACAAAGGTGCCATACTCAAATACTGCAAAGTATCTGGGCATGACTCTAGACGCCAAGGTAAGATGGAAAGCTCATGTAAAGAAAAAGAAAGAAGAAGTGGAATTAAAATACAGAAATATGTATTGGCTTATGGGAAAGGAATCAGCACTATCCTCCAATAATAATAGGACTATGAATAAGTTCGTGCAGTTTTACAACAGATGGCGTAACTTGATTATTATTCCATCGATCCACATTTCCAAACATTCATTGGAGAGCTACTGTCGTAAGGCACAAACGTCAGTATAAGTTTTTTATTTGAAGCGTAAACACCAATATTTTTACCACACTTGAAAATGTCGAATTTCGTGCCAAATAATGTGTTTTTGCGGGGAATTCTTCTTCATTATTTTAATATGAAGAAAAAAGCAGCCGAAAGTCATCGTATCTTGGTGGAAGTTTATGGTGAGCATGCTCTATCTGAGCGAACGTGCCAGAAGTGGTTTGCACGCTTTAAAAGTGGTGATTTTGGCTTGGAAGACGAAGAACGCGAGGGTGCGCCGCCAAAGTTCATGGATACCGAATTGGAGGAATTGCTCGATCAAGATCCGGCTCAAACGCAAGAAGAGGTTGCAAAAACTTTGGGAGTTGATCAATCAACCATTTCCAAACGTTTAAAAGCCATGGGAATGATCCGAAAGGTAGGCCATTGGGTGCCGTATGAATTGAAGCCAAGAGACGTTGAACGCCGTTTTATGGCATGCGAACAACTGCTTCAACGGCACAAAAGAAAGGGTTTTTTGCATCGAATTGTGACTGGCGATGAAAAGTGGGTCCATTACGACAATCCAAAACGTCGGGCAACGTATGGATACCCTGGCCATGCTTCAACATCGACGTCGGCGCAGAATATTCATGGCCTGAAGGTTATGCTGTGTATCTGGTGGGACCAGCTGGGTGTTGTGTATTATGAGCTACTGAAACCGAATGAAACGATTACGGGGGATGTCTACCGACGACAATTGATGCGTTTGAGCCGAGCACTGCGAGAAAAAGGCCGCAATACGCCGATAGACACGACAAAGTTATTTTGCAACATGACAATGCTCGGCCACATGTTGCACAAGTGGTCAAAACATACTTAGAAACGCTCAAATGGGATGTCCTACCCCACCCGCCGTATAGTCCAGACCTTGCGCCATCCGATTACTATCTCTTCCGATCGATGCAACATGGCCTGGCTGACCAGCACTTCCGTAATTACGATGAAGTCAAAAAATGGATCGATTCGTGGATTGCGGCAAAACCGACCGAATTTTTCACAAAGGGAATCCGTGAATTGCCAGAAAGATGGGAAAAAGTAGTAGTAAGCGATGGACAATATTTTGAATATTAAATTTGTAACCATTTTACGTCAATAAAGTTTCAAATTTCGAAAAAAACCGCACGAACTTATTCATAGATTGTATACAAACAAATTCTGAAGCCTGTATGGTCCTACGGCGCACAGTTATGGGGTTGCTCCAGCCAAAGTAACATTCAATCTATACAAAGGCTCCAAAACAAAATTATTAAATGTGCAGTCGGTGCTCCGTGGTATATCCGTAGCTCCGATCTTGAATGCGACCTAAATATTGACTCGGAGGTAGACACGATAAAAAAGATAGCAAAAGCCCATGATGAAAGGTTAAAAAACCACGTCAATACGGAGGCCACTATTCTCGCTAATCCAGCTAATTGGAGAAGAAGACTGAAACGCAGAAAGCCCAAAGACTTAATGTATGTACTAACCACACCTTAGCGTTAACTGTTGTATATACCTTATTTTCTAAATTCAAAACAAATTGCTCGTTAGTTAATAAAATTTTTTCTTTGTAACTAGTCGCAATGTAAAATAAAAAAAAAAAAAAAAAAAAATTACTGTGTGTGTGTATTTTTTCAAAGTGCCTTGTTGTTATCTTTTTGATTTCTTCGTCTACTCTTGCTATATTAAAAGTCCTGTGGATGTCATCATTTTTCGTGTACCTGTCAGACATGGTCAAAATTCGAAGAATCTTAGATTGCTGTCGTTGGATTTTTTCTACAATATATGAATTTTTTTGCCGTTCCCCACACCTGTAGTCCATATAGCCAGATTGGTTTAATCATAGTTTTGTACACTAACAGCTTGTTCTGTATAGTGAGTCTGGATTTAGAGCAGACTAACCATTGAAATTGTCGAAGTTTTTCTTTTATTTGTTTGACCTTTTGCTTTATGTGGTGATTTCCATTTAGTTTGGACTCCCGGATATTTAGTAGTTGATTATATTGTAATTGCTTTATCATTTATTTTAATTGGAACTGCGGTAAATTTTGTTGTGTTAGTAAATATAACCTGTACGGTTTTGTCTTCATTTATTTTTAGGCACCAGTTATCAAACCATTCCTTAACTGCGTTTGTGTATCGCTGCAGTTTTTCAGTAGCGATAGTTAAGCTTTTGTCCTATGCCAGTAGTATTGTATCGTCTGCGAACGTTGCAATTGAAGAATTAGTTTCGTCAGGAGGTGGTATATCTGCGGTGAATAAAACATATAGTAGAGGGCCAGGAACGCTTCCTTGCGGAACTCCAGTAGTTATTTGATGAATATCTGAAGATTGATTGTCATATTTAATATAGAAGCTTCGGTCGGTTAGGTAGCTTTTTATGATGCGATAGTAGTCAAAAGGTAGCATTCTTTTTATTTTGTGGAGTAAGCCTTTGTGCCACACTTTGTCAAACGCTTTAGCTATGTCCAAAAATACTGTGGCACATAATCGATTGCTTCAAAAAATGGTATCCCAAAAAAATTGGTATATCGCTGGTGACACGAATTCCAGGACTCACAGGTGTCTGAAATCAAAAAGATCAAAAGGTTCCTGTTCAATATGAATGTCGTTATCGTGGGAACTACAGGGTTAAAAAAAACTTGGCAAAATTGCGGTCGTTCAAAGATGAACACCCGTTTTTCGACCCTTTTTTTTGCTTTTAAGGCCCGAGAAAAATACTACAAATTTTTTTTTTTCCGAATGATCGTAGTTTACACGGTTTAAAATAAACCCCCCAAAAAAACACCATTTCAACTGAGACGAGTGCTTTTGCATTTTTTTACTAACAATTTTTTTCTCTCTTTTCGGCAATTCTCTTTTCTATTACCATCCATCTTTACATTAACCTAACCCAACTTTTTCATGTTTTTTTACAAATCTGTGCTAATTTTTCCCCTGTCTATTAATTTCGCTCAAAGTCCTCATATACAGTTGCATGGCAGAAAAGTTACGCGCTATTTCACTTCACTCTTGCATTCTATCATATGCTTGAATGTAAATACTGACTGACGTTTTGACATTGCCGGATCAAAAAAATAATAAAAAAAAAAAAATACCAAATCAAAGAATGCATTCGTATGTAAATCTGAAATTGTTGTTAAACCCTTTGTAAATCCATTCTAATCTAACGTAAACTTTTTTCTGCAAAAAAATGACTTACCACAAACTACCTTCCTCATTCACCTTTAACTCACAACCAAAAACCACTTTACTATTTTTATAAATCTTTTTGCTCTATTTTCTTGCATTTTATTTCTTTTACCAGCATAAATCAACGCCAAGACATGTCCAAGGAAGTTATGCGCAAGCTGGTTGTAAATTTTCAAACAATACCTCAAACACCGACACTCCGCAGTTTATAAACTGTTGTAAATTTCCTCACGTACACTCCCTGAAAAACAATCGGGCAGCTGTGCGAGTTACAATTTTTTGGCAAAAATTTAAATTCGTCACATATCGTTGCGAAAAGACGAAATAAAACTCACGCAAAAACAGCACACACACATACACAAACACACATTCGTACAAATTGTAACTCGAAGAAGTCTAAAGTTTAGCAGGCAGGCGGACGAGTGAATTTCACATGCCACAAACTGGGTTGCGAATTTACAGTGATCTTATTTTTGAACTCCCTAAAATGAAAAGAAAAAAAAAGAAATAAACAGAAAAAGAAATATAACAAAAACAATAAAAGAGTAAGAAATAAATGAAATAAAACGGCAATCAGGCAGTGAACTGTTATTGATCGTAAAATTTCTGGCTGACTGGCGTTGGCTTAAAATCTGGCTGGCTGGTGTTTGCGAGTGCTTTACTGACTGTCGCCAGGCCGACTGAATGACTGATTAGCTGACTGGCTCACTGACTGACTGACTATGCTGACTTGCCGACTGTGCAAATGACGTATGGACGGACATGCTGTGACGACAGCGTCATGGCATTTGGCGGCAATTCAATGTAGTTCACTACAATTTGAGTGGGACCGAACAAGAGAGACTCTTTTAATAAGCTGTTGTTGGTATGTTTGTGTGTCTGTTTATATGCATGTATGTGTGTACTATTATGTAGTGCGATCGAAGCATCGATCCAGCGATCGATTGCGCGCAGCTACTTTGGATGTCAAATCACGGATCACTGATCAATTTCCAGTGATTAAGCGAAAAGTAGTGAGGAACAACAACTACAATACAATTACAAAAACACCAAGCAAAAATGAAACGAAAAGCAAATATCGGTGAATTGTTGCCTGTAAGCGATCACATTTGTATTTATAAAAGTTTAAAGCTTGAAATTTTTTCTCTCGAATTCTTCTTATTTCCTTGTGTGCGAGCACGTACGTATGTATGTGTGTTTATAAACTCACGAATTTTCGTATGAAATTGGGCACAAATGTCGATTTTTCGCATGTAATTCAAAGTAATTGCAGAGTGAAATTAGCGACGAAAAATCACTTTAATGAACATTTTAATTAGCTACAGGTACGCTTGACGTTTTTCCCCCACACGACTGGATTCTAGGCACGATATTGTGAAGTGTGCTTTTTTTGTTTGTTTTTCCTTTTCTTTTTTTTTCTGGTGTTTTTTCTTTTCTTTTTTTTTTTTTGTGCTTTTTCTAACGCTTTCTTGCTTGAATTTCAATTGTTGTGCCTCCTAATTGCTATTTTATTTTAGACAGAAAGCTCTATTTAAACCAAATCATTCATTTTGGGTCCAGGAGGCTATCTCAACATGCAGACTAAACCGAAAGTCGTCCTAGATACTCAAGGCCATTATTATTTAGATAATTTCTGATCAATAAACTTACCCATTTTCGAGATATTCAATGTTAAAAATAAAAATAAAATATTTTGCCTTTTTTGGCTAAGAATAATGTAATTGAATAGACTCAGTAGGTCGTCCAACATAAGAAATCATCGATTCAAAACTCTACCAGTTTAGTGCCAGGCATACTTTTTGTGGTTAAGTTATGATATATCACGGAAAAAAGGAGCTGAACAGCTCCTGTGGGTTTTTTTTTTAATTAAATTTCATAGGCGTTGTGGCAGCGCGCTACCCTCAAGTGGCCTTCAGAAACCCGGCTGAGCCTGTTTATTTTCATCACCTCTCGCCGCGGGACTTCTTCTTCTTGATTGGCGCGACAACCGCTTATGCGATTTTGACCGAGTTTAACAAAGTGCGCCAGTCGTTTTTTTTCTTGTGCTAACCGGCGCTAGTTGAGCACACCAAATGAAGTCAAGTCTTTCTCCACCTGATCTTTCCAACGTAGAGGAGGCCTTCCTCTTCCTCTGCTACCACAAACTGGTACCGCATCGAATACTTTCAGAACCGGAGCGTTTGGATTCATTCGGACGACATGACCCAGCCAGCGTAGCCGCTGGACCCTTATTCGCTGCACTATGTTGATGTCGTCGTCAAGCTCGTGGGACTACCGTCAAGTATTACTTCGTGGAGAGGGAAGGCGATTAGCCGCTACCACTGTACTGCAGTCTTTCCAGATACCTCATCTCTTTCATAATCTCGGCCACTAAGTCGCATGCCGCATTCCACTTTTCCTTCAAGCGCAGCATATGATGCATGAATGTTTCCGGCGAAGGAGGCTCCCCAAAGATTCTATAAAGTTTTTCTTTTGCAGAACGGAAGCGCAAGCATGTGAAGAACATCTGATGAACATCTTCTATAACGTTTTCGTCGCAATAGTCGCAATAGGCATTGTCGTCATGGTTAAACCTGTATAAATACGCTTTGAAGCATCAATGTCCGCTCAAAAACTGGGTCAGATAAAAGTCCTCTTCTCCATGTGGCCTCATTTATCAAAGTTGAATAACGCATTTGTGCGTCCAACGCTCTTTTGCTGAGTTATCTCACTTTGTTTGCCATCGATGTAATGCTCTCGTATCGCCGCATGAGTATACGAGCTTATAGGCCTCTGTGTTCTCGATATTTGGGCAGCTTCCATTGCTTAAGTGTCTAATGGGTACGTGCAGATATTACTAAGGCTGCATCGTCGGACGTCGTTTTAGATGCGCTACATACGCGTAGAGCACACAAATAGTAAGTAGACTGTAGACTTCGAAAGTACGATACATGAAGCGTATACACTCGCCTCCATACGGCAGAGAGTTGTTTTTTATGAGAAACTCTTTTATGGCAGAAGTACACTCAAAGGCGCGCCATTCCTTGCTGAAGGACGACCTCAATTAGAAAAATCGTTTCTATCATTTGGTGATCCTGCACACAGTGGGTTTCGAACCTGAGTCCCACCGAATGGCAGTCACGCATTGGTTTAAGGCTGCAGCGAGCTCACTATCTTTCAACAGATTTCTCAGGGAAGCTAGAAGAAAAGCTAATCTTGTAATACACCTCCACTTTTTACGTTCCCTTGTTCATATTTTATCTGTCTACTTTCAGCAAGTACTTAAAACTTTTACGCTTCATAAAGCACACTCTACGATATTGTTTAAGAGCTTCAGTAGTAACACAACTCAACCTCTATATGAGCCTTTATGCAATCTTTTTGAACTGGCAGCCACCCCAACTTAACCTAACCTTAAAAAAATACAATAAAAAATTTTAGTTAAAAAAAAACGATATAATTTAAAACTTTCCTTTAATTACTCTTACTAGCGCTCCCCTTCAATGTGGTACACTTTTTTCCTTCTATGCTTGCCAACAACTCGCCATCCCACTTTTGCAAGCCGCGTGCTTCACTTTGCCACTCACTCCTTCACTCAGCCTTCCTTTGCCAGGCTGCTGCATTTTGTGCACCTTGTGACTTTGGCTTGCGTCGATATTGTAAATTCGCGCCAATCTATAAATAACTCAACGACAACATAAAAATATATTCTTGTCTCATAGTTAAATTTAAACTCACCTACAAGTCTAAAGACAGCAATGCTACGCCTGCACATGTGCACAGTGGTGGCAAGATTAATAGAGGCGTGGTTTTTTTTTAAATTTTTTATTTAATTTTTACAACTGCATAGTTTTCATGTATCGTACAAATTAGTTCAGAAGCTTTCGGCATTTCAGGATTTTTGAATCTGTCTCCACAACTCGTCTTTATTTTTAATTTTGTGCAGTCCAATTCTGGTGTTGTTTTTTTTTCTTTGCATTGCGCTAAGATTTTTCAGCGCGCCGAAGTCGAACTGTTGCTTTGTTCTATCCATAATATGGACTGTTGCCTTCTTAACCACCTCCATAGGGGCGTTGAATGAATACTAAAGTGCGCTACACAGCGTAAGCTCTCACCCCAAAGATATTTCCTGTTTAACATTTAGGCTCATTTGAACATTCCACTAAATTTGCACAGTCAATTGCGCGTACATTTTGTTCTTTATCTAAGTTATAGGTCCTCCATAATTGCTTCGAAAAGCGACGCCAAATCGTGAAAGCACATCGGTTGTGCTTAATTAAATTGTTTGTGTACTTTGGTTCAAGAGTAAACAAATATAAGTAATTTTATGGGGGTATCTCTCACAACTTGTAAGCTTCTTATTGAGGGCACAATCAGTTCTGCAAATCAAAGATGGATTGGCTTCAATACCTGTGAAATTTCTAGGCAAACGTGGCCAAGGCTAAATCTACGCCTATCCAAGAATATTATAAAATTGAGTAGACTTCATATTAGGACCTTAGTAGGGGCTCTCACAGGACATTGTCTCTTAGGAAATATCGCAAGGAAATATCGTTTACAGGCATGTTTTCTATCTTAGCTGTAGGAATAAAGAGTAGTTGGAAACAATTCAACACCTTTTTTGCACACGCCGGGCTCCAGTTAGATCCTACTTCTTCATGAATATAGATAATCTATACACTTTAGGTCAACAACAAACTTTTACGCTTTATCAAAACCTCAAGATGGTTCAATAAGGAAAGGGAAATGTAGCCCAGCCCCTGTGACTCACAAAGGACCCATTTCGTGGTCTAAGTGGCATCGGCTGCTAAACCTAACCTAACATTGGTTCCAGAGCTGTGTTCGTTGATTGCCGTATCGTCCAAATCTTTGTTGAATACTAATTTATGTTTCATCTTTCCTCGTAAATATTGCATGTCAGCTCGTCTAAATATATATTAGTATATTTTTTTCCCAACCCTCTCAGAGCCCCTCCACCCAACTTCGTGGTGGAAGAGAAGTTTACTGGTAGTCCCAAAATATTTAATTTTTTTATTTGTCGATCATTTTAAGGGAGCAAAACGGAAAGCTTAAGATGATGGGAATCCTCTGCCATACCATTCATTTCCAAACTCATTGCGGTGTTCACTGGTCACTGGGTGATCGGTACTCCTGCGGAGAAGCTTGGAATTCCGTACAACCCCTATTGCTGTTGGACACTTTCTCTACAAATGTCTGGCTCTGGTGGCTAGGCGCTTGAGATTCCATAGCGTGCCCTTTAGGGATGACTTGAAGAAACTCTCCAGACTAGATCCCTTTTCTCTCCTCCACTACATCAACAGCACTGGATGGCTGTAGATGGTTTTCTCTTCCCTAAATTTTTTCGCAGGTAGTGGTATGGTATCAAAACGGCACATAAGTGCTACTTGTAGTGTACCCGGGGTACTCTTGCCCTCTAACCTACCTACCTAAGGGAGCAAAAATGCAGCTAGAAGTCCGGCTGCCTTCCCTAATAGTTTAATTTTTTATTTTTATATTTAAGTTAGAGTTTAGCTCGTTTGCGGAGAGATAAGCGTTGCCTTTGCGGTAATTCTTTATTTTCTACTTTGTGCTTCTGATTTGTTAAGTTGCAGTATGGCGCAATGAAGGAGATGGTACGCTTGCGGTTTGAGAAGGTTCATAAATTCTGCTGTACGAACCATCGTCTTTTCTTTCTTCATTTCAATTCTGTAACTACCGGGTTGCCCATATTCGATGGACCCATGTGTTTTTTGGGCCCATTCCAATCGACAAAGCTTGTCCGCAGACAACAATCTTTGCGTCAATTGAATCTTATACGGGAATAAATGCAAATCAATGCGGATAAATCGTTGTAAAGTGGTCCGAGCAATGCCCAACTGCTGAGAACGGCGATTTTGGGATGTCCTTGGCGACGCCTCGACACTGGCCCGTACAAGAGCAATATTCTCATTCGATCGCCTTGGTCGGTTTTGATTTGGCCTCTTTGGATTAGAAAGTGCATCACCAGTCGAAAACCTTTCGTACAAACGTTTAATGGTGTTCTTAGAAGGCGCACTTTTCACATTATTTAATTTTTTATACGCACGTTGAATTTTCACAAAGACTTCTTTTGTTGAATGTAAATTTCAACAATTTGGGAGCACTCGCGTGGCGTGTACTGTTCCATGGTAAAAATCTGCTTGGACCGACGTTTCCAACGCGGTATGTCATTAAGCGATCTGACATCTCTGTCAAAAGATACAAGGTTGCCAGATGGGTCCGTCGAATATGGGCAACCCAGTATGTCTTTTTTTCGCCCGTATAGATTTTACTCGTAGTTCCTGTTTATTTTTTATTTTTCAAAAACCAATGCTAACCAATTACTGCATTTCACTAGCGCAATTAAAAGCTTTAAAATTGAAATATTTACCTTCTGATGGACAAAGATTTCACTAAGCACGCGCTGATTCAATTCACTCCTTTGCAATTAATTTTCTTTACTTTAATTTCTGCTACACAAAAACTATAAGTAACCAGCGTTGATGTAATTCGTTCAAAAATTTTCGTTCAAACATTTCTATTATTTTTACCAACATTGTAAGTGTATATTCCTGCAAACTTCTTACCTTGGTGATAGATGCCTATAAAAGTAGGGATGTCGGAAAAACATCGATACGTCGAAAATTTCCGATTTAATTTATAAATAGTTGAGGCATCAATCGAAAGTCGAGAATCGTTAGATCAATGAATGGGTCAATTTGAAAACTTAAATCTCTAGTACATTGAATTTTCAATTTTTCGATTGTTCAAAAAAGCTAAATGGGAAGTAAAATCTTAAAAATTAAAGGATACCTTTATATAACTTAAAAGAAATTTCTATAAAATTTTTACACTTTCTATGGTTTCGAAAGAGTTGTTGAATAGCGAAATTAAACTAATTTCAGTTTTTTTTTTTTAATTTTTACTAATAATTTTTTTTTTTTTTTTTTTTTGTTTTTTAATTTTACTACTAAGCCCGAAATATCTAACCAAGCCGTTTCATGCCCTCCGACATACCAAAATACGTCCAAGTAAATTTAATGCATCGAATCGAAAGAAATCTATCGATATACCTTGGTCACTGACATCCCTAGCACGCGCGAGTATTTACGGCAAACTGCGCAGTGCAGTAGTCGGTCATTGTTGTCCAGAGCTCAGGCGTACTGGTAAAGGCTCTTACATTGCCTCACAGCCACAAAGTATGCACGACCACATAAACAACTATGCATACATATAAGTATATGTAATCTTGCATTGCAGTGCACTTTGCCTTGTAGCAATTGTTTAACGCAGATGCTGCCTCATTTTGCTGCAGTTTTTATACTTTATGGCGCTCCTCACCCAGCTGCCTGCTGACTGCGTATTGTAATCTCTGGGGTAATCAGCGCCAACAAAACACAAATAAAGGATTAACTTAATAGCTAAAAAAAAAAAGAAATGCATTGCCAGTACTTACAATTTGCGTGATGCTTTTTATGTTCTTCATCTGTGACTACCTTAATTTGAAAGCATTCCTTTTTTTTTATAATTTTCGTTTTGGCAATCGACGATCGATTGGAAACGCGTGCCTAACACGCAAACGAATTTTGAGTGTAGAAAAACGTTAGTGAGAAAAGGTCGGTGTGAAAAACCTAGAGGAAATGCTTAAATAACTCACTGGGTAGCAATAAAGGCATGCAAATCCCACACGCACTCCAGGCCCACACAGTCCTAGTTAGCTGGGCAGAGCATTCGCTCAGAACGAGAGAGTTACAGAGGAGTTAAGAACTCGTTTCTTGTCGATTTCTTATCTATGCAGGTTTGGGAACATTTTGCCTCTCCCAGAATAGTTCAAACAAGATTCCTATTGTGGTAGCACAGAGTGAAATTTCTGTATTCCTATATTGGCCAGAGTTTATACCACACTTGTCGTTTTCACTCTGTCTGTATGAATGGTGCTTAACTATGCAAATATGGCATACCAATGCGTGCTATCTCCAGAAGAATCTGCTTGATAGGTATGCCACACAGTTTCGTTAAACTGCAAACAAAATAATATTGTTTAAGCTAAGGAAAGTTAGATAACCATAAAGAGATTCTCCAATCGGGCGTTTGTTATGTGATATGGCAGCTTTCAGCTAAGGGATCCAAGGGAGCCAATGAGATCACGAACAGGCTGGTAAGAGATGAATAGGCAGTCGCCTTTAGGAGTCGGAAATTATTATGTGGTTCCAGATAGTTGCCTTCCTTCGGAGAAACTTTGAGCGTGAACACTTGAGCACAATATCTTCCTACAGACGCTGCTATTTGGTTATAAAACCGACCGTAAGTCATCAGGAAGTACTAATATTCAGTTAGTCAATGGCTATCTAACCAGCTGGAATATACTGAGTTATCCAATGCACCAGTTAAATCAATCTACCGAGAGATGCTGTTGACTATATGTCTTGGTACACAGATAGCTCGAAGACCCCCGAAAGCATAGGCACTGGAATTTACGGTCCCAGAACCAAACGGTCTGTGCCGCTGGACAGTTTTCCAAGCATCTTCCAAGCGGAGATGTATGCCATTTGTCTATGTGCAGAGATAAACTTAGGCAGGAATGTCCGGAATGAGCGAATCGTCATTCTGAGTGACTGTCAGGGAGCACGAATTGCCCTATCGTCCTGTGAGAGCAAATCCTCGCTAGAGTATGGAAATACTAGGAATGCACAATTGCATCCAGCTAATTCGGGTCCCAGGGCACAGTGGTATAACTAGGAACGAAGTAGTGAAAGCATTGGCGAGAGAGGCTGCGACATCGCCCTAATAGGACCTGAGCCCTTCCTTTCTATGGGACAATACACCATCAAAGATAAGCTCAGAAGTGAAAAGCTAAGCCTGAGGGAGGTTTGCTGGCACCAAACTATGGGACTACACCAGGCGAAATCCCTACTGGGAGTGTGCAATCAAAAGAGGCTTAAGAAAATCATAAGCCACCCCAAGGATAATCTGAGAATGCTCACTGGCATCATGGGCGAAGTCATCTACACATGATCGGGACTCAGTCTATGGATTCTTGCCGGTTCTGCGACCTATCCCAAGGGACTCCAAGGTACCTTAACCTGGAAGCTCTGTATTCTGCACGGAGAAGGTTGAGACATTTTGGCCAATTGCAGCCAGAGGAAAGGCACATACGCTCAATCTGACCCAGCTCTATCTTAAATTTAATAAGGGAACTTGACTTGGATGAAGTACTGCGATGAGTAAAGGGCACAAAAGACCATAAAGTCGAAATGCAAACCTCATTCATATATCGATCTATCTATCTTAAGAATTATGGGACGAGTGAGCATATTTTGTGTCTCCAGATACCTTGGGTAGACACACAATTTTGTATTGTTTTGTTTATTTGGTTTGTCAGTGTTTCGTCGGTGTCGGGTCGAGTAGCGAAATAGAGTAAAATGAATAACTATGAAATTTTCGAGAAAAAACAGAGATTAAAATTCGAGTAATCGAGCTCTTTTACCAAGAACTACAATTTTCTTTTTAGCTTTCATTACGGTGGCTGAAGGTTACTTGAGGAGAGAGAGCTAAGAACGTATTAGGAACGAAACGTCCCGTTAGATCACGCTGTACGTTTGTTTTTTATATAGTTTTTATATAATGCCGCCCACAGTGAGGTGCTGGTTAATCAGAGTAGAAAATTAATCTGAGCTTCATGGTATGCTCGTTTAGATTGTCGTGAATAGCTGCTTTTTTGCTGCTCCCGATAAAAGTCTATAAAGATAAAGATCGTTTTTCTCCATCTACTGCAGAGATAAGTTTCCATCTAATGCAGACACAGTCCCGCTCCGAATTCCTCCAGAGTTTTCATAGCGAGCGCTACTTCAGTTAGTGACCGCAGAGGTCACGTAACTGAGAAGATATGATAAGCATTGGACTTCTGCAGAAGATAGCGTCTCTACACTCGGCATCAAGTACTCAGACATCGATATCAATACTTACACCGCCACGCAGTGCATGGTAATTACATCCTCAGTCTTCCTGTGAGTAAATTCAAACAAAGTTCAGTCTTGATTTTACATCAGTGACTTACTTACTTGCGTATAAGATATTTGTAGTTAGGGTATAAGAGGATGAGCTCTCAAACAAAATTACTTATTGGACGGGGAAAAAAATAAAGGGAATTAGACCCAGAGATAGAAGTCAAAAAGAATTTTGGCTATGTATATTAAATTCTAACGACCGCAGTAGCCGAATGGTTTGGTGCGTGACTACCATTTGGAAGTGCGTTTGAAAAAGTTTTACCTATGAAAAAGTTCTTCATAAGAAACCCTTTGCCGTTCAATCTCGGCTTAAAACTGTAGTTCCATCCACCAGTGGAACAACATCAAGACATCATTTTCATACAATTTCCAGCAGCGTTCTTTATCCCTAATCTTAATTTTATTACGAACTCAGCTATTCACTGTGATTTTCTGCTCATTTAAAACTAATATTAATACTTTATTAACAAAAACTTTTCTTCTCTTATATTTTCAGGTAATAAGATGAAACTATTTGCATTGCGTTATCGTGGTAAGCTAAAAATTACAAGTCTTAGGAACAATATTTTTACCTTTTCTAAAGTTGTCGACCTCAGTATATATATATTTGCGCCATTTAGAAAAAATCAGTGTTAGTTGTAAAAACAGACTTTACTTTACAGACATTTCAGTATAGAAACTATTCCCTTTCTATTTAAAATTTCACGCTGACTAGAAGTTGAATCACAAATTTCTGCGAATCGTTAGCCAACATGAATTACTGTTTCGCCTTCTATTTTACCTCACCAAAGTGGACGTTCATAAGAAGGTTGTGCACAGTTATTACACTGCAAAAGGGAATAATAATAAAGGCAAACAAAAATTCCTACGAGCAGCAAGCCAAGTTGACCTCAGACCAGTGAAAAAAATACACGTTTAGAGAAGCCTGCCTGCTTTACAAGCCAAAAAGCGGCAGCAAAAAATTTCCAAAAAATTTAAATATTGAATAAAGAACTCCCATAAACTGCATAGGTAAACATATAACAAGGGCCCTAAGATATTTGACGAAAAAACACAAATCTGTTCGGCAGTGATACCTTTAAAGCCGTCAATGGAATGAAAAATAAACAAAAGTGGTAGAAAACTGAAAGCGGTCAAAACGTCACTCTGAAAATTGTACCTCCGATTGCTGCGAGATTCCATCAGGTACTGTTAAATAGGCGTTAAAAAGGTATATACGAGCATATTCGACACTCAATTCTTCACAGAACCTGCTCTATAGTCAGTTAAGCAGCCAGCCTAATTTATGTGGCAAAAATATCTTGCTGGATCAGTCTATAGGTATTTTTGAGCCTGAACAACTACATTTTCAACTAAGAGCACTGCGTTGGGTGAAATATTACTCAAGGGTTTCTCAATCTTCCTCTTATGGCATACTAAAAAATATTTATGATATATTGCTCCTATTACACTTTGTCCCTATCCCACTTTAGATTTATTAAAATCGCTAAAATTATGTAAAGAAAAAAGAATACGCACAAAACTCGCCAGCACTAAGGCCAATAGAAGTATATGGTTTTCTTGCCCTATTTGAATAGTCTAAAAAATCAAAAAAAAAATGGACCGACGCAAGTAGCAGAGTCTCCAAACTGAGTAGCTAACCAGAGTCACCCTTTCGGTCCTTTGTCGATGCCCGACTCCTGTTCCTTTATCTGCCCTTCTCTAAACACTATTAGCTGTAACCAGCTACGAGTCAGGCAAACACAGAATTCTTCCTGCTTGGTTTGAATGCGTGACAGTATCTCGTCAGCTGACTTCCTAGAAGCCTTGAGTCATCTATTTTAAGAGATCGTGCAAAATTTTTGAATTTTATTGCAATCAGATTTTCACATGGTTTTTGCAACTCCAGAGCCTTGCGTTCACTATCACGCTCAGCCCTCGCAGCTAAGCAGATTCGTTACATTGCATGCCTTTGTGTTAGGCACCCATAGGAAAGTACGATTTCACACTTTCTGTGACTCCTTTATAAACTACAACGCCCCTTGAACAAGCGCTACTATAATAATTCGTCAACTTGAAGAATCTTAAACCCGGAGTAACATAGTCCATTCGCCCTACCAAAATTGAGGATGTGCCGCCCTCAATTCAAGAAGCTTCATCTACAGTATGTTGCAAGGCCACCAGCCTGGTGTAAAGCGGGGTTGCCAATGTGGTCTTCAAAAATAACGCTTCACTATTCCAAAGCTTAAAAACATAAACCAGTACACGAACGGTGTAAATGGACGAGGAAAAGATACTAGGAAGCAGTAGAGAAGAATACAAATATATTTCAAGCGGAGATCTACGCAATGAAAAGATGAACTTAATTTGACCTTAAACTCCACTGAACCTCCTTCAACTAGTAGGTTCTATAGGGAGGAAGATGCAACCACCATCTATGTGCTGGCATCGTGCCTAGCACTGATATATAAGCGGGACAAATAACTGGATAGTAAACATATTTTACCAGAGGAAGAAATGAAACTCAATAAAGTAGAGCAAATACCAGAATTTATTGAGAAAGTTGGGCTCAGATAAATACTCTGAATACACTGTTCTAAATTCTTGTAAATCGTGCTGATACTTTCTAATCAATTCCCGAAGTACAGCTTCTTTTTACGCGCAGTGAATGGCATTAATACCTCCTTTAACCTTTCACTCAGATCAACCCTCGACGACAGTTTACTACCCAGCCTTTTAAACTGTCATTTTAGTATTTCCCAGGGAGTACCAGCAGATCGTTATTCTCGGCGGTAACACTTAGCTCGATCTCAGTAGTCGAGCTGCTAATGGCCCATAGTTTGTTTTTTTACACTGTTGAGAGGCATTTGCCGCTTACTATGAACGATACTTCATCCATATAAGCTATAAATATAGACCTTCTCTCTCCAGTTTAAATAATTTGCTAACCGTAAACGACCCCAGTTCTCTTAAAGAATGCAGAAGGTCGCTCTCCCTCATCCAGCAACACAGCAACACAGCACCACACTTTGTTGGGTTCACGGCCACTCTTGAGTGGAGGGAAATGAAAGAGCGGATGAGTGTTCAAGGATAGGCTCTTAGCTTAACCTTCAGCGAATGGTAGAGGACATAAGCACTCCGCTAAACGAGTTATACACACGAATAGAAGGTGATCTCTGAATACTAACTATAGGGTCTGCAAAGCGCTCTGATCAAAACTGAATCTTAAAACAACAAAATGTCTGCTTGGATTCAACAGATCAACTACCAGTGTCCTTACAGGTGTGGAATGGATGTACCTCACAATGGCTTCTGCAAGAGCTGTGGAGAAGAATAAGAAATTGAGTCGGTACAACACCTCCACAGTGAATGTTTTGCTCTTCAAAGAAGTCGTGCAAAATATCTTTGCGATTATTTCTTTCAGGACCTGAGAAATTTACAAAATGTCTTACTGGATGGACTAGTTACCTCCTGAAAAAGATCTAAGTGGCTTAAGCAACTTAGTTAGGGGAAGAAAAACAGGTATCACAATGGGTCTTACGGCCACCGAGTGTCTTGTCTTAAACAAGTAAACTGACTAACCTAACCTAACCTGACGACTCCAGTAGTTGTTTATTGAACTAAAAAAGGTCAGCTATTCTCCCTTTCATTCCAATTCGTCAAAACTGCCCGTTTCATGGGCCTTCCAAAAGATGATATCGAAGACGACGATTGATGAATGCATCGCTTTAAGTAGGATCAGCTGCTGTAAGAGCAACACTAGTGGTCATAGGTAGCAGTGAATCATGCAGTCTGGCACATTACCTATCCAATTCTCAGTGTACGATGCATCGTCCGATCGAAGCTACTCCAACCATATGTTAAAAGCTTTGGTTATCTCCAGAAATATGCCTATCGCGAACTCTAAATATTTGAGAGTCCCTTCTATCCGTTTATAAGGCAATGTCAACTACAGGGTCCGGCACTCGAAATGCGACCAATGAAAAAGGTCATAAATTTAGTTTGGAAAATTAGTGCATCAGCTTGTGCGACCAGTCTGAAAACTGGAGTGTTGCACTCCGGAAACCAAATTTTTCACTTAATATAAGAGATCTCTAAGGCGAGGATCGCTGTGTGCTCACTCTGAGCTATCCTATGAGCATCCATTTAAACTCCGCTCCTTGAAAGAGAACATTTTCAAGCGTATCTAGGTAACTCCGCATCCTCTCTTTCTGTTTTCAGCGGCAGCAAGCGCAAAAGACCTTCAAGGTCGCAGTGCTTTAACCCTTTGTGGCACTTCAGCCCTCGCCCGTCTATGCACCTCTATACGTACATACTCGTAAGTGTGTCGCCACAACGAATTTTTGTCCTCCTTAAGTAACTGTCAAGCAAATCCAATAGATAAGATACCCCTCTCAAGAAAAAAGGGAACTTGACACATCGCGCCCACATTGATTTCGCGCTGCTGTTCTCGAGCGTCTAAATATTTTGCTATGGACAACACGTTACATGGCATTGTGGTTGCTGTTGCAGCTGACAATCGTGCAACATGCAATGCTGCAAATGAACAAACAAACAAACGAACGAACCAAGTAACCAACTAAATGCACACAAAAAACATCCATCGCATAGTCGATGCCAAGGCGATGCCGTGCCGTGCCATGCCGTGACGTGACGTAGTGCGACGCCAGGGCAGGCAAGCGGACGGCGGCTGAATTGAGCGCGCGCTATCAATTTAATAGCATCAGCGTATTTCATGATGCGCCCTTTTTTGCAACAAGAACAAACACAGGCACACACAGGCGATTGCAAAAACAATGTGTACAAGAGTTTTTTGTAATTGTTGTCGTTGCTCTAGCTGTTGTTGTTGTGGTTCCTGTTGCTATTTGTTCATTGTTCCTTGGAACATTTGCGCAGCAATGCAGAAGGATGCCTTGCGCCTGTCGCCATCGCCATCGTCATCGCTGGCATTGCATCGTCGCCATGTGTTTTTATTTATTTTTTTTTTTTTTTTGTTGCCGTTTGTTGCGCTGTTGCATGCCTGTTGTCTGTTTCACGTTGCACGTTGCACGTTGCACGCTGCTGTTGAATGTTTGCCATTTTCTTTTTGGCGTCTATTTTTAGACCGCCTTTGCCGCCGCTCTGTCCAAATGTGATAAGAAATACGAAATGTGCGGCGTGCTGCAAAACACAAAACAAAAAATAGCAAATCCAAGTGCAAGCTGCCGCGTTGCATGCCGCACTACATATTGCATGCTGCGGCTGCTGCTGCTGCATGTTGCAGGCAGCCAGCGTAATGGTGCGGTGGTGGCGCAGTAAAGGCGACAGCCTCAGCGTCAGCAAGCCCAAAAACGGCGCTGCAATGCGAGTAAGCGCGCGATGGTGGCGCGGTGTCGGCAGAAAGGCATGTTGCGCGGCTCACAAGCAATGCCGTGCGCACAGTGAGCGAGTTGGAAGCAAAAATGGTACCTACATTTTCTGTTTGAATAATTACTAAGAAATATTTGCGAGGCTAAAAATTTGCAAAAACACAATTTTTGGTAGTCTCAAATCATTTATAAAAATATTACTATTATTTTTTGCTAAAAAATGTATACTATTGTAATTTGATTTGAAATTTAACTCGAAATTCAAAGAAATGTAACAAATTGAAAATATGAAATGCTCACTGCTCTAAAATTATTTAAAAAATCGCTTAGCGATAATTTTTCCTGTATATAAATTTCGATTTGCAGTAAATACCAATAATCAAGTAACTAGCAAAATAAATTTTATTTCAATAAGTTGAGCTCAAGACTGGAACTTATGTAAGAAGAGCAATGAATTTTATATTCAGTCTGTGTCTATGTTCGAAATCGTTCGAAGCTGCCGATTTTATGCTGCTTTTTCCGATTTTTGGGCTGTTGAAAGCCACCTTGCGAGCGAATAATCTGTGTTCCTCACTAACCCGAAGTCGGCCAGTCAAAAATTCCGGGCGAGTTTGGGAAAACTGTCAAATTGAGTTGTTTGTCAACTGTTTTTTAACTTCAACGTTTTGTTTCGAATGACAAATATTGTGCTTCTAAGCTCTATTGAGTGCGTATTTCATGATTAAGTGAGGAAAAAAATATGAAAATGAGAAAAAGCCGACGGTTGATAATTCGACTACAGTTTGAAGTTATCTTTAGGGTTTTATGATTATGCCTGGTCGAGTAGCGAAATAAAGCGAAAGCAAAATTCATCAAATTTTCAATAAAACACAGACTTTTCTTTCATTATTAAATCATTTAAATATATTAGCAATGCACAAAATTAACGTTAGCCAAATTATAATAAAAAACTATTTTTAAAAATTAAAAAAAAAATGTATAATATTTACTTCAGTTAAAAAAATTTTAATTAAACAAGAAATAAAAAGCAATTACCTGAAGAAGGAATAAAAAAAAATGTGTGTAAAAATTTCATATTTCTAGACTAAAAACATTGAACTAAAATATTAAACTTATTTCTATATAAGAACCAGCTTTCCGTTTGCAAAAGAAACGGGGCTTTTTAAAAAGGTTGATTGTAGCTAAAAAGCATAAAACTTCTGGCATTTCCACCAGTGAAAATTTTTAACGAAACAGAAAAACCGCAAGTTATTACATTTTAGTTTAAGAAAAAATAAATCCATGAAATCCGAGAAAATACTCGGTAGATGGCTGTAGTGGTCGATAGCTCGTAAAATATCTCTAAAACAATTTAAAGTTTATGCTCGTTGTAAAGGTGACATTTCACACTAAAAAAATTCGTTTGGGTTTTTTTATTTCTGTTCCATTCCGTTGTGAGTTACAGGGTGTTAATGGAAGTCAACAAATACAAACTGCGGTATATATTACAGTTTTTCTTTAATAAAAGCGAAAATGCAAGCCAGGTCGCTGAAATTGTGAATGGTTTTCATAGTACCGATGCTAAATATAACAGCTAATTTTGTGCAATTCTGGTTTCGTCGATTCTGTTTAGGCATTTTTGATGTTAAAGAAAATGTCGGTAATGTCGTTAAAATCACAGAAATAATCGAAATTGACCGACATTTTAGTGGTCGTAGCATGCCTCAGTAGCTAAAGATCGACCATAAAACAGTTTTAAACCATTTCCGCAAAAATTTTGCGCAAAAATAATGGATTTCTTTTTCCCCAAACTAAAAAAATGTTGGTGTCAAATTTATTGACTTTTACTTTTTTTATAGTAAAAAATATATGAAAAAATTTAATCAAAATAAAAAATGCTAAAGAAAGTTATTATTCAGAAAATTAACTTGCGATCTGTTTTTTACAAAAATTTGTTCTAAAAGGAGTTTAACTGCCATTTAAAATTATATAAATATTCAGTCGGAAAAAGGATACGAAAAGAGGTATTTTTTGCAAAACAGTATGAGGTTGTATGCAACTTTAATTACAAATATTTGAACTGCCTTAAAAGCACTGAAACAAATTTCATTTCTTTTTTTGAAGAGATTGAATTTTTAGTTTTGGGGAAATTTTTAAATATAAAATGTAAAGTTTGGAATATGCTTCCAACCTAAGTCCCATCAGCCTTCTCCGTTACATTAACAGCTCTGATGGGCTGTCTGCACATTGGTGGTCTTAAAATGCTTTCAAAGCGGCGATTTAGTGGTACTTCGGGAGTGTATTTCAACTATTTCATAGACCTACCTACCCTCCACAGCCTAAACTTTTCGGAAATTTCCTAACCTAACCTAACCTAACTTATTCTAACCTAACTTGGTTTCCCCCCCATATTACACCTGGTGATGGGACGATAAGTATCTAATTAGCAAAAGTGTAATTTGTTAAATATTTGTATAATTTTTTAAATTAAAATTTTTTATTCTGAATTATTTCTATAAATTTCGCAAGAAAATTGAGTTTTTCTATATGGTAATAAAATGTTATAATAATTATTGTCATCCAAAACCTAATTGAATATAATGAATAATTTCATATAACGCAACACAATATGGGAAATTTTTAATTTTTATTTTTTATGTTTTGTTTTATTTAATTTTTATATTTTTATTATTATTTTTTTGATGCATAGAGCCCAACTTAATATTATACAATATAAATAATACAGTAGATTCTGTTTTTATGCGGTTTTGAAATAGTGCGGTTTTAAAAAAAAAAATAAAAATGCATGTCGACCTATTGTATAAATTGTATAAACAAGATTCTAAACCAGCTAAGCAAAAAGTCATCACAGATTACATCAGAAATGCTAAGACTACAAGTATGGAACCGCCTGCATCACCATCTTGATCAGACGTGTACATTTCCTCAAGTGACGAAAGTGATTTTAACCCAAATCCTAAACGAATGCGCAACATGCGGGTATTGTCTGATTCTATTTCTAACGATGTAAATTTATTTTTCGTTTCCGACGTTTCTTAAATAAAGATATAATTTTCAAAAATACAATTTTTTGTTTATGCGATTTTATTTAATTATTTCAGATTCGCGCAAAACAGAATCTACTGTATTTATTTTTTTTTATTAAAAACTGATATTTTCACTAAAACCCATTTGCAATTTTTTTTTTTCAAGAACAATTTTAGCCAATTCTCACATTTCAGTTTTCGAATCCAATTTCTTTAACAGTCACTACCACTTAAAATAAAATTTGTAATTACTCACATTCTTACCCACTTTCGTCCCACTGTGCCAGCTCTCGTTCACCGTCTATTCCTTGATTTGCCATTGGAAGTGCGCAAAAATAATGGCTTCGGCTGTTTCGTTACATTCTCGATCACAGCGCAACGATCGGACGCCTCTTCACGACCCTCCACGCTCCGCTCTCTTTCCCACTACAACAATGTCAGCTAGCAGCAGCAGCAGAAATAAGGGCCGTTTGGCCATTACCGCAAACATACGTACTGCATACCTTCATATGTATGTACGTTTGTTTGTGTGTACCTATTAGAACGTTGTTGCATGTGGCATTTTGTGAAGAAAGGGATTTCACAGTTTTTTGATTTACTTTGGCAATTTCCGAGATAAGTAAGCGAAAAAAGCCCGGCGAACGCAATAAATTTCGTAAAAACGACAGGAAAACGTTGAAAAGTGAAAAATATTGACAGGAAGTTGCATGCAACAGGCAGCAAAAACAAACAAGTCAAGTGTGGGCCAACATGGTGGAAGGGTGTAGGTAGGTAGGTAGGTAGGTAGGAGTTCATATGAATGTACTTATGTATCTACGAGTATGTTTCGTCGGTATGCTTGCGCTGCTCGTGGCCTTAGAAGTGTGTTGCGCGCATTCTTCGTCAAGGCATGGCAAGGTAAGGCAAGGCAAGCCCTAAGGTGGCCAACTAAATTTGTGGCACATGTGCGCCTGAGAATTGACTTAGATGGGCGTTCATGTTTGCTTTAATCTTCGCGAAGTCTGCAAGGAAGGAGCAGCATCTTTGTTGTTTCGTGGTGAGAAAAATTTTGTTTAAGAAGCGTTTTGACTTAATTTTTTCTACCTTTTTTGGTTTACTCGTTGAGATTCTTAAGTGTTGATTAGTTGTGTTAGGAAAACTGTGAAGAGACTGTTGTATTAATTTCCGGACGTGTTGGAGAGGAAATGTTTGCAATTTTTTTCACTTTTATTTTCAGTTCTTCTTTTTGCGTATCAAGATGTAAGCTGAGTGATTTACGAGATCAATTAAGTGAAGGCTTAAAATTTGCCCCCTATTCAATTACTAAATTAGTACAACGTTAATAATATATGGAAAAATATTTGAAATTGCCTATATTGAGTGGGATAATACACTTTCTATGTTTATATTGGATCGAAGTAGCCCATGATGTTCATTGGCTTGTGACTCCTCGCTGCCCGCTCAAGCCCACAAAACGCACTACAATTCCAAGCAAAAACGAGATGTGGCTATTAAATAGCGAAACTGTCACTGCCATAGCAGAATTACACATACGCCAATGAATGCCAGCTAGCTAGTATGAAGCCCTCTGTCGAATGCAGTACATATCACTTCTGTAATCAACTCAGTACCGCCCTAAAGCTGTTTTTCTTTTCTTTTTTTCTTCATTTGCCAGAGATTTTTTGTGTTTATAAGTATAGAAAAAAGATTGCGCCAGCTCATTTTGCATTGCTTATCAGAAAGTTTCCAGCCAACTACAGCGTCCCAGTGTTACACCATCATCGTCATGCTTAGCATTACAGTTCGGTGGGAGCCTTAACTTCCTGCTCCATAGCCATATGCTTCTTAGATCGTCCTCAACTTCGTGTAATCATCTTCTCAGCAGTCGAACTCTTCGCTTTTCACAAAACATGCGTGGGTCCAAAACTTTGCGAGGTATTCTTTCATCTGGCATTCTGCAAACGTGGTGTCCTAGCCATCGGTTGCGCTGCGGCTTAATGAATCGCACGACGTGTTCGCCCAGTGTTAAATCATCCATCTTCTTTGCCAGATCTTGCGCCATGCGCCACTAATTAGTTTCCATCCTAAGGTGAAATTAGCATTAAATGGAATTCGATGAGATATCGAAAGAGAAAGCGACGTTCCTTCTGAAAGAGCCCGCAACAAGATATGTTCACTCACATTTTTTGCACCCCATCCAATCTATATTCAGATCTTTAGACTCGCCCATTTCATTAGTTCATTTTCAATGTCATTAAAATCTCTACAGCTCTCTAACTAACTCTTTAAGAATCGTAGATAAATCCTTTCTTTTGAGTTTCGCTACAACCGCTTAAGCGAATTTGGCCGCGTTTAGCAATCGCGCCCGTTGAACACACCAAGTGAAGCCACCCAGCTGATCTTCCCAACGCAACAGAGTCCTTTCCCTTTCTCTATTACCACCACCTGATATCACATGAAATACTTTCTTAGCTGGAGCGCATGCATCTATTCGGATGACATGACCTAGCTAACTTAGCCGCTGCACCCTTATTCGCTGCGCTATGTCTATCGACCAAGCAATATACTGGCAAGCGGAAATTGGGACAGCGTTCGATATACCCCATACACTGATGAGTTAATTGAGGATTTGCGGAAATCCACTTTCACATTTAGCAGGCACTCTCAGATAGATCAAAGACTTTGTCAAAGAGACACGCTCGGTATTTTATTGCATTTCTGCTATAACAAAGCAGATAAGTCGCGAAGTTCTTTCACAGGATAAGAGAGAACAGAAAATAATAACTCAAAAACAAAAAAAAAGCATTTTTATGTTGTCTTACAAATGGCAGGACCTACAGTTTAAGTCAACTCCGAGCAACAGATTTGTGAGAAGACGGTTTGAGATGGCTTTTTCATGGCAAAAAATTACTCGGAGGTTTGCCTTTACCTGCCTAGAGGCGACCGCTAAACAAGAAACAAATTTTTCTATAATTTGATGATTTCTGCCTACAAGGTCGAGCAAATAAGTCGAGCTAAGGAGCACCAAGTGATTTGGTCGCTCCTAAACCACTCAAGCTAAAAAGCCAATTGTTTTAGGTGCCTACGGGGAACTTCGAAATCAGACTGACCGCAGCCCAATCAGGCAGAAACACACGCAGCCTTGACGACAGCCTCAATACGATTTTATTTTTGTAAAACTAAATTTTTTAATTTTTCACTTCTTCCGAAACTAAATAAAAGCAACTTCAGATGTAAGCATACTCGTTTTGCATGCAGTTCTAATTGCTCTTTTCGCAACTGGTATCATTCGAAGCACTCTCGAACTAGTACGATTTCTTCCATCAAATGCCAGTTTGCGAGCTATTTCAGTGTATTCGTATGAGCAACTTGGCTTTTTACTGCAAGGCAGTTATCTTGTAACGTTGGTAATCTTTTTTTATTGCAGTAAACCAAAGTTCATACACGGTGGCGCAAAATTAATCATCCAATTTTGTTTTCGATTAACTTTCTAACCAAATAAAAAAATACTTTGAGTGATGAAAATCTTTATTTTGAACTTTACGCGCTTCTTTTCTTGTCTGTGTGTATACTCCAGCACTCTATTTGCAAAAATTTGTCAAAATCATAAATATTCCGAGAGGATGATTAATTTTGCGCCACCTTGTGCATCGCATTTTCTTCAAACAAGTACAATTTAAATTATTACTATTGCTTACCTTGATATGACTTTTGTGTTTTTCTGTTGTAAGTTTTTTTTTGTTTTTGTTTTTAGTGCTAACTTTTTCTACTCTTTTTTGCTTACCTCTTTTGGTTTAGTGCTTGTTTACATAGTGGTTGCATAAAAATTAAAATAATTACATCAAACAAAGCTGGCAGCTACGAGTACATTGTAAAAAACAAGATATTTATAAAAAATATGTAAAATATAAAAATGTATGTGTATGTATGCACATATGTATGTGTGTAAAACGATGCATGTTCATATGTTGCTTTATCTACACCGCCGCCTGCTGCCTGCCATCCAGCAGCTCAGTTTAAGTTTTTGCGTGGGCGACGATTTCATAAGCAGCAGCAAGCCAAGAAGCCAGTCTAGTCGGCCAACAGCCGCCAACAGCCAACAGCCATGGTCAACTTAAGCCAGAAACATTTTTATATGACTTTATGTGTTTGTGTTTTTGTATTTGTGTTGTAGCTTCACTGACATCTCTTGCCGCTTGTATCGCTTATTTATTATTATGATTGTTTAAAGTTTCTGCTTAGTTATGTATGTTTGCGTGTAGCTTTTGCTTTCGCATGCAGTTGATGAAAGTGAAATGCAGGCGCTCACTCAACATGCGCTTGCCCCGTGCCTCACTCTGCTCCGTTATTCTCCGCCATTCATGCACTCAAACAATGCGCTCAGTCGCTCAGAAATTATCGCTTTATCACGATTTATATTTCGTAGCTTTGTTGTTTTTTTTTTTGGTAACTTTTTGTTTTTTTGGTTTGTATATAATTTCTCCATTTCTGTTTGTAGCCTCCATATCTTAGCCATTTCCACGCTTTATGACTTCTACTGTACTCGTATCTATGGCCTCTACTGACGGCCCATTGCCTTCTCAAATACGATACGCCTCTACAGCTCCTTACACCTCCCTGTTTCGCTCTCAACTTCCCACCAGCCAAGTTGTGAGCCAAAAAATGCCTACAGATTCTACCTAACATTTCAAAGTCGTTAATTATGCAATTTTTCGGTTGAAATTGGTTGCATTTTTTCTATGAAGTACTTTGAACATTTTTCCATTTTTACTTTTCCACTCCGCTCATAAAGTACGTCCGTTGTCCAAAACATGGTTGCATGCATCTGTGTTTGTAAGTTGGGATTTGTTTGACTGCAACTGCAATTGATACACTTTAATCCGATTTGTAAGTAGTTTCATCATAGTTTTGTCGTTTTTTCTGTTTATTATTATTGTTTTTTTTTTTTTGAAGTACTTGAAAATTGTGTAGATTTTTATCAAATCAAATAACTATTGTTTGGGTGTAGCTTTTTGGAAAAATTCCATAAATTTTCATGTTTATTTGTATGCTTTTAATTTTATTCAATTTTAGGATAGTAGAAATGAAAAGTAATGGGGATTATTTACAGATTTTTTCAATTCGATTATTGTGAATTGCCTCGCTCACTGCCAAGGCCCAACGTCCATGCGACAGGAAATGAAAATGAAAGTTATGCGAAGAAAATATTTCAAGTGAAAACTGAAATGTTAAGCAGAAAGGCTGCCGTACGTTAGGTAACACTGTCCAGCAGCGTTTTTAGAACAGAAAAGCGTTCACGTAATCCTGAGCGTATAAATGATGATTACCAGGCCACTTTTGTAGAGGAAAGTTGTAGTTCAGAAGATCTCAGTTTTTTTTTTATTTCAAAAGAAGAAAAATTAAAAAAATTAGCAAAATAGCATAAAATGCATAAAAAACATGCTCGAGTTCCTCTTGAGCTTCTACAATAAGGCGCAAAATTAATCAACCAACTTTTTTTTTGGAATAAATTTTTTCTAAATAAATAAGGAAATGATTTTGAGCAATGGATATCCTTATTTCCTCGTAGATTAAAATTTAATTACTAGCAGTAGTAGCTGAAGGCCTTCCGCTAACCCAAAAATGGTATAACCAAAAATTTTCAAAACACCCTGAATAAAAGTGTCATATTTTGAATTGAAATTGAATGAGTGCATTTGGAATTATGTGGGTTTTGCTATGGAAAAATTATACATCTTTCGATTGGGTGATTAATTTTGTTATTTAATATTTTTTCGACAAGAAAATATTATGTTAAAACACTTTTTTTAAATAACGCCTAAAATTTTGAAGAAAAACGTTGTAGAAAAATTGTATATCTACGCCTGTGTTCAAAATAATAGTTACCAAATTTTAGATATTTTTTACATTTGTTCTGTTTTTTTTTCTATCAAATAATAGTGCATTCTACAAGAAAAACCACAAAAGTTTGGTAAATTAAAAAAAAATGGGCATCAAAATTTTTTACTTTTTATTGAGAAATTTTAGAAAAACTCTGAGTGTGCCCAAAAACTTGAAAATTAAAAAAAAATGTGTAATAGAAAATTCTGGGTATAAAGTTGTATACCCAAAAAATTAGATAAAACAAAGATTTCAAAAATGCCCATACAAATTTTGAACATTTTATTTAGAGTTTTAAAAAAATATAGCCCAAAAATGTAACTAATGTTAAGAAATTATTATCAAAATTATTAAAATTACTTCTGGGCATGTAATTTTATAGTCGAAAAATTAAAAAAAAAAATTTAGGTGATTACAAAATTTCGAACTTTTTATTTAGAATTGGTAGAAAAGTTCTGAGTATGTAGTTTTAGAGCCTAAAAAAAAAAGTCTAAATTGCTATCCAAATTTTGAGTTTTGTATAGAGAGTTTTGTACTTTTAAAATAATCCTCGGTATGTAGTTTCATAGCCCAAAACTCGAAAAAAAAATTTTTAAATGATCATCAGAACTTTAAACTTTGTAAGTGAGAATTTTTTTAAAAATTCTGGGTATGTAGTTTTATAGCCCAAAAATTTACCAAATTTTTAGAAATTATTACCAAAATCATTGCTTTATATTGAGAATTTTTCAAAAAACTCTAGTCATGCGCAGAAACTTAAAAACTTAAAAAAAAACTGTCATATAAATTTTACATGTTTTATTCAAAATATTTAGAAGTTAGTTTTATAGCCCAAAAATTAAAAAAAAAATCAAAAATTGCCAAAAAAGTGTTGAGCTTTTTATTGAGAATTAAAAAAAAATTTTTTGGCTAATTAGTTTTATAGCCGAAAAATGTAACAAATTTTAAGAAATTCTTATCGAAATTTTTTACTCTACTTACTTTACATGTATAGTCGAAAAATAAAAAAAAATTTTTTTTTAGTTGTCAACAAAATTTCGAGCTTTTTTATTTTAAATTGTTAGAAAAATTTAGGGTATGTAATATAGTTTTATAGTCCAAAGATTAAAAAAAAAGATTAATTGCTATCAAAGTTGTGAACTTTTTATTGAGAATTTAAAAAAAAATTCGCGGTGTGTATGTACATAGGTTCATAACCCAAATATCGAAAAAAAAAAATGTTTAATTATAATCAAAATTTTAAACTTTTTAGTGAACATTTTTTTTAAAATTCTGGGTATGTAGTTGTATAGCCCAAAAATTTAACTCATTTTAAAAAATTATTCTCTCTCTCTTAGCTTCACAGTCTGTGGTGGACCATAGCTTCATCAACAATCCTCCTCCAATTCAGTCTCTCTCTTGCCTCATTTCTCCAATTACGAACGTTCATCGAGTTTGAAGTCTGCTTCTACTTCATCAAGCCATATCTTTCTTGATCGGCCTGTCTTTCTTCCTTCAATTGGAGGCAGAGTAAATACCCTTTTTTGGATTCTTTCGTTGGGCATTCTTATGTGATCAATCCATCTAATCCGCTGCGCTTTAATAAAACGTATTACATTTTCACCACCAATAAGGTTTTCAATTTCATTGTTATAACGGAAAAATTATTATCAAGACTTTTTAATCTATGTTGCACATATTTAGATAAAAAAATTGTAATCAAAATATTTAACTTTTTATTTAGAATTGTTAGAAAATTTCTGGATATTTAGTATTACAGTATTAAAATTAAAAAAAAAAACCGAAACTGTCATCAAAGTTTTTAGTTTTTTATTGAGAGTTTGTAGAAAAATTCTGGATATAAAAGGCCGCCTTTTAATTGGCTCAAATATATCGTTGATTTTTGAAGATTCGCTCAAGTGTTGGGCATTTTTTTCCACATAAAGGCTTCCGAGCATGTGCTTTGTATAGACATATACGGCAACCCTGTTCTTTAAAAAGAAAAGAAAACAAAAGTACTTAAAAAATTGGCCTTAACGGGCTATATGCAGTTAAAATTGAAAAAAAAAAAAATGTTTTTCTTAAACAATTACACTGGTTCGTGTTGAGCGCTTAGGTAAAAAAAATTAAAGATTATTTGGCTCTTTTTTAATTGTCCTTAGCCGGAAATATCCTTGCCAGTGCTGTAATTTATGCGTAGCTCGTTTATTCATAGACATACATAATACATTGCTACAAAAAAGCAAAAAAAATAATAATGCAAGCACATTTGGTTAGTTAGTTTCATGTGGCAACCCTAACCGAAAATCGCTATTATCAATAAATTGTGATTTTTTTTTACATTTTACGCAAAGTTTTAAATGTGTAAATTAAAAAAAATGTATGTATTCAAGGAATTTGGTAATTTTAAAGCACATATGGCAACCCTGTTCGTAAAAATGAAGAAAACAAATATAGAATTTAAAAAGTATGGTTATAAAATTTACTGCATACAATGTACATATTTCACTTAATTTTTTTTTTGAGTCGCAGTTGGCAACCCTGTCGAATGATGCACAGCTCGAAACAAATTAAAGCAAATCAGTTTTGACTGTATTGTTTGTTTTTTTATTCAAATTAATTTTAATTACTTTTTTTATAAAAATGTACTATATTTATTTTAAACAAATATTCTTTAACAAAATCTACATAAATCCAAGTTTCAAACCTCGTACAAAATTTATGAACACTTATCCAATTTCAATCAAAATTTCACACTTTTTATTTAGAGTTTTTAAAAAAAATGTTGGGTTTACTATTTCTGGGTTTGCCGAAGAATAATTTTTTCCCACTGACGGTTAGTTTTCTTCATATAACAAACGCGCTGAGTTATTTTTTTGTTTTACGAAAAAAAAATTTAGGAAAAATGTAAAAAAATCAACGGAATTCTTTCAGCAGCTCTACTTTACTATATAACTACTAAAATTTAATAGGCTACAAAACTGCATACCAAACATTTTTCTGTGTCATAAAAAATGCATATTTGTTGCAAAACATTATTTTTGATGAATATAAAGGGAAGAAAATTTTTAAAAACTTTAAAATAAACTGAAAAATTACATAAAACACCTTGACTGAGTTACATTTCAGTATTGAATATAATTTGGCTTTTTTTTTTGCTTTTAATGGCAGTGCTTTACAAAAATATGTTTCCTCATCACTAAATAATATATTTAAAAAAGTTTTCAAATATAAAATAAATTCACTTATTTCCTTAAGAGCAACCTAACTTTTGCAGTTAAAATTCTTTCTTCAAAAATTCCTTTACCATCTCGAAGTCATTAACTTCTTCATTAAAACAAAAAACTCACAAATCCCCACAAGACGCGCTTAATTGACTCGTTTTCTTTACATGAAAAACTACCACACGTTGCAAGTCCAAAAACGTCAATTTTATGATATTTTAACTGGTATTTAAAATATTTTCATTGCCACTAAATATTTGAAAAGTTTGCTCATAACCCGAAACCTAAATGAGATGTGTTCGTGTCGTTTCTTGTAGCTAAGTGTCTATTCAAAACAAAAAACAGAAAACAGCTGCGTCGAGTAGGCGTTTGCGCCACACCCACACAAGTGCGTATCAAAGAAAATTTGATGAATTAATTACACACATACACATACATACATTTAATTAATTTATTGCTCTCGAAATGGCACAACCATGTAAACAAGCGTAATACAATAGCGCACGCATGCGCAGATAAACCATAAAAGGCGAATAGCCAAGTAGACGAGTTTTGATTTTTTTTGTCTTATTTTTCCTCTTTTTGTAAGCCTTGGTCAATTTTAATAAACGGCAGACCGATAAAAGAAATTTATTAGCTTGTAATCGGACGTAATTAACCAATAAACCAAAATAGAGTAGAAAAAAAGTCTCAAATGGGAAAAAAATATATTTGGCAATTATTTAAGCTCCTATTAAGTTCCATTGGCGCTGAGCATTTTTTCTCAATCTTCACACTTTTAATCCTCCCTCAATCTTGTTTCTTTGTTTCGCGGTAGCTTTAAAATATTTTTGACAGGGCATACTTCTAACCTTTTTTTCTTTCCTGTGATTTCCGATTTTTTTATGACCCTACCCTAGTTCAGAACGGGAAATCATCATTAATTTTATCCTAACTGACATTTTCTGGTTTCTTTATTTCTTTAGGAAATCCAAGCTGAATACAAAGAACTGTAGCAAGTTTTGTAGGGCACAGAACGAATTTCTAATCCACATGAATCCCGTTTCTTCTACCATTAAGTTAATGGCCGAACAGGGAGTTTTTTCGCCGTCTTTAGATAACCCATTTCTTAATATTTATAACCCAGGCAAGAAAATCCTAAATAATCGGCGTCTCATCATCTGCCTATTTTTACTTAAAATGCATAAGTATAAGATATGTATACCAACATCGGATATCTAGTATAAATGTTTCGAGATGCATATGAAGCAATATGGCGCGCGAGTAACAGCTGCAGAAAATGTAATATTTCTCCGAAAGATTTGTGGACCTTTAAGAGACGGCACGATTAGCTTATGGCCTTTACAGCGTGAATTAGTCAATAAGTCACAGAAAATTAGAATAGATGGCGTTGACTTCTCAAGCCCAATAAGAATCATCTTTCAAAAAAACGCCCACCAATATTTTTAAATGATCTACAAACAGCTGGCTAATTCATTTCACATGCATTTCGTAGGAATTGAAAATCAAAAATATTTCACGTTACTAATAAACACGAGAAAAGGCATTAAGAACAATAAATTGTTTTCCAAGAGCACTTCAGAAAGCGTCGACTGTACTTCAGAGTCGTAAATTGCGCTTTGTAAACTGTAAAATGTACTTTAGAAACCGTAAAATATTTTTCATAACAGTCAATTGTACTTCAGAAACTGTAAAATGTAATTCAAAAATCGAATTGTAAAGTGTACTTCAGAAATCGTAAATGTATATCAGAAACTATAAAATGTATTTCAGAAACCATAAGATTTACTTCAGAATGGTCAATTGGACTTCGGAAACTGTAAAATGTATTTCAGAAACAGTAAAATATTCTTCAGAAAGTGTAAAATGTACTTCAAACACTGTAAAATATACTTCAGAAACCGGAAAATATATTTCATAAAAATCAATTGCGCTACATAAACTGTGAAATGTACTTCAGAAACCGCAAAATATACTTCATAATAGCCAATAAGATTCCAGAAACTGTACAATTTGCTTCAGAATCTATAAAATTTACTTGAGAATAGTCAATTGTACTTTAAAAACCGTAAAATGTATTGCAAAAACTGCAAGCTGTACTTCAGAAACTGTAAAATTTACTTCAGAATATTCATTTGTACCTCAGAAACAGTAAAATGTATTTCAGAAACTGTAAAATGTACTTCCAAAATTTTAAAATGTATTGCAGAATAGCGAATTGTACTTCAGTAACCGCAAAATATTCCTCAGAATCAGTTAAATGCACTTCAAAAACTGTAAAATATGTTTCAGAAACCATACATAGAACACATAAAACCATACATAGAACCATGATATGTTTTTCAGAAACTGAAACTTTTTCAGAATCAGCAAATGTATCTTAAGACAATTATTGGGGTGCAAGTTACATTTAGTTCTAGAGTTGTCGAGCAAAGTTTCTAGTCCTTATAGTGACTTATTGGCGAGTCAAAAGCGACATTTGTTGGTGGCGATTGTGGTACAGCCATTCTACAACTTTTCACACAGATGCACTACCTTTATTCGATGTGTCAGTTGGTACCCAATTTAAATTTTCGGATTAATTAAAAATAAATTCTGTTACAATTTGTGGGGCTCGAAATTGCATTTAGAGCTATGCTCTAGTTCAGTTTTTCTCAGATAAAAAATTGACCCGCTCTAATGTATGTACCTATGTGAGTACATTATAAAAATAATAATCATGTACGTTATTAAGTTTTTTGGCCGAGCATATGCTTCATTTTGCGGTGTGCAGTTTTCTGTTGTGCCGCAAATGGCCTTTGGTTTTATGCCAAACGGCAGAAGATTTTCATGACAGAAATACACTCGGAGGTTCGTCACATCCTACCAAATAGTGGCCGCCCTTGGAAAACACTTTTTTCTATATTTTTCTGTTTCATATTCACATTGCGCTTCGAAATCGGACCTATCGAATGCCGAATGGTAGTCACACACAAACCCACTTGTCTACGATGGCCGACAGTAACTAGGATAGGTATTTCTATCACTTCTAAAAAATATTATTTAACTTAATTTCTTGAATTTCTATCACTTCCAAAAAATTTTATTTAACTTAATTTCTTGAATTTCTATCACTTGATATATTTTGAATAACTTTATTTGTTGTTTGTGTTAATATTCATTACATGTATGTATGTATTTTATTGCAGTAACAATTTCCGCATAAATTTTACTACTAGCATTTAATTTTAGTTACAATTTTCAACTCCACTTTCGCTCCGAGTGCCATGGCGCCACGAGACTAATTGCAATTTCCACGAAGCAAAAGATGGTTGTAGAGAAATGAGCAAAGAGATCTCAGCCTCAAATAGGATATTTGCCAAAAAAAAAAAACGAAAAAAACGAAAAAAACAAAAAAAACTACCGTGATTGTTTATTATTTTTTATGTTATCGTTTTCGGCTGTCATTGTGGCGACTACAAGTTAATATTGTCATTTGCATTGCATTGATATCGCAGCTGAAAATTTGTTGCTCAAAAATGCATGTGCATTTGTATCGGTGCATCCAACATTTTCACTATTCACATAGATACGCGCTCGAGCCTCAGCTGAGCGTGGCGACTGATGGCGATGAAGACATTTTTTATTAAATTTTTCATTTTTGCTTTCCTAGGCATTTAATGTTTTTCGATTATTTTCTTCGCTGGCAGTTTTCTTGTTTTCTGCATTTTCCGTTTATCTCAAAATGAGATACACGTTTGCATAATTTCAGCATAAAAAGTGTAATTACATGCAGTGTTTGTTGTCTTTTTTTGTGCTTCAAAACCAACTTCTTTGTTTCTATGTGCTTTATGAGGCGCACTCTAATGGTGCGGGTCGGGTGGCGGTTGATAATTTTTTATTTTCGCATTTGGCATGCGCTAACTATTAACTAAGTTAAGCTACTTTCAGAGATTTCCACAGTAAGTTTGGATTGTTGAAATGATTAATAACGTCTTGTGGGTGGAGTATTGAATGAAAAGAAAAACGAATGGAAATATCTGAAGTTAATTGCGCGGGTGAAAGGAATCGCCATTAAATAAGCGGTTATGTGGTAATAAGCCGATTAAAATGGCGAGCGTTGAGGTAATACGAATATGTGTGGCACATATGGTTTCGAGAGTTAGATTTATTGAACGCAGTTGAGATTTATGTCCTATTTCAGTTAAGCGGAGTGCTAATATTTTCATCCGAAGGCATCAAAAGTAGTTGATGAACTCCACCTCAGTTTCATAACTCTCTTTACTTACGTCACAGTTTGAAACAAAGTAATTTGAATATGTACGAGATGGCGCAAAATTAATCACCCTATCGGAAGATTTGTAATTTTTGTATAATTTATGAACTCGACAGCTGCAGTATACAAATGAACAAGCAATGCAAGCAAACTTTCTGAAAAAGTTCTTCTTCTTCTTAATTGGCGCTA